>NC_089825.1:117518613-118120199 GCF_035046505.1 Tiliqua scincoides
TTTGCAATCCTTTGACCTTGCAGAATTAAAGAAATGAGATGGGGTGTTTTTATCCATATTCTTATTTGAAATTATAATTGCCTTTAAATAAGGCAAGCACATCTAGGTTTTGGTAACTAGACGTAAAATAATATGTAGTTCACAGTTGAAAAGCTTCTTGTGCTTGATTGCACTGTTTGTACAATTTTGAATAAAAAGTTGGATAAAAACACACAACACCACAATCTGCTGTTTACAGCCCAATCCTATCCACACTTTCCTGGGAGTAAGCCTCATTGACTCAAATGGGACTTACTTCTGAGTAGATATGCATAGGATTGGGCTGTTAATCAAGAAATTGGGGGGGGGGAATCACCAAAAAAAAAAGAAAAAGAAAAACCACACCCCTACCTGTGAGTGTAAGGTGGTGGTTCTCACACATTTAGCACCGGGACCTACTTTTTAGAATCTGTCAGGACCCACCAAAAGTGATGCCATGACTAGAACTGACATCATCAAGCAGGAAAATTTTTAACAATCCTAGGCCACAATCCTACCCACACAGACCCAGGAGTAAGTCCCATTGACTATGGTTGTTAAAAGAATATACATAGTAGCTTGCTGAAAGTGCAGGTCTGTAACATTTCCCCAAATGCAGTCACATACCATGGTAGCATCAAGTCTAGTATATTAAAAATAAAACATTGGGGACGCACCTGAAATTGGCTCACGACCCACCTAGTGGGTCCCAACCCACAGTTTGAGAAACACTGGTGTAAAGTGTTTCTTGACGCCTGGAGGGAAAGTGGAACTGGTGAGAAGGCCTAAGCCATCCCACAGATAACACATCCAGCTTGAAAGCTGTTAGGGCAGGTAAATGCTGCATCAGGAGGGGGAGGACATGGAGGGCAGCCCGGAGGCAGAGAGGGACTGTTCAAGTGCAGGGGAGGGTGGTTAGTGAGCTTCAGACCAAGGATGGGGGGTGACAAAGGAGGCATCTGCTGTATCCTAAACCCCATACCGGCCCAGAAAGCCCTACACAGGACTGATTGGTTCTGTGCCAGCAATTTAGCTGGTGCAGATCCAAGTCACCCCATTGAGCAAGCAAATTTCTCTTACTCCACAGAGACCTATGGCCCGCTCAGTTTCAGGGCTGGAAATAATGTTGTCCCTGTGGCCCAGCTGTGCCAGCGCTGAATAGGATTGTGCTTCCCAGCTAGTTAACAGTTTCCAGTTAACTGGGAAGGAGCTGATGAAGATGTCATTGTTTATGGTCAATAAAGATTATAAAAATAGTCAAAATTTTAGAAAAGCATCCTTCAAGAGTGAAGTTCAGCTCCCATTGTTCAATTCTTAACTCATGCTGACCCAAAGTAGTATTTAGATGCACAAAGTTCTAAAACACTTAAAACATCCTCTGCTAGATTTCATAGGATCGGCACGGAACAGATCCTCTGATTTCAGCAATGAAATTTTATCAGTCAGATAAGAAAGAATTATGGTGTGTTACTGAGTTTTATGGTATGTTTAGTATAAACACGACCATCTTTTCCTTTATAGACATGAATGACTGTTACAAATGCACAGATGAAAGCTATCCAAACCAAAAAAGAGATGCCTGTATTCCGAAGGCTGTAGCCTTCTTGTCCTACAAAGACCCTCTGGCGATTGGTTTGGCCTTCATTGCTCTTTTCCTTTCTTTGATCACAGCTCTGGTGCTAAGAACATTTATTAAACACCACGACACTCCCATCGTCAAAGCCAACAACCGCAGCCTCACCTACACCCTCCTCATCTCCCTCCTGCTCTGCTTCCTCTCTTCATTGCTATTCATTGGACAGCCCATGACAGTGACGTGTCTCCTCCGACAAGCTGCTTTTGGCATCATCTTCTCAGTGGCTGTTTCATGTGTGCTGGCAAAAACCATCATTGTGGTTCTGGCTTTCATGGCAACCAGGCCAGGATCCACCATGAGAAAATGGGTGGGGACAAGACTGACCAACTCCATTGTTCTTTCCTGCTTCCTTATCCAAACTGGCATTTGTATTTTGTGGCTGGCAACTTCTGCTCCATTTCCAGATACTGACAAGCAATCAGTGCTTGAAGAAATTGTACTGGAATGTAATGAAGGGTCCATAACTATGTTTTACTGTGTCTTGGGCTATATGGGCTTCTTGGCCATTGTCAGCTTCACTGTGGCTTTCTTTGCCAGGAAACTACCTGACAGTTTCAATGAAGCCAAGTTTATCACCTTCAGCATGCTGGTCTTTTGCAGTGTGTGGCTCTCCTTTGTACCAACCTATCTGAGCACTAAAGGGAAGAACATGGTAGCTGTGGAGATTTTCTCTGTCTTGGCCTCCAGTGCTGGTCTGCTGGGCTGCATCTTTTTCCCCAAATGTTACATCATTGTGCTGAAGCCTGAGCTGAACAACAAGGAACAACTAACAAGAAGAAAAGATTGAGGCATTTCACACTCTGCTATCCTCTCTCTCTCTCTCTCTCTCTCTCTCTCTCTCTCTCTCTGTGTGTGTATGTGTGTGTGTGTGTGTGTGTGTGCGCGCGCGCGTGTGTGTGTGCAATATGCTGCAGAATATTTTGAGAATTCTCTTCTCATTATTACCATATATAGTAGGAGTTCCTAAATTGTGGGTTGTGGCCACCTGGAATTTGTGTAAATTTGTGAATTGTGTAAATTTGCTCAAATTACAAACCTGAACCTGTGTAAATTGCCTAAAACTGTGGTTCTCAAACATTTATCACCGGGACCCACTTTTTAGAATGACAATCTGTCTGGGACCCATCACTGGAGGTGATGTCATTAATCTGGAAGTGGTATCATGGCTGGAAGTGACATCATTAAACAGGAACCGCTTTCCTGAGAATGCAGCAAGCACTGAAATTGCCCATAGCAAGCACTGAAATTGTGCCATTTTCTCTAGATAGGCAGGCTATAATTACATAAATTGAATAATTAGAAATAATTAAATTAAAATAAAACAAATTATGTGTTTTACTTTAATTAAATTATTTCTAATTATTCAATTAGTGGAGAAATGTTATGGGAAAACCAACCCTGTTCCACCAAGTGAATTCTCTCTAAAGCCTGCCTGCAGAAACCTCAAACCCCCCCCCCCCAAAAAAGGTGTTGGTAGCCCTGTGCAGCGCTCCTTGAATCTACAGTAGAAGTGCTGTGAAATGGCAGGGTGCGCGTCAAATGAGGTTATGTGGATTTTTCAAATACAGTTTCAACCCGCAGTTGATTACATCTGCAGAAACGGCACCTGTGGCTATAGCAGGTCCTTTGTACCTGCAATCAGGACTGGTGCTAGGGTGTTTCGGGCCCCCAGGCGTGAGCTCATATGTTGGGGCTCATATGTTCCTGGTACCTCCTCCCTCACTTGCCCCCATTCCTAACGAAGCTTTGAGTTGGCAGTGGCAGCAGGCAGTCATGAGCAGCTCCTCCCTAACCCTCCCTTCCTGCCATGCCTTGCTGGCTGCTGGGAGCCTGTTTTATGCACCCCCCCCCCCCCGGACAATTAGGATAATCCCAAGTAGTGATGGTTCTGGTGCTTGGGAGAATTCAGCTGCCCTTTGTGAAGCTTCCCAGTTGCCTCAAAAACCCATAGGTGCTATCTGCATGATTGGGAATGAGACAAGGTGACCTTTGACCCTAGACTGTAAAAGCCCAGTATAAGCATAGTAACACATAAGGTAGTGAAAATGCTGCTGGGTGTTTGGAAAGAATCATTTTAGTCTCACCGAAAGAAGCTGGCTGAAACCTCAGCTCAGGGAGTTTACACTTTGTAGCTCAAGAGATAGCCGGTGCTAGGCAGCTACTGAAGAGGAATGAGGTCACTCCTTAGCAAGAAATAAAGGCAAAAGTTAAAAAGCTTCCATACGTTGTGCTTTTAGGGCAAAAGACATATGGAAACCAAGTGAACCCTTAATACCAATGTACTCAAGGCAACTGGTCACAATAGTTATATAGAATGATAGAAGTTTTAGTAACGCTTTTGAAAACCCCTTTTAATAAAAGGAACCAAAAGCTACTGCCAAAGATGAGGTCTTAACACCTGTGTTTAATAATAATAATAATAATAATAATAATAATAATAATAATAATAATAATAATAAACTTTATTTATATCCCGCCCTTCTCCCTAAAAGGGACCCAATGTTTAAGTATTTTTGTACCTTCTTTTAATGAGGTTGGTAAGAGGACAAGTCAAAAATACTCTTAATTGGAATGATGAATGTGAATAAGGTTCAACACTGGGTCAAAACTGAGTAAATGGTAATATAGCGTACCCTGCTGGTTTTTGAAAACTTTTGGGAATTGTGTAATTTTGGCTAAGTTTTAAGGTGAAACCCTGCCTGTATGTAAATCAGAGCCAATCAATGGTTTTGCCCACTTATTGCCCACCTATTTTCTATCTTTTATGTAAATTGTATCTTATCTATATCCTATTAGGAGTTAGCCCCATTTCTGATGTCACACTTCAGCCAATGGGAAGTCTAAATTTTCAGACAAAGGGCTGTGAAACTTATAAAAAGTTCTGGACACCATCAAACTGGGTCCATGCTTTGCACATGAGTCCCGTGGACCAATTACATGCAATTCAAATAAAGCTTGTGAACCTTCATTCCATTACTTCATTCCAGTACTGAGTTGTTCTTGAGTCTTGAGTTGCTATATCAACCTTGCAACAGGACCACTGCTTCAGGATTCTAGCAGGGATGGGAGCATGAATCAGGTGTCGCAATAACGTGTTTTTGCTGACTTGTCTCTCGAGTCAGGCATGTTGATGACTCTGGCACTGACTCGAGTCTGAGGCCACTGACTCGCCACTCAGCCCCCACACATGCAGACTCAAGTGTGACTGTTTCTGCTTGCTTACTTTTCTTGCAGTGTGAAAAGCCTCATAAGGTTTCATTCATTCAGACCCAGCAAGCAGCAGGGAGGTTCCAACCAGGAGGCAGGGAAGGGTTAAAATTTTGGTTTAGCATTGAGGAGGAGACGGGGGGGGGAGACATAAGAACATAAGAACATAAGAACAGCCCCACTGGATCAGGCCATAGGCCCATCTAGTCCAGCTTCCTGTATCTCACAGCGGCCCACCAAATGCCCCAGGGAGCACACCAGATAACAAGAGACCTCATCCTGGTGCCCTCCCCTACATCTGGCATTCTGACTTAACCCATTTCTAAAATCAGGAGGTTGCGCATACACATCATGGCTTGTACCCCATAATGGATTTTTCCTCCAGAAACTCGTCCAATCCCCTTTTAAAGGCGTCTAGGCTAGACGCCAGCACCACATCCTGTGGCAAGGAGTTCCACAGACCGACCACACGCTGAGTAAAGAAATATTTTCTTTTGTCTGTCCTAACCCGCCCAACACTCAATTTTAGTGGATGTCCCCTGGTTCTGGTATTATGTGAGAGTGTAAAGAGCATCTCCCTATCCACTCTGTCCATCCCCTGCATAATTTTGTATGTCTCAATCATGTCCCCCCTCAAGCGTCTCTTTTCTAGGCTGAAGAGGCCCAAACGCCGTAGCCTTTCCTCATAAGGAAGGTGCCCCAGCCCCGTAATCATCTTAGTCGCTCTCTTTTGCACCTTTTCCATTTCCACTATGTCTTTCTTGAGATGCGGCGACCAGAACTGGACACAATACTCCAGGTGTGGCCTTACCATCGATTTGTACAACGGCATTATAATACTAACCGTTTTGTTCTCAATACCCTTCCTAATGATCCCAAGCATAGAATTGGCCTTCTTCACTGCCGCCGCACATTGGGTCGACACTTTCATCGACCTGTCCACCACCACCCCAAGATCTCTCTCCTGATCTGTCACAGACAGCTCAGAACCCATCAGCCTATATCTAAAGTTTTGATTTTTTGCCCCAATGTGCATGACTTTACACTTACTGACATTGAAGCGCATCTGCCATTTTGCTGCCCATTCTGCCAGTCTGGAGAGATCCTTCTGGAGCTCCTCACAATCACTTCTGGTCTTTACCACTCGGAAAAGTTTGGTGTCATCTGCAAACTTAGCCACTTCACTGCTCAACCCTGTCTCCAGGTCATTTATGAAGAGGTTGAAAAGCACCGGTCCCAGGACAGATCCTTGGGGCACACCGCTTTTCACCTCTCTCCATTGTGAAAATTGCCCATTGACACCCACTCTCTGCTTCCTGGCCTCCAACCAGTTCTCAATCCACGAGAGGACCTGTCCTCTAATTCCCTGACTGTGGAGTTTTTTCAGTAGCCTTTGGTGAGGGACCGTGTCAAATGCCTTCTGAAAGTCCAGATATATAATGTCCACGGGTTCTCCCGCATCCACATGCCCGTTGACCTTTTCAAAGAATTCTATAAGGTTCGTGAGGCAAGACTTACCCTTACAGAAGCCATGCTGACTCTCCCTCAGCAAGGCCTGTTCGTCTATGTGTTTTGAGATCCTATCTTTGAGACAGGAGTGGGCACTCTTGTCCATCTCTGAAGGAACCGATAATCCTTAGCATTGGGGTGGGGAGCAGTTCCTAGCCATCCAGGAGAAATGACGTGGCTCCAGCAGATTCATTGAATGACCAGCCACAATGGGAGAGGAGCTGCAAAGAAATGGGTCATACTGGTAAGTTTCCCAGCTGCTGCTCGTGACCCTCCTCCCTCTTGCTCCTTCTGTCCCTGCTCTCACGCAGTCCATTCCACCCCCTCCCGCCTGGTTTACAAATGGTGGTTGGCAACCTTCAGTCTCGAAAGACTATGGTATAAGCCTGCAGCACACAGTATTCCCAATCAGTCTCCCATCCAAGTACTAACCAGGCCTGACCCTGCTTAGCTTCTGAGATCAGACGAGATTGGGCATGTGCAGGGTAACAGTTGCTACAAATGGGGTGGGGGCATCAGAGTGTTTAAAGAGAACTACGACATACACACACCCTGGCAGCAGCTCCTTTTTTTCCCCCGTGGCTGACTTTTTTCTTACAGAAAGACTCAGAACTCAAGTTTTTTAGAGTCCCCAAAACACTCTGGGTAACTCAGAAAGTCTGCCTGTTAGGACTCTCCTTTTCAAGTCATGTTAAAGGGGGCAGAGACTCGTGACTCGATTCAAGTCAAGCCACGCTATATTTGCCCATCTCTGCTCAGAAGTACACTATGCCACTGATTCCTGTAGATTTTTTCTTCCAATATGTTGTTAAAATCTCTGATTTCTGTGACCCCAGGCCAAAGTCAAAGGGTTGGCAAACATAGTTCCACATGGAATACCTTCCTGTTTAATTACTAACAGGTGAAAACTACCTTCCTGTGTAATTATCTAAAGGACTGTCATTAAGTAAGCAGCTTGTAAGAAGTCTGTATGGCATTTTAGTGGGCACTAGAAAAACTAATAGCAAAAGCTGTGAGCCATTCAGAGCCACGCCAGGAACTACAAAGAGGCAAAGCTACATTCGTCTGATATTGGATACTTTAGATAATCTATTTCAGCGTTCAGGCAGATTAGGAGACAAAAGTACTATTTAAGTCAGGCTCTTAATCACAGATATCCAATCTAGTACATAAACGTAAGGAAATCTGAGGTACAGTGAAGATTTACATCTGTGCTTAGGATGTTGGCATTTGCGGTGCTGTTCCTCGTATTCATTTCTCACAAGGCACGGAAGATTCACAGTGGTAAATGCCGAGTCTGTGATCCACACCCACCACTTCACAAGTATCATCAGAAGGGAAATCTCATCATTGGAGGCGTTGCTTCCCAATCCTTAATTTTTTCTGATTCAATAGCCTTCACTGAAGAACCCTCACCAGCAGTACTTGAAGATCTTATGTAAGGAGTTACTGTCTTTTCTTCATTCATTCATTTAATCACTTGAATGATCAAAGGCCTCAGAACAGTGGCTCACTGGCAGAGAAAATTAATAGAATGAAAGGAATGCTGAAGAGTGGAATTGGTCGATTCAGCACAGGAAGATAAAATTAAAACATATAACTTTGTCTCATCATTTTCCCCCATGGTTATTCTCCTCATCTTCTGCTTCTTTCTCTGACATGTGCTCAAGCCCAATCCTGTGCAACTTTCCAGTGGGAGTGTAGCTGCAATACAGTCCCAAGGTAAGAGAATAAATGTTTCCTTACCTTGTGGAGGCCTCAGTGACTGCCCCCCACTGCAGGATGCAGTGCGCACCCCACTGGCATGGCAGCATCAGTGCTGGAAAGTTGGACAGGATTGGGCCCTTCCCCTCATAGGCTTCACTTTGCTTCAGGTTTTCCAGATCTAGAAAGAATGCAGCACGCTTCCTCGTCAATTCTCAGAGACAAAATTTCAGGCTTCAAAGAATGCTCAGTGAATACTGTCTCTTCCAGAGAACTGCAAAATGCAGCTTTGTGTACAGCAGGTCTCAGGGAGAAGCCACAATTTTTTTGACAGCAGTGTCATGCAGCAGAATCATTTTTTTTAATGCTGGGTTTCATCTCCCTTACTTCTTGCACATGCATGCATGTGTTTGTGTGTCTCACTGGCATTTCTGGAGGGGGGGGCAAAATGCTGAGTTTCTTCAGGTGCCCGGCTGCTGGTATAAAGTGGACTGTCACAAACATGCCAGTAAGTCATGCTTGCGCCAACTTGTGAGTCGGGGACGCCAGCGCAAGGATATGTGCCGGCTTCCCTGAGCCAGCGCAGGCCCCAGGCTTAGTAAGTTTGTGCCTACCTTTCCAGGCTGGTGTGGAGGTATGGAAGGTGTGTGGGGAGGGTGGGCAGCAGGTGGGGAGGAGGCAGGGAGGTGTTTAGGAGCGCAGGAGTGCAGGTGGCAGGTGGGCCTGTGGGCAGGCGGGCGGAGAGCGGGAGGCAGGTCCAGGAACCATCATTTATGCCTGATCCTAACCCTGTTCCCGGTTAGTTCAGGGCAGCTCTGTGCTGCTCAAACTTGCGCCACCTCTTCAGGTGGCACAGATCCAAGTAGACCAATTGGGGCTGCTGCAGCTCTACCCAGAGTAAGGGAAATTATTACCCCTTGCCTTGGGCTGACCCACAGGCAGCCCAAAACTTGTGCTGGATACAGCGCAAGCCCATCAGCCTGCCTGTTCCAGCACAGGTTAGGATTGCGCTGCCTGTAGACTATGTTGTGGAATATCTTTCTAACGAAGAATGCATCTCTTATTCTAGTATAGTAACTAAGAATTACCAGCACATTCTGGCCTTGGCATTTGCTGTAAAGGAGATCAATGAAAATCCACAGATCTTACCTAATCTCACTTTGGGCTTCCACATCTATGACAGCTATTTCCATGAACAATGGACCTATCATGTCACGATGCTCCTTCTGTCTTCCTTGGAGAGCTTTGTCCCCAACTACAGGTGCAACATCCAGCATAAGCTGATAGCAGTCATTGGGGGACTGGACTCCCAAATCTCCCGTTATGTGGCAACTGTCTTAGATATCTATAAAATTCCACAGGTAGGATATAGTCATCTCTGGTTATGGCAAATGAGAACCGAACGCTTCATCCATACTTTATTTTTCGTTCCGGATTTCATTTTGTGGTTTGAAGATGGGAATTGCAGCAACAGAATGGGAAGCGGGCAATGACGTATAAAGGTCATTTGGCACCCATGGCCCATAAATTTTTGGCAGCCCCCATGATAAAATTATTTTCAGTAATAGTTACGATATGAAATAAATAACAATAATGGCCAGAGAAGAAGCACAAACAGGGAACATTATTTTATTAAACTTGTATATAATATGTTTCACATGTGTAGCGAACATAAGAGATCATAAACAAAAACAAAACAGGGAAGGAATGTCCATCAAGATAGTATGCGTTGGGTTTGTGGTCTATCATACATACAAAAGCAGTTTTGTTGTAATATAGAAGAAAGGAAAAACATACGTACATTTATGAAGAATACATGTGGTTTTCTGGAATGCTTGCAATAAGCTATTTCTTCCCAGTGGTAATCCCAGTGTAATCCACTTTTTGTTATTTAAGGCAGTTGTGTTTTCTTTTTCTGGTTTTTTGGCTATACTTTTGATAGACTAGAGATATGTCCACACAGTTTGTTTCATTGCATTCTGCATGAAATTATGCATCGAATGATATGTAACATGATGGTATTATTCAAAAATACCAAGTTTTTAAAAATTGGGAGAGGCCTCTGTCACCCCCCTGCAGCTTAGCACCCAGGACGCAGGGCCCCCCATTTGTATGCACTGGGAGGGGGGAAGGGCTGGGAATTCAGGATTTTATTCTTGTGGGTAGCCATGGTGTTGAGGAAGTCAAGCTTCTCTGCAATAGCGCAGCTCACAGCCACATAATCATCCCATTCAGCACTTTCATGCTCCATCGTGCTAAGAGTTTTTGCTTTACTTTGGCTCTTTGTTACTGGTTAATAATTACTGGGCTAGCTTTGCTACCATGCTATGCAGATAGAAGCGTGCCAATCCTGGAACATCAACGAGAGGTGTTACAGTTTTATCCCTTAAGTTCAATTTATTGTAAGTGACTGTAAGTCACTTTGAGAGTCACGATTCCAGGTTTTGAAAGACAGAAGGAAAGATCCTTCAAATAAAGAAACTTTACAAGGAGAAACAGGAGAAGCAGAGGGCAGGTTTAGGATGTCTTTTGCCCCAAGACTGCCACCATTGATATGCCCTACAACCGCCACTGAAGCAAGTCACAATTATCTGCTTTGCACAGCAAGCGGCTAGTTTCCAACCTTACTTGCTCCTTGCTCTTTGTCGTCAAGCCTGGAAGTCCCTCACTTCCAGTTTTAACAACAACATGAAAGGTGAATGTTAAGGGTTTGAGTTTTTTGTTTTGTTTGTTTGTTTTTGCTTTTGTTACATAGCAACAGAAGTGTGGTTGGTGTGTGGAACTCCCTGCCACAGGATGTGGTGACAGCATCTGGCCTGGATGCCTTTAAAATGGGATTGGACAAGTTTCTGGAGGAAAAATCCATTACGGGTTACAAGCCATGATGTGTACGTGCAACCTCCTGATTTTAGAAATGGGCTATGCCAGATGCAGGGGAGGGCCCCATAATGCAGGTCTCTTGTTATCTGGTGTGCTCCCTGGGGCATTTGGTGGGCCGCTTTGAGATATAGGAAGCTGGACTAGATGGGCCTTTCGCCTGATCCAGTGGGGCTGTTCTTATGTTTTTATGACCCAATATGACATCCGGTAGCATTTGTGCTGTCCCTGAGAGCAGGGCAATGGTTAAGGAATGGAGTTTCTGAGCCAAGTGCAACACTAAGCCCAGAACCCACAAAGTAATTTCTGAGAAGCCGCTGTTGTCTCAGCATCAGATGCTTGTCTGTAACATGGAAGTACTCAAAATCACTTTCAGAACAGAGTTGATGAAGGAATTGCTGACACATGTTTTATGTGAAATGTTTTGAACACTTGAAAAACCTATATACATGCTAATATTATTTTCTTTCTTCCCCCACCTTGCCATCTATCATTAGTTTACCTACGGCCCTGCTCCAATGATGGGTGATAAAACACCAGGACTTCCCTTCTATGAGATGGTCCCCGAGAGAGAGATTCAGTATGAAGGTATTCTCTCTTTACTCCTCCATTTCAGCTGGACATGGATTGGGCTCCTGACAGTGGACAATGATGATGGAGAAAGATTTGTGCAAAAAGTGGTGCCCATTTTTTCTCAGAGAGGCATCTGTTTTGCCCTCATAGAAAGACTGCCTAAAAATGTTTTTATCCCTGAAATGAATGACAAGTTCCAACACGGAGCAAAAATACACGATAAAATCATGGACACTAATGCCAATGTAATGGTTGTCTATGGGGAATCTTATTCCATGGCAGTGATGAGATGGTTCCCATTTGTATCACAACAGGAACAGATGACGAATACAGCAAAGGGTAAAGTGTTGATAATGACAGCCCAGATAGAGCTCTTATCATTTACCTATCAAAGGATATGGGATGCAGAAATATTCCATGGTGCGATATCCTTCACAATTCACACCAGTGACCCACCAGGATTTCGCCAGTTTCTTCAGAGCAGAAACCCATCCAGCACCAATGGAGATGGCTTTATCAGAAGTTTCTGGCAAAACGCGTTCGACTGTGTCTTCCCAAATCCAGACCTGGTTACAGTGAATGAAGGGATTTGCACAGGGCAGGAGAAGCTGGAGAGTCTTCCGGGACCTTTCTTTGAAATGGGTATTCTTGGACACAGCTACAGTGTCTACAATGCTGTCCATGCTGTGGCCCGTGCTTTACATGCCATGTCCTCATCTGGACCCCTGCATAGATCACTGGTGGATGGAAGGGAGCGGAAGCCTCAAAATCAGCAGTTGTGGCAAGTAAGAGACACTGCCTCCTCATTTTTAAATTTTTTTTTTTATTAAACTTTTACATTAGGCCTCATCTGGAACTAAACCATCTTGCTGAATTCTTCCTTCGTTCAGTTTACCATGTTGGTCCAAACCACTCCCACACACAGAAATGTCAGAAGAGACATATTTGAATATCTGTCTCAACTTTCCTCCATCTTCTCTGTGAACTTCCAATATGAGCGATACATTGTTCAGTGAATCCGTTTTCTCACTTGCATCCGCTGGGTCGTGAAGAATAAGCATTTCTTCCATGAATCTTGGCCAACTCCTAAATCTGATCAGAGATCATTCTGTAGATCATTGGAGTTAACTAGGAAAGTCATAGCAGGATTGAACAGTGTGTATCCCAAATATACATTCCTGTAGACAAAAGTGATGTAAGTAAAATAAATGCATAAATCATTCTAATCATCATTATTAAGAATGCTTGTATATCACTTTTCAACAAGAATAGTCACAAAGTGGTTTACATAGTAAAAAAAATCAATCCATGGTTCCCTGTCCCCAAAAGACTCACCGCCTTAAGAAAAATTACAGAAGAGACACCAGTAACAGCCACTGTGAAAGATGCCAAGCGAGGGAAAAGAGGTTGCTTTTTCCCTTACTAAATATAAGACAACGCCACTTTAAAAGAGCCTCATTGACCAGTTAGCAGGGTCATTTCAAACATCCAACTGTGGTCTTTCTACACTCTTGACCAAGGGTCTCCAAACTACGACTTGAGGGCCACATCCACCCTCTGCCAAATTCCCACGGCACACCAGCAGACCATTCGTGGCACACCAGTGGACCACGGCACACTGCTTGAAAATCTCTGTTTTAAGACTTCCAAACCATAATTATTCAATGTTAAATCTTACCCCTGCTGATAAAACAAATTGGTTGGTGGGGAGATACATCATTTTTGCACATGCGTAAATAAGAAACTGGATTTCCACAACAGATCAGGCAGTGACAGTGTGCTGTGTGTCACTTGTCTCCCCCTATATAAAACTGAATTTTTTCAGCCCTAGAAAACGTGTAAAATATATGAAGTGGCCGTCATACTGAAAATTCTGGCAAACCCTGCTCTTGATTTTTCCTTTTTTCATCTAGTTTCTGAGAACGGTTTCATTTAACAACAGTGCTGGGGAAAAAGTTTCACTTGACCAGAATGGAGAGTTAAGTGCTGGATTTGATATTATCAACTGGATTGTCTCCTCTAACCAATCCATTCATAGAGTGAAAGTAGGGAGGATGGATCCCCAGGCCTCTCCAGGTCAAATATTCACCATCGACAAGGATGCCATGACTTGGCACAGATGGTTTAACCAGGTAGGGTCCTATCGTTGGCAGTGCCTTAAGAAAACTTTGAGTTTCAATCAACTGGACCCCTTATAAATTTCAAATGGAAAAAGCAGAGTTTTTGTATTGAAGAAACAAGCTTTTGCCTTGCTTACTGGGCTCCTTAATTCATTAATTCAGGAAAAAGAAATGAGAGGAGTTAAAATACTATGGGCCCAATCCTATCCAATTTTCCAGGACCGCTGTAGCTGTGCTAATGGAGCGTGAACTGCATCCTTTGGTGGGGAGGCAGTCACAGAGGCCTCCTCAAGATATGGGAATATTTTTTCCCTGACCTCAGGGCTGCATTGTGGCTGCACTGGTGCTGGGAAGTTGGATAGGATTGGACCCTATGTTATTAAATCACTATTGTTGTGAACCTACCCAAGTACAGATATGATGTTCTTTAATATTCAACCTAACTCCACTCCTACGGCCAAACGAGATGTTGCTTAGAATGCATGGCCACTGCTCTTATGCATCCATTCTCTGCACATGCTGGTTGTGTCCACTTGAAGCACACATGTGAATTGATGTTACTGTTTCAGTCTTGACCTGAGTGTTACAAGTGTCAGACAATGAAGGGAGTGGAAAAACTGAATATGATGGTGTCGTATCAACCCTCTGATATCAAGGGTGGGCCAAGTTGGGAACTTGTCAAAAGTCCATTACCCACAGTTTGGGAAATGCTGCTTTAGAACGTGACATTTCTATATGACATTATACCAAAATGATATTTCTTAATAGAGTAGTAATTCCTAGGAAAAGTGAGTGCCAAATTGACCTTAGCCCCATAAATGGATAACCCACCCCACCCCTGAATGGTTTTAGAAAGCTTGGATCATACCATGAATGAGTGAATTCACATATTTTCCTAAAACTCAGGTAGAAAGGAGATAATAAGCTGTACCACCTTCAGTGTTTTGATAAAGAAAAGTTGCAATGCTTCTAACATATCAAGTGAGTCCACTCCTCTATTGCTGATGTTTTACAGCCCAATCCTCAGCTCTGCACGCCAGCTTACCACGAGCACGCACTTTCGCAAACATTTGCGAGGCTTAACACTGGCCCAGTGCCAGAGCTAGCTCAGCACCAGTTGGCGCTAGGCTAGGACTAGTGGAAAGCCGGTGCTGGGGGGAGGCAAAGAGGAGGCGTTTCGGGGTAAGGGGGAGGTGGGGGAGCTTGAGAAGAGGGCAGGAGGAGGTTTTTCTGGGGGAGGCAGTGGGGGCGGGAGGAGGGTGGGACTAGTGGAGCTCAGCTCCACTGGATCCTGAGCTGCCGTAGAATCAGGTAGCCCCATTGCTGGGCTACTTCCTTTACTCAGGGGGAAGGGGATGAAAGTCCCCTTCTCCCGAGGAGGCGGCAGCGGCTGCCTGGGGCATGCTGGATGCTGTGGTAGCCCTTTTCAGTGATGTAGCAGCCCCACGCTCCGGGCAGTTCAGGATTGGGCCATTAGAACATATGGAAAGGCCCCATACGTTTAAGGATTCCAAATTCAATTTTGCATGCTTATCAATTTCTTCCTTCATTTATGATTCACAGGTACAACCCCTTTCTGTGTGTAGCAAGAGCTGCTCTCCTGGTTTTAGTAAAAAAGTGAAGGAAGGAGAACCATTTTGCTGCTATGAGTGCATCCCATGTCCAGAAGGGAAGGTTTCACATCAGAAGGGTAAGAAACAGACTGCACAGAGGTATTATGGACTGGCTAGAATTAGAGGTGGAAGAAAATGGTGATAACGAAATAAAAACACGTAACACCACCTTCTGCACTTCTTCCTTTGGAAAACAATGAAATCTGTGAAAAAATAAAACCGTTTTCTCCCACCTCTAGCTACAACTCAGTGGAATATTCCTTTCAAATCAGGAAAATGCAGAAGTTAGGCAACCCGTGAACCCTAGTTAGAAGAAGCTGGTGGTGAGCAGTGGATCTGGTCTCTCAGTGCAAGGCAACACACCGCGTCAACCCACCAAGCTATACCCTTCCCTATGGCAATAGGCTTATGTGCTTAGGAGAAGGTGGAGGGGGCAGGGTCCTAAAAAACAACTTTTCAGCAAGAGTTTTGCTTGCCATTTTAATGTGCTTTTGAAGCTATGCTATTTGTATTATTTATGGATGCCGCATTTGTTTTAAGTCTTTATGGTGTTTTATGCCACTCGGTTTTTTATTGTGAGTCTCATTCTATTGCTGATGTGTGCAGGGGTTTTATGCTATGGGTTTTTCAGTCCGATCCTAACTAGAACCTCTTGCGGCAGTACAATGTCATTATCCCACAAGAGATTTTTGGCTGCTAGAGGTCTCCTCGAGGTAAGGGGACATTTGTCCCCTTGCTCTAAGGTAAGACCCAGCAATCGCTATGGATCAACTCAGACCTGTGCCAGTTCAATAGCTGGTGCAAGTCCACACTGATCCAGGATGGCAGAGCAGGCCTAGGAAGAGGGGCGGGATTAGACATGTACCACCAATGTCACCATTCTGACCCCCTCCCAGCCTGATCTGCCCACCTTACTGCCTCATCACCACCTAATATGGGAGCCCATTTCCCCATTCAGCCCACCCCTGCCTCATCGAATCACCTTCCTGCCTCTCCCCAACCCTCTGCACGGGCTGACCTGCTCTGTTGGGTCTCCATGGGTCCATTGGCAGAGGATTTCAAGGAACGCAGATCTCAGGTCAACCCTGGGAAGGTGGGGGGCACAGCAACAACAGTCATCTCAGGCCTGTGCTGGTCTCTCTTGCTCTTTCGGGCCTTCTTCAGCCTGAGGGGAAGAATTATGGCATGTTGCTTGTGAAAGAAATCAGCTTTATTGCCGGGTAATCTTTTTATTGCCCTCAGGGTGATCAAGTGGCCATAAACCCTTATGGTCACTGAGTACCCGCAGATCTCTCCAAGACCGATTGCCAAATAGCTCCTAAACCGCAGAGCTTCCACTCCTGATAGCCAGGATAAATTTGGGGAACCTTCCCCTTGAGTCGTACTCCAGCTTACACCCCCTTGGGCTCAGCTTGACAAAAGGAGTAGGCTCCTGTACAGGATCTCCAGGGTCCACCCCGGTCACACTGGATTGCCTCCCACAACCAGTCCCTGTGCTATCTTCCAATCCCAATAATCCAGTCAGTTGTAATAAGTAGGATTTATTGAATAAATGTTTTAAGCAGGATTATACAGACAGCACTGCATACGTCTAAAATTTAGAAATGTAGGCAAAGAGTACAGAAATACAATACAACACTCAGTCTAATAAAACAATAACATCTACCTCCTAACTCTAACTATCACTCACCAAAGTCTTAGCATTCCAAAATCCGATCTAGCCCATCTTGCTGCAGTCAAGTTGGGGTCACTCCTGCCTAGATGGTCAAGGATCTGAGGCCCCCTCAGCCAGAGACAAAGTCAGCCCAAACATAAGCTTCCCTCCCTCACCTTTATAGGTCTCCTGACCCATCCAGCAATCAGAACTCGGTGCCAGCTGAACATTCTAGGGGTGAACGTGCCACAAGCCTCCTTACTCATGGTGGAATCCCCCCTCCCATCTCGAGACACTCACAGCTGAACCCTGTTGTAAATCAAGCTGGCCTTGGAGCCCACTTGATAGCTTGGTATGATATCAGAGGGCCCTGTGAAGCAACCTCCTCCACAGTTCTCCCAGGCTTGGTATGCACTAATTAAAGTTGGATACAGCTGAGGTCTGACACTGGGGCCTACCAGCATGGCTACAAGCAGATCTTTCTTTATTCAGATGTTACCTGGTCCTTGATTTCCCTTTTTTGTCACATTGCTGAGATATTAGAAATATTGGGATGAACAAAACCATCTCCTTTCCTTTTTTAGACATGGATGACTGTCAGAAATGCACAGAGGAAAACTATCCAAGCGAAAAACGAAACGTGTGTATTCCCAAGACTCTGGTCTGCCTGTCTTATGAGGAACCTTTGGGGATCGGTTTGGCCTTCTTTGCTCTTTTGCTTTCTTTCATCACAGCTCTGGTGCTCAGAACATTTAGGAAGCACCACGACACTCCAATTGTCAAAGCCAACAACCGCAACCTCACCTACACCCTCCTCCTCTCCCTCCTGCTCTGCTTCCTCTGCGTGTTGCTCTTCATCGGACGGCCCATGACAGTGACGTGTCTCCTCCGACAAGCTGCTTTTGGCATCATCTTCTCAGTGGCTGTTTCTTGTGTGCTGGCAAAGACCATCATGGTGGTTCTGGCTTTCATGGCCACCAAGCCCGGAAGCAGAATGAGGAAGTGGGTGGGGACCAGACTGGCCACCTCCATCGTTCTTTCCTGCTCTCTTATTCAAACAGGCATTTGTATTTGGTGGCTGGCAACTTCTCCTCCTTTCCCAGACACTGACAAGCACTCGGTGCTTCAGGAAATGGTACTGGGATGTAATGAAGGGTCCATAACAATGTTTTACTGTGTCTTGGGCTATATGAGTTTCCTGGCCATTGTCAGCTTCACTGTGGCTTTCCTTGCCAGGAAACTACCTGACAGTTTCAATGAAGCCAAGCTCATCACTTTCAGCATGTTGATCTTTTGCAGTGTTTGGCTGTCCTTTCTCCCAGCCTACCTAAGCACGAAAGGGAAGTACATGGTCGCTGTGGAGATCTTCTCTATCTTGGCCTCCAGTGCTGGGCTGCTGGGTTGCATCTTTTTCCCCAAATGTTACATCATTGTGCTGAAGCCTGAGCTGAACAACAAGAAACAACTAACAAGAAGAAAAGACTGAAGCATTTCCATTTGTGCTACAATTTGGCATCTACGGTTTGAAATCCATTTACATAGAATATGTCTATATACAGTCCATATAGATCTTCCTCAAACATCTCCAATATGCTCTATTAATAAAATATTCCTTTTAAAATCACTGAACCTGCAATCCTATCCACACTTACCTGGGAGTAAGCCCCATTGGCTATAAAGGTACTTAATTCTGAGTAGACATGCATAGGATTGATGCAAGTTTTGCAGTGTGCTTCAATGCGCCGTGTAAGCTGCACCTCTGCTTTGCTCTGGCTGCCTGGAATGGCTCCAAAGGAAAGGGAAAGGAGCAATTTCCATGGCTCATTGAGGTGCCCTGAAGAACTTAGCACTGTGCCCCCCTCTGGGAACACTACTGAAAAAAATATACATTGGCACTTGTACATACACCCCCAATGTGGCAGGCAGCAGAATGAGTAGGGAAATTCTAACCAGTAACCCAACATGGAGGAAAATATCACATTTATCACCGCCTCCATGAAAATCATTCTTCTAAACCAGGAGTGCCCAAACCCCGGCCCTGGCATTTCACACTCTGCTATCCTCTCTCTCTCTCTCTCTCTCTCTCTCTCTCTGTGTGTGTGTGTGTGTGTGTGCAATATGCTGCAGAATATTTTGAGAATTCTCTTCTATTATTACCATATTTAGTAGGAGTTCTCAAATTGTGGGTTGTGGCCACCTGGAATTTGTGTAAATTTGTGAATTGTGTAAATTTGCTCAAATTACAAACCTGAACCTGTGCAAATTGCCTAAAACTGTGGTTCTCAAACATTTATCACTGGGACCCACTTTTTAGAATGACAATCTGTCTGGGACCCATCACTGGAGGTGATGTCATTAATCTGGAAGTGGTATCATGACTGGAAGTGACATCATTAAACAGGAACCGCTTTCCTGAGAATGCAGCAAGCACTGAAATTGCCCATAGCAAGCACTGAAATTGTGCCATTTTCTCTAGATAGGCAGGCTGTAATTAAACTGAATAATTAAAAATAATTAAAGTAAAGTAAATCAAATTATTTGTCTGCTTGCTTACTTTTCTTGCAGAGTGAAAATCCTCATAGGGTTTCATTCATTCAGACCCAGCAAGCAGCAGGGAAGTTCCAACCAGGAGGCAGGGAAGGGTTAAAATTTTGTTTAGCATTGAGGAGGCGGGGGGGGGGAAGATGGGAGTGGGCTCTCTTGTCCATCTCTGAGGGAACCGATAATCCTTAGCATTGGGGGGGGGAGCAGTTCCTAGCCATCCAGGAGAAATGACGTGGCTCCAGCAGATTCATTGAATGACCAGCCACAATGGGAGAGGAGCTGCAAAGAAATGGGTCATACTGGTAAGTTTCCCAGCTGCTGCTCGTGACCCTCCTCCCTCTTGCTCCTTCTGTCCCTGCTCTCACGCAGTCCATTCCACCCCCTCCCACCTGGTTTACAAATGGTGGTTGGCAACCTTCAGTCTCGAAAGACTATGGTGTAAGCCTGCAGCACCCGGTATTCCCAGGCGGTCTCCCATCCAAGTACTAACCAGGCCTGGCCCTGCTTAGCTTCTGAGATCAGGCGAGATTGGGCATGTGCAGGGTATTGTATTGTATTGTATTGGCAACCTTCAGTCTCGAAAGACTATGGTATCGCGCTCTGAAAGGTGGTTCTGGCACAGCGTCTAGTGTGGCTGAAAAGGCCAATCCGGGAGTGACAATCCCTTCCACACCGGGAGCAAGTGCAGTCTGTCCCTGGTCTGTCTCCCTGGCTATGGGCCTTCCTTCTTTGCCTCTTAGCCTCAGACTGTTGGCCAAGTGTCTCTTCAAACTGGGAAAGGCCATGCTGCACAGCCTGCCTCCAAGCGGGCCGCTCAGAGGCCAGGGTTTCCCACTTGTTGAGGTCCATCCCTAAGGCCTTCAGATCCCTCTTGCAGATGTCCTTGTATCGCAGCTGTGGTCTACCTGTAGGGCGCTTTCCTTGCACGAGTTCTCCATAGAGGAGATCCTTTGGGATCCGGCCATCATCCATTCTCACGACATGACCGAGCCAACGCAGGTGTCTCTGTTTCAGCAGTGGATAAATGCTAGGGATTCCAGCACGTTCCAGGACTGTGTTGTTTGGAACTTTGTCCTGCCAGGTGATGCCGAGGATGCGTCGGAGGCAGCGTAACAGTTGCTACAAATGGGGTGGGGGCATCAGGGGAGTGTTTAAAGAGAACTACGACATACACACACCCTGGCAGCAGCTCCTTTTTCCCCCGTGGCTGTCTTTTTTTTTACAGAAAGACTCGGAACTCAAGATTTTTAGAGTCCCCAAAACACTCTGGGTAACTCAGAAAGTCTGCCTGTTAGGACACTCCTTTTCAAGTCATGTTAAAGGGGGCAGAGACTCGTGACTCGATTCAAGTCAAGCCACGCTATATTTGCCCATCTCTGCTCAGAAGTACACTATGCTACTGATTCCTGTAGATTTTTTCTTCCAATATGTTGTTAAAATCTCTGATTTGTGTGACCCAAGGCCAAAATCAAAGGGTTGGCAACCATAGTTCCACATGGAATACCTTCCTGTTTAATTACTAACAGGTGAAAACTACCTTCCTGTGTAATTATCTAAAGGACTGTCATTAAGTAAGCAGCTTGTAAGAAGTCTGTATGGCATTTTAGTGGGCACTAGAAAAATTAATAGCAAAAGCTGTGAGGAATAGTATAAATGTACCCCAACTACCATTCAGAGCCATGCCAGGAACTACAAAGAGGCAAAGCTACATTCGTCTGATATTGGATACTTTAGATAATATATTTCAGCGTTCAGGCAGATTAGGAGACAAAAGTACTATTTAAGTCAGGCTCTTAATCACAGATATCCAATCTAGTACATAAACGTAAGGAAATCTGAGGTACAGTGAAGATTTACATCTGTGCTTAGGATGTTGGCATTTGTGGTGCTGTTCCTCGTATTCATTTCTCACAAGGCACGGAAGATTCACAGTGGTAAATGCCAAGTCTGTGATCCATACCCACCACTTCACAAGTATCATCAGAAGGGAAATCTCATCATTGGAGGCATTGCTTCCCAATCCTTCATTTTTTCTGATTCAATAGACTTCACTGAAGAACCCTCACCAGCAGTACTTGAAGATCTTACGTAGGGAGTTACTGGCTTTTCTTCATTCATTCCTTCATTCATTCATTTAATCACTTGAAAGATCAAAGGCCTCAGAACACCGGCTCACTGGCAGAGAAAATTAATAGAATGAAAGGAAAGAGTGGAATTGGTCGATTCAGCACAGGAAGATAAAACTAAAACATATTACTTTGTCTCATCATGTTCCCCCATGGTTATTCTCCTCATCTTCTGCTTCTTTCTCTGACATGTGCTCGAGCCCAATCCTGCGCAACTTTCCAGTGGCAATGTAACAGCAATGCAGTCCCAAGGTAAGAGACTAAATGTTTCCTTACCTTGTGGAGGCCTCAGTGACTTCCTCCCACTGCAGGATGCAGTGCGCACCCCACTGGCATGGCAGCATCAGTGCTGGAAAGTTGGACAGGATCGGGCCCTTCCCCTCATAGGCTTCACTTTGCTTCAGGTTTTCCAGATCTAGAAAGAATGCAGCACGCTTCCTCATCAATTCTCAGAGACAAAATTTCAGGCTTCAAAGAATGCTCAGTGAATACTGTCTCTTCCAGAGAACTGCAAAATGCAGCTTTGTGTACAGCAGGTCTCAGGAAGAAGCCACAATTTTTTTTAACAGCAGTGTCATGCAGCAGAATCATTTTTTTTTTTAATGCTGGGTTTCATCTCCCTTATTTCTTGCGCATGCATGTGTTTGTGCGTCTCACTGGCATTTCTGGAGAGGGGGGCAAAATGCTGAGTTTCTTCAGGTGCCCGGCTGCTGGTATAAAGTGGGACTGTCACAAACATGCCAGTAAGTCATGCTTGCGCCAACTTGTGAGTCGGGGAGGCCAGCACAGGGATGTGTGCAGGATTCCCTGAGCCAGTGCAGGCCCCAGGCTTAGTAAGTTTGTGCCTACCTTTCCAGGCTGGTGTGGAGGTATGGAAGGTGTGTGGGGAGGGTGGGCAGGAGGTGGGGAGGAGGCAGGGAGGTGTTTAGGAGCGCAGGAGTGCAGGTGGCAGGTGGGCCTGTGGGCAGGCGGGCGGGGAGCGGGAGGCAGGTCCAGGAACCATCATTTATGCCTGATCCTAACCCTGTTCCCGGTTAGTTCAGGGCAGCTCTGTGCTGCTCAAACTTGCGCCACCTCTTCAGGTGGCACAGATCCAAGTAGACCAATTGGGGCTGCTGCAGCTCTACCCAGAGTAAGGGAAATTATTACCCCTTGCCTTGGGCTGAGCCACAGCCAGCCCAAAACTTGGGCTGGATACAGCGCAAGCCCATCAGCCTGCCTGTTCCAGCGCAGGTTAGGATTGCGCTGCCTGTAGACTATGTTGTGGAATATCTTTCTAACGAAGAATGCATCTCTTATTCTAGTATAGTAACTAAGAATTACCAGCACATTCTGGCCTTGGCATTTGCTGTAAAGGAGATCAATGAAAATCCACAGATCTTACCTAATCTCACTTTGGGCTTCCACATCTATGACAGCTATTTCCATGAACAATGGACCTATCATGTCACGATGCTCCTTCTGTCTTCCTTGGAGAGCTTTGTTCCCAACTACAGGTGCAACATCCAGCATAAGCTGATAGCAGTCATTGGGGGACTGGACTCCCAAATCTCCCGTTATGTGGCAACTGTCTTAGATATTTATAAAATTCCACAGGTAGGATATAGTCATCTCTGGTTATGGCAAATGAGAACCGAACGCTTCATCCATACTTTATTTTTCGTTCCGGATTTCATTTTGTGGTTTGAAGATGGGAATTGCAGCAACAGAATGGGAAGCGGGCAATGACGTATAAAGGTCATTTGGCACCCATGGCCCATAAATTTTTGGCAGCCCCCATGATAAAATTATTTTCAGTAATAGTTACGATATGAAATAAATAACAATAATGGCCAGAGAAGAAGCACAAACAGGGAACATTTTACTTTATTAAATTTGAATATAATATGTTTCACATATGTAGCGAACATTAGAGATCATAAACAAAAACAAAACAGGGAAGGAATGTCCATCAAGATAGTATGCGTTGGGTTTGTGGTCTATCATACATACAAAAGCGGTTTTGTTGTAATATAGAAGAAAGGCAAAACATACATACATTTATGAAGAATACATGTGGTTTTCTGGAATGCTTGCAATAAGCTATTTCTTCCCAGTGGTAATCCCAGTGTAACACACTTGTTGTTACTTAAGGCAGTTGTGTTTTCTTTTTCTGGTTTTTTGGCTATACTTTTGATAGAACAGAAATATTTCCACAAAGTTTTTTTCTTTGCATTCTGCATGAAATTATGCATCAAATGATATATGACATGATGGTATTATTCAAAAATACCAAGATTTTAAAAATTGGGAGAGGCCTCTGTCACCCCCCTGCAGCTTAGCACCCAGGACGCAGGGCCCCCCATTTGTATGCACTGGGAGGGGGGAAAGGCTGGGAATTCAGAATTTTATTCTTGTGGGTAGCCATGGTGTTGAGGAAGTCAAGCTTCTCTGCAATAGCGCAGCTCACAGCCACATAATCATCCCATTCAGCACTTTCATGCTCCATCGTGCTAAGAGATTTTGCTTCACTTTGGCTCTTTGTTACTGGTTAATAATTACTGGGCTAGCTTTGCTACCATGCTATGCAGATAGAAGCATGCCAATCCTGGAACATCAACTAGAAGTGTTACAGTTTTATCCCTTAAGTTCAACTTATTGTAAGTGACTGTAAGTCACTTTGAGAGTCACGATTCCAGGTTTTGAAAGACAGAGGGAAAGATCTTTCAAATAAAGAAACTTGACAAGGAGAAACCGGAGAAGCAGAGGGCAGGTTTAGGATGTCTTTTGCCCCGAGTCTGCCACCATTGATATGCCCTATAACCGCCACTGAAGCAAGTCACTATGATCTGCTTTGCACAGGAAGCGGCTAATTTCCAACCTTACTTGCTCCTTGCTCATTGTCGTCAAGCCTGGAAGTCCCTCACTTCCAGTTTTAACAACAACATGAAAGGTGAATGTTAAGGGTTTGGGTTTTTTTGTTTTGTTTGTTTGTTTTTGTTTTTGTTACATAGCAACAGAAGTGTGGTTGGTCTGTGGAACTCCTTGCCACAGGATGTGGTGATAGCATCTGGCCTGGATGCCTTTAAAATGGGATTGGACAAGTTTCTGGAGGAAAAATCCATTACGGGTTACAAGCCATGATGTGTACGTGCAACCTCCTGATTTTAGAAATGGGCTATGCCAGATGCAAGGGAGGGCCCCATAATGCAGGTCTCTTGTTATCTGGTGTGCTCCCTGGGGCATTTGGTGGGCCGCTTTGAGATATAGGAAGCTGGACTAGATGGGCCTTTCGCCTGATCCAGTGGGGCTGTTCTTATGTTTTTATGACCCAATATGACATCCGGTAGCATTTGTGCTGTCCCTGAGAGCAGGGCAATGGTTAAGGAATGGAGGTTCTGAGCCAAGTGCAACACTAAGCCCAGAACCCACAAAGTAATTTCTGAGAAGCCGCTGTTGTCTCAGCATCAGATGCTTGTCTGTAACATGGAAGTACTCAAAATCACTTTCAGAACAGAGTTGATGAAGGAATTGCTGACACATGTTTTATGTGAAATGTTTTGAATACTTGAAAAACCTATATACATGCTACTATTATTTTCTTTCTTCCCCCACCTTGCCATCTATCATTAGTTTACCTATGGCCCTGCTCCAATGATGGGTGATAAAACACCAGGACTTCCCTTCTATGAGATGGTCCCCAAGAGAGAGATTCAGTATGAAGGTATTCTCTCTTTACTCCTCCATTTCAGCTGGACATGGATTGGGCTCCTGACAGTGGACAATGATGATGGAGAAAGATTTGTGCAAAAAGTGGTGCCCATGTTTTCTCAGAGAGGCATCTGTTTTGCCCTCATAGAAAGACTGCCTAAAAATGTTTTTATCCCTGAAATGAATGACAAGTTCCAACACGGAGCAAAAATACACGATAAAATCGTGGACACTAATGCCAATGTAATGGTTGTCTATGGGGAATCTTATTCCATGGCAGTGTTGAGATGGTTCCCATTTGTATCACAACAGGAACAGATGACAAATACAGCAAAGGGTAAAGTGTTGATAATGACAGCCCAGATAGAGCTCTTATCATTTACCTATCAAAGGACATGGGATGCAGAAATATTCCATGGTGCGATATCCTTCACAATTCACACCAGTGACCCACCAGGATTTCGCCAGTTTCTTCAGAGCAGAAACCCATCCAGCACCAATGGAGATGGCTTTATCAGAAGTTTCTGGCAAAACGCGTTCGACTGTGTCTTCCCAAATCCAGACCTGGTTACAGTGAATGAAGGGATTTGCACAGGGCAGGAGAAGCTGGAGAGTCTTCCGGGACCTTTCTTTGAAATGGGCATGCTTGGACACAGCTACAGTGTCTACAATGCTGTCCATGCTGTGGCCCGTGCTTTACATGCCATGTCCTCATCTGGACCCCTGCATAGATCACTGGTGGATGGAAGGGAGCGGAAGCCTCAAAATCAGCAGTTGTGGCAAGTAAGAGACACGGCCTCCTCATTTTTAAATTTTTATTTTTATTAAACTTTTACATTAGGCCTCATCTGGAACTAAACCATCTTGCTGAATTCTTCCTTCGTTCAGTTTACCATGTTGGTCCAAACCACTCCCACACACAGAAATGTCAGAAGAGACATATTTGAATATCTGTGTCAACTTTCCTCCGTCTTCTCTGTGAACTTCCAATATGAGCGATACATTGTTCAGTGAATCCGTTTTCTCTCTTGCATCCGCTGGGTCGTGAAGAATAAGCATTTCTTCCATGAATCTTGGCCAACTCCAAAATCTGATCAGAGATCATTCTGTAGATCATTGGAGTTAACTAGGAAAGTCATAGCAGGATTGAACAGTGTGTATCCCAAATATACATTCCTGTAGACAAAAGTGATGTAAGTAAAATAAATGCATAAAATCATTCTAATCATCATTATTAAGAATGCTTGTATATCACTTTTCAACAAGAATAGTCACAAAGTGGTTTACATAGTAAAATAAATCAATCCATGGTTCCCTGTCCCCAAAAGACTCACCACCTTAAGAAAAATTACAGAAGAGACACCAGTAACAGCCACTGTGAAAGATGCCAAGCGAGGGAAAAGAGGTTGCTTTTTCCCTTACTAAATATAAGACAACGCCACTTTAAAAGGGCCTCTTTGACCAGTTAGCAGGGTCATTTCAAACATCCAACTGTGGTCTTTCTACACTCTTGAACAAGGGTCTCCAAACTACGACTTGAGGGCCACATCCACCCTCTGCCAAATTCCCACGGCACACCAGCAGACCATTCTTGGCACACCAGTGGACCACGGCACACTGCTTGAAAATCTCTGTTTTAAGACTTCCAAACCATAATTATTCAATGTTAAATCTTACCCCTGCTGATAAAACAAATTGGTTGGTGGGGAGATACATCTTTTTTGCACATGTGTAAATTAGAAACTGGATTTCCACAACAGATCAGGCAGTGACAGTGTGCTGTGTGTCACTTGTCTCCCCCTATATAAAACTGAATTTTTTCAGCCCTAGAAAACGTGTAAAATATATGAAGTGGCCGTCATACTGAAAATTCTGGCAAACCCTGCTCTTGATTTTTCCTTTTTTCATCTAGTTTCTGAGAACGGTTTCATTTAACAACAGTGCTGGGGAAAAAGTTTCACTTGACCAGAATGGAGAGTTAAGTGCTGGATTTGATATTATCAACTGGATTGTCTCCTCTAACCAATCCATTCATAGAGTGAAAGTAGGGAGGATGGATCCCCAGGCCTCTCCAGGTCAAATATTCACCATCGACAAGGATGCCATGACTTGGCACAGATGGTTTAACCAGGTAGGGTCCTATCGTTGGCAGTGCCTTAAGAAAACTTTGAGTTTCAATCAACTGGACCCCTTATAAATTTCAAATGGAAAAAGCAGAGTTTTTGTATTGAAGAAACAAGCTTTTGCCTTGCTTACTGGGCTCCTTAATTCATTAATTCAGGAAAAAAAATGAGAGGAGTTAAAATACTATGGGCCCAATCCTATCCAATTTTCCAGGACCGCTGTAGCTGTGCTAATGGAGCGGGAACTGCATCCTTTGGTGGGGAGGCAGTCACAGAGGCCTCCTCAAGATATGGGAATATTTTTTCCCTGACCTCAGGGCTGCATTGTGGCTGCACTGGTGCTGGGAAGTTGGATAGGATTGGACCCTATGTTATTAAATCACTATTGTTGTGAACCTACCCAAGTACAGATATGATGTTCTTTAATATTCAACCTAACTCCACTCCTACGGCCAAACGAGATGTTGCTTAGAATGCATGGCCACTGCTCTTATGCATCCATTCTCTGCACATGCTGGTTGTGTCCACTTGAAGCACACATGTGAATTGATGTTACTGTTTCAGTCTTGACCTGCGTGTTACAAGTGTCAGACAATGAAGGGAGTGGAAAAACTGAATATGATGGTGTCGTATCAACCCTCTGATGTCAAGGGTGGGCCAAGTTGGGAACTTGTCAAAAGTCCATGACCCACAGTTTGGGAAATGCTGCTTTAGAACGTGACATTTCTATATGACATTATACCAAAATGATATTTCTTAACAGAGTAGTAATTCCTATAAAAAGTGAGTGCTAAATTGACCTTGGCCCCATAAATGGATAACCCACCCCACCCCTGAATGGTTTTAGAAAGCTTGGATCATACCATGAATGAGTGAATTCACATATTTTCCTACAACTCAAGTAGAAAGGAGATAATAAGCTGTACCACCTTCAGTGTTTTGATAAAGAAAAGTTGCAATGCTTCTAACATATCAAGTGAGTCCACTCCTCTATTGCTGATGTTTTACAGCCCAATCCTCAGCTCTGCACGCCAGCTTACCGCGAGCACGCACTTTCGCAAACATTTGCGAGGCTTAACACTGGCCCAGTGCCAGAGCTAGCTCAGCACCAGTTGGCGCTAGGCTAGGACTAGTGGAAAGCCGGTGCTGGGGGGAGGCAAAGAGGAGGCGTTTCGGGGTAAGGGGGAGGTGGGGGAGCTTGAGAAGAGGGCAGGAGGAGGTTTTTCTGGGGGAGGCAGTGGGGGCGGGAGGAGGGTGGGACTAGTGGAGCTCAGCTCCACTGGATCCTGAGCTGCCGTAGAATCAGGTAGCCCCATTGCTGGGCTACTTCCTTTACTCAGGGGGAAGGGGATGAAAGTCCCCTTCTCCCGAGGAGGCGGCAGCGGCTGCCTGGGGCATGCTGGATGCTGTGGTAGCCCTTTACAGTGCTGTAGCAGCCCCACGCTCCGGACAGTTCAGGATTGGGCTGTTAGAACATATGGAAAGGCCCCATACGTTTAAGGATTCCAAATTCAATTTTGCATGCTTATCAATTTCTTCCTTCATTTATGATTCACAGGTACAACCCCTTTCTGTGTGTAGCAAGAGCTGCTCTCCTGGTTTTAGTAAAAAAGTGAAGGAAGGAGAACCATTTTGCTGCTATGAGTGCATCCCATGTCCAGAAGGGAAGGTTTCACATCAGAAGGGTAAGAAACAGACTGCACAGAGGTATTATGGACTGGCTAGAATTAGAGGTGGAAGAAAATGGTGATAACGAAATAAAAACACGTAACACCACCTTCTGCACTTCTTCCTTTGGAAAACAATGAAATCTGTGAAAAAATAAAACCGTTTTCTCCCACCTCTAGCTACAACTCAGTGGAATATTCCTTTCAAATCAGGAAAATGCAGAAGTTAGGCAACCCGTGAACCCTAGTTAGAAGAAGCTGGTGGTGAGCAGTGGATCTGGTCTCTCAGTGCAAGGCAACACACCGCGTCAACCCACCAAGCTATACCCTTCCCTATGGCAATAGGCTTATGTGCTTAGGAGAAGGTGGAGGGGGCAGGGTCCTAAAAAACAACTTTTCAGCAAGAGTTTTGCTTGCCATTTTAATGTGCTTTTGAAGCTATGCTATTTGTATTATTTATGGATGCCGCATTTGTTTTAAGTCTTTATGGTGTTTTATGCCACTCGGTTTTTTATTGTGAGTCTCATTCTATTGCTGATGTGTGCAGGGGTTTTATGCTATGAGTTTTTCAGTCCGATCCTACCTAGAACCTCTTGCAGCAAGATAATGCCATTATCCCACAAGAGATTTTTGACTGCTAGAGGTCTCCTCGAGGTAAGGGGACATTTGTCCCCTTGCTCTAAGGTAAGACCCAGCAATCGCTATGGATCAACTCAGACCTGTGCCAGTTCAATAGCTGGTGCAAGTCCACACTGATCCAGGATGGCAGAGCAGGCCTAGGAAGAGGGGCGGGATTAGACATGTACCACCAATGTCACCATTCTGACCCCCTCCCAGCCTGATCTGCCCACCTTACTGCCTCATCACCACCTAATATGGGAGCCCGTTTCCCCCTTCAGCCCACCCCTGCCTCATCGAATCACCTTCCTGCCTCTCCCCAACCCTCTGCACGGGCTGACCTGCTCTGTTGGGTCTCCATGGGTCCATTGGCAGAGGCTTTCAAGGAACGCAGATCTCAGGTCAACCCTGGGAAGGTGGGGGGCACAGCAACAACAGTCATCTCAGGCCTGTGCTGGTCTCTCTTGCTCTTTCTCGCCTTCTTCAGCCTGAGGGGAAGAATTATGGCATGTTGCTTGTGAAAGAAATCAGCTTTATTGCCGGGTAATCTTTTTATTGCCCTCAGGGTGATCAAGTGGCCATAAACCCTTATGGTCACTGAGTACCCGCAGATCTCTCCAAGACCGATTGCCAAATAGCTCCTAAACCGCAGAGCTTCCACTCCTGATAGCCAGGATAAATTTGGGGAACCTTCCCCTTGAGTCGTACTCCAGCTTACACCCCCTTGGGCTCAGCTTGACAAAAGGAGTAGGCTCCTGTACAGGATCTCCAGGGTCCACCCCGGTCACACTGGATTGCCTCCCACAACCAGTCCCTGTGCTATCTTCCAATCCCAATAATCCAGTCAGTTGTAATAAGTAGGATTTATTGAATAAATGTTTTAAGCAGGATTATACAGACAGCACTGCATACGTCTAAAATTTAGAAATGTAGGCAAAGAGTACAGAAATACAATACAACACTCAGTCTAATAAAACAATAACATCTACCTCCTAACTCTAACTATCACTCACCAAAGTCTTAGCATTCCAAAATCCGATCTAGCCCATCTTGCTGCAGTCAAGTTGGGGTCACTCCTGCCTAGATGGTCAAGGATCTCAGGCCCCCTCAGCCAGAGACAAAGTCAGCCCAAACATAAGCTTCCCTCCCTCATCTTTATAGGTCTCCTGACCCATCCAGCAATCAGAACTCGGTGCCAGCCGAACATTCTAGGGGTGAACGTGCCACAAGCCTCCTTACTCATGGTGGAATCCCCCTCCCATCCCGAGACACTCACAGCTGAACCCTGTTGTAAATCAAGCTGGCCTTGGAGCCCACTTGATAGCTTGGTATGATATCAGAGGGCCCTGTGAAGCGACCTCCTCCATAGTTCTCCCAGGCTTGGTATGCACTAATTAAAGTTGGATACAGCTGAGGTCTGACACTGGGGCCTACCAGCATGGCTACAAGCAGATCTTTCTTTATTCAGATGTTACCTGGTCCTTGATTTCCCTTTTTTGTCACATTGCTGAGATATTAGAAATATTGGGATGAACAAAACCATCTCCTTTCCTTTTTTAGACATGGATGACTGTCAGAAATGCACAGAGGAAAACTATCCAAGCGAAAAACGAAACGTGTGTATTCCCAAGACTCTGGTCTGCCTGACTTATGAGGAACCTTTGGGGATCGGTTTGGCCTTCTTTGCTCTTTTGCTTTCTTTCATCACAGCTCTGGTGCTCAGAACATTTAGGAAGCACCACAACACTCCCATTGTCAAAGCCAACAACCGCAACCTCACCTACACCCTCCTCATCTCCCTCCTGCTCTGCTTCCTCTCTTCATTGCTCTTCATTGGACATCCCACAAAAGTGACGTGTCTCCTCCGACAAGCTGCTTTTGGCATCATCTTCTCAGTGGCTGTTTCTTGTGTGCTGGCAAAGACCATCACGGTGGTGCTGGCTTTCATGGCCACCAAGCCCGGAAGCAGGATGAGGAAGTGGGTGGGGACCAGACTGGACATCTCCATTGTTCTTTCCTGCTCTCTTATTCAAACAGGCATTTGTATTTGGTGGCTGGCAACTTCTCCTCCTTCCCCAGACACTGACAAGCACTCGGTGCTTCAGGAAATGGTACTGGGATGTAATGAAGGGTCCATAACAATGTTTTACTGTGTCTTGGGCTATATGAGTTTCCTGGCCATTGTCAGCTTCACTGTGGCTTTCCTTGCCAGGAAACTACCTGACAGTTTCAATGAAGCCAAGCTCATCACTTTCAGCATGTTGATCTTTTGCTGTGTTTGGCTGTCCTTTCTCCCAGCCTACCTGAGCACGAAAGGGAAGTACATGGTAGCTGTGGAGATCTTCTCTATCTTGGCCTCCAGTGCTGGGCTGCTGGGTTGCATCTTTTTCCCCAAATGTTACATCATTGTGCTGAAGCCTGAGCTGAACAACAAGAAACAACTAGCAAGAAGAAAAGACTGAAGCATTTCGGTTTGTGCTACAATTTGGCATCTTTATGGTGTTTTATAGATGCTACAATTTGGCATCTTCATGGTGTTTATAGATGCTACAATTTGGCATCTATATCAGTCCATATAGATCTTCCTCAAACATCTCCAATATGCTCTATTAATAAAATATTCCTTTTAAAATCACTGAACCTGCAATCCTATCCACACTTACCTGGGAGTAAGCCCCATTGGCTATAAAGGTACTTAATTCTGAGTAGACATGCATAGGATTGATGCAAGTTTTGCAGTGTGCTTCAATGCGCCGTGTAAGCTGCACCTCTGCTTTGCTCTGGCTGCCTGGAATGGCTCCAAAGGAAAGGGAAAGGAGCAATTTCCATGGCTCATTGAGGTGCCCTGAAGAACTTAGCACTGTGCCCCCCTCTGGGAACACTACTGAAAAAAATATACATTGGCACTTGTACATACACCCCCAATGTGGCAGGCAGCAGAATGAGTAGGGAAATTCTAACCAGTAAACCAACATGGAGGAAAATATCACATTTATCACCGCCTCCATGAAAATCATTCTTCTAAACCAGGAGTGCCCAAACCCCGGCCCTGGCATTTCACACTCTGCTATCCTCTCTCTCTCTCTCTCTCTCTCTCTCTCTCTCTCTCTCTCTCTCTCTCTCTCTCTGTGTGTGTGCGTGTGCAATATGCTGCAGAATATTTTGAGAATTCTCTTCTATTATTACCATATTTAGTAGGAGTTCTCAAATTGTGGGTTGTGGCCACCTGGAATTTGTGTAAATTTGTGAATTGTGTAAATTTGCTCAAATTACAAACCTGAACCTGTGCAAATTGCCTAAAACTGTGGTTCTCAAACATTTATCACTGGGACCCACTTTTTAGAATGACAATCTGTCTGGGACCCATCACTGGAGGTGATGTCATTAATCTGGAAGTGGTATCATGACTGGAAGTGACATCATTAAACAGGAACCGCTTTCCTGAAAATGCAGCAAGCACTGAAATTGCCCATAGCAAGCACTGAAATTGTGCCATTTTCTCTAGATAGGCAGGCTGTAATTAAACTGAATAATTAAAAATAATGAAAGTAAAGTAAATCAAATTATTTGTCTGCTTGCTTACTTTTCTTGCAGCGTGAAAAGCCTCATAGGGTTTCATTCATTCAGACCCAGCAAGCAGCAGGGAAGTTCCAACCAGGAGGCAGGGAAGGGTTAAAATTTTGGTTTAGCATTGAGGAGGAGGGGGGGAGATGGGAGTGGGCTCTCTTGTCCATCTCTGAGGGAACCGATAATCCTTAGCATTGGGGGGGGGGAGCAGTTCCTAGCCATCCAGGAGAAATGACGTGGCTCCAGCAGATTCATTGAATGACCAGCCACAATGGGAGAGGAGCTGCAAAGAAATGGGTCATACTGGTAAGTTTCCCAGCTGCTGCTCGTGACCCTCCTCGCTCCTTCTGTCCCTGCTCTCACACAGTCCATTCCAACCCCTCCCACCTGGTTTACAAATGGTGGTTGGCAACCTTCAGTCTCGAAAGACTATGGTGTAAGCCTGCAGCACCCGGTATTCCCAGGCGGTCTCCCATCCAAGTACTAACCAGGCCTGGCCCTGCTTAGCTTCTGAGATCAGACGAGATTGGGCATGTGCAGGGTATTGTATTGTATTGTATTGGCAACCTTCAGTCTTGAAAGACTATGGTATCGCGCTCTGAAAGGTGGTTCTGGCACAGCGTCTAGTGTGGCTGAAAAGGCCAATCCGGGAGTGACAATCCCTTCCACACCGGGAGCAAGTGCAGTCTGTCCCTGGTCTGTCTCCCTGGCTATGGGCCTTCCTTCTTTGCCTCTTAGCCTCAGACTGTTGGCAAAGTGTCTCTTCAAACTGGGAAAGGCCATGCTGCACAGCCTGCCTCCAAGCGGGCCGCTCAGAGGCCAGGGTTTCCCACTTGTTGAGGTCCATCCCTAAGGCCTTCAGATCCCTCTTGCAGATGTCCTTGTATCGCAGCTGTGGTCTACCTGTAGGGCGCTTTCCTTGCACGAGTTCTCCATAGAGGAGATCCTTTGGGATCCGGCCATCATCCATTCTCACGACATGACCGAGCCAACGCAGGTGTCTCTGTTTCAGCAGTGGATAAATGCTAGGGATTCCAGCACGTTCCAGGACTGTGTTGTTTGGAACTTTGTCCTGCCAGGTGATGCCGAGGATGCGTCGGAGGCAGCGTAACAGTTGCTACAAATGGGGTGGGGGCATCAGGGGAGTGTTTAAAGAGAACTACGACATACACACACCCTGGCAGCAGCTCCTTTTTCCCCCGTGGCTGTCTTTTTTTTTACAGAAAGACTCGGAACTCAAGATTTTTAGAGTCCCCAAAACACTCTGGGTAACTCAGAAAGTCTGCCTGTTAGGACACTCCTTTTCAAGTCATGTTAAAGGGGGCAGAGACTCGTGACTCGATTCAAGTCAAGCCACGCTATATTTGCCCATCTCTGCTCAGAAGTACACTATGCTACTGATTCCTGTAGATTTTTTCTTCCAATATGTTGTTAAAATCTCTGATTTGTGTGACCCAAGGCCAAAATCAAAGGGTTGGCAACCATAGTTCCACATGGAATACCTTCCTGTTTAATTACTAACAGGTGAAAACTACCTTCCTGTGTAATTATCTAAAGGACTGTCATTAAGTAAGCAGCTTGTAAGAAGTCTGTATGGCATTTTAGTGGGCACTAGAAAAATTAATAGCAAAAGCTGTGAGGAATAGTATAAATGTACCCCAACTACCATTCAGAGCCATGCCAGGAACTACAAAGAGGCAAAGCTACATTCGTCTGATATTGGATACTTTAGATAATATATTTCAGCGTTCAGGCAGATTAGGAGACAAAAGTACTATTTAAGTCAGGCTCTTAATCACAGATATCCAATCTAGTACATAAACGTAAGGAAATCTGAGGTACAGTGAAGATTTACATCTGTGCTTAGGATGTTGGCATTTGTGGTGCTGTTCCTCGTATTCATTTCTCACAAGGCACGGAAGATTCACAGTGGTAAATGCCAAGTCTGTGATCCATACCCACCACTTCACAAGTATCATCAGAAGGGAAATCTCATCATTGGAGGCATTGCTTCCCAATCCTTCATTTTTTCTGATTCAATAGACTTCACTGAAGAACCCTCACCAGCAGTACTTGAAGATCTTACGTAGGGAGTTACTGGCTTTTCTTCATTCATTCCTTCATTCATTCATTTAATCACTTGAAAGATCAAAGGCCTCAGAACACCGGCTCACTGGCAGAGAAAATTAATAGAATGAAAGGAAAGAGTGGAATTGGTCGATTCAGCACAGGAAGATAAAACTAAAACATATTACTTTGTCTCATCATGTTCCCCCATGGTTATTCTCCTCATCTTCTGCTTCTTTCTCTGACATGTGCTCGAGCCCAATCCTGCGCAACTTTCCAGTGGCAATGTAACAGCAATGCAGTCCCAAGGTAAGAGACTAAATGTTTCCTTACCTTGTGGAGGCCTCAGTGACTTCCTCCCACTGCAGGATGCAGTGCGCACCCCACTGGCATGGCAGCATCAGTGCTGGAAAGTTGGACAGGATCGGGCCCTTCCCCTCATAGGCTTCACTTTGCTTCAGGTTTTCCAGATCTAGAAAGAATGCAGCACGCTTCCTCATCAATTCTCAGAGACAAAATTTCAGGCTTCAAAGAATGCTCAGTGAATACTGTCTCTTCCAGAGAACTGCAAAATGCAGCTTTGTGTACAGCAGGTCTCAGGAAGAAGCCACAATTTTTTTTAACAGCAGTGTCATGCAGCAGAATCATTTTTTTTTTTAATGCTGGGTTTCATCTCCCTTATTTCTTGCGCATGCATGTGTTTGTGCGTCTCACTGGCATTTCTGGAGAGGGGGGCAAAATGCTGAGTTTCTTCAGGTGCCCGGCTGCTGGTATAAAGTGGGACTGTCACAAACATGCCAGTAAGTCATGCTTGCGCCAACTTGTGAGTCGGGGAGGCCAGCACAGGGATGTGTGCAGGATTCCCTGAGCCAGTGCAGGCCCCAGGCTTAGTAAGTTTGTGCCTACCTTTCCAGGCTGGTGTGGAGGTATGGAAGGTGTGTGGGGAGGGTGGGCAGGAGGTGGGGAGGAGGCAGGGAGGTGTTTAGGAGCGCAGGAGTGCAGGTGGCAGGTGGGCCTGTGGGCAGGCGGGCGGGGAGCGGGAGGCAGGGCCAGGAACCATCATTTATGCCTGATCCTAACCCTGTTCCCGGTTAGTTCAGGGCAGCTCTGTGCTGCTCAAACTTGCGCCACCTCTTCAGGTGGCACAGATCCAAGTAGACCAATTGGGGCTGCTGCAGCTCTACCCAGAGTAAGGGAAATTATTACCCCTTGCCTTGGGCTGAGCCACAGCCAGCCCAAAACTTGGGCTGGATACAGCGCAAGCCCATCAGCCTGCCTGTTCCAGCGCAGGTTAGGATTGCGCTGCCTGTAGACTATGTTGTGGAATATCTTTCTAACGAAGAATGCATCTCTTATTCTAGTATAGTAACTAAGAATTACCAGCACATTCTGGCCTTGGCATTTGCTGTAAAGGAGATCAATGAAAATCCACAGATCTTACCTAATCTCACTTTGGGCTTCCACATCTATGACAGCTATTTCCATGAACAATGGACCTATCATGTCACGATGCTCCTTCTGTCTTCCTTGGAGAGCTTTGTTCCCAACTACAGGTGCAACATCCAGCATAAGCTGATAGCAGTCATTGGGGGACTGGACTCCCAAATCTCCCGTTATGTGGCAACTGTCTTAGATATTTATAAAATTCCACAGGTAGGATATAGTCATCTCTGGTTATGGCAAATGAGAACCGAACGCTTCATCCATACTTTATTTTTCGTTCCGGATTTCATTTTGTGGTTTGAAGATGGGAATTGCAGCAACAGAATGGGAAGCGGGCAATGACGTATAAAGGTCATTTGGCACCCATGGCCCATAAATTTTTGGCAGCCCCCATGATAAAATTATTTTCAGTAATAGTTACGATATGAAATAAATAACAATAATGGCCAGAGAAGAAGCACAAACAGGGAACATTTTACTTTATTAAATTTGAATATAATATGTTTCACATATGTAGCGAACATTAGAGATCATAAACAAAAACAAAACAGGGAAGGAATGTCCATCAAGATAGTATGCGTTGGGTTTGTGGTCTATCATACATACAAAAGCGGTTTTGTTGTAATATAGAAGAAAGGCAAAACATACATACATTTATGAAGAATACATGTGGTTTTCTGGAATGCTTGCAATAAGCTATTTCTTCCCAGTGGTAATCCCAGTGTAACACACTTGTTGTTACTTAAGGCAGTTGTGTTTTCTTTTTCTGGTTTTTTGGCTATACTTTTGATAGAACAGAAATATTTCCACAAAGTTTTTTTCTTTGCATTCTGCATGAAATTATGCATCAAATGATATATGACATGATGGTATTATTCAAAAATACCAAGATTTTAAAAATTGGGAGAGGCCTCTGTCACCCCCCTGCAGCTTAGCACCCAGGACGCAGGGCCCCCCATTTGTATGCACTGGGAGGGGGGAAAGGCTGGGAATTCAGAATTTTATTCTTGTGGGGAGCCATGGTGTTGAGGAAGTCAAGCTTCTCTGCAATAGCGCAGCTCACAGCCACATAATCATCCCATTCAGCACTTTCATGCTCCATCGTGCTAAGAGATTTTGCTTCACTTTGGCTCTTTGTTACTGGTTAATAATTACTGGGCTAGCTTTGCTACCATGCTATGCAGATAGAAGCATGCCAATCCTGGAACATCAACTAGAAGTGTTACAGTTTTATCCCTTAAGTTCAACTTATTGTAAGTGACTGTAAGTCACTTTGAGAGTCACGATTCCAGGTTTTGAAAGACAGAGGGAAAGATCTTTCAAATAAAGAAACTTGACAAGGAGAAACCGGAGAAGCAGAGGGCAGGTTTAGGATGTCTTTTGCCCCGAGTCTGCCACCATTGATATGCCCTATAACCGCCACTGAAGCAAGTCACTATGATCTGCTTTGCACAGGAAGCGGCTAATTTCCAACCTTACTTGCTCCTTGCTCATTGTCGTCAAGCCTGGAAGTCCCTCACTTCCAGTTTTAACAACAACATGAAAGGTGAATGTTAAGGGTTTGGGTTTTTTTGTTTTGTTTGTTTGTTTTTGTTTTTGTTACATAGCAACAGAAGTGTGGTTGGTCTGTGGAACTCCTTGCCACAGGATGTGGTGATAGCATCTGGCCTGGATGCCTTTAAAATGGGATTGGACAAGTTTCTGGAGGAAAAATCCATTACGGGTTACAAGCCATGATGTGTACGTGCAACCTCCTGATTTTAGAAATGGGCTATGCCAGATGCAAGGGAGGGCCCCATAATGCAGGTCTCTTGTTATCTGGTGTGCTCCCTGGGGCATTTGGTGGGCCGCTTTGAGATATAGGAAGCTGGACTAGATGGGCCTTTCGCCTGATCCAGTGGGGCTGTTTTTTTTATGACCCAATATGACATCCGGTAGCATTTGTGCTGTCCCTGAGAGCAGGGCAATGGTTAAGGAATGGAGGTTCTGAGCCAAGTGCAACACTAAGCCCAGAACCCACAAAGTAATTTCTGAGAAGCCGCTGTTGTCTCAGCATCAGATGCTTGTCTGTAACATGGAAGTACTCAAAATCACTTTCAGAACAGAGTTGATGAAGGAATTGCTGACACATGTTTTATGTGAAATGTTTTGAATACTTGAAAAACCTATATACATGCTACTATTATTTTCTTTCTTCCCCCACCTTGCCATCTATCATTAGTTTACCTATGGCCCTGCTCCAATGATGGGTGATAAAACACCAGGACTTCCCTTCTATGAGATGGTCCCCAAGAGAGAGATTCAGTATGAAGGTATTCTCTCTTTACTCCTCCATTTCAGCTGGACATGGATTGGGCTCCTGACAGTGGACAATGATGATGGAGAAAGATTTGTGCAAAAAGTGGTGCCCATGTTTTCTCAGAGAGGCATCTGTTTTGCCCTCATAGAAAGACTGCCTAAAAATGTTTTTATCCCTGAAATGAATGACAAGTTCCAACACGGAGCAAAAATACACGATAAAATCGTGGACACTAATGCCAATGTAATGGTTGTCTATGGGGAATCTTATTCCATGGCAGTGTTGAGATGGTTCCCATTTGTATCACAACAGGAACAGATGACAAATACAGCAAAGGGTAAAGTGTTGATAATGACAGCCCAGATAGAGCTCTTATCATTTACCTATCAAAGGACATGGGATGCAGAAATATTCCATGGTGCGATATCCTTCACAATTCACACCAGTGACCCACCAGGATTTCGCCAGTTTCTTCAGAGCAGAAACCCATCCAGCACCAATGGAGATGGCTTTATCAGAAGTTTCTGGCAAAACGCGTTCGACTGTGTCTTCCCAAATCCAGACCTGGTTACAGTGAATGAAGGGATTTGCACAGGGCAGGAGAAGCTGGAGAGTCTTCCGGGACCTTTCTTTGAAATGGGCATGCTTGGACACAGCTACAGTGTCTACAATGCTGTCCATGCTGTGGCCCGTGCTTTACATGCCATGTCCTCATCTGGACCCCTGCATAGATCACTGGTGGATGGAAGGGAGCGGAAGCCTCAAAATCAGCAGTTGTGGCAAGTAAGAGACACGGCCTCCTCATTTTTAAATTTTTATTTTTATTAAACTTTTACATTAGGCCTCATCTGGAACTAAACCATCTTGCTGAATTCTTCCTTCGTTCAGTTTACCATGTTGGTCCAAACCACTCCCACACACAGAAATGTCAGAAGAGACATATTTGAATATCTGTGTCAACTTTCCTCCGTCTTCTCTGTGAACTTCCAATATGAGCGATACATTGTTCAGTGAATCCGTTTTCTCTCTTGCATCCGCTGGGTCGTGAAGAATAAGCATTTCTTCCATGAATCTTGGCCAACTCCAAAATCATCTGATCAGAGATCATTCTGTAGATCATTGGAGTTAACTAGGAAAGTCATAGCAGGATTGAACAGTGTGTATCCCAAATATACATTCCTGTAGACAAAAGTGATGTAAGTAAAATAAATGCATAAAATCATTCTAATCATCATTATTAAGAATGCTTGTATATCACTTTTCAACAAGAATAGTCACAAAGTGGTTTACATAGTAAAATAAATCAATCCATGGTTCCCTGTCCCCAAAAGACTCACCACCTTAAGAAAAATTACAGAAGAGACACCAGTAACAGCCACTGTGAAAGATGCCAAGCGAGGGAAAAGAGGTTGCTTTTACCCTTACTAAATATAAGACAACGCCACTTTAAAAGGGCCTCTTTGACCAGTTAGCAGGGTCATTTCAAACATCCAACTGTGGTCTTTCTACACTCTTGAACAAGGGTCTCCAAACTACGACTTGAGGGCCACATCCACCCTCTGCCAAATTCCCACGGCACACCAGCAGACCATTCTTGGCACACCAGTGGACCACGGCACACTGCTTGAAAATCTCTGTTTTAAGACTTCCAAACCATAATTATTCAATGTTAAATCTTACCCCTGCTGATAAAACAAATTGGTTGGTGGGGAGATACATCTTTTTTGCACATGTGTAAATTAGAAACTGGATTTCCACAACAGATCAGGCAGTGACAGTGTGCTGTGTGTCACTTGTCTCCCCCTATATAAAACTGAATTTTTTCAGCCCTAGAAAACGTGTAAAATATATGAAGTGGCCGTCATACTGAAAATTCTGGCAAACCCTGCTCTTGATTTTTCCTTTTTTCATCTAGTTTCTGAGAACGGTTTCATTTAACAACAGTGCTGGGGAAAAAGTTTCACTTGACCAGAATGGAGAGTTAAGTGCTGGATTTGATATTATCAACTGGATTGTCTCCTCTAACCAATCCATTCATAGAGTGAAAGTAGGGAGGATGGATCCCCAGGCCTCTCCAGGTCAAATATTCACCATCGACAAGGATGCCATGACTTGGCACAGATGGTTTAACCAGGTAGGGTCCTATCGTTGGCAGTGCCTTAAGAAAACTTTGAGTTTCAATCAACTGGACCCCTTATAAATTTCAAATGGAAAAAGCAGAGTTTTTGTATTGAAGAAACAAGCTTTTGCCTTGCTTACTGGGCTCCTTAATTCATTAATTCAGGAAAAAAAATGAGAGGAGTTAAAATACTATGGGCCCAATCCTATCCAATTTTCCAGGACCGCTGTAGCTGTGCTAATGGAGCGGGAACTGCATCCTTTGGTGGGGAGGCAGTCACAGAGGCCTCCTCAAGATATGGGAATATTTTTTCCCTGACCTCAGGGCTGCATTGTGGCTGCACTGGTGCTGGGAAGTTGGATAGGATTGGACCCTATGTTATTAAATCACTATTGTTGTGAACCTACCCAAGTACAGATATGATGTTCTTTAATATTCAACCTAACTCCACTCCTACGGCCAAACGAGATGTTGCTTAGAATGCATGGCCACTGCTCTTATGCATCCATTCTCTGCACATGCTGGTTGTGTCCACTTGAAGCACACATGTGAATTGATGTTACTGTTTCAGTCTTGACCTGCGTGTTACAAGTGTCAGACAATGAAGGGAGTGGAAAAACTGAATATGATGGTGTCGTATCAACCCTCTGATGTCAAGGGTGGGCCAAGTTGGGAACTTGTCAAAAGTCCATGACCCACAGTTTGGGAAATGCTGCTTTAGAACGTGACATTTCTATATGACATTATACCAAAATGATATTTCTTAACAGAGTAGTAATTCCTATAAAAAGTGAGTGCTAAATTGACCTTGGCCCCATAAATGGATAACCCACCCCACCCCTGAATGGTTTTAGAAAGCTTGGATCATACCATGAATGAGTGAATTCACATATTTTCCTACAACTCAAGTAGAAAGGAGATAATAAGCTGTACCACCTTCAGTGTTTTGATAAAGAAAAGTTGCAATGCTTCTAACATATCAAGTGAGTCCACTCCTCTATTGCTGATGTTTTACAGCCCAATCCTCAGCTCTGCACGCCAGCTTACCGCGAGCACGCACTTTCGCAAACATTTGCGAGGCTTAACACTGGCCCAGTGCCAGAGCTAGCTCAGCACCAGTTGGCGCTAGGCTAGGACTAGTGGAAAGCCGGTGCTGGGGGGAGGCAAAGAGGAGGCGTTTCGGGGTAAGGGGGAGGTGGGGGAGCTTGAGAAGAGGGCAGGAGGAGGTTTTTCTGGGGGAGGCAGTGGGGGCGGGAGGAGGGTGGGACTAGTGGAGCTCAGCTCCACTGGATCCTGAGCTGCCGTAGAATCAGGTAGCCCCATTGCTGGGCTACTTCCTTTACTCAGGGGGAAGGGGATGAAAGTCCCCTTCTCCCGAGGAGGCGGCAGCGGCTGCCTGGGGCATGCTGGATGCTGTGGTAGCCCTTTACAGTGCTGTAGCAGCCCCACGCTCCGGACAGTTCAGGATTGGGCTGTTAGAACATATGGAAAGGCCCCATACGTTTAAGGATTCCAAATTCAATTTTGCATGCTTATCAATTTCTTCCTTCATTTATGATTCACAGGTACAACCCCTTTCTGTGTGTAGCAAGAGCTGCTCTCCTGGTTTTAGTAAAAAAGTGAAGGAAGGAGAACCATTTTGCTGCTATGAGTGCATCCCATGTCCAGAAGGGAAGGTTTCACATCAGAAGGGTAAGAAACAGACTGCACAGAGGTATTATGGACTGGCTAGAATTAGAGGTGGAAGAAAATGGTGATAACGAAATAAAAACACGTAACACCACCTTCTGCACTTCTTCCTTTGGAAAACAATGAAATCTGTGAAAAAATAAAACCGTTTTCTCCCACCTCTAGCTACAACTCAGTGGAATATTCCTTTCAAATCAGGAAAATGCAGAAGTTAGGCAACCCGTGAACCCTAGTTAGAAGAAGCTGGTGGTGAGCAGTGGATCTGGTCTCTCAGTGCAAGGCAACACACCGCGTCAACCCACCAAGCTATACCCTTCCCTATGGCAATAGGCTTATGTGCTTAGGAGAAGGTGGAGGGGGCAGGGTCCTAAAAAACAACTTTTCAGCAAGAGTTTTGCTTGCCATTTTAATGTGCTTTTGAAGCTATGCTATTTGTATTATTTATGGATGCCGCATTTGTTTTACGTCTTTATGGTGTTTTATGCCACTCGGTTTTTTATTGTGAGTCTCATTCTATTGCTGATGTGTGCAGGGGTTTTATGCTATGAGTTTTTCAGTCCGATCCTACCTAGAACCTCTTGCAGCAAGATAATGCCATTATCCCACAAGAGATTTTTGACTGCTAGAGGTCTCCTCGAGGTAAGGGGACATTTGTCCCCTTGCTCTAAGGTAAGACCCAGCAATCGCTATGGATCAACTCAGACCTGTGCCAGTTCAATAGCTGGTGCAAGTCCACACTGATCCAGGATGGCAGAGCAGGCCTAGGAAGAGGGGCAGGATTAGACATATACCACCAATGTCACCATTCTGACCCCCTCCCAGCCTGATCTGCCCACCTTACTGCCTCATCACCACCTAATATGGGAGCCCATTTCCCCATTCAGCCCACCCCTGCCTCATCGAATCACCTTCCTGCCTCTCCCCAACCCTCTGCACAGGCTGACCTGCTCTGTTGGGTCTCCATGGGTCCATTGGCAGAGGCTTTCAAGGAACGCAGATCTCAGGTCAACCCTGGGAAGGTGGGGGGCACAGCAACAACAGTCATCTCAGGCCTGTGCTGGTCTCTCTTGCTCTTTCTCGCCTTCTTCAGCCTGAGGGGAAGAATTATGGCATGTTGCTTGTGAAAGAAATCAGCTTTATTGCCGGGTAATCTTTTTATTGCCCTCAGGGTGATCAAGTGGCCATAAACCCTTATGGTCACTGAGTACCCGCAGATCTCTCCAAGACCGATTGCCAAATAGCTCCTAAACCGCAGAGCTTCCACTCCTGATAGCCAGGATAAATTTGGGGAACCTTCCCCTTGAGTCGTACTCCAGCTTACACCCCCTTGGGCTCAGCTTGACAAAAGGAGTAGGCTCCCGTACAGGATCTCCAGGGTCCACCCCGGTCACACTGGATTGCCTCCCACAACCAGTCCCTGTGCTATCTTCCAATCCCAATAATCCAGTCAGTTGTAATAAGTAGGATTTATTGAATAAATGTTTTAAGCAGGATTATACAGACAGCACTGCATACGTCTAAAATTTAGAAATGTAGGCAAAGAGTACAGAAATACAATACAACACTCAGTCTAATAAAACAATAACATCTACCTCCTAACTCTAACTATCACTCACCAAAGTCTTAGCATTCCAAAATCCGATCTAGCCCATCTTGCTGCAGTCAAGTTGGGGTCACTCCTGCCTAGATGGTCAAGGATCTCAGGCCCCCTCAGCCAGAGACAAAGTCAGCCCAAACATAAGCTTCCCTCCCTCACCTTTATAGGTCTCCTGACCCATCCAGCAATCAGAACTCGGTGCCAGCTGAACATTCTAGGGGTGAACGTGCCACAAGCCTCCTTACTCATGGTGGAATCCCCCCTCCCATCCCGAGACACTCACAGCTGAACCCTGTTGTAAATCAAGCTGGCCTTGGAGCCCACTTGATAGCTTGGTATGATATCAGAGGGCCCTGTGAAGCAACCTCCTCCACAGTTCTCCCAGGCTTGGTATGCACTAATTAAAGTTGGATACAGCTGAGGTCTGACACTGGGGCCTACCAGCATGGCTACAAGCAGATCTTTCTTTATTCAGATGTTACCTGGTCCTTGATTTCCCTTTTTTGTCACATTGCTGAGATATTAGAAATATTGGGATGAACAAAACCATCTCCTTTCCTTTTTTAGACATGGATGACTGTCAGAAATGCACAGAGGAAAACTATCCAAGCGAAAAACAAAACGTGTGTATTCCCAAGACTCTGGTCTGCCTGTCTTATGAGGAACCTTTGGGGATCGGTTTGGCCTTCTTTGCTCTTTTGCTTTCTTTCATCACAGCTCTGGTGCTCAGAACATTTAGGAAGAACCACGACACTCCCATTGTCAAAGCCAACAACCGCAACCTCACCTACACCCTCCTCATCTCCCTCCTGCTCTGCTTCCTCTCTTCATTGCTCTTCATTGGACATCCCACAAAAGTGACGTGTCTCCTCCGACAAGCTGCTTTTGGCATCATCTTCTCAGTGGCTGTTTCTTGTGTGCTGGCAAAGACCATCACGGTGGTGCTGGCTTTCATGGCCACCAAGCCCGGAAGCAGGATGAGGAAGTGGGTGGGGACCAGACTGGACATCTCCATTGTTCTTTCCTGCTCTCTTATTCAAACAGGCATTTGTATTTGGTGGCTGGCAACTTCTCCTCCTTCCCCAGACACTGACAAGCACTCGGTGCTTCAGGAAATGGTACTGGGATGTAATGAAGGGTCCATAACAATGTTTTACTGTGTCTTGGGCTATATGAGTTTCCTGGCCATTGTCAGCTTCACTGTGGCTTTCCTTGCCAGGAAACTACCTGACAGTTTCAATGAAGCCAAGCTCATCACTTTCAGCATGTTGATCTTTTGCAGTGTTTGGCTGTCCTTTCTCCCAGCCTACCTGAGCACGAAAGGGAAGTACATGGTAGCTGTGGAGATCTTCTCTATCTTGGCCTCCAGTGCTGGGCTGCTGGGTTGCATCTTTTTCCCCAAATGTTACATCATTGTGCTGAAGCCTGAGCTGAACAACAAGAAACAACTAGCAAGAAGAAAAGACTGAAGCATTTCAGTTTGTGCTACAATTTGGCATCTTTATGGTGTTTTATAGATGCTACAATTTGGCATCTTTATGGTGTTTATAGATGCTACAATTTGGCATCTATATCAGTCCATATAGATCTTCCTCAAACATCTCCAATATGCTCTATTAATTAAATATTCCTTTAAAAATCACTGAACCTGCAATCCTATCCACACTTACCTGGGAGTAAGCCCCATTGGCTATAAAGGTACTTAATTCTGAGTAGACATGCATAGGATTGATGCAAGTTTTGCAGTGTGCTTCAATGCGCCGTGTAAGCTGCACCTCTGCTTTGCTCTGGCTGCCTGGAATGGCTCCAAAGGAAAGGGAAAGGAGCAATTTCCATGGCTCATTGAGGTGCCCTGAAGAACCTAGCACTGTGCCCCCCTCTGGGAACACTACTGAAAAAAATATACATTGGCACTTGTACATACACCCCCAATGTGGCAGGCAGCAGAATGAGTAGGGAAATTCTAACCAGTAACCCAACATGGAGGAAAATATCACATTTATCACCGCCTCCATGAAAATCATTCTTCTAAACCAGGAGTGCCCAAACCCCGGCCCTGGCATTTCACACTCTGCTATCCTCTCTCTCTCTCTCTCTCTCTCTCTCTCTCTCTCTCTCTCTCTCTCTCTCTCTCTCTCTCTCTCTCTCTCTCTCTCTGTGTGTGTGTGTGTGTGTGTGTGTGTGTGCGTGTGCAATATGCTGCAGAATATTTTGAGAATTCTCTTCTATTATTACCATATTTAGTAGGAGTTCTCAAATTGTGGGTTGTGGCCACCTGGAATTTGTGTAAATTTGTGAATTGTGTAAATTTGCTCAAATTACAAACCTGAACCTGTGCAAATTGCCTAAAACTGTGGTTCTCAAACATTTATCACTGGGACCCACTTTTTAGAATGACAATCTGTCTGGGACCCATCACTGGAGGTGATGTCATTAATCTGGAAGTGGTATCATGACTGGAAGTGACATCATTAAACAGGAACCGCTTTCCTGAAAATGCAGCAAGCACTGAAATTGCCCATAGCAAGCACTGAAATTGTGCCATTTTCTCTAGATAGGCAGGCTGTAATTAAACTGAATAATTAAAAATAATTAAAGTAAAGTAAATCAAATTATTTGTCTGCTTGCTTACTTTTCTTGCAGCGTGAAAAGCCTCATAGGGTTTCATTCATTCAGACCCAGCAAGCAGCAGGGAAGTTCCAACCAGGAGGCAGGGAAGGGTTAAAATTTTGTTTAGCATTGAGGAGGCGGGGGGGGAAGATGGGAGTGGGCTCTCTTGTCCATCTCTGAGGGAACCGATAATCCTTAGCATTGGGGGGGGGAGCAGTTCCTAGCCATCCAGGAGAAATGACGTGGCTCCAGCAGATTCATTGAATGACCAGCCACAATGGGAGAGGAGCTGCAAAGAAATGGGTCATACTGGTAAGTTTCCCAGCTGCTGCTCGTGACCCTCCTCCCTCTTGCTCCTTCTGTCCCTGCTCTCACACAGTCCATTCCACCCCCTCCCACCTGGTTTACAAATGGTGGTTGGCAACCTTCAGTCTCGAAAGACTATGGTGTAAGCCTGCAGCACCCGGTATTCCCAGTCAGTCTCCCATCCAAGTACTAACCAGGCCTGGCCCTGCTTAGCTTCTGAGATCAGACGAGATTGGGCATGTGCAGGGTATTGTATTGTATTGTATTGGCAACCTTCAGTCTCGAAAGACTATGGTATCGCGCTCTGAAAGGTGGTTCTGGCACAGCGTCTAGTGTGGCTGAAAAGGCCAATCCGGGAGTGACAATCCCTTCCACACCGGGAGCAAGTGCAGTCTGTCCCTGGTCTGTCTCCCTGGCTATGGGCCTTCCTTCTTTGCCTCTTAGCCTCAGACTGTTGGCAAAGTGTCTCTTCAAACTGGGAAAGGCCATGCTGCACAGCCTGCCTCCAAGCGGGCCGCTCAGAGGCCAGGGTTTCCCACTTGTTGAGGTCCATCCCTAAGGCCTTCAGATCCCTCTTGCAGATGTCCTTGTATCGCAGCTGTGGTCTACCTGTAGGGCGCTTTCCTTGCACGAGTTCTCCATAGAGGAGATCCTTTGGGATCCGGCCATCATCCATTCTCACGACATGACCGAGCCAACGCAGGTGTCTCTGTTTCAGCAGTGCATACATGCTAGGGATTCCAGCACATTCCAGGACTGTGTTGTTTGGAACTTTGTCCTGCCAGGTGATGCCGAGGATGCGTCGGAGGCAGCGTAACAGTTGCTACAAATGGGGTGGGGGCATCAGGGGAGTGTTTAAAGAGAACTACGACATACACACACCCTGGCAGCAGCTCCTTTTTTCCCCCGTGGCTGTCTTTTTTTTTACAGAAAGACTCGGAACTCGAGATTTTTAGAGTCCCCAAAACACTCTGGGTAACTCAGAAAGTCTGCCTGTTAGGACTCTCCTTTTCAAGTCATGTTAAAGGGGGCAGAGACTCGTGACTCGATTCAAGTCAAGCCACGCTATATTTGCCCATCTCTGCTCAGAAGTACACTATGCTACTGATTCCTGTAGATTTTTTCTTCCAATATGTTGTTAAAATCTCTGATTTGTGTGACCCAAGGCCAAAATCAAAGGGTTGGCAACCATAGTTCCACATGGAATACCTTCCTGTTTAATTACTAACAGGTGAAAACTACCTTCCTGTGTAATTATCTAAAGGACTGTCATTAAGTAAGCAGCTTGTAAGAAGTCTGTATGGCATTTTAGTGGGCACTAGAAAAACTAATAGCAAAAGCTGTGAGGAATAGTATAAATGTACCCCAACTACCATTCAGAGCCATGCCAGGAACTACAAAGAGGCAAAGCTACATTCGTCTGATATTGGATACTTTAGATAATATATTTCAGCGTTCAGGCAGATTAGGAGACAAAAGTACTATTTAAGTCAGGCTCTTAATCACAGATATCCAATCTAGTACATAAACGTAAGGAAATCTGAGGTACAGTGAAGATTTACATCTGTGCTTAGGATGTTGGCATTTGTGGTGCTGTTCCTCGTATTCATTTCTCACAAGGCACGGAAGATTCACAGTGGTAAATGCCAAGTCTGTGATCCACACCTACCACTTCACAAGTATCATCAGAAGGGAAATCTCATCATTGGAGGCATTGCTTCCCAATCCTTCATTTTTTCTGATTCAATAGACTTCACTGAAGAACCCTCACCAGCAGTACTTGAAGATCTTACGTAGGGAGTTACTGGCTTTTCTTCATTCATTCCTTCATTCATTCATTTAATCACTTGAAAGATCAAAGGCCTCAGAACACCGGCTCACTGGCAGAGAAAATTAATAGAATGAAAGGAAAGAGTGGAATTGGTCGATTCAGCACAGGAAGATAAAACTAAAACATATTACTTTGTCTCATCATGTTCCCCCATGGTTATTCTCCTCATCTTCTGCTTCTTTCTCTGACATGTGCTCGAGCCCAATCCTGCGCAACTTTCCAGTGGCAATGTAACAGCAATGCAGTCCCAAGGTAAGAGACTAAATGTTTCCTTACCTTGTGGAGGCCTCAGTGACTTCCTCCCACTGCAGGATGCAGTGCGCACCCCACTGGCATGGCAGCATCAGTGCTGGAAAGTTGGACAGGATCGGGCCCTTCCCCTCATAGGCTTCACTTTGCTTCAGGTTTTCCAGATCTAGAAAGAATGCAGCACGCTTCCTCGTCAATTCTCAGAGACAAAATTTCAGGCTTCAAAGAATGCTCAGTGAATACTGTCTCTTCCAGAGAACTGCAAAATGCAGCTTTGTGTACAGCAGGTCTCAGGAAGAAGCCACAATTTTTTTTAACAGCAGTGTCATGCAGCAGAATCATTTTTTTTTTTAATGCTGGGTTTCATCTCCCTTATTTCTTGCGCATGCATGCATGTGTTTGTGCGTCTCACTGGCATTTCTGGAGAGGGGGGCAAAATGCTGAGTTTCTTCAGGTGCCCGGCTGCTGGTATAAAGTGGGACTGTCACAAACATGCCAGTAAGTCATGCTTGCGCCAACTTGTGAGTCAGGGAGGCCAGCGCAGGGATGTGTGCCGGATTCCCTGAGCCAGTGCAGGCCCCAGGCTTGGTACGTTTGTGCCTACCTTTCCAGGCTGGTGCGGGAGTATGGAAGGTGTGTGGGGAGGGTGGGCAGGAGGTGGGGAGGAGGCAGGGAGGTGTTTAGGAGCGCAGGAGTGCAGGTGGCAGGTGGGCCTGTGGGCAGGCGGGCAGGGAGCGGGAGGCAGGGCCAGGAACCATCATTTATGCCTGATCCTAACCCTGTTCCCGGTTAGTTCAGGGCAGCTCTGTGCTGCTCAAACTTGCGCCACCTCTTCAGGTGGCACAGATCCAAGTAGACCAATTGGGGCTGCTGCAGCTCTACCCAGAGTAAGGGAAATTATTACCCCTTGCCTTGGGCTGAGCCACAGCCAGCCCAAAACTTGGGCTGGATACAGCGCAAGCCCATCAGCCTGCCTGTTCCAGCGCAGGTTAGGATTGCGCTGCCTGTAGACTTTGTTTTGGAATATCTTTCTAATGAAGAATGCATCTCTTATTCTAGTATAGTAACTAAGAATTACCAGCACATTCTGGCCTTGGCATTTGCTGTAAAGGAGATCAATGAAAATCCACAGATCTTACCTAATCTCACTTTGGGCTTCCACATCTATGACAGCTATTTCCATGAACAATGGACCTATCATGTCACGATGCTCCTTCTGTCTTCCTTGGAGAGCTTTGTCCCCAACTACAGGTGCAACATCCAGCATAAGCTGATAGCAGTCATTGGGGGACTGGACTCCCAAATCTCCCGTTATGTGGCAACTATCTTAGATATCTATAAAATTCCACAGGTAGGATATAGTCATCTCTGGTTATGGCATCTGAGAACCGAACGCTTCATCCATACTTTCTTTTTCGTTCCGGATTTCATTTTGTGGTTTGAAGATGGGAATTGCAGCAACAGAATGGGAAGCGGGCAATGACGTATAAAGGTCATTTGGCACCCATGGCCCATAAATTTTTGGCAGCCCCCATGATAAAATTATTTTCAGTAATAGTTACGATATGAAATAAATAACAATAATGGCCAGAGAAGAAGCACAAACAGGGAACATTTTACTTTATTAAATTTGAATATAATATGTTTCACATATGTAGCGAACATTAGAGGTCATAAACAAAAACAAAACAGGGAAGGAATGTCCATCAAGATAGTATTCGTTGGGTTTGTGGTCTATCATACATACAAAAGCGGTTTTGTTGTAATATAGAAGAAAGGCAAAACATACATACATTTATGAAGAATACATGTGGTTTTCTGGAATGCTTGCAATAAGCTATTTCTTCCCAGTGGTAATCCCAGTGTAACACACTTCTTGTTACTTAAGGCAGTTGTGTTTTCTTTTTCTGGTTTTTTGGCTATACTTTTGATAGAACAGAAATATTTCCACAAAGTTTTTTTCTTTGCATTCTGCATGAAATTATGCATCAAATGATATATGACATGATGGTATTATTCAAAAATACCAAGATTTTAAAAATTGGGAGAGGCCTCTGTCACCCCCCTGCAGCTTAGCACCCAGGATGCAGGGCCCCCCATTTGTATGCACTGGGAGGGGGGAAAGGCTGGGAATTCAGAATTTTATTCTTGTGGGTAGCCATGGTGTTGAGGAAGTCAAGCTTCTCTGCAATAGCGCAGCTCACAGCCACATAATCATCCCATTCAGCACTTTCATGCTCCATCGTGCTAAGAGATTTTGCTTCACTTTGGCTCTTTGTTACTGGTTAATAATTACTGGGCTAGCTTTGCTACCATGCTATGCAGATAGAAGCATGCCAATCCTGGAACATCAACTAGAAGTGTTACAGTTTTATCCCTTAAGTTCAACTTATTGTAAGTGACTGTAAGTCACTTTGAGAGTCACGATTCCAGGTTTTGAAAGACAGAGGGAAAGATCTTTCAAATAAAGAAACTTGACAAGGAGAAACCGGAGAAGCAGAGGGCAGGTTTAGGATGTCTTTTGCCCCGAGTCTGCCACCATTGATATGCCCTATAACCGCCACTGAAGCAAGTCACTATGATCTGCTTTGCACAGGAAGCGGCTAATTTCCAACCTTACTTGCTCCTTGCTCATTGTCGTCAAGCCTGGAAGTCCCTCACTTCCAGTTTTAACAACAACATGAAAGGTGAATGTTAAGGGTTTGGGTTTTTTGTTTTGTTTGTTTGTTTTTGTTTTTGTTACATAGCAACAGAAGTGTGGTTGGTCTGTGGAACTCCTTGCCACAGGATGTGGTGATAGCATCTGGCCTGGATGCCTTTAAAATGGGATTGGACAAGTTTCTGGAGGAAAAATCCATTACGGGTTAAAAGCCATGATGTGTACGTGCAACCTCCTGATTTTAGAAATGGGCTATGCCAGATGCAAGGGAGGGCCCCATAATGCAGGTCTCTTGTTATCTGGTGTGCTCCCTGGGGCATTTGGTGGGCCGCTTTGAGATATAGGAAGCTAGACTAGATGGGCCTTTCGCCTGATCCAGTGGGGCTGTTCTTATGTTTTTATGACCCAATATGACATCCGGTAGCATTTGTGCTGTCCCTGAGAGCAGGGCAATGGTTAAGGAATGGAGGTTCTGAGCCAAGTGCAACACTAAGCCCAGAACCCACAAAGTAATTTCTGAGAAGCCGCTGTTGTCTCAGCATCAGATGCTTGTCTGTATCATGGAAGTACTCAAAATCACTTTCAGAACAGAGTTGATGAAGGAATTGCTGACACATGTTTTATGTGAAATGTTTTGAATACTTGAAAAACCTATATACATGCTACTATTATTTTCTTTCTTCCCCCACCTTGCCATCTATCATTAGTTTACCTACGGCCCTGCTCCAATGATGGGTGATAAAACACCAGGACTTCCCTTCTATGAGATGGTCCCCAAGAGACAGATTCAGTATGAAGGTATTCTCTCTTTACTTCTCCATTTCAGCTGGACATGGATTGGGCTCCTGACAGTGGACAATGATGATGGAGAAAGATTTGTGCAAAAAGTGGTGCCCATGTTTTCTCAGAGAGGCATCTGTTTTGCCCTCATAGAAAGACTGCCTAAAAATGTTTTTATCCCTGAAATGAATGACAAGTTCCAACACGGAGCAAAAATACACGATAAAATCGTGGACACTAATGCCAATGTAATGGTTGTCTATGGGGAATCTTATTCCATGGCAGTGTTGAGATGGTTCCCATTTGTATCACAACAGGAACAGATGACGAATACAGCAAAGGGTAAAGTGTTGATAATGACAGCCCAGATAGAGCTCTTATCATTTACCTATCAAAGGACATGGGATGCAGAAATATTCCATGGTGCGATATCCTTCACAATTCACACCAGTGACCCACCAGGATTTCGCCAGTTTCTTCAGAGCAGAAACCCATCCAGCACCAATGGAGATGGCTTTATCAGAAGTTTCTGGCAAAACGCGTTCGACTGTGTCTTCCCAAATCCAGACCTGGTTACAGTGAATGAAGGGATTTGCACAGGGCAGGAGAAGCTGGAGAGTCTTCCGGGACCTTTCTTTGAAATGGGCATGCTTGGACACAGCTACAGTGTCTACAATGCTGTCCATGCTGTGGCCCGTGCTTTACATGCCATGTCCTCATCTGGACCCCTGCATAGATCACTGGTGGATGGAAGGGAGCGGAAGCCTCAAAATCAGCAGTTGTGGCAAGTAAGAGACACTGCCTCCTCATTTTTAAATTTTTATTTTTATTAAACTTTTACATTAGGCCTCATCTGGAACTAAACCATCTTGCTGAATTCTTCCTTCGTTCAGTTTACCATGTTGGTCCAAACCACTCCCACACACAGAAATGTCAGAAGAGACATATTTGAATATCTGTGTCAACTTTCCTCCGTCTTCTCTGTGAACTTCCAATATGAGCGATACATTGTTCAGTGAATCCGTTTTCTCTCTTGCATCCGCTGGGTCGTGAAGAATAAGCATTTCTTCCATGAATCTTGGCCAACTCCAAAATCTGATCAGAGATCATTCTGTAGATCATTGGAGTTAACTAGGAAAGTCATAGCAGGATTGAACAGTGTGTATCCCAAATATACATTCCTGTAGACAAAAGTGATGTAAGTAAAATAAATGCATAAAATCATTCTAATCATCATTATTAAGAATGCTTGTATATCACTTTTCAACAAGAATAGTCACAAAGTGGTTTACATAGTAAAATAAATCAATCCATGGTTCCCTGTCCCCAAAAGACTCACCACCTTAAGAAAAATTACAGAAGAGACATCAGTAACAGCCACTGTGAAAGATGCCAAGCGAGGGAAAAGAGGTTGCTTTTTCCCTTACTAAATATAAGACAACGCCACTTTAAAAGGGCCTCTTTGACCAGTTAGCAGGGTCATTTCAAACATCCAACTGTGGTCTTTCTACACTCTTGAACAAGGGTCTCCAAACTACGACTTGAGGGCCACATCCACCCTCTGCCAAATTCCCACGGCACACCAGCAGACCATTCTTGGCACACCAGTGGACCACGGCACACTGCTTGAAAATCTCTGTTTTAAGACTTCCAAACCATAATTATTCAATGTTAAATCTTACCCCTGCTGATAAAACAAATTGGTTGGTGGGGAGATACATCTTTTTTGCACATGTGTAAATAAGAAACTGGATTTCCACAACAGATCAGGCAGTGACAGTGTGCTGTGTGTCACTTGTCTCCCCCTATATAAAACTGAATTTTTTCAGCCCTAGAAAACGTGTAAAATATATGAAGTGGCCGTCATACTGAAAATTCTGGCAAACCCTGCTCTTGATTTTTCCTTTTTTCATCTAGTTTCTGAGAACGGTTTCATTTAACAACAGTGCTGGGGAAAAAGTTTCACTTGACCAGAATGGAGAGTTAAGTGCTGGATTTGATATTATCAACTGGATTGTCTCCTCTAACCAATCCATTCATAGAGTGAAAGTAGGGAGGATGGATCCCCAGGCCTCTCCAGGTCAAATATTCACCATCGACAAGGATGCCATGACTTGGCACAGATGGTTTAACCAGGTAGGGTCCTATATGGCAGTGCCTTAAGAAAACTTTGAGTTTCAATCAACTGGACCCCTTATAAATTTCAAATGGAAAAAGCAGAGTTTTTGTATTGAAGAAACAAGCTTTTGCCTTGCTTACTGGGCTCCTTAATTCATTAATTCAGGAAAAAGAAATGAGAGGAGTTAAAATACTATGGGCTCAATCCTATCCAATTTTCCAGGACCGCTGTAGCTGTGCTAATGGAGCGGGAACTGCATCCTTTGGTGGGGAGGCAGTCACAGAGGCCTCCTCAAGATATGGGAATATTTTTTCCCTGACCTCAGGGCTGCATTGTGGCTGCACTGGTGCTGGGAAGTTGGATAGGATTGGACCCTATGTTATTAAATCACTATTGTTGTGAACCTACCCAAGTACAGATATGATGTTCTTTAATATTCAACCTAACTCCACTCCTACGGCCAAACGAGATGTTGCTTAGAATGCATGGCCACTGCTCTTATGCATCCATTCTCTGCACATGCTGGTTGTGTCCACTTGAAGCACACATGTGAATTGATGTTACTGTTTCAGTCTTGACCTGCGTGTTACAAGTGTCAGACAATGAAGGGAGTGGAAAAACTGAATATGATGGTGTCGTATCAACCCTCTGATGTCAAGGGTGGGCCAAGTTGGGAACTTGTCAAAAGTCCATGACCCACAGTTTGGGAAATGCTGCTTTAGAACGTGACATTTCTATATGACATTATACCAAAATGATATTTCTTAACAGAGTAGTAATTCCTATGAAAAGTGAGTGCTAAATTGACCTTGGCCCCATAAATGGATAACCCACCCCACCCCTGAATGGTTTTAGAAAGCTTGGATCATACCATGAATGAGTGAATTCACATATTTTCCTACAACTCAAGTAGAAAGGAGATAATAAGCTGTACCACCTTCAGTGTTTTGAGAAAGAAAAGTTGCTTCTAACATATCAAGTGTTCCCCACTGAGTCCACTCCTCTATTGCTGATGTTTTGCAGCCCAATCCACAGCTCTGCACGCCAGCTTACCGCGAGCACGCACTTTCGCAAACCTTTGCGAGGCTTAACACTGGCCCAGTGCCAGAGCTAGCTCAGCACCAGTTGGCGCTAGGCTAGGACTAGTGGAAAGCCGGTGCTGGGGGGAGGCAAGGAGGAGGCGTTTCGGGGTAAGGGCGAGGTGGGGGAGCTTGAGGAGAGGGCAGGAGGAGGTTTTTCTGGGGGAGGCAGTGGGGGCAGGAGGAGGGTGGGACTACGGCAGCTCCACTGGATCCTGAGCTGCCGTAGAATCAGGTAGCCCCATTGCTGGGCTACTTCCTTTACTCAGGGGGAAGGGGATGAAAGTCCCCTTCTCCCGAGGAGGCGGCAGCGGCTGCCTGGGGCATGCTGGGTGCCGTGGTAGCCCTTTACAGTGCTGTAGCAGCCCCACGCTCCGGGCAGTTCAGGATTGGGCTGCTAGAACATATGGAAAGGCCCCATACGTTTAAGGATTCCAAATTCAATTTTGCATGCTTATCCATTTCTTCCTTCATTTATGATTCACAGGTACAACCCCTTTCTGTGTGTAGCAAGAGCTGCTCTCCTGGTTTTAGTAAAAAAGTGAAGGAAGGAGAACCATTTTGCTGCTATGAGTGCATCCCATGTCCAGAAGGGAAGGTTTCACATCAGAAGGGTAAGAAACAGACTGCACAGAGGTATTATGGACTGGCTAGAATTAGAGGTGGAAGAAAATGGTGATAACGAAATAAAAACACGTAACACCACCTTCTGCACTTCTTCCTTTGGAAAACAATGAAATCTGTGAAAAAATAAAACCGTTTTCTCCCACCTCTAGCTACAACTCAGTGGAATATTCCTTTCAAATCAGGAAAATGCAGAAGTTAGGCAACCCGTAAGCCCTAGTTAGAAGAAGCTGGTGGTGAGCAGTGGATCTGGTCTCTCAGTGCAAGGCAACACACCGCGTCAACCCACCAAGCTATACCCTTCCCTATGGCAATAGGCTTATGTGCTTAGGAGAAGGTGGAGGGGGCAGGGTCCTAAAAAACAACTTTTCAGCAAGAGTTTTGCTTGCCATTTTAATGTGCTTTTGAAGCTATGCTATTTGTATTATTTATGGATGCCGCATTTGTTTTAAGTCTTTATGGTGTTTTATGCCACTCGGTTTTTTATTGTGAGTCTCATTCTATTGCTGATGTGTGCAGGGGTTTTATGCTATGAGTTTTTCAGTCCGATCCTAACTAGAACCTCTTGCAGCAAGATAATGCCATTATCCCACAAGAGATTTTTGACTGCTAGAGGTCTCCTCGAGGTAAGGGGACATTTGTCCCCTTGCTCTAAGGTAAGACCCAGCAATCGCTATGGATCAACTCAGACCTGTGCCAGTTCAATAGCTGGTGCAAGTCCACACTGATCCAGGATGGCAGAGCAGGCCTAGGAAGAGGGGCAGGATTAGACATATACCACCAATGTCACCATTCTGACCCCCTCCCAGCCTGATCTGCCCACCTTACTGCCTCATCACCACCTAATATGGGAGCCCATTTCCCCATTCAGCCCACCCCTGCCTCATCGAATCACCTTCCTGCCTCTCCCCAACCCTCTGCACGGGCTGACCTGCTCTGTTGGGTCTCCATGGGTCCATTGGCAGAGGCTTTCAAGGAACGCAGATCTCAGGTCAACCCTGGGAAGGTGGGGGGCACAGCAACAACAGTCATCTCAGGCCTGTGCTGGTCTCTCTTGCTCTTTCTCGCCTTCTTCAGCCTGAGGGGAAGAATTATGGCATGTTGCTTGTGAAAGAAATCAGCTTTATTGCCGGGTAATCTTTTTATTGCCCTCAGGGTGATCAAGTGGCCATAAACCCTTATGGTCACTGAGTACCCGCAGATCTCTCCAAGACCGATTGCCAAATAGCTCCTAAACCGCAGAGCTTCCACTCCTGATAGCCAGGATAACCTGATAGCCCTTGGGCTCAGCTTGACAAAAGGAGTAGGCTCCCGTACAGGATCTCCAGGGTCCACCCCGGTCACACTGGATTGCCTCCCACAACCAGTCCCTGTGCTATCTTCCAATCCCAATAATCCAGTCAGTTGTAATAATGTTTTATTGAATAAATGTTTTAAGCAGGATTATACAGACAGCACTGCATACGTCTAAAATTTAGAAATGTAGGCAAAGAGTACAGAAATACAATACAACACTCAGTCTAATAAAACAATAACATCTACCTCCTAACTCTAACTATCACTCACCAAAGTCTTAGCATTCCAAAATCCGATCTAACCCATCTTGCTGCAGTCAAGTTGGGGTCACTCCTGCCTAGATGGTCAAGGATCTCAGGCCCCCTCAGCCAGAGACAAAGTCAGCCCAAACATAAGCTTCCCTCCCTCATCTTTATAGGTCTCCTGACCCATCCAGCAATCAGAACTCGGTGCCAGCTGAACATTCTAGGGGTGAACGTGCCACAAGCCTCCTTACTCATGGTGGAATCCCCCCTCCCATCCCGAGACACTCACAGCTGAACCCTGTTGTAAATCAAGCTGGCCTTGGAGCCCACTTGATAGCTTGGTATGATATCAGAGGGCCCTGTGAAGCAACCTCCTCCACAGTTCTCCCAGGCTTGGTATGCACTAATTAAAGTTGGATACAGCTGAGGTCTGACACTGGGGCCTACCAGCATGGCTACAAGCAGATCTTTCTTTATTCAGATGTTACCTGGTCCTTGATTTCCCTTTTTTGTCACATTGCTGAGATATTAGAAATATTGGGATGAACAAAACCATCTCCTTTCCTTTTTTAGACATGGATGACTGTCAGAAATGCACAGAGGAAAACTATCCAAGCGAAAAACAAAACGTGTGTATTCCCAAGACTCTGGTCTGCCTGTCTTATGAGGAACCTTTGGGGATCGGTTTGGCCTTCTTTGCTCTTTTGCTTTCTTTCATCACAGCTCTGGTGCTCAGAACATTTAGGAAGCACCATGACACTCCCATTGTCAAAGCCAACAACCGCAACCTCACCTACACCCTCCTCATCTCCCTACTGCTCTGCTTCCTCTCTTCATTGCTCTTCATTGGACATCCCACAAAAGTGACGTGTCTCCTCCGACAAGCTGCTTTTGGCATCATCTTCTCAGTGGCTGTTTCTTGTGTGCTGGCAAAGACCATCATGGTGGTTCTGGCTTTCATGGCCACCAAGCCCGGAAGCAGAATGAGGAAGTGGGTGGGGACCAGACTGGCCATCTCCATTGTTCTTTCCTGCTCTCTTATTCAAACAGGCATTTGTATTTTGTGGCTGGCAACTTCTCCTCCTTTCCCAGACACTGACACTGTCTCCTCCTTTCCCAGACACTGACTTCGGTGCTTCAGGAAATGGTACTGGGATGTAATGAAGGGTCCATAACAATGTTTTACTGTGTCTTGGGCTATATGGGTTTCCTGGCCATTGTCAGCTTCACTGTGGCTTTCCTTGCCAGAAAACTACCTGACAGTTTCAATGAAGCCAAGCTCATCACTTTCAGCATGTTGATCTTTTGCAGTGTTTGGCTGTCCTTTCTCCCAGCCTACCTGAGCACGAAAGGGAAGTACATGGTCGCTGTGGAGATCTTCTCTATCTTGGCCTCCAGTGCTGGGCTGCTGGGCTGCATCTTTTTCCCCAAATGTTACATCATTGTGCTGAAGCCTGAGCTGAACAACAAGAAACAACTAACAAGAAGAAAAGACTGAAGCATTTCCATTTGTGCTACAATTTGGCATCTACGGTTTGAAATCCATTTACATAGAATATGTCTATATACAGTCCATATAGATCTTCCTCAAACATCTCCAATATGCTCTATTAATAAAATATTCCTTTTAAAATCACTGAACCTGCAATCCTATCCACACTTACCTGGGAGTAAGCCCCATTGGCTATAAAGGTACTTAATTCTGAGTAGACATGCATAGGATTGATGCAGGTTTTGCAGTGTGCTTCAATGCGCCGTGTAAGCTGCACCTCTGCTTTGCTCTGGCTGCCTGGAATGGCTCCAAAGGAAAGGGAGAGGAGCAATTTCCATGGCTCATTGAGGTGCCCTGAAGAACTTAGCACTGTGCCCCCCTCTGGGAACACTACTGAAAAAAATATACATTGGCACTTGTACATACACCCCCAATGTGGCAGGCAGCAGAATGAGTAGGGAAATTCTAACCAGTAAACCAACATGGAGGAAAATATCACATTTATCACCGTCTGCATGAAAATCATTCTTCTAAACCAGGAGTGCCCAAACCCCGGCCCTGGCATTTCACACTCTGCTATCCTCTCTCTCTCTCTCTCTCTCTCTCTCTCTCTCTCTCTCTCTCTGTGTGTGTGCGTGTGCGTGTGCAATATGCTGCAGAATATTTTGAGAATTCTCTTCTATTATTACCATATTTAGTAGGAGTTCTCAAATTGTGGGTTGTGGCCACCTGGAATTTGTGTAAATTTGTGAATTGTGTAAATTTGCTCAAATTACAAACCTGAACCTGTGCAAATTGCCTAAAACTGTGGTTCTCAAACATTTATCACTGGGACCCACTTTTTAGAATGACAATCTGCCTGGGACCCATCACTGGAGGTGATGTCATTAATCTGGAAGTGGTATCATGACTGGAAGTGACATCATTAAACAGGAACCGCTTTCCTGAGAATGCAGCAAGCACTGAAATTGCCCATAGCAAGCACTGAAATTGTGCCATTTTCTCTAGATAGGCAGGCTATAATTAAACTGAATAATTAAAAATAATTAAAGTAAAGTAAAGCAAATTATTTGTCTGCTTGCTTACTTTTCTTGCAGCGTGAAAAGCCTCATAGGGTTTCATTCATTCAGACCCAGCAAGCAGCAGGGAGGTTCCAACCAGGAGGCAGGGAAGGGTTAAAATTTTGGTTTAGCATTGAGGAGGAGGGGGGGAGATGGGAGTGGGCTTTCTTGTCCATCTCTGAGGGAACCAATAATCCTTAGCATTGAGGGGGGGGGAGCAGTTCCTAGCCATCCAGGAGAAATGACGTGGCTCCAGCAGATTCATTGAATGACCAGCCACAATGGGAGAGGAGCTGCAAAGAAATGGGTCATACTGGTAAGTTTCCCAGCTGCTGCTCGTGACCCTCCTCGCTCCTTCTGTCCCTGCTCTCACACAGTCCATTCCAACCCCTCCCACCTGGTTTACAAATGGTGGTTGGCAACCTTCAGTCTCGAAAGACTATGGTGTAAGCCTGCAGCACCCGGTATTCCCAGGCGGTCTCCCATCCAAGTACTAACCAGTACTAACTAACTAACTAACCAGTACCAGTACAGTTAGTACTAACCAAGTACTAACTAACTAACTGGCCCTGCTTAGCTTCTGAGATCAGACGAGATTGGGCATGTGCAGGGTAACAGTTGCTACAAATGGGGTGGGGGCATCAGAGTGTTTAAAGAGAACTACGACATACACACACCCTGGCAGCAGCTCCTTTTTTCCCCCGTGGCTGTCTTTTTTTTACAGAAAGACTCGGAACTCAAGATTTTTAGAGTCCCCAAAACACTCTGGGTAACTCAGAAAGTCTGCCTGTTAGGACTCTCCTTTTCAAGTCATGTTAAAGGGGGCAGAGACTCGTGACTCGATTCAAGTCAAGCCACGCTATATTTGCCCATCTCTGCTCAGAAGTACACTATGCCACTGATTCCTATAGATTTTTTCTTCCAATATGTTGTTAAATTCTCTGATTTCTGTGACCCCAGGCCAAAGTCAAAGGGTTGGCAACCATAGTTCCACATGGAATACCTTCCTGTTTAATTACTAACAGGTGAAAACTACCTTCCTGTGTAATTATCTAAAGGACTGTCATTAAGTAAGCAGCTTGTAAGAAGTCTGTATGGCATTTTAGTGGGCACTAGAAAAACTAATAGCAAAAGCTGTGAGCCATTCAGAGCCACGCCAGGAACTACAAAGAGGCAAAGCTACATTCGTCTGATATTGGATGCTTTAGATAATATATTTCAGCGTTCAGGCAGATTAGGAGACAAAAGTACTATTTAAGTCAGGCTCTTAATCACAGATATCCAATCTAGTACATAAACGTAAGGAAATCTGAGGTACAGTGAAGATTTACATCTGTGCTTAGGATGTTGGCATTTGTGGTGCTGTTCCTCGTATTCATTTCTCACAAGGCACGGAAGATTCACAGTGGTAAATGCCGAGTCTGTGATCCACACCCACCACTTCACAAGTATCATCAGAAGGGAAATCTCATCATTGGAGGCATTGCTTCCCAATCCTTCATTTTTTCTGATTCAATAGACTTCACTGAAGAACCCTCACCAGCAGTACTTGAAGATCTTACGTAGGGAGTTACTGGCTTTTCTTCATTCATTCATTTAATCACTTGAAAGATCAAAGGCCTCAGAACACCGGCTCACTGGCAGAGAAAATTAATAGAATGAAAGGAAAGAGTGGAATTGGTCGATTCAGCACAGGAAGATAAAACTAAAACATATTACTTTGTCTCATCATGTTCCCCCATGGTTATTCTCCTCATCTTCTGCTTCTTTCTCTGACATGTGCTCGAGCCCAATCCTTTGCAACTTTCCAGTGGCAATGTAGCAGCAATGCAGTCCCAAGGTAAGAGAATAAATGTTTCCTTACCTTGTGGAGGCCTCAGTGACTGCCCCCCACTGCAGGATGCAGTGTACACCCCACTGACATGGCAGCATCAGTGCTGGAAAGTTGGACAGGATCGGGCCCTTCCCCTCATAGGCTTCACTTTGCTTCAGGTTTTCCAGATCTAGAAAGAATGCAGCACGCTTCCTCGTCAATTCTCAGAGACAAAATTTCAGGCTTCAAAGAATGCTCAGTGAATACTGTCTCTTCCAGAGAACTGCAAAATGCAGCTTTGTGTACAGCAGGTCTCAGGAAGAAGCCACAATTTTTTTTAACAGCAGTGTCATGCAGCAGAATCATTTTTTTTTTAATCCTGGGTTTCATCTCCCTTATTTCTTGCGCATGCATGTGTTTGTGCGTCTCACTGGCATTTCTGGAGAGGGGGGCAAAATGCTGAGTTTCTTCAGGTGCCCGGCTGCTGGTATAAAGTGGGACTGTCACAAACATGCCAGTAAGTCATGCTTGCGCCAACTTGTGAGTCAGGGAGGCCAGCGCAAAGATGTGTGCCGGATTCCCTGAGCCAGCGCAGGCCCCAGGCTTGGTACGTTTGTGCCTACCTTTCCAGGCTGGTGCGGGAGTATGGAAGGTGTGTGGGGAGGGTGGGCAGGAGGTGGGGAGGAAGCAGGGAGGTGTTTAGGAGCGCAGGAGTGCAGGTGGCAGGTGGGCCTGTGGGCAGGCGGGCAGGGAGCGGGAGGCAGGGCCAGGAACCATCATTTATGCCTGATCCTAACCCTGTTCCCGGTTAGTTCAGGGCAGCTCTGTGCTGCTCAAACTTGCGCCACCTCTTCAGGTGGCACAGATCCAAGTAGACCAATTGGGGCTGCTGCAGCTCTACCCAGAGTAAGGGAAATTATTACCCCTTGCCTTGGGCTGAGCCACAGCCAGCCCAAAACTTGTGCTGGATACAGCGCAAGCCCATCAGCCTGCCTGTTCCAGCACAGGTTAGGATTGCGCTGCCTGTAGACTATGTTGTGGAATATCTTTCTAATGAAGAATGCATCTCTTATTCTAGTATAGTAACTAAGAATTACCAGCACATTCTGGCCTTGGCATTTGCTGTAAAGGAGATCAATGAAAATCCACAGATCTTACCTAATCTCACTTTGGGCTTCCACATCTATGACAGCTATTTCCATGAACAATGGACCTATCATGTCACGATGCTCCTTCTGTCTTCCTTGGAGAGCTTTGTTCCCAACTACAGGTGCAACATCCAGCATAAGCTGATAGCAGTCATTGGGGGACTGGACTCCCAAATCTCCCGTTATGTGGCAACTATCTTAGATATCTATAAAATTCCACAGGTAGGATATAGTCATCTCTGGTTATGGCGTCTGAGAACCGAACGCTTCATCCATAATTTCTTTTTCGTTCCGGATTTCATTTTGTGGTTTGAAGATGGGAATTGCAGCAACAGAATGGGAAGCGGGCAATGACGTATAAAGGTCATTTGGCACCCATGGCCCATAAATTTTTGGCAGCCCCCATGATAAAATTATTTTCAGTAATAGTTACGATATGAAATAAATAACAATAATGGCCAGAGAAGAAGCACAAACAGGGAACATTTTACTTTATTAAATTTGAATATAATATGTTTCACATATGTAGCGAACATTAGAGATCATAAACAAAAACAAAACAGGGAAGGAATGTCCATCAAGATAGTATGCGTTGGGTTTGTGGTCTATCATACATACAAAAGCGGTTTTGTTGTAATATAGAAGAAAGGCAAAACATACATACATTTATGAAGAATACATGTGGTTTTCTGGAATGCTTGCAATAAGCTATTTCTTCCCAGTGGTAATCCCAGTGTAACACACTTCTTGTTACTTAAGGCAGTTGTGTTTTCTTTTTCTGGTTTTTTGGCTATACTTTTGATAGAACAGAAATATTTCCACAAAGTTTTTTTCTTTGCATTCTGCATGAAATTATGCATCAAATGATATATGACATGATGGTATTATTCAAAAATACCAAGATTTTAAAAATTGGGAGAGGCCTCTGTCACCCCCCTGCAGCTTAGCACCCAGGGTGCAGGGCCCCCCATTTGTATGCACTGGGAGGGGGGAAAGGCTGGGAATTCAGAATTTTATTCTTGTGGGGAGCCATGGTGTTGAGGAAGTCAAGCTTCTCTGCAATAGCGCAGCTCACAGCCACATAATCATCCCATTCAGCATTTTCATGCTCCATCATGCTAAGAGTTTTTGCTTCACTTTGGCTCTTTGTTACTGGTTAATAATTACTGGGCTAGCTTTGCTACCATGCTATGCAGATAGAAGCGTGCCAATCCTGGAACATCAACGAGAAGTGTTACAGTTTTATCCCTTAAGTTCAACTTATTGTAAGTGACTGTAAGTCACTTTGAGAGTCACGATTCCAGGTTTTGAAAGACAGAAGGAAAGATCTTTCGAATAAAGAAACTTGAGAAGGAGAAACCGGAGAAGCAGAGGGCAGGTTTAGGATGTCTTTTGCCCCGAGTCTGCCACCATTGATATGCCCTATAACCGCCACTGAAGCAAGTCACTGTGATCTGCTTTGCACAGGAAGCGGCTAGTTTCCAACCTTACTTGCTCCTTGCTCTTTGTCGTCAAGCCTGGAAGTCCCTCACTTCCAGTTTTAACAACAACATGAAAGGTGAATGTTAAGGGTTTGGGGTTTTTTGTTTTGTTTGTTTGTTTTTGTTTTTGTTACATAACAACAGAAGTGTGGTTGGTCTGTGGAACTCCTTGCCACAGGATGTGATGACGGCATCTGGCCTGGATGCCTTTAAAAGGGGATTGGACAAGTTTCTGGAGGAAAAATCCATTACAGGTTACAAGCCATGATGTGCATGTGCAACCTCCTGATTTTAGAAATGGGCTATGTCAGATGCAAGGGAGGGCACTAGGATGAGGTCTCTTGTTATCTGGTGTGCTCCCTGGGGCATTTGGTGGGCCGTTGTGAGATACAGGAAGCTGGACTAGATGGGCCTATGGCCTGATACAGTGGGGCTGTTCTTATGTTCTTATGACCCAATATGACATCCGGTAGCATTTGTGCTGTCCCTGAGAGTAGGGCAGTGGTTAAGGAATGGAGGTTCTGAGCCAAGTGAAACACTAAGCCCAGAACCCACAAAGTAATTTCTGGGAAGCCGCTGTTGTCTCAGCATCAGATGCTTGTCTGTTACATGGAAGTACTCAAAATCACTTTCAGAACAGAGTTGATGAAGGATTTGCTGACACATGTTTTATGTGAAATGTTTTGAACACTTGAAAAACCTATATACATATTACTATTATTTTCTTTTCTTTCTTCCCCCACCTTGCCATCTATCATTAGTTTACCTACGGCCCTGCTCCAATAATGGGTGATAAAACACCAGGAATTCCCTTCTATGAGATGGTCCCCAAGGGAGATATTCAATACTCAGGAATTGTCTCCTTACTTCTGCTCTTCAGTTGGACATGGATTGGGCTCGTTACTATTGATAATGAAAATGGAGAAAGATTTGTGCAAATGGTGGTTCCAATGCTTTCCAAAAGTGGAATCTGTGTGGCCTTCACAGAAAGAATGCCCCATGTTACTTTTGTCCCTGAAATGAATGAGAAGTTCCAACACGGAGCAAAAATACACGATAAAATCATGGACACTAATGCCAATGTAATGGTTGTCTATGGGGAATCTTATTCCATGGCGGTGATGAGATGGTTCCCATTTGTATCACAACAGGAACAGATCATGAATACAGCAAAGGGTAAAGTGTTGATAATGACAGCCCAGATAGAGCTCATATCATATACCTATCAAAGGACATGGGATGCAGAAATGTTCCATGGTGCGATATCCTTCACAATTCACACCAGTGACCCACCAGGATTTCGCCAGTTTCTTCAGAGTAGAAACCCATCCAGCACCAATGGAGATGGCTTTATCAGAAGTTTCTGGCAAAGCGCATTTGACTGTGTATTCCCAGATTCAGACCAAGGCACAGTGAATGAAGATATCTGCACAGGGGAGGAGAAGCTCAGAAGCCTTCCGGGACCTTTCTTTGAAATGGGCATGCTTGGACACAGCTACAGTGTCTACAATGCTGTCCATGCTGTGGCCCGTGCTTTACATGCCATGTCCTCATCTGGACCCCTGCATAGATCACTGGTGGATGGAAGTGAGCGGAAGCCTCAAAATCAGCAGTTGTGGCAAGTAAGAGACACTGCCTCCTCATTTTTAAATTTTTATTTTTATTAAACTTTTACATTAGGCCTCATCTGGAACTAAACCATCTTGCTGAATTCTTCCTTCGTTCAGTTTACCATGTTGGTCCAAACCACTCCCACACACAGAAATGTCAGAAGAGACATATTTGAATATCTGTGTCAACTTTCCTCCGTCTTCTCTGTGAACTTCCAATATGAGCGATACATTGTTCAGTGAATCCGTTTTCTCTCTTGCATCCGCTGGGTCGTGAAGAATAAGCATTTCTTCCATGAATCTTGGCCAACTCCTAAATCTGATCAGAGATCATTCGAATTAACTAGGAAAGTCATAGCACGATTGAACAGTGTGTATCCCAAATATACTGGGATGACAGGGCGTATCCCAAATTTGGGATTTGGGATCCCAAATGTATCCCAAATATTTGGGATAGTGTGTATCCCAAAATATACACTTTTTTCCTGTAGACAAAAGTGATGTAAGTAAAATAAATGCATAAATCATTCTAATATCATTATTAAGAATACTTGTATATCACTTTTCAACAAGAATAGTCACAAAGTGGTTTACATAGTAAAATAATCCATGGTTCCCTGTCCCCAAAAGACTCACTGCCTTAAGAAAAATTACAGAAGAGACATCAGTAACAGCCACTGTGAAAGATGCCAAGCGAGGGAAAAGAGGTTGCTTTTTCCCTTACTAAATATAAGACAACACCACTTTAAAAGGGCCTCTTTGACCAGTTAGCAGGGTCATTTCAAACATCCAACTGTGGTCTTTCTACACTCTTGAACAAGGGTCTCCAAACTGCGACCTGAGGGCCACATCCACCCTCTGCCAAATTCCCACGGCACACCAGCAGACCATTCGTGGCACACCAGTGGACCACGGCACACTGCTTGAAAATCTCTGTTTTAAGACTTCCAAACCATAATTATTCAATGTTAAATTTTACCCCTGCTGATAAAACAAATTGGTTGGTGGGGAGATACATCATTTTTGCACATGTGTAAATAAGAAACTGGATTTCCACAACAAATCAGGCAGTGACAGTGTGCTGTGTGTCACTTGTCTCCCCCTATATAAAACTGAATTTTTTCAGCCCTAGAAAATGTATAAAATATATGAAGTGGCCGTCATATGACAACTTTGGAGAACCCTGCTCTTGACTTTTCCTTTTTTCATCTAGTTTCTGAGAATGGTTTCATTTAACAACAGTGCTGGGGAAAAAGTTTCACTTGACCAGAATGGAGAGTTAAGTGCTGGATTTGATATTATCAACTGGATTGTCTCCTCTAACCAATCCATTCATAGAGTGAAAGTAGGGAGGATGGATCCCCAGGCCTCTCCAGGTCAAATATTCACCATCGACAAGGATGCCATGACTTGGCACAGATGGTTTAACCAGGTAGGGTCCTATCGTTGGCAGTGCCTTAAGAAAACTTTGAGTTTCAATCAACTGGACCCCTTATAAATTTCAAATGGAAAAAGCAGAGTTTTTGTATTGAAGAAACAAGCTTTTGCCTTGCTTACTGGGCTCCTTAATTCATTAATTCAGGAAAAAAAAATGAGAGGAGTTAAAATACTATGGGCCCAATCCTATCCAATTTTCCAGGACCGCTGTAGCTGTGCTAATGGAGCATGAACCGCATCCTTTGGTGGGGAGGCAGTCACAGAGGCTTCCTCAAGATATGGGAATATTTTTTTCCTGACCTCAGGGCTGCATTGTGGCTGCACTGGTGCTGGGAAGTTGGATAGGATTGAACCCTATGTTATTAAATCACTATTGTTGTGAACCTACCCAAGTACAGATATGATGTTCTTTAATATTCAACCTAACTCCACTCCTACGGCCAAACGAGAAGTTGCTTAGAATGCATGGCCACTGCTCTTATGCATCCATTCTCTGCACATGCTGGTTGTGTCCACTTGAAGCACACATGTGAATTGATGTTACTGTTTCAGTTTTGACCTGCGTGTTACAAGTGTCAGACAATGAAGGGAGTGGAAAAACTGAATATGATGGTGTCGTATCAACCCTCTGATGTCAAGGATGGGCCAAGTTGGGAACTTGTCAAAAGTCCATGACCCACAGTTTGGGAAATGCTGCTTTAGAATGTGACATTTCTATATGACATTATACCAAAATGATATTTCTTAACAGAGTAGTAATTCCTATAAAAAGTGAGTGCTAAATTGACCTTAGTCCCATAAATGGATAACCCACCCCACCCCTGAATAGTTTTAGAAAGCTTGGATCATACCATGAATGAGTGAATTCACATATTTTCCTACAACTCAAGTAGAAAGGAGATAATAAGCTGTACCACCTTCAGTGTTTTGATAAAGAAAAGTTGCAATGCTTCTAACATATCAAGTGAGTCCACTCCTCTATTGCTGATGTTTTACAGCCCAATCCTCAGCTCTGCATGCCAGCTTACCGCGAGCACGCACTTTCGCAAATGTTTGCGAGGCTTAACACTGGCCCAGTGCCAGAGCTAGCTCAGCACCAGTTGGCACTAGGCTAGGACTAGTGGAAAGCTGGTGCTGGGGGAGGCAAGGAGGAGGCGTTTCGGGGTAAGGGGGAGGTGGGGGAGCTTGAGGAGAGGGCAGGAGGAGGTTTTTCTGGGGGAGGCAGTGGGGCGGGAGGAGGGTGAGACCAGTGGAGCTCAGCTCCACTGGATCCTGAGCTGCTGTAGAATCAGGTAGCCCCATTGCTGGACTACTTCCTTTACTCAGGGAGAAGGGGATGAAAGCCCCTTCTCCCGAGGAGGCGGCAGCGGCTGCCTGCGGCATGCTGGGTGCCGTGGTAGCCATTTTCAGTGCTATAGCAGCCCCACGCTCCGGGCAGTTCAGGATTGGGCTGTTAGAACATATGGAAAGGCCCCATACGTTTAAGGATTCCAAATTCAATTTTGCATGCTTATCCATTTCTTCCTTCATTTATGATTTACAGGTACAACCCCTTTCTGTATGTAGCAAGAGCTGCTCTCCTGGTTTTAGTAAAAAAGTGAAGGAAGGAGAACCATTTTGCTGCTATGAGTGCATCCCATGTCCAGAAGGGAAGGTTTCACATCAGAAGGGTAAGAAACAGACTGCACAGAGGTATCATGGACTGGCTGTTATTAAAGGTGGGAGAAAATGGTGATAACTAAATAAAAACACGTAACACCACCTTCTGCACTTCTACCTTTGGAAAACAATGAAATCTGTGAAAAAATAAAACCGTTTTCTCCCACCTCTAGCTACAACTCAGTGGAATATTCCTTTCAAATCAGGAAAATGCAGAAGTTAGGTCCATTCAGTGTCTGAATAGAAATAAATTATTATAGATTTTCGCATAGTCAGAGAGGTGTTGCCAACTGTTTTGTTTTATCCAGACATCCAATCCTGCCCAAGGACCTGGGATGCCTGGTTTTTATCCTATTTTGCTGTTGTTGCAAAATGTAAGCTGTTCCCATTAAAGCTGTATTTTGTAATTGGCGGATAGCAATTTCTGTGACCCTGATGCTGTTCAGTGCTCTTCCAGGTGTTTTGGAATAGCACTGAGGGCGCCAACCACCAATGGGATCACTTTGGCCTTCTTCTGCCACAGCCTCTCAATTTCGACTCATAAATCTTTGTTATTTTTTCCACCTCTTTTTCTTCCACTCTGCGGCAATACAGTGCCATTATCCCACAAGAGATTTTTGGCTGCTACAGGTCTCCTCGAGGTAAGGGGACATTTGTCCCCTTGCTCTAAGGTAAGACCCAGCAATCGCTATGGATCAACTCAGACCTGTGCCAGTTCAATAGCTGGTGCAAGTCCACACTGATCCAGGATGGCAGAGCAGGCCTAGGAAGAGGGGCAGGATTAGACATATACCACCAATGTCACCATTCTGACCCCCTCCCAGCCTGATCTGCCCACCTTACTGCCTCATCACCACCTAATATGGGAGCCCATTTCCCCATTCAGCCCACCCCTGCCTCATCGAATCACCTCCCTGCCTCTCCCCAACCCTCTGCACAGGCTGACCTGCTCTGTTGGGTCTCCATGGGTCCATTGGCAGAGGCTTTCAAGGAACGCAGATCTCAGGTCAACCCTGGGAAGGTGGGGGGCACAGCAACAACAGTCATCTCAGGCCTGTGCTGGTCTCTGTTGCTCTTTCGGGCCTTCTTCAGCCTGAGGGGAAGAATTATGGCATGTTGCTGAGATATTTGATTAATTGGGATGAACAAGACCACCTCCTTTCCTTTTTAGACATGGATGACTGTCAGAAATGCACAGAGGAAAACTATCCAAGCGAAAAACGAAACGTGTGTATTCCCAAGACTCTGGCCTGCCTGTCTTATGAGGAACCTTTGGGGATCGGTTTGGCCTTCTTTGCTCTTTTGCTTTCTTTCATCACAGCTCTGGTGCTCAGAACATTTAGGAAGCACCACGACACTCCCATTGTCAAAGCCAACAACCTCAACCTCACCTACACTCTCCTCATCTCCCTCCTGCTCTGCTTCCTCTCTTCATTGCTTTTCATTGGACAGCCCACAAAAGTGACGTGTCTCCTCCGACAAGCTGCTTTTGGCATCATCTTCTCAGTGGCTGTTTCTTGCGTGCTGGCAAAGACCACAACGGTGGTTCTGGCTTTCATGGCCACCAAGCCAGGAAGCAGGATGAGGAAGTGGGTGGGGACAAGACTGGCCACCTCCATCGTTCTTTCCTGCTCTCTTATTCAAACAGGCATTTGTATTTGGTGGCTGGCAACTTCTCCTCCTTCCCCTGACACTGACAAGCACTCGGTGCTTCAGGAAATGGTACTGGGATGTAATGAAGGGTCCATAACAATGTTTTACTGTGTCTTGGGCTATATGAGTTTCCTGGCCATTGTCAGCTTCACTGTGGCTTTCCTTGCCAGGAAACTACCTGACAGTTTCAATGAAGCCAAGCTCATCACTTTCAGCATGTTGATCTTTTGCTGTGTTTGGCTGTCCTTTCTCCCAGCCTACCTGAGCACGAAAGGGAAGCACATGGTCGCTGTGGAGATCTTCTCTATCTTGGCCTCCAGTGCTGGGCTGCTGGGTTGCATCTTTTCCCCCAAATGTTACATCATTATGTTGAGGCCTCAGCTGAACAACAAGGAACAACTAACAAGAAGAAAAGACTGAAGCATTTCCACTTGTGCTACAATTTGGCATCTACGGTTTGAAATCAATTTACATAGAATATGTCTATATACAGTCCATATAGATCTTCCTCAAACATCTCCAATATGCTCTATTAATTAATATTCCTTTAAAAACCACTGAGCCTGCAAGCCTATCCACACTTACCTGGGAGTAAGCCCCATTGGCTATAAAGGTACTTAATTCTGAGTACACATGCATAGGATTAAGCAGTAATAGAAACTTCCCTTACAAGAGATTCTTAAAACATAAAGTAGAATTCCCAGATGGGGGGGCACAGCAGTAAGTTTTGCAGTGTGCTTCAATGCGCCGGGTAAGCTGCACCTCTGCTCTGGCTGCCTGGAATGGCTCCAAAGGAAAGGGAGAGGAGCAATTTCCATGGCTCATTGAGGTGCCCTGAAGAACTTAGCACTGTGCCCCCCTCTGGGAACACTACTGAAAAAAATATACATTGGCACTTGTACATACACCCCAATGTGGTGGGCAGCAGAATGAGTAGGGAAATTCTAACCAGTAAACCAACACGGAGGAAAATATCACATTTATCACCGCCTCCATGAAAATCATTGTTCTAAACCAGGGGCCCAAACCCAGGGCCAGGGAGTTTTGTTTTGGGCGGAGGGGGAGTTGATGAAGAGAACATGTTTGTCATGGCTCAGCATAAATTTTCTCATCTCTTGACAGCAAGGGGCACATGGGCCTTGAATGGCCTACAGCAAGGGGACACAAATAATAGCCTGGGGTCTTAAGTAGAAATGGAAAGATGGTGTTGCATGGAAAGATGGCCTTCTTGAGAATATGAGCTTGATCAGTGTAATCTGTGTTTTGATCGTTAACCATGAACATGACCTCCTTGCCCTCCCACAGACCCTAAAAGGAGTTCAGCAATGGACTCCTTTAGCTGCTCTCCTGCTCTGTTTTGCTGCTCTCCTGCTCTGGCCTTTCAACTGGGGGAGGTGATCATGGGGAGAAGATGCCATAACAATGTTTTACTGTGTCTTGGGCTATATGAGTTTCCTGGCCATTGTCACTTTCACTGTGGCTTTCCTTATCAGGAAACTACCTGACAGTTTCAATGAAGCCAAGCTCATCACTTTCAGCATGTTGATCTTTTGCAGTGTTTGGCTGTCCTTTCTCCCAGCCTACCTGAACACCAAGGGGAAGTACATGGTAGCTGTGGAGATCTTCTCTATCTTGGCCTCCAGTGCTGGGCTGCTGGGTTGCATTTGGGGTTTTCCCCCAAGTGTTACATCATTGTGCCGAGGCCTGAGCTGAACAACAGAGAAAAACTAACAAGAAGAAAAGACTGAAGCACTTCAGTACTTGTGTCCTATGCTGTAGTTTGACACGTGGAGCTCTTTCTGTGTGTGCAGCCAAATACTTGTGAGAGTTTCTCTCTCTAAAGCTACTTTATAAGGGTCTCCAAAAAGTTTCCCAATTTGTTTCTAAACTAAGTATGCATTTGGAATAGTTACTGCACAATCCAATGCTCTTCCTGCACTGGAAGAGCATGCCTGCTGTTTCAAAAGTACTCTGAAGTACTTTGTGACAGTATTTGATTTTCGAGTGCTAGTGGCACAGCTTGCCCTGGCCCCAGTGGGCTAGTGTAAGGCAACCCACACACTTGGTGGAGGCTGTGGAGGGGAGGGAGGGGAGGGGGTGTAACTTGGCAGAAAGGTGATGATGGGGTGGATCGGGTCCAGTATGGGGCAGGATTGGCAGTGTTTACACATTCCTTATCCTATCTCACTTCCTGAGTAAGATTCACGGACTCAGGTGCACTCAGACTTGTGTAGGACTTAGTAGGTGCATGTCTGAATAGACCCACTGCTGGGGCTTTCTCTTGGGGTAAGGAACAAATGTTCTCTTACCTCAAGAAGACCGCCAGACTGCTCAGTTCCCCCAAAGGACGCAGCTTAAACCATGCTGACATCACTGCATTGGCACAATTATCATAGGACTGGGCTGCTAATCAACATATTTTTAGAGAGAAACTTCACTTCCTTTTCTTTCTTTGCAGCAATGAATTTTGAAAGACATGCATAAAGCCTACACGTTGTCCCCCATGCGGTAGATAGCTTCATTTTAGGGCAATTTTAAGCAGCAGATCATAAGAACGTAAGAACAGCCCCACTGGATCAGCCCAAAGGCCCATCTAGTCCAGCTTCCTGTATCTCACAGTGGCCCACCAAATGCTTCAGGGAGCACACAAGACAGCATCCTGGTGCCCTCCCCTGTGTCTGGCATCCATGCAGGAAAGTTATTCCATCATCCCTGCTCATGATGTCAACTGTCCCAAGCCAATCAAACCTTCCCTGAAGTCAGTAGTTTTTATAAAAAATCCAGTATTGCTGTTTTATTTTTTATTTTATAAAATAAAATTTTATAAATTTTATTAATTTAAAATTGTTCATTTAAATTAAAATTAAAATTAAAATTAAATTTAAATTAATTAAATAAATTAAATAATTAATTAAATAAATTAAATTAAATTAAATTAATTAAATTAAATTAATAATTTAAAAATTTAAAATTGTTTTGTCTTTTATTTCATAAAAAATCCAGTATTGCCAAGTGAAGAGACACTTGGCCAACAGTCTGAGGCTAAGAGGCAAAGAAGGAAGGCCCATAGCCAACGAGATAGACCAGGGACAGACTGCACTTGCTCCCGGTGTGGAAGGGATTGTCACTCCCGGATTGGCCTTTTCAGCCACACTAGACACTGTTCCAGAACCACATTTCAGAGCGCGATACCATAGTCTTTCGAGTCTGAAGGTTGCCAACAAGAGAATGTTTCCCTGTGGATGTATGCAGATCGATCTCTCTCTCTCTCTCTCTCTCTCTCTCTCTCTCTCTCTCTCTCTCTCTCTCTCTCTCTCTCTCTTCTGAGCCATGAAAGGATGGGGAGTCATCTTTTCCTTTCTTTTGCTATGCAAAGTCCTTCGTCAACTATTTGCCAAAATGTCAGCTTTCCCTTAAATCATTCCATCCCATATCAGGTTGGAAAAATGGTAATCTACCTTTATTCAATGATAGACCCTAGAGCAGGGGTGTCAAACTTTTCATACAGTGGGCCGAACAGCATTCATGATTCCTGCTGACGGCTGGAAGTGATGTCACTAAGCGGGAATTAAGCGGAAATTGATGTCATTAAGCAGGCCTTGACCAGAAATAATCTCTTCTCCCTTCTGCTCTGGTATTGCTCAAAATCTTAAATTTTTTTCCTTACTGGGTTTCACCTTTAAATGCCTTGTAACAAGGGGGAAAAAAGTCCCAAGATCCCATTTCCTACCTTTTCACTGTTAAATAATTTCATTCCATTAGATTTCATTTTTCACCCATCTAGTGGCTGAATGCAGTATAGCATCTATGCTAATCCATTCTGGGGTGACAATGGAGGTGCAAGAAACTTACACATGTTCCAGTGGATCATTTACTGTGAATTTATTGTGGTGATTTTTGTAATAGCTCTGTGTGATTTTGCTGCACCAACTTATAATGTGATCAATTGTTTCATCCTTTTCTAAAATGCTTAAGAAATAGGCAAACATTTCTGCACTTCAAGTGCAATATGCTGGTAATCTTCATTCCCCCATAGTCAGGGTGCATCTCTTGTTCTATCAGGTGCCATTGGAGGTACTGAATTTTTGACTGTCCAGGGTAGTGGTTCCCAAATTTAACTGGGTCACAATGTCCCGGCAGTTGCTTCTTCCTGGCTCAGCCAGGTGCTGCCATCTTGGATCTCATGAAATCTTCCAAGATGGCAGTGGCCAAAAATGGCAAGATTTCATGAGATCCAAGATGGTGGCATGAAATCTCACAAGATTTTTGCAAGATTTTGCAAGATCTAAGATGGGAGAATCTGAGTACATGTGCCATACTGCCCTAAGGTATCACAACTCACACTTTGGGAATTCCTAGTGTATGGTAAAGAACATGGGTTCATTTGGATGATACCATGAGTTGGTCGTATTTCAGATCATGGACTAAGAGTTTGCCAATGTGAGCCTTGCATACACTGTGAGGAAGAACTTCCAGAAGCCACACCACCAATATCACCATCCTGGCAACGCATAAGTTCAAATCTTCACTCTGCTCACAAATTTCCCCTTATTCATGTACATCAATATCAATAGAGTTTTCTTGATTATAGTTACTTAATGAATGAAATCTACTGATTGGCCTGGAGCATAACGTGTAAATATATGAGATCAAGCATCTGGGTATATTTATTTACTTAAAATATTTGTATCCCAACATTCTCTCCTGCATGGCATGCATCAAATGGCTTGGAACATTGATCAAAGTTGACTTTTGACCAAAATGATCTCCAAGGGGGTTTGCAATACAAACTAAAAAAAAAAAAAAAAAATCCAGGAGAGCCCCTTAGTCCTCTGGCCAATGCCTCCACATGTGTGTGTATGTGTGTGTGTGGATGGAAAGGGGGAGGATCAGGCCCAGGAGGGGAGAGGGACTGGTGAGGGAAGTGCATGGCAAATTGTAACCCTCACTCATGAGCCTTGGAGCCCTACACAAGCTTGACATATTTGCATCACCTAAGGAGTTAAATAACTGGGCCAGATTCAAGTAGCCTAATAGGGCAGGCTGAGGTTCAACACAGGGTAAGGAGAAAAATATCCCCTTACCCCAAGGTGACCTCCAGCAGCTTCCGAACATGTGGGGGGTACAGCAAAGGCCACTGCACCGGTACCAGTACAGATTTGGATTGAACTTCCCAAAACCAAACTGGAGACCTGTTTGGAAACCCTGCAAAAAGTAACTGCTGAGAGATGAACTACACAAATATTTGACTGCACACACACGCAGAGAGAGCTCTAGCTGTGACATGACAGGAAAGGACGCAGATTCTAAAGTACTTCAGTGTTTTCCTCTTGTTAGCTGTTTCCTGTTGTTCAGCTAAGGCCTCAGCACAATGATGTAACATTTGAGGGAAAAGATGCAGTGTGGACTTGCACCAGCTGTTAGGAGTATCCTTGTTTCTTTCCAAGATTGTGGCAGCCTTCCAGATTCCATTATGTCTATTTAAGTATAGAAGAGTCAGATATAACATTTCAGATATACCACTCTTGTGAGTTGTGGCAGTCAGTTGTTGACTGGCAGGCTGGATCGTGCCCCTCCCCCCCCATTGTTAATTCCTAGAAATAAAGTTATCAGAACAGGACTAATACTTCTGAGTGAATATTTTAAAAAGGAACCAACAGGAGAGATTGGTTTAGAACAGGGGTGTCCAAAGTTTTTGGCAGGAGGGCCACATCATCTCTCTGACACTGTGTGGGGGGCCAGGGAAAAATAGAATTAGTTTACATTTAAAATTTGAATAACTTTACATTAATGAATTTATTAGAGATGGAACTTGTATGAATGAATGAAGGTCTTGCAGTAGCTCAAGGCCTATAAAAGGCCTTGCACAAAGCAAGGCTGGCCTTTCCTTTGCTGCCGCTACTGCATCACAGACGTGAAACAGCAAGCAAGGATGTGGAGGAAGCCCTCATCCCACAGCTCACGCGAGAGGTCAAACAATCACCCTCACGCTGAGAGCAGTTGTGTCGGGCCAGTGCAGGCTCCAACAAATCTCTGGAGGGCCAGAGTCTAATTGGAGACCGGGGGCTCCCTGAGGGCCGCATTGAAAGGCCTCGAGGGCAGCATGCGGCCCCTGGGCCGGGGTTTGGGCACCCCTGGTTTAGAACAATGATTTTCATGGAGGCGGTGATAAATGTGATATTTTCCTCCATGTTGGTTTACTGGTTAGAATTTCCCTACCCATTCTGCTGCCCGACACATTGGGGTGTATGTACAAGTGCCAATGTATATTTTTTTCAGTAGTGTTCCCAGAGGGGGGCACAGTGCTAAGTTCTTCAGGGCACCTCAATGAGCCATGGAAATTGCTCCTCTCCCTTTCCTTTGGAGCCATTCCAGGCAGCCAGAGCAAAGCAGAGGTGCAGCTTACACGGCGCATTGAAGCACACTGCAAAACTTACTGCTGTGCCCCCCCCCATCTGGGAATTCTACTGTATGTTTTAAGAATCTCTTGTAAAGGAAGTTTCTATTACTGCTTAATCCTATGCATGTGTACTCAGAATTAAGTACCTTTATAGCCAATGGGGCTTACTCCCAGGTAAGTGTGGATAGGCTTGCAGGCTCAGTGGTTTTTAAAGGAATATTTAATTAATAGAGCATACTGGAGATGTTTGAGGAAGATCTATATGGACTGTATATAGACATATTCTATGTAAATTGATTTCAAACCGTAGATGCCAAATTGTAGCACAAGTGGAAATGCTTCAGTCTTTTCTTCTTGTTAGTTGTTCCTTGTTGTTCAGCTGAGGCCTCAACATAATGATGTAACATTTGGGGGAAAAGATGCAACCCAGCAGCCCAGCACTGGAGGCCAAGATAGAGAAGATCTCCACAGCAACCATGTACTTCCCTTTCGTGCTCAGGTAGGCTGGGAGAAAGGACAGCCAAACACTGCAAAAGATCAACATGCTGAAAGTGATGAGCTTGGCTTCATTGAAACTGTCAGGTAGTTTCCTGTCAAGGAAAGCCACAGTGAAAGTGACAATGGCCAGGAAACTCATATAGCCCAAGACACAGTAAAACATTGTTATGGCATCTTCTCCCCATGATCACCTCCCCCAGTTGAAAGGCCAGAGCAGGAGAGCAGCAAGACAGAGCAGGAGAGCAGCTAAAGGAGTCCATTGCTGAACTCCTTTTAGGGACTGTGGGAGGCAAGGAGGTCATGTTCATGGTTAACGATCAAAACACAGATTACACTGATCAAGCTCATATTCTCAAGATGGCCATCTTTCCATGCAACACCATCTTTCCATTTCTACTTAAGACCCCAGGCTATTATTTGTGTCCCCTTGCTGTAGGCCATTCAAGGCCCATGTGCCCCTTGCTGTCAAGAGATGAGAAAACTTATGCTGAGCCGTGACAAACATGTTCTCTTCATCAACTCCCCCTCCCCCCAAAACAAAGCTCCGCATGGAATAGCCAACTGTGAGCTAACAATTACCTTCCTGTTTAGTTCCCTTATGGACTGTAATTAGTTCAATTATGTCTAAAAAGCCACTATGGAGTTTAGGTGGCCATTAGAAAAACCTACCGCAAAGACTGGGATCAATATAAAGATACTCAGAACTACCAAGCTAGGCCAAGACATCAGGAACCGGCAATGATCTATCCTTCTGATCTTCAGAAATTGTACTACAGGATGCAGGTGTAATAGGAGATGAAAATACCATCCATCTCAGGCCAGTAAACACAGTGATTCTATGGTGTGATGATTTAGGCCTATGCTTAGGATGCTGAAACTGGTAGTGTTATGGATAGTATTGTTTCTTTATAAGGCATGCAAGGCTCATGTTGGTAAATGTTAACCCATTTCTGCCCAGCCCACAGGTTGATGCCTGTTGCGTATATGCAACATTGGGCAAAAATGGCTTAAGCCTGTGATCCATCAGTCTGATCTTGAGTGCCGCAGGTGATGTATTACAGTGTTCAGGAATATTAGGAGAAACAAATATTATTCATCTCAGACCCTCGGTCACAGAGAATATTCTTGTAGTGTAGCACATGAAAACTGGAGAATCTGTGGGTAGCGTGGATGTTGAGACCTGAGTTTAGGATGGTGGCATTAGTAGTGTTGCTGCTGGTACTGCTTCCTCATACAGCATACAAGGTTCTCATTCATAACTGCAGAGTCCGTAATACGCAACCTCCGCTTCACAAATATCATCGGCCAGGAGATCTTGTGATTGGAGGCATTGCCTCTCAGGCGCAAATTCTGTCCGATGCAATCGCCTTCACTGAAGAACCCCCACCAGTATTTCTTGAAGACCTTCTGTAAGAAGTTATTTTCTTTATTTTCATTGGTTCACTGCTTGAATGAGTTTTAAGAGTTGCAGCCTCCGAGCAACTATAATTGAATGAAAGCAATGCTGAAGTGCCCTTTTCAGCATAGGATTGGGTTGAATAGGATTGAGTCCACAGATACTACTGAGACATATGGGAAACAACAGCTCCTTGAAGGAGTCTTTTCTCTGAGTGCTCCTGAATCTTCTTCAAATTTCATCCCCCGTATTTGTAGAGTATTATCTGGTTCATACAATAATGCTGAATCATAGTTCTTTTCGGTAAACATGAGATTCTGTGAACTTGAGAATGAACAGGCTGAACTTCAACTCTCTATTGAAAGGATGTGATCCAGTAAGGTCTTTCCTCAGCGATTTTCCCTTCAGATTCACAATGGTTTTGCACACTGTTTTGTGGCTACCAAGGGACATATAGATTAACCCACCAGCAAAGGATTTGTCCTTCTCTTGGTATTTGAAACTTGGGCCTTTACAAATAAAGTGGAGGTGATCTGATTCTATCTGGGGTACTTTCTAGGACAGTGTTCTCAAACATTTAGCACTGGGACCCATTTTTTAGAATGAGAATCTGTCAGGACCCACTGGAAGTGATGTCATGGCCAGAAATGACATCGTCAAGCAGGAAAATTTTTAACAATCCTAGGCTGCAAGCCTATCCATGCTTACCCAGGAGCAAGTCCCATGGATTATCAGTGTTAAAAGAATATTCATACGAATTTGTTAAAAGTACAGATCTGTCACATTTCCCCAAATGCAGTCACACACCATGATAGCAGCTCCAATATACTAAAAATAGAATATTGAAATGAAAGGGGACCCACCTGAAATTGGCTCGTGACCCACCAAGGTGGCCGACCCACAATTTGGGAAACAGTTCTAGGAAACTTTCCCCTTGACACCGCCACAACCATGATTGCATTCGTATTTTCAAAATAACTGTTACAGAAAGGGATTAATTGCTACAAGCTGTGCTTAATTATATAGTCTATTATACCTTGGTTTCTAGTGCAACGCCTCAAAATCCTAATCTAAACAGAATCTACACCTAGGAAACATAGGAAATGCTGCAATCTAGGCATACACCACCTCCAGAAAGAAAATATATACAATGTAAAAGATGAGGTTTAAAAAGATGCACAGCCCAGTGTTAATAATTAAACTATGGTATGGAAAAGCTTCTGCTAAAGAATGCAACTCTCATTCCAGTGTAGTGACTAAACATTACCAGCACATCCTGGCCTTGGCATTTGCAGTCAAGGAGATCAATGAAAATCCACAGATCTTACCCAATGTCACTTTGGGCTTCCACATCTATGACAGCCATTTCCATGAAAAGTGGAGCTACCATGTCACAATGCTACTGCTGTCCTCATTGGAGAGATTTGTCCCCAACTACAAATGCAACACCCAGCATAAGCTGATAGCAGTCATTGGGGGGCTGGACTCCCGAGTCTCCCATTACGTGGCAAATGTCTTGGAAATCTATAAGGTTCCACAGGTAAGGTATTTTTGCTTCTGGCATGTGAGAACATATTGGTCAATTCACATCTTCCAGGTTTCATTTTGTGGTTTATCCCGATGATAATAACTTTCCATGTTAAAAGAATTGCTGAACACACCATACCGCAAATGATATGTTTTGAACACTTGAGGATGCCATATAAATGTCAATGTTATTTTCTTTCTCTCCCCTTCCCCTCTGTCATTAGCTCATCTATGGACCTGCTCCATTTATGGATGATGACACTACAGGACTTCCCTTCTATCAGATGGTCCCCAAGAGAGAGTTTCAGTATGAAGGTATTCTCTCTTTACTTCTCCATTTCAGCTGGACATGGATTGGGCTCCTGACAATGGACAATGATGATGGAGAAAGCTTTGTGCAAAAAGTGGTACCCATGTTTTCTCAGAGAGGCATCTGTTCTGCCTTCATAGAAAGACTGCCTGAAAATGTTTTTGTCCCTGAAATGATTGGCAAGTTCCAACACGGAGCAAAAATACATGATAAAATCATGGACTCCGAAGCCAATGTAGTGGTTGTCTATGGGGAATCTTTTTCCATGGCAGTTCTGAGATGGATCCCATATCTATCAGAAAAGAAGCACATGACCCATAAAGCAAAAAGTAAAGTGTGGATAATGAGTTCCCAGATGGAGCTTGCATCACATCTGTATCAAAGACTATGGGATGCAGACATATTCCAAGGCACTATATCCTTCACATTCCACACCAATGACCCACCAGGATTTCAGCAGTTTGTGGAGAGCAGAAACCCATACAGCACAAATGGAGATGGCTTCATGAGACATTTCTGGCAGAGTGCATTCAGCTGTGTCTTCCCAGATTCAGACCAAGGCACAGTGAATGGAGATGTTTGCACAGGAGAGGAGAAGCTGGAGAGCATTCCCAGCCAGTTTTTTGAAACGAGGATGACTGGCCACAGCTATAGTGTCTATAATGCTGTCCATGCTGTGGCCCATGCTGTACATGCCATATCCTTATCTGGATGCCAGTGTGCAGCCAGGATGGATGGTGTGGCAGTGAAACTTCAGATCCGGCAGTTATGGCAGGTAATGTACTCAACTTCCTCATGTAGCAGAGCACCAAGCCTTACGTTTTGCCACAGGTCCCAATCCATAATGAAGTTATTTTCTCCATTTCCTCCTTTGCTCAGTTCTTTCCATTCTTTCTTCCCACAATTCCACTCAAAGAGTCCCTATTCAATCATCTGTTTCTGCTCTCCTCTTTGCCAATAGGGACAGCATTCACTGTTGAAATGTCCCAGATTCGTGAAGTGTTCCCTCCTGTAGCCTAGGGGTCACTAAGGACGTGATTCCATGTGCACGTCCTTTGGATTAACCCATTTTTTCCCCAACCCATTTGATCCCTGTTGCATATATGCAACATTGGGCAGAAATGGCTTAAGCCCCATTGAATTCAATGAGACTTACTCCTGAGTAGACATGCCTAGAATTGCCCTGTAAGAATAAGCATTTTCCCAAAACCAGCCCAAGGATCACTCTGCAAAGCATTTTTGTTTTACAATGCTTTATTTATTACAGGTAAGGAAAATTGGATAGACTTAGGGCTAGGACTACATAGGTTACACACAAGGGTGGTGGCCATCAATTACAACAAACATTAATCCAAACGGAATTATTCATCAATACAAAAATTATCATATTCATTAACCAACTGGTTAATACTTTAAACAATCCATATTTTAACTCTAACCTTATCTATCCCATCATAAAAAAAAACTTCCGATTTTTACTTATACACTTTTCTTACCACTAAACTAGTCTCTAAAATAAAATCTCTTATCTAATTCTTAATTTTTAATATCACATCTAAAAAGAAAGTCTCCAATTTCAATGGTATTACCCCTTCAATATCTCTTATAACATATTATATACCATTTTCCATATCTATCCAGTCAAAAAAGGCTTCAAATTTTTACTTATAGACTCTTCTTACCAGTAACTAACCTTTAAAATAAAATCTCTTATCTGATTCTTAATTTCTAATATCACATCTAAAAACAAATATCTCCAATTACAATGGTATTATACTTCACCTATCCACCACATATTTATTAACCCAAAATACAGGTTTAATATTTTCTCCAAAATGACATCTATAATTTATTTTATTTACCTTCTCTTTTAAAAAAATAACCCTTTTATTTATCTTAATACCACTTTAGTTTACACAATACTTATATTCCAAATTTACACTTTCATCTAATTAATTTCATATATTTACCACTTTAATTTTCACAATACTTATATTCCAAATTCCATTTTCATCTACTTTAATTTAATATAATTAATAAAATATTTATCTTAATACCACTTAATTTCCGCAATATTTATATTTCAAATTTTCATTTACATCTATTTGATTTAATATGATTAAAAAAAAAATTTCTACTTATTATTCAACCATTTTAACTTTCTTCTTATTGCTTACTTTAACTTATTGGTGTTCCCTCTTACTCCTCCGACTGGTTCTTCCACTTTTTCTTAAGTCTGTTGAGTTTCTTGGCCCCCCCCCCTGTTTTTCTTTCTTTTCCATTCTGTTCTTCTTGAATTCAATCCATAAATTCTTCTTGAGACAGCTTGCTCTCCGAACATTTCCTCTTTTTTCTTCCTTAAGATTCTTAGTTATTATGACAATTGCTTCTTCTGTCTCCTGTCCCATTTCAAAATACTCCACTTCTTTAACGTCACCCGACATCTGATCCATTCTTTTTTTTCTCTATTGTTTATAATCTGTTCCTGCAAGTTTACAAGGGAGGAGCTTATTTGCCCAATTTGTTCAGACAATTCTCTGACCTCTTGCTCCATTTCTCTTCTAAAATCCATCACAAAATCCACCAACAAGGCCTGGCTTTCACGAACATCTTTTAAATTTTCAAAAGCCATTTTTATCAACACCAACTCGAACCACTTCCTGCAGGGCTACTTTCCAATTTTGTATCCAGGGTTACTTTCCAATTTTTGAATCAAAAAAAAAAATATAAATCAATATTCCATGTCCAGTCAATATCAATGACAAGTCAATGACAATTCAGTCAAATCAACACACTCAAATTAGGTTAGTATGCCTTTAAATAACCAAAAAAAAAAAATTCAAGCCTCTTGCTGAGAAACCGAAAGTAACAGTAACCAAGCTTAAGTCAAGGCTTTTTGCTGGGAAAATGAAAGTAAACTTTATTTCCTTCATTGAAGCTTACTTAATTATTTCTCTTCGGTACATACCATTAAAAAAAGAATAATCTTGTACTTACTCCAGCAGGGGAAATACCAATTCACCTATTTCCTCCCTGGGTGGCTACCGGCCAGCGTGAATAATCTTGATCTTCTCCTCCTCCAAACTTCTTACTTACAGTTCTCAGTAAAACTTTTTAACGAGCCAAGTTTACTTACTCTTAATAGTATTTTTTGCTGTGATGTTGTTGTATCTAGGCCATGGGAGGGCGAATTCTCAGCTTTCCGAGCTTCTCCAAGATGGCGCCCGGGATAAATGTGATTCAGCATAGGGCAAAACAGAGAGAAATCCTTGAAATTGCCTGTTTCTAAGGACACCCCCCCCCATTCAAGCTCCCCGCTCTTCGTACCGTCTTCCTGGCGCCGAAGCATGCCTTAGTTTAGGCACATGAAAACACATCTATTTGGCAGTCCCTTCAGGAGCCCCCAAAGTCTACTGCTACATCGCTGAGAGTTGACTCTGCCCCCTCTGCAAAGCATTAATGACCTACAGAATCTTGTTAGTGACAATATGTTGAAATCTTGGTATATCATTGGAGTTAACATGATTGATACGTCATATACATGACACTTTAGCATACCAAGTTCTTTACATATATTTTCTTATTGAAAAGAGTGATCTAAACTGAAGAAATTCACGAAGTTATCACCTCTAATGTCCAACTGCAGCCTTTCAATACTGGCTATTTTTTTTTCTATGTAGTTCCTGAGAACTGTGTCATTTAACAACAGTGCTGGTGACCAGATTTCTTTTGACCAGAATGGGGAGTTAATTGCTGGATTTGATATCATCAACTGGAATGTTTCACCCAATCAGTCCTTTCATAGAGTTAAAGTGGGTAGGATGGATCCCCAGGCTCCTCCAGGCCAAGCATTCACCATCAACGAGGGTGCCTTGACATGGCACCGGTGGTTTAATCAGGTAGGATCCTCTTGCTGGCATTCTAGGAAAGCGTCCAGTTTTCCTGACCCTTCCAGACCAATCATTCACCATCAACAAGGATATCATGCTATGGCACCAATTGATTAATGAGAGAAAATCCTATTGTCTGTTTAAGGAAGACATTCAGTTTTCAGTGAGCAATAAGTTTCAGGCTAAGTTTCAGGCTGATGTGCTACATGAGTTCATTTGAATTATCTTGACTGAAAGAAGCTCAGTTTGAAAAGCAGCAACTGTTACCCTGCACGTGCCCAATCTTGTCTGATCTCAGAAGCTAAGCAGGGTCGGGCCTGGTTAGTACTTGGATGGGAGACCGCTTGGGAATACCGGGTGCTGTAGGCTTATACCATAGTCTTTCGAGACTGAAGGTTGCCAACCGTATATATTGATGAAACAAATTACACTTCACAGGGTTGTACCCTAGTTGTGCTCTGGACTGGATTAATTCAGAAATGGTTAGAGCAGGCTGGAGATTAACACAAGGTGATGAATATCCCTTTACCTCGAGGAGCCCTCCAGCCTGCTCGATCAGCACATAGGATGCAGTGTGATCACATGTTGGGATTGGGCTGCCCGTAGCCTAGGAAAAGGCCCCAGAAGTGTAAGAATTCCAAGCACATGGATAATCATGAGAATAATCCATCTCCTTTTTCATTTATGTGTCAGGTACAACCTCTTTCTGTGTGCAGCAAGAGTTGCTATCCTGGATTTAGCAAGAAAGTGAAAGAGGGTGAGCCATTTTGCTGCTATGACTGCATCTCATGTCCAGAAGGAAAGACTGCAAATCGGAAGGGTAAGAATTGTCATTTATGGAACTATCAAACAGATGACTATAATCCGAAGCCAAACAAACTGGGAAAATTTCAGACTTAGAGCCCGATCCTGACTAAAGGCAGGGCACAACCACACTGGCACCAGCTCCACTTCAGCCTGCAGGCCAGAGACCATGTGGAATGAAAAGGTAAGTAAATATTTTGTTTATTTACCTTAATTCCCTACTGCATGAGCCCCATTGGTCTACTCGTACCTGTTTCAGCTTTTTAATTAGAGCAAGTTCAAGTCAAGGCGAGGAGGCATGTCGAGACCAAATGGGGAGAAGTATATTGGACCCATCACCACCAATACCTGCCCTCCTCCTGCCCCACCATACGCCCTTGAGGCCCCAATCCCCACACAGATCTGCCCATCCCCCACTGCCTTATTCCATTTCTGCCCAACATTGCATATACTCAACAGGGACCAAATGTGTACACCTGTGAGCTAAGCAAAATAGGGTTAATAGGTCTAGCAGACGGGGTCCTCACCTCACTGGTGGAAGTGCCAGCCCAACATTGGAAGATCACTTCTGCTGACAGACCAACACCTTGTCCCATCCAAATATTCCAACTCCCTTCTAATGCCTACTTTTTGGCTAATTAACACCCTCCTTTTATCTCTAGAAACAACAACTGTAGTGTTCAAAGAAATGAACAGGACTCCTTATCAGTTGAGCAATTAACAAGAATTTATTGCTACAGATACTCTTGCAAGTCCTCTTGCCCAGACGCTTTCTCTCCCTAAAACTCCACTTAACTTAGTGGGTAAAGGCCCAAAGCCTCCAGTCCAAGTCCAATCCAGTCTCCAAAGCACAGTCCAGTCTTTCCAGTCCAGTCTTCTGCAGCAGAGTTCCTCCTCTCCAGCAGTGTCCTCTCCAGCAGAGTGTCTCCTCCAGCAGGGTCCTAGCAATCCTCTCTTCTGTGTCCTCCAGCAGAGTCCTGGCAGTCCCCTTCTCCCGTAGGTATGGGTCAGATAGCTCTGGTCTGGGGTCCCTCTGGTCAGGTAGCATCTCCCTCTGGGTCAGGGTAGCTCTGTCTCTATCTGAAGCTGCCTTTTATCCTTGGATGTCTCATTATCCAAAATGCAGGTCAGCTGTGAGCTACCTTGTTAAGTCCAAATTAGGCTCAGGTGAGCCATCCCTTCAGTTCATGTCCACTCAACGTGCCATCAAGGTCAAATGAAGCTCAGGTGTCCATCAGAGTCTCCATTGGCCTTGATTGATTACAGCTGTGGAGCCAGCCCTGCCCTTCCCAGAGCTGTCAAACAGCTGTCAAAACATGGAATCACTGTCAACACCACATCATCCACCTGATGATCTTCTGACCTTCCATTACACACCTCACATTCCCCCAGCAGATACCCCAGTTAGGACTGAGCTATAACTTTCCTTCCTACCTGAATATGATTGAAACACGTTTGAACATTAAATATGATTGAAATGCTTAGTAGGGGGGAACTGGAAGCCTGCTGGTGAAAAGGAAATGATACAATTTGTTTGTGTGTCACCACTTTCCCCTGTTTATTATCAATAAAAAATTATGATTCATTTTGAAAAAATTGAGGAAACTATGGCGGGTGGTTCTGGTGAAGTCCAAGGAGAGAATAAGATAGAGCTGAGATTCCCCTGCTCACTGCAATTCTTAAACTTGGGCCAATCCTGGCCATCAGTATTGCCTAATGGCAAAACTAGCAATAAGAATTGGTTGTAGTAGTCAACAGCAAGCTCTTTCATTATGGATGCAGAGTGAGGCAGTTTAGACTCACAGCCCAATCCTGTGGTCTGTGGCACACCTCCGCAGCGCAGACCACAGTCACAAATGTGCCGTGAGCCAGTGTATGGCGGGTACCTGGGTTCCGCAGCCCGGCGGTCTCCGTGACTGTCGGGCTGCGGAATGGGAGATGGGGGTGTGGTCGGGGGCGTGGGGGAGGCATTCCAGGGAGGGGGAGGCGTGGCCAGGGGCGTGGGGGAGGTGTGTCGGGGGCAGGGGAGAGGCGGGTCCATGGAGCCGAGCTCTGCAGGATCCAGGGTGCTCGGGCAAGGCTGCTCACCCTACACAAGCGCCTTCACTTTAGTGGCGACCAATCAGTCGCCGCTAAAGTAAGTAGCCCCATTGCGGGGCTGCTTCCCTTACTCGGGGGAAGGAGACAAATGTCCCCTTCTCCCGAGGAGTCTCCCACAGTAGCGTGGGTGGCGCTGAATCTGGCGGGTGCCCTCCATGGGTCCCACAGCTCTGGGCAGCTCAGGATTGGGCTGCCAGTCTCTTCTCTGTTGGTCACTTTCCCACTCCTTGAATACAACAGATCGGTCATGTGCCCTTGGCCAAGCTCTCCATTTCATTGAATTTTACATTGGGTTTTCCTTCCTTCTCGCTCCCTCCTCCTCTCTCCCCCTCAGAGCCACAACTAGGGCAGAGCCTGAGGGGCACCTGCCCTGGGCACTATGCCAAGCGGGCACAAGACTGGCCCCAGTCTCCGCCCTAGTTCTGGAGGATGCAGCGGCCACTTCCCGTGCCCCATTCCATCTCCTTTGGATGCTTCCAGCCTCCAGAGGAGTAGCAGTGGGTTGTGTGAAGCACATGCAGTGGCCAGAGAATATAGAAGAGACTGCTTTTGAACCGCAAGCAGTACAAAGACGGTCTCTTTCGGGCTGTCCCTGGAGGAGCAGCTGGGAGGTCTGTCCCTGGAGGAGCAGCCGCATGCACGTGGTCAGTGCCTCCTCCTCTGGGGAGAGCACCAAAACGATATAACAGCATCATACAGCATTGTAACATCACGGCCTTGGAGCGCATGTCAGTGTGATAGCCCCAGGAACTGGGTAGGACATTACACCTCTGCTCACCCTTGAGCTTGAAATTGAGCCACCACATTTTCCTGAAATCTCATTAGCCCGCCTGCGTAAATCACCTAAAAACCAAAACATGACTGTAGGCGCAATCCTAACCAACTTTTCAGCACCAAGGCAAGGGCAATACAGCCCTGAGGTAAGGGAACAAACATTTCCTTACCTTGAGGAGGCTTCTGTGACTGCCACCCAACTGCAGGATGCAGCACATGCCCCATTGGCACACCTGTGTCCGAACTGGAACATTGGTTAAGATTTGGGCCTGTGTCACAGTACTTTGCATAATCTTGTGTAGATCCATGATCCTAAGTCCATGTGGTAACAAAACATGATTCCTGAGAGGAATACTCATAGCATGTTGTTGAGATGGTGTGTTTATATAATGAAGACCACATCTTTTTGCTTTTAGACATGGAGGACTGTTATAAATGCCCAGACAAAAACTATCCAAACAAAAAACAAGATGCATGTATTCCCAAGATTATGGTCTTCCTGTCTTATAAAGAACCTCTGGGGATCGGTTTGGCCCTCCTTGCTCTTTTGCTTTCTTTCATCACAGCTCTAGTGCTCAGAACATTTAGGAAACACCACGACACTCCCATCGTGAAGGCCAACAACCGCAACCTCACCTACACCCTCCTCATCTCCCTCCTGCTCTGCTTCCTCTCTTCATTGCTCTTCATTGGACAGCCCATGAAAGTGACATGTCTCCTCAGACAAACTATCTTTGGCATCATCTTCTCAATGGCCGTTTCTTGTGTGCTGGCAAAGACCATCACGGTGGTTCTGGCTTTCATGGCCACCAAGCCAGGATCCGGGATGAGGAAATGGGTGGGGACAAGACTGGCCAGTGCCATCATTCTTTCTTGCTCCCTTATTCAAAGTGCCATTTGTATTTTGTGGTTGGCAACTTCTCCCCCTTTCCCAGACACTGACAAGCATTCAGTGCTTGAAGAAATTGTCCTGGAATGTAATGAAGGCTCCGTAGCTGTGTTTTACTGTGTCCTAGGCTATATGGGCTTTCTAGCCAGTGTCAGTTTTGGTGTAGCGTTCCTGGCCAGAAAGTTACCTGACACTTTCAATGAAGCCAAGTTCATCACTTTCAGCATGTTGGTCTTTTGCAGTGTTTGGATCTCCTTCATTCCAACCTACCTGAGCACTAAAGGGAAAAACATGGCAGCCGTGGAGATCTTCTCTATCTTGGCCTCCAGTGCTGGTCTGCTGGGCTGCATCTTTTTCCCCAAGTGTTACATTATTATATTGAGGCCTGAGCTGAACAACAAGGAACAACTAACAAGAAGAAAAAACTGAGGCATTTGTGTTTGTATTGTTTCCTGTATTCTGACATCTAGAGTTGTGTGTGTGTTCGAGTTTAAATATTTGTGTTTCTTTCTCAGTAGCAGGAACGGACCTACCCCTTGACACACCCCAGGGCAAAGGTCCACAATGCCGGCCCCCACATCACATTGCCCCCGCCCTGCTTACCCATTGCCACAGAACCTCATGCGACGTTGGAACCAGCTGGGGAAGCATTCTAAGGCTTCCCTGTGGTCTTAAACAGTACTTCCAGGAAACCAGAAGTGCTGTTTAAGATTGCGTCAGGAGCCTCTCAAGGCTTCCTGCATGGGCTGGAGCACTGCATGGTTGCAGTGCCCAGGGCATTTGCCCCCCCTGCCCCCCCTCCAGGCTCACATTTGCTCAGTAGCTATCCTATACAGATCTTTTTCAAAATGTTTTTTATTTGAAAATTCATTTGATAAACGTAATTAACATTTCTTAAGAGATACTCACCCACAGTTTTCCATGCAGCTGTTCTTAAAAATCATGTAAAGGTTCTCCTGTGTTGGCTGTCACTTCCTTGGAAGGGCAGTTTTAACCAGCATATCAACCACAGTTAAAATCACCTCCCCCTCCCAGGCAGGGCTGGAATTTTGGCCAGGTCCACAGCACAGAGATAGTGAATATTTAACTCTTTACATCCACATTCTATTTCCCCTGAAAATTTCTATTAGGGTGCTGCAATTTCACCTTAAGAGTGTCATTTGCCTCCAGTTCAGATTCCAAGTGGAGCAAGAGTAAACCTAAGCTTGTGACTACCTGATGACAAGTTTCATGCTACAGGTAATTTGGTCCCATGTATACAGTGATGAGACTCAGCATAGTAAGTTTCTGGAAATGCATTTGTGTAAAAAATGCGTGAAAAATTTAAAAGAAATTATTCTTCCAACTCACCAATGAGACCAAGATGATTGTTAAGAAACGTGACAATCATTGATGAACTGAGTTTTTTATGTGTTGTTTGTTCTCATTCCATTCCTGTCATTAGAATGTCTCCATTCCATGCCTGTCATTCCATGCCTCTATAGCAGCAGTTTCCAAACTCTCTGGGAGTTTGGGAACTGGAGTAAGTCATTGTGGGGGAGGGGCAAAGGCAGTGTTGCAAAAGTGGGTCGCAATCGCTATTTTTAGATATCCCAATTCTTGGGGAGCCCTGTAGAGGCATTTGCGGACTTCCCCCCCCCCCCAGAAGCCAGAGGCTGGTACGTTGAAAAAAGCTCCCCTTGTCTCCAGCATCGCCATGATACTGGCGATTGCATCACTGCCATCACTCCTTTCCGCCCCTTAAGGGGGCCCCTGCTCTCATACAACATGCTCTTTCCTTCCCTACTTTCAGACCACAGGCTAAAATTTCTGGCATCTTTAATTTGTTGTGGGTCATTTCAAACCCGTGTGTCCCCTGCTAGCAAACTGAACAGATGCCAAAACCTCTGTTCAGCTGTGAAAAACATGTTTTCCTCACCAAATCCACAGAGAATACCCAACTATGAATTAACAATTACCTTCCTGTTTAATTCTCTTAAGAACTGTGATTAATCCAGTTACATGTAAAGAGGCTCCATGGAGTTTCAGTGGCCACTAGAAAATCTGATCATAAAGACATCGATGGACTTCATTAATATACCTAGGAATACTATCAAGACCTAAGCCAAGGAAAATGGAACAAGCAGTGATCCACTCGTTGTGTCCTAGATACTTTCGATGATATATTCCAGGGTTTAGGTAGATTCGGAGGCAAAAATATTCAGTTATAGTTGGGTTTAGGATGGTGGCATTCGTGGTGTTGCTACTGACACTGCTTCCTCTCAGGGCACGCAAGGCTCACATTGGTAAATGCCAAGTCAGCGATCCACACCCTCCTCTTCACAAGTATCATCAGTCAGGAGATCACATCATTGGAGGCGTTGCTTCTCAAGCCTTCATTCTCGTTGACTCAATACTTTTCACTGGAATAGCCCCACTGACATCATTTGAAGACCTTACGTAAGAAGTTGGATTTTCTTTTTGTCATCACTTGAATGGTCAGCCCATGGATCTCCAGCCTCAGAGTGGGAAGGGGACAAAACTGGGTGGGGAGAGGGGAGGAGCGGGCCCTGGGGGGGGAGAGATGGCGGCAGGCTCTGCCACTGTATCCTAACCCCCGTCCTGGGCCAGGAAACCAAATAGCGGGCACAGAATCAAGGAGATCTATTGTGGCCACCTGGGTGTTACATGGGGCAAAGGAACGTGGCAAGGGAACACGGGACAATCAGAATGGATTGATTGCTGCTTCCTATGTTTACTTACATATTTTAATTACATATTTTTGTGCAACTCTGTTCCTAGTGCAACTCTTCTACTTCCAGAAGATGTAGGCAGGTTTATGGTCTAGGCCAGCTTTCACTGAACAGTGCCTCAAGAAAGAAAATGTAAGAACTGTAAACATTAAGGCTTTAAAAAGCTGCAGAGTCGAGTTTGAATAATTAGACTATGGTTCAGAATACCTTCTGATAAAGAATGCAACTCTCATTCTAGTATAGTGACTAAACATTACCAGCACATCCTGGCTTTCGCATTTGCAGTCAAGGAGATTAATGAAAATCCACAGATCTTATCCAATATCACATTGGGCTTCCACATTTATGACAGCCATTTCTGTGAAAAGTGGACCTATCATGTCACAATGCTACTTCTATCTTCGCTGGAGAGATTTGTCCCCAACTATAAGTGTGATATGCAACACAACTTGATAGCAGTCATTGGAGGACTGGATTCCCAAATCTCCCATTATGTGGCAAGTGTCTTAGATATCTACAAGATTCCACAGGTAGGATATTTTTCTCTGTCACTGTCACCTGGAAACTGGAAGTAATTCCCAGTGCATGCCTCACCTGAATCCAAACCCATTTGGGAAGCCACTGTTCTCTTGGCTTCATACTTCCTCTCTGAATACAGTCAATTTTCATTATCCCCTGGGGTTAGGTTCCTAGAAAACCAGTGGATATCAAGTCAGTGAATATGGAATCATTGATCCTATGGGATCAATGGGATTAGGGGGAGGGGTAGCTAACTTGGTCAGAGATGACAACAGTGGATACCTTCAGAATGGCACAGGTAGCTTCATAATGACTTCAGAGAGCTGAAGAATGGTGGCGGGTAGCTTCAGGATGGCTGCAGAAAGCTGTAGAATGCCCATGGATACCTTCAGAATGGCACAGGTAGCTTCATAATGACTTCAGAGAGCTGAAGAATGGTGGCGGGTAGCTTCAGGATGGCTGCGGAAAGCTGTAGAATGCCCATGGATAGCTTCAGAATGGCAACAGCGAGCTGGACAGTGGCCATGGATAGCTTCAGGATAGCTTTGGAGAGTTGGAGAATGGCTTCAAAATGGCCACCGCAAATAGCTTTAGGAAGGTTGCAGAGAGCTACTTAATGACCGTGGATGCAGTGGATGGCTGTGGAAAGCTGAGATCAGGCAGCAGATGACACAATGTGAGTTCCTCTTGTTCCTGCAGATAAGTGAATCCATGCGAACAAAGTGTGCACATGGTGAGAACTGACTGTAAAAAATGTAAAATATTATCTTTCCATACAATTGTGTTCTAAGGATCACTGTCACTATATGAGTGCTTTCAACACTTGAAAATGACATATTAATGCTACATTATCCCTCCCCCCTTTGCATCTGTCATTAGCTTATCTATGGCCCTGCTCCAGAGATGGCTGACAAAACCCCAGGACTGCCCTTCTACCAGATGTTCCCTCATGGAGCCCTTCAGTATGAAGGAATTCTCTCTTTACTTCTGCATTTCAGCTGGACGTGGATTGGGCTCCTCACTATGGAAAACGACGATGGAGAAAGATTTGTGCAGAAGGTGCTTCCAATGTTTTCCCAGAGAGGCATCTGTTTCGCCTTCATCAAAAGCATGCCCCAAGTTTCGTTTGTCCCCGAAATGAATGATAAGTTGCAACAGGGAGCAAAAATACACGATAAAGTCATGGGCTCTAATGCCAATGTAGTGGTCGTCTATGGAGAATCTTATTCCATGGTAATTTTGAGATGGTTCCCGTACCTGTCAGAACAGGAGCATATGACAAGTCAAGCAATAGGGAAAGTATGGATAATTACTGCCCAGGTGGAGCTTACATCTTACATCTATCAAAGGATATGGGATGCAAAAATGTTCCAAGGTGCAATATCTTTCACAGTTCACACCAAGGACCCACCAGGATTTCACCAATTTGTTGAGAACAAAAACCCATCCAATCCAAATGGAGATGGCTTTATCAGAGATTTCTGGCAAAGTACATTTAGCTGTACGTTTCTAGATTCGGTCCAGGACACGCAGGAGGACACTGGCTGCACAGGGGAAGAGAAACTGGAGAACCTTCCTGCATCTTTCTTTGAAATGAGCATGACTGGCCACAGTTACAGTATCTACAATGCTGTCCATGCTGTGGCCCATGCTTTACATGTCATATCTTCATCTAGACTCCAACACAGAGCACTGATGGATGGAGGGAGACTGAAGCTTATGAATCAGCTCTTGAGGCAGGTAAGGAACTCAACTCTTCAACTGGCTGAGTACCATACCTTAGGTTTTACAACAGGCCCCCATCTGTGAGTAAACCGCCTCCCCCACATTCTTCCTGTTCAGAGCTTGTTGTGTTCCTTCTTCCCACTTTCCAGATATGAATGACACAGTATCCCATATTCAAACATGTGCTTTCCTCTGTGTTTCACTTCACGGCATTCACTGTCGTAATGTTGTTGACGTACATAATATTCTGTCCTGCAGCCTTTGATTTACCAAAGGTAGGCAATTCTTCCATCCATTTTCCACCACCCCAAAATAACCCTAGAAGTCATTTTTTTCAAATCAATAGTTCACGATATGAAATCTTTAACTAAAGTAACAAATGGATGAAATTTTGGCAGATGATTGGAGTTAACCGTGGAAGATATACCACTGAGGAACAGGAATGTATTCCAAGTCCTTTGAATATGGGGTGGCCAAACTTAAGCAAGAGCCACACGTAAGAGCCACATATAAACTTCAGATGTTTGAGAGTCGCAATATTTAAGAAGCGTTTAAATTCTTAAATATATTTACTCACCATCAACATTAAACTTGTTTTAATCCAGTGCACTATACCCAGTAAATAATTTAAAAGCTTGAAAAAAATTTTCTTTACCTTTTATATTAATTGGGATACAAAAAGGTGCTCAGCTAACATATTTCCACAAGCCACACATTATGCGCCAAAGAGCCGCATGTAGTTCACGAACACAGTTTGGCCACTCCTGGAATATACATTCTTATTGATGTAAAAAAAATGAATAAATAATTATCTCAAACATCTAACTGCAGCCTTTCTATACTCATGACTATTCTTTTGTCTAGCTTCTGAGAACTGTCTCATTTAATAACAGTGCTGGAGACCAGATTTCTTTTGACCAGAATGGAGAGTTAATTGCTGGATTTGATATAATCAACTGGAATGTTTTTGCCAACCAATCCATTCATAGTGTGAAAGTGGGGAAGATGGATCCCCAGGCTCTTCCAGACCAAGTGTTCACCATCAACGAGGACATCTTGACGTGGCACAGATGGTTTAATCAGGTAGGATCCTATTGTTGGCAGGCTAGGAAAACCAAAGAGCATAGAGGGAGGGGGAAATAGTGACTATCAGGATGGCCTCAGTTCTGTCAGGCAGGTCAGGCAGCTGTCCTGGTGAGTTTTCTTAAACCCCCAGTATCAATGGCAGCTGCACAGCCCAATGCACTATTAGGGGTTGGAAACCATACAGCATGGGGAGTGGGCGCAACGGCCTTAAACAACGTGGCCATTACATCGCTATACATCATTCATTTGCTACAACTAGACATGACCAGGAGATGCAGTGAAGAGCTGTCGATTAGAGAGAGCCACACATTTCAGGCAATATCTAGTTTTGTATCTACACATCCTAAAATGATTTCTGTCAAATATAGAAACAATAAAAGATTGTAGTTGGCAACCTTCAGTCTCGAAAGACTATGGTATCGCGCTCTGAAAGGTGGTTCTGGAACAGTGTCTAGTGTGGCTGAAAAGGCCAATTCGGGAGTGACAATCCCTTCCACACTGGGAGCAAGTGCAGTCTGTCCCTGGCCTGTCTCCCTGGCTATGGGCCTTCCTTCTTTGCCTCTTAGCCTCAGACTGTTGGCCAAGTGTCTCTTCAAACTGGGAAAGGCCATGTTGCACAGCCTGCCTCCAAGCGGGCCGCTCAGAGGCCAGGGTTTCCCACTTGTTGAGGTCCACTCCTAAGGCCTTCAGATCCCTCTTGCAGATGTCCTTGTATCGCAGCTGTGGTCTACCTGTAGGGCGCTTTCCTTGCACCAGTTCTCCATAGAGGAGATCCTTTGGGATCCGGCCATCATCCATTCTCACGACATGACCGAGCCAACGCAGGCGTCTCTGTTTCAGTAGTGCATACTTGCTAGGGATTCCAGCATGTTCCAGGACTGTGTTGTTTGGAACTTTGTCCTGCCAGGTGATGCCGAGAATACGTCGGAGGCAGCGCATGTGGAAAGCATTCAGTTTCCTCTCCTGTTGTGAGTGAAGAGTCCATGACTCGCTGCAGTACAGAAGTGTACTCAGGACGCAAACTCTGTAGACCTGGATCTTGGTATGTTCCATCAGCTTCTTGTTGGACCAGACTCTCTTTGTGAGTCTGGAAAACGTAGTAGCTGCTTTACCGATGCGTCTGTTTAGCTCGGTATCGAGAGAAAGAGTGTCGGAGATCGTTGAGCCAAGGTACACAAAGTCATGGACAACCTCCAGTTGTCCGAAGAAGTTGTAGTCCGGTGTTGTAGTCCGGTGTTGTAGTCCGGTGTAGTCCTGTGAAGTTGTTGTCCGGTGTTGTAGTCACCGAAGAAGCGCTGAACAACATTGAGTGTCTGCCTGTGCTGGAGGAGCTTGACAGTGAACCAACCCTAGAAGAACTTCACGTGGCCCTGGACTCCCTTGCCTTTGGCAAGGCACCTGGAAAAGACAGCATCCCTGCTGAAGTCCTAAAGTGCTGCAAAGAGATCATTGTCACTGAGCTGCATGAAATCCTTTGTCTCTGCTGGAGAGAAGGTGGAGTACCTCAAGACATGAGGGATGCAAACATCATCACGCTGTACAAGAACAAAGGCGACAGGGGTGACTGCAACAACTACTGTGGCATCTCTCTCCTTAGCTTTGTAGGAAAGTTGTTTGCCCGAGTTGCACTAAAGAGGCTCCAGGTACTTGCAGAGAGCATTTATCCAGAATCACAGTGCGGATTCCGAGCCAACAGGTCCACCACTGGTATGGTATTCTCCCTTAAACAACTGTAGGAGAAATGCAGGGAACAACGACAGCCACTCTTTATAGCCTTCATAGATCTCACGAAGGCTTTCGACCTGGTCAGCAGGGATGGCCTCTTCAAGATTCTCCCCAAGATTGGATGTCCACCCAGGCTCCTCAGCATCATCAGATCCTTCCACAAGGACATGAAGGGCACTGTTGTCTTTGATGGCTCCACATCAGACCCCTTTGACATCCGAAGCGGCGTGAAGCAGGGCTGTGTTCTTGCACCAACCTTGTTTGGGATTTTCTTCGCTGTCCTGCTGAAGCAGGCCTTTGGAACTGCAACAGAAGGCATCTATCTCCGGACCAGATCAGACGGAAAGCTCTTCAACCTCTCCAGACTGAGAGCAAAATCCAAAGTCCAGCTGAAATGTCTGCGTGACTTCCTCTTTGCCGACGATGCAGCTACCACTACCCACTCTGCCAAAGATCTCCAGCAGCTCATGGATCGTTTTAGCAAGGCCTGCCAAGATTTTGGACTGACAATCAGCCTGAAGAAAACACAGGTCATGGTTCAGGATGTGGACTCACCTCCCTGCATTACAATCTCTGCACAATAAAAGATTACACAAGAATCATATCAAAAATCTAACTAAATAACGATAAGCAGATGTAGGAAAACAGAATCCTTTCTTTTGGAATATAATGTTTCTGTTAAAAGCATCAGATGTCATATTGTTAGCGGGTGCTAAATTCATTTTGTATTAATTTATTGGGAGCCCAATTCTATCCTTCTCCCTCCCCCACTGGTGCAGCTGCACCAAAAACAAACCTGCTGTATCTAGCACAGTGGGCGGATCAAGAGGCTTCCACAGGGAAAGGGGATTGGGCAGCCCAATGGTATCCTCGGCAGGGCCACTGGGTGCAGTGGTGCTAAAATGGAGCCCGCTTTATCCAGAAGCCCCATGAAGGCCAGTGGAGGTCTCCTCAGTGCAAGGGGACTTTTGTCCCCTTCCATCAAGGAAAGCCCCAGGCCCCTCAATGGGGTTTTTCAAGTCTGCATTGGTTATTTAGCTGGTGCAGATGACAGAACATCCATGCCGTGCTTTTCAGTCTGACACAGAGGATAAGATCCAGTGCAGCAGGGCTCCACCAGTCTCACCTCCTCCCAGACTTGTTCCTCCACCCTCCCTTCACAATGCCTCCTCTCGACTGAACCACCATCCAGCGGTGCAACTTTCTTCTGGTCACTCTCACGGCATCCTCTGTCCAGAGCTGGGCCCAGTGCTGACTGGCACACGCCTGATGCTGGAGGTCACTATTTGGAGGATACCAAAAATGTGTTTCATGATACATTTACAACACCCAGCACTGGAGGCATATCCTATGGGACTGGGCACTAAATTCCCTTACCTCTGTGTAAGCCTCCTGACCCATAGTGTGTCTCACAATGGGCTAGCAATTTTGTTAGCACAGTTCCAAGGCGAGAAAGAGGGAGGGGAAGCAGCAAAAATGGGGGATTGGATCCAGTGTGCACCATATCCTCCTGTGACCTTCTTGCTCCATCATGTCCCCCTGTCTAGTTTTGCCCCTCCTCATCCCCATTCTGCCCTCCCCCACCACCTTCCACCTCACCCACTGTCTTACCTGCTCTGGCAGGCAGCAGGGAAACTGATGATACAGGTAGGAAGGGTCCGGCCTTCCTGCCAGCATCCCAGTAGTGCACTACATCCCAGTAGTGCACTGGTGATAGGCTTGTTACAACTGATCTTCTGCAGAATGCATGCTCTGCTGCTGGCCAGAGTCCATAGGCTGCTAAAATATTTGTTTCCAGTCTTCTCCCTCCCATAAAGAAACCAATCAAGGGAGGAAACTTCTCCAGTTACTGGGCAACTGGCAATTGGAGCAGAGTTCTTATTGAGAGCAACTGTTACCCTGCACATGCCTGATCTTTTCTGATCTCGGAAGCTAAGCAGGGTCAGGTCTGGTTAGTACGAGGGAGACCACCTGGGAAAACTGGGTGCTGTAGGCTTATACCATAGTCTTTCTAGACTGAAGGTTGCCAACCAACCAAGGTGAAGGAAAACTCATGGCAACAGTTCCATTTTCTGAAAAATAGTGATCTTCTTATATTACACTGATCTTCTTAAACGCATCTTATAAATGATTCTTTACGAGTGGTTCAGAAAAATGGGAATTTATGATGGAATTCACACATTATCTTAAAGCACCTTAAAGGAACAACTTTTAGAGAATTGATCCATACCAAACTGATCCGTAATTATCCATCTCCTGTGTCATTTATGGCTTAGGTACAACCCATTTCAATATGTAGCAAGAGCTGTTATCCTGGATTTCGCAAGAAAGTGAAGGAGGGGAAGCCCTTTTGCTGCTATGACTGTATCCCATGTCCAGAAGGGAAGATTTCAAGCCAAAAGGGTAAGAAATATTCTGCACAGACTTATCAAATAGATTGGCTGTAATCCAGAGAGAAAACACAAATCAAATCAGGAAAATGGTGGTGTTACTTTCCTTCAGTATACGTATATAGCTGAAACATTTAGTAAGAAGAGACTGAGATGCGCAAACTAACAGAAAATAATTTGGGGCATGTAATGTAAATAATGTAATTATTTATCCCTGCAGTAGGATTGCACACATGGTTCTGGTATAATCAAAAGAGAAAGTAGCTTAGAGTTGAGATTCCCCTGCACACAGCAATTCTCAAACTTGGCTCAATCCTTGATTTATGGGGAAAAATATTAATAATTCTACAAATTTTTCTCTAAAACTAGCAGCCATCACACATTGCTTATTGAGACAATATTTGATAATAGTTATATATTTTTTGGATTTTGTGTGCTGAAAACTGCCCACGATTAACAGGACTGTGATCTCAGCTGGCCAGAGCAATCATGGTGCTTAGAAACCCAGATTATGATGTAAACCCACAAAGGTTGAAAATCCTTCAAGTATTCCTGCTACATTTCCCAGGATCAGAATGAATCCTGATTCAAAAGGTCAAATATCTGTTTGTGGAGGAATAGTTATGGCATGTTGTTGAGTTTTAAGGCTTGTTGGTATGATCAAGACCCACATCTTTTCCTTTTTAGACATGAATGATTGTTATAATTGCCCAGATGAGAACTATCCAGGCAAAAAGCAAGATGCCTGCCTTCTGAAGGCTGTTGCCTTCCTGTCTTATGGAGAACCTTTGGGGATCAGTTTGGTCTTTTTTGCTGTTTTACTTTCTCTGATCACAGCTCTGATGATAATAACATTTAGGAAGCACCACGACACTCCCATCGTCAAAGCCAACAACCGCAACCTCACCTACACCCTCCTCATCTCCCTCCTACTCTGCTTCCTCTGCATATTCCTTTTCATCGGACATCCTGAGAAGCTGACATGTCTCCTCCGACAAAATGCTTTTGGTGTCATCTTCTCAGTGGCTATCTCTTGTGTACTGGCAAAGACCATCACGGTGGTGTTGGCATTCATGGCCACCAGGCCAGGAAGCAGGATGAGGAAATGGGTGGGGACAAGACTAGCCACCTCCATTGTTCTTTCCTGCTCTCTTATTCAAATAGGCATCTGTACTGTGTGGCTGACAACTTCTCCTCCTTTCCCAGACACTGACAAGCACTCAGTGCTTACAGAAATGATACTGGAATGCAATGAGGGGCCTGTGATTATGTTTTACTGTGTTCTGGGCTACATGGGTCTCTTGGCCCTGGTCAGCTTCACTGTGGCTTTCTTTGCCAGGAAACTACCTGACAGTTTCAATGAAGCCAAGTTCATCAGCTTCAGCTTGTTGGTCTTCTGCAGTGTTTGGCTCTCTTTTGTTCCAACATATCTGAGCACCAAAGGAAAATATATGGTAGCTGTAGAGATCTTCTCTATCTTGGCCTCCAGCTCTGGTTTACTGTGTTGCATCTTTTTCCCCAAATGTTATGTCATTATGTTGAGGCCTGAGCTGAATAACAGGGAACAACTAATTAGAAGAAAAGACTGAAGAATCCAAGTATTACTACTACTAATTGTACTGTACTACTGTAATACTACTAATAGTAGTATTGTACTAGTAGTACTAATACTGCTGTAGTAGTAGTAGTTGTTGTTGTTGTAGTTGTTGTTGTTGTAAGAAAACTTTTTGTGAACTACTTTTTCTTGAAAAGTCATGTAGATGTTAATATGTAAATGGCTGCAATCCTAACTACACTTTCCTGAGAGTAAGCCCCATTGAACAAAATAGGACTTACTTCTGTGTAGAACTGGTTAGGATTGTGCCCTATATCCCTTACTATATTTTTTTTTCTAACTTAGAGATGCTTGCTTGACTACAACAGAATACATGTGAGATAAATGCAGAAAATGAATAAATGATTATGAGTCATTAATTTTGTTACTTCAACTACCCAATCCATCCCCCAGTGGCCAGAGCATGGATGGATCCCATTCCCAGGATGGTATGGGCCAGCCATGGAGCAGGCCCATCGGCATAGGTGCAAAACAGCATCCCCATTGCCTGGGCAATTAGGATGCTAAGGCTGTAATCCTATGCCATGTACCTGGGAGTTCATTCCATTCAACAAGACTTACTTCTGAGTTTTGGACTGTTAATCTGGGCTGCCTAGAGCTGGGAGCTGGGAAGGGCTTTAAAAACCCTCTAAGGATCATGATGGAGGGGTGGGAAGAAGGTAGAGGGCTCTAGGGAACCTCTTGAAGTGGAAGTCTGGATAGCCCAGGGAAGCTAGCTTCAGCGAGGAGGCAGATGTGGGTGAAAGCTGGTGTGTCCCCCCCTAACCAAAGGAGCCTTCCAAGCTTCCATGCCTCTTGCAGGAGCCTTCCATGCCTGTGTTTCATCCTGCTGCCAGCTACAGCTTCAGGAACAAAGCACCAATCTGATGCACAAGAACCCTCAGAAATGCCAGTAGGACACGTCTGTATCTTGCAGACTCATTGAAGATTGGGAACTCTTCTCTTGTGAGCAGTTGTACTCCTTAAAGTCAAGAGCTTAATGCATATTATTGCAGGCACCTATACGAACAGGGGTCTGCAATAATATATTGCGGTATGCACACCTTCCTGCGAATAAATCTCCTTGTACTTCCTTGTGTTTATTTCTGAGTAAATACACTCAGGATTATATTGTTAGCCTACAACTCAGCGGAAAACATCCCTGAGAGTAAGTCTATTGGATTGCATGAGTCTTACAAATCAAGACTATTCTTGTTTACTGGAATAGTTCCACTGTTTTCAATGGAACATACTCTGAGATAGAAGTAAGGTGGCAATCCTATGCACTCCTGAGTACAGGTGTGCCCCAGTATCCTGGGGGGGGATGTTTGTTCCTGACACACTCACACACCCCTGCAGATACCAGAAACTGTGGATATGGATTTTTCCATGTGGATATGGAATTTTTCAGATTTTCTAATGTTCAGATTTTTCTGAACAGTAATAAAATAGCACCCCCGCAGCTCCCCTGCACCCTCCCCCCCAGTGTGCCCTTTAGGTTTACCTTTTATTTTTGTAGTTGCACTGCAAGCGCAAGTGAATCTTGCTTTTACTATCTTGCTTAAACTGACGAACAGAGCCTTCAGGCAACAAGGTTTCACGCTGCAGAGAGGACACTGAACATTAACAGGAAGCTCCTACATGCTATTAATATTCAGTTAGCGCCCTGTAGTGCAGTGGTTCCCAAACTGTGGGTCCCATTTTTTGGTGGGTTACGTAACTGACAATTAGACTAGACTATGACCAGACTAGACAATTAGATTAGACCAGCGGTTTTCAAACTCTCAGAGAGAGTTTGAGCCGCTCTAAGTCATTGTGGAGGCGGGGGAAAGACAGCAACGCAATCCCCAGGATCACACCGCTCAGGGGGCTTCAGGGGCTTGGCTGCACTTACCAGAGCCTCCTGCAGCCTCCCGGGGGGTGCGGGGAGCCCAGTGTGACCTTCTGCAGGGCTCCCCAAAGCTTCACAAGCGATTGCGCTCCACTTCCAGTTTTACGAAGCTGGGGCGCAATCGCTTTCACTTCTAAAGCTTCGGGGAGCCCTGCAGACAGTCGCACAGGGCTCTCCACACCCCCAGGAGGCTGCAGAAGGCTCTGGTAAGCCAAGCCCCAAAACACCCAAGTCCCAAAACACCAAATATGCTGTTTGCAAAGATTTAAACCAGGAAAGCGTCATCTGCATTTTGGAAGTGTAAGAACTCCATTTGAATTTAAGGAGTAAACAAGGTTCCATTCACTTGGAGCATTAAACACCATGGATCAATAGCACCAACACATGGCCACTCATCTTCTCCTTGCACAGCTCTTTCCCTTCTCATCCCAAACCCTTCCTTCTGGGCATGCCCAGAAAGAGATTCAGCCTATGTAAAAATCAGCTTACGCAATCATGGCCAGATTTGAACTCATACATATGCTGAGCAGTGCCTATAGAACTTGAGTTGCCACCACGTAGCAAACAGGCGGGGGGGGGGGAATTCCTGAAGAAAGCAGCAGTGGATGCAGATTCAGCTTCCAGGTGGTTAATTCCTCCTACACCCTCAAACTGAGCAGAAAAGAACTGTGACAAACATGATTCCTTTGACAATTCCTCATAGGGTTGCCAACTCTGACTCAAGCGATTCCTGGAGATATTTTTCCAACATTCTCTTAACCTCCAAGGTTTATTTTAGTAGCCACTGAGAGATTGGCACTGATAGCTGGAGATTCCAGATCAGTCCTATTGGGTTAGCAACCCTAATGCCTCAGAGAATACCTTCCTGTTTAATAACCAACAACTGTCTGTTTAATCTAAAGGACTGTAATTAAATCAGATGCTTGTAAAAAGTCCCTACAGAGTTTCAGTGGGCATGAGATGAACTAATCGCAAAGGCCATGGTGCGTATTATAAATATACTCAGAACTATCATTTAGAGCCAGCCAAGGAACAAGCAACAGGAAAAGGTCCGTCTCTCACACCTGGATATTTTCAAGCATATAATCCAGGGTCCAGTATACACCTTCAGGTATACACCAAGACTGGAGCTGCAATCTTTGAAAACAGGGGAATGTGTGGAAATCTACACCTGTGCTTAGGATGTTGGAATTAATAGTGTCGCTGCTGGTACTGTTTCCTCACAATTTATGCAAAGCTCACCTTGGTCAATGCCAAGTCCATGATCCACACCCTCCACTCCACAAGTACCATCAGCCAGGAGATCTCATCATCGGAGGCATCACTTCTCAGGCCTTCATTCTTTCTGAAGCAATCACCTTCACTGAAGAACCCCCACCAGCATTATCTGAAGAACTTGTGTAAGGAGTTCAGTTTTCTTTACCCATGCACCCCTCAATAAGTACACAAGGCAGAGGCTTGGGTTCACTGGGCCACTTTATTAAATTTTACAATTTAGGGTGCAATCCTAACCCCTGATGTCAGTGCTTTCCAGCCAATGGGACATGTGCTGCATCCTGCAGTTGGGTGTCACTCACGGAGACCTCCTCAAAGCAATGGAATGTTTGTTCCCTTACCTCAGAGCTGCACTGCCCTTGTCGGTGCTGGAATGCACCGACATAAGGGTTAGGATTGCGTTCTTAATAAAGTGCAGGATGCTAAGTCAGGGGAAATGGTGCTAACCGTCTACCTCCCCCAGGTGATGAGTGGTTCTGGCTCACTCCTTGACCTTGATTATCTCAGAATGGACACCAGATAGTAAACACCTCCCTACCTGACCCACACAATGCCAACATAAAGTGACCAATGTATAGTATGTTTCTAACCCTAAATCATGCTGACCAAATCCATTCTGGGGTAGGTGAAACAAGTGCTAGTCTAAGACCAATCTGGCTGGCAGAATAAAAAAAAATTCCTACCTGGCTCCTGTAATGGGCAAAATTTAATGGGGCCGGGCAAAGGTGGCAGTGCATGAAGGCACACCACCAAAATTCTTTTTATTTTCATTGATTTCGCTATTTGAATCAGTCCAGGAAGCTCCTGTCTCAGAACAGTGGCTCACTGGCTTCAGCTGTACAGAAGGTTAATAGAATGAATTGCTGAAGAGCAGAAGTGACTTTTTCTGCCCAAGAAGGGAAAACCAAATGCAGAGATGTTGCTGCAAGTTTTTTTACTACCTTTCCCAACATTTCTTTGGTTTTCAGATTAGTATTTATTTACTTTACACCAGTGTTTCTCAAACTGTGGGTTGGGACCTGCTAGATGTCCAAACTGCGAGCCAGTTTCCGGTGGGTTCTCATTCATTTTAATATGTATTTTAATTTTAGTATATAGATTTGATGTTACCATGGTATGTGACTCCATTTGGGGAAATATTACAGATCTGCACTTTTAAGAGGCTACTGTGTATATGCTTTTAACAATGATCCTTTCGATTACATATTTTTTGTGCAACTCTGTTCCTAGCGCAACTCTAGGCCACCATTCACTGAACAGTGCCTCCAGAGAAGGTATACGCTGTAAATAATAAGGCCTAAGGCCTAAAAAGATGTAAAGCCCAGTGTCAAAAATTAAACTATGGTGTGGAATACCCTTCTGATTTTTAAAAATGCCATTCTTGTTCTAGCTTAGTGATTAAGAATTACCAGCACATTCTGGCCTTGGCCTTTGCAGTCAAGGAGGTCAATGAAAATCCTCAGATCCTACCCAATGTCACTCTGGGTTTCCACACCTATGACAGCTACTTCCATGAAAAGTGGACCTATCATGAAACAATGTTACTTCTGTTCTCACTACGGAGATTTGTCCCCAACTACATGTGTGACGCCCAGCATAACTTGAAAGCAGTAATTGGGGGCCTGGATTCCCAAATCTCCCGTTATGTGGCAAACGTCTTGGATATCTACAAGATTCCACAGGTAGGATACCTTTATCTGCATTTGTGGTAACGTAACATTTCATTCTCAGTCCCTCTGAACTTTTGTTACTTGGGCTGGAGACTGAAACCAGTGCTCTGAAAATAATCAGATGCCCCTTGTATTTTTGTGATTGTCTTTTGAAGGCAAGAAAAAAAAAGTCTTTTAACATTCTTCCATAAACAAGGAGAAAATGTAGTAGGAACTGTGAAATTAGTAGGAACTGTGAAACTGTGTAGTAGGAACTGTGAAATTGAAAAAAAGCCAAGCTTCTCTGTCATATCACAGGCCACATCCCATTCAGTGCTGTTGGGCACAATCCTAACAAGGTCTACTCAGAAGTAAGTCCCATTTTGTTCAAAGGGGCTTACTTTCAGGAAAGCGTGATTAGGATTGCAGCTTTAATGTTTGATGTTTAATAATTACTGGGATATTGGTGCCATGCTTTACCAAAGGTGTTGTGACAGTCCTGGAACTTTGAGAGGAACAGCTGTTTTATTGCTGGAGTTGAATATTTACCTGATTGTTTAGAATTGGGATCAGTGGTCTTTTTATTTATTTATTTTTAATTAACACACACAAACATACAAATATATATCATACATTTAGGAGTGCTAAATACCATATACCATTACTCATTAATCATACTATATCTCCTAATCTACTACTCATCTACTTCTGCCTCTTATTAGTTTATCTATTTATTTATATAATATATACTAAATTTTCCCTAATGCCCTGTACTATATTTTCTAAATTTTCACTTTCTATCAGACATAAACTTACTTCAATTACTCATTAATATTAAAACAAAATAATCTAATTATCAAAATATAACAACATATAAAACAATTCTTCCATCTACTTCTAACTCTTCTACTCATTTATATATTTCTTATATCAAATATAATAGATTTTTCCTAATTCCCTATAATATCTTTTCTAAATATTCACTTTTTATCATCTCAACTGGTTCAATTACTATCAAATAATTTTTGATTATTTATTATTATCAAATAATAATAATCTAACTTCCAAATTATAATAAAAACAACAATCTCTTATAATATGTTCTTTACCGTTCTCCAATCTAATTCTCCAATCTGATTACATTATTTTTTCTTTAACATAATAACAACCTATAAAACAATTCATCCACATGCTAACATTTCCAGCTATTTTTTCTAATTCATTCTAATTCATATATATCAATTTCATATGTATTTGTTTTTTAAGTAAATTTAAACCAGTTATTAACTAAATAAAATCCTCCGATTTTCTTTAACCCTCTGGTTAACCCTCAGGTTTCTTTTTCTTTCTTTCTCTCCATTTTTTCTCCTGTAATATCTTTTATAATTTATCTCCATAACAGAATCCAATAAGCCCACACTTTCTTGTATAAGGTATGTTCATTCTTCCAGTTAACTGGGATATGTTTTCTTCTTCTTGTTCCAAAAAATTTTGTATTTTGTGCACCCATGTTACTCTGTCCATCTTCTCTATTTCAATCTCCATCAGCGTTCCCTCTAGATCCTGTTGATTTTCCACTCTTCTCATTTCTGTATCCACTCTTCTGATGATTTCATCCCTCACCATCATCTTTTTCGCTTTCTCCTTCTGTTTATCTTCTTCTCGTTTCTTCACATCTTCCAGTTGCTCCTTGCACACATCTATCTGTTGAGAGAGAGTCTTTAAACTGGCTTGAATCTTCAAGGACCAACTCAACTGCTGTCTTCTCATTGTGAGCAATTTTTCCAAATTTTCCAGGATCATTTGAGTCCAAATATCTGGAATAGGCTCCATCTTGCAATTTCTCTCTGATCCACAAGATGTCCACAGCGGATTATTCTCCTTACTGCCACCACATGTTTTTTCAGTCAGACATTCTTTGAAGTTTTCTTACAGATAACAGTGTGGTTAATGGAGAAAAACAAAACGAAAGAAACAGTCTCAAGAAGACAAAACTCTTTCAAGTCTAATAAAAATTATGTCCACAAGTAATTCTGGATTTTAGTCCACACATCAAATTATATTTATAGTTATAATCCACGACCGATTTATTCCACTACAAAGATAAAGAGCACTTTCAACATCCTTAAAAAGTTTCTCATTAACGCCTCCAGTGTATCCAGGGCTTTTAGCCAAATCAGTCAATCAAAGCCGGGGACAATATTAACATATACTTATCTTAAATTTCCAACTTAAACTTTACACTTCATGCTTTTTCTTCCATATGGTATCTTAGCATGGAGCCAGCAGCTTGATTGCAGACTGCACCTCCCCCAATACTGTCCCTGACGATCAGGGATCAGTGGTAATAAAACTGTGTGATATGCCCAAATGTACCCACCCTGAACAGGTAAGACAGTGGGTTTTGTTGTGATCCAGTGGTATAGCTAGCAAAGGGCATGGGGCGGTCTGCCCTAGGTGCCAGCCTATGGAGGGTGACACCACAAGTGACCAAAATTGCTAAAATCATGGTTTGAAGGAATAATGCCATAATGTTATACACTGTTTGATGTGGAATTTCCAGCGGAATGCAATGAAAAAAACCAGAGTGAAATTTCGCTACCCTATCAAAAGTTATGGCCAAAAAACCAGAAAACAAAAATGCATGGAGCCCTATGGAAAGTGAAACAGTGATATCACGTGTTTACTCACAAGTAGGAACACCTGCCTTAGTCCATTGGAAAGGGCAGGCTGAGAGGAATCCAGTAACACCAGAATGGTCTCAATCTAATGAAGGCAGACCCCAAAATACAACCAAGAAGGAAGTCGCTCCCTCCAAGCTAACAAATGTACTGAGCCCTATGGAAAGCAAAACTAAGCCACGTGTTTGCATTTACTTGTGAGTAAGCAAGCGTGCCTTGGCTTCTGGTCAGGTCAGGCAAAGAGGGATGTAAGGCCACTGCAGTGGTCCCAGTCTGATGAATGTGGAGCTCAACAAATGCTCCAGAAAGCAGCCCTTCCCCCAAAAGAATAAAACAGGCTTGAGCTGGTAAGCTGAATCATTTTCTTTTTTAGACTTACAAAGCTAGTTGGATCCTGATAGAGATATGGTTTAAATATAAGAGCTTAATTTGAATGGCACTGGGTAGGGCTGAAAATCTCACTTTTTTGTGGGGGGGGGGTGTTATTGCAGGCAGGTCACTTGGTGGAACAGGGCTAGCTTTCCCTTATCTAATTATTTGTTTTTCTTTAATTTAATTGTTTATAGTCCTTTATTTTAATTTGCTTGATGATGTCACTTCCAGCCATGACATCACTTTCCAATGGGTCCTGGACAGATTGTCATTCTAAAAAGTGGGTCCTGGTGCTAAAGTTTGAGAAACACTGCCTTAATTCAAAACTAACCAATAAGGCATCCGGGGGGGGGGGTGACACCTGAGTGACCAAAATTGTGGAGATCTTGGCTCTTAGGAATAATACCATCATGTTATTTAACATATGATGCAGAATTTCATCCATTGCTTGTGGGGATATATTCACTGCATTTATTTTTCTGGCCATTATTATTATTCATTCCATGTCATGACTATTACTATCTCAGTCTCACCTACCTCACAGGATTGTTGTGAGGACAAAATAAGGGGAGGAACCATGACCTCCTTAGAGAAAGGGTGGCATAAAAATGTGAAAAATCAATCAATCAATCAATTAATATGTCGTATGGTGGTGACAAAAATTTATATGGGCCCCCTAGCCATGCCATTATTGTGACCCATGTGTAGTGGCGCCCATTGGCTCAAGCGCTTCCCACAGGGGAAGTTCTACATCAAAGGGGTGTGTGCTGCTCACGGTGGCACACCTCATACCAGGAGAGAGGGGAAAAGGAACACCCTTATCCATAGCATTGCAGTGCAATAGGGATATCATAATGGAGTCAACCTGAGAATCCTTGACCCCATAGAGCAGTGATTTTCAACATTGTTTGTCTCACAGCACACTGACAAGGTACTAAAATTGTCAAGGCACACCATTAGTTTTTTGACAATTGACAAGGTAGACCATGCTGTTGGTGGGAGCTCACATCCCCCATTGGCCCTACTAATAAATAACCCTCCCCCATCTCCTGTGGCACACCTGCAGACCATTCAGGGTGGAGTGCACAGTTCCTCCCCTTCTTTTGTCCTCACAACCCTGTGATGTAGGTGAGACTAAGGGCACAATCCTAACCAGGTCTACTCAGAAGTAAGCCCCATTTTGTTCAATGGGGCTTACTCTCAGGAAAGTGTGGTTAGGATTGCAGCCTAAAAGATGGTAATTGGCCCAAGGTCACCCATAAAGCTTCATGCCTGAGTGGGGATTTGAACCTGATTCTCCCAGATCTAAGTCCAACCCCAGAACTATTATACCATCCTAGTGTAAGGATTGCTGACATTTATTGTTTGTGAGGTATTAGGAATATTTGAAAATGCACTGGTGTGGTGGGCAAAATTTTTTGGATATAATATATTGATGGATGACTGGAAGCTAATTTGGAATATAAATATTAAGATAACTAAAGCAGTGTCTTTTAAAGATAATTTATATAAAATGTTTTATAGATGGTATCTAACTCCAGAGAACTTAGCAAAAATGTATTCTGGGTCATCAAATAAGTGTTGGAAATGTAAAGAGGTTGAAGGAACCTTTTATCATATGTGGTGGACATGTGAAAAAGCAAAGAAATACTGGAAAATGATACATAAATTGTTGCAAGAGATAGTGAATTGTGTATTACCATTCAAACCAGAAATATTCCTCCTAAATGTGACATCAGAAATTAAAGACCAATGTAAGAAACACCTTATTGTACATATTGCTACAGTGGCAAGAATATTGTTTGTGCAAAAATGGAAATCTACAGACGTGCCAATTAGAGAAAATTTAATAGACAAAATTTATGAAACAGCAGAAATGGAAGTTTTAACAGAAAGAATGAAAGAGAGAGATTTAGGTAGAATAAGAAAATATTGGAAGTCTTTTTATGACTGGATAGATAATTTTAGTTAAACAATATTGAGTGGTTTGATAAATCTAAATTTTTATACTGATAAATATGATAACCTTTGTATTGATGATTATTGTTTTTTTCAGTTGTTTTGATTGCTTTTGGGGGGGGGTGGAAATGATGCATGTTGTAATCTAGGGTCAATACCCTCATGTGTAATCTGTGTAGTACCTGCCCTAAGTATAACCCATTTTCCTTACCTGTATCTGTAATAAATAAATAAAATATTTTTTAAAAAGGAATCTTTTAAAATGCAGTATAAATGTTATTATCATATTATCTCCCCTCCCCTTCCCATTAGCTCATCTATAGCCCTGCTCCAGTGATGGATGATAAAACCCCGGGACTTCCCTTCTACCAGCTGGTCCCCAAGAGAACCATTCAATATGCAGGGATTCTCTCTTTACTTCTGCATTTTGGGTGGACGTGGATTGGGGTCCTTGCTGTGGATAATGACAATGGAGAACAATTTGTGCAAATGGTGGTTCCAGAATTTTCCCAGAGTGGCATCTGCTTTGCCTTTATAGAAAGAATGACCAGAAATGAGTTTGCCCCTGAACTGAACAACAAGATCCAAGAGTGGGCAAGAATAAAAGATAAAATCATGGGCAGTAAAGCCAATATTGTGGTTGTCTATGGAGAATCTTGTTCAATGGCACCACTGAGATGGTTCCCATATATATCAGATCAGGAACAAATGACATATACAGTAACAGGTAAAGTGTGGATAATGACAGCCCAAATGGAGCTCATAACATATGCCTATCAAAGGACTTGGGATGCAGAAATGTTCCATGGTGCTATAGCCTTCACAATCCACACCAAAGATCTACCAGGATTTCACCAGTTTCTTGAGAGCAGAAACCCCTTCAGCACAAATGGAGATGGCTTCATCAGAGACTTCTGGAAACAGACCTTTGGCTGTGAGTTCCCAAATCCAATTGTGAGAACTGCAAATGAAGATATTTGCAGTGGGAAAGAAAAGATGGAGAGCCTTCCTAGAACTTTCTTTGAAATGAGCATGACAGGCCACAGCTACAGCATCTACAATGCAGTCCATGCTGTGGCCCATGCTTTACATGCCATGGCCTCATATAGGATCCCACACAGAGCATTGATGGATGGAGGAGGGCCAAAGCTTATGAATCTGCAGCTGCAGAAGGTAATGGACTCAACACCCTCAGTGGCGAGTATACCATTTATTTTACTTTTAGCACCAATCTGTTTTTTCTTTCTTTCTCCTACTTCCAGGGAAAAATCACAGTCTAGCCCAGGGGTGTCAAAAATAAGGCCCGGGGGCCGGATGCAACCAGTGGAAGCTTTTTATACGGCCCTCAGGCTTTCAGCTGCTGTGTAGTGCTAAGGTGTTACTGCTGAAAGGGCAGCACACATGAAAATTGGGCTCTCCCATATCTTGAAGTATGATCAAGGTTCGTATATTTTCTCTTTTGTCATTTGCAGCTAATGAGTTCCTAAGTGAGAAAAAAGTGGTTTGTTTTTTTTTGTTATGACTTGTTGAATGACATCACTACTTGCCTAATGACATCACTTCTGGCCCTCAGCAGGCATCATGAATGCTATGTGGCCCTCCGTACGAAAGGAGTTTGACAACCCTGGTCTAGTCCATAGTCAATCAGCTTTCACAGTATTCCTCTTTATTTATTATATTTAGAATAATTATGTCCTGTTTTTAAAAACATGGTGAAGGCATCCAAGATACCTCACAAAAATAAATAAAAGTAAATTAAAGTAGGAACAAAATGTATCAAACTGAGGGCCCAGTCCTAAACAGTAGCAGTGCCAATGCTGAGTTCCAGCACTGGCACTGGGTGTCACAAACGTGCTGTAAGACACATCTGTGGCACCTGGAGAGAAGGGGCCACTGGCACTGGGCCAGTCAGTGCTGAGCCTCAGCACTACGCAGAAGGCTGGCTGGCACTCCAACAGTGCCAGCTGGTGGTAAGTGGGGCAGGAGAGGTGAGGAGTGGGCAGAATGGGGCAGAGGGAGGGGGAAGGTAGGGGTGGGTGGGGAGGGTGGGACCAGCCAAGCTCTGCTTCATCGGATCCTTGACTCAAGGCCCGACATGGAGTCTCTCAAGTCTGCATCAGCAAAATAGCCAGCGCAGACTTGAGAAGCCCCATTGCGGGGCTTAGGGCTTTCCCTGGGGGAAGGGGATAACAGTACATGTCTGGCATTCTTGGTGAGAAGTCCTCTAGCAGCCTCAACAGTGCTACTGGATGAAGTCGTATTGGCACCACTGCATCCAGTACAGCCACTGGCTTTAGGATTGGGCTGTAAAACAACAACAGAGAGTGACCAGAGATAAAAAAAAATATCAAACACCACAACCCAAAAGAAAGGAAAGAGTCAGTCCAATATAGATAAAGCAGAAATGGACAGAATAGTCTTTAACTGCCACCAAAAGCACCTGCAGTGAGGGTGTCAGCCGAATTTCAAGTGCAAGACAATTCCACACAAGGAAGTTTCTACAGAGAAACCCCCTCCATGTGTTGGTCACCACCAGGTCTGATGACAGGAGTGCCCCTCCAGATGGCCTTAAGAGCTGGGGATGATGGTCCTCTAACGGTACGGGTTTCAAGGAATGTAGAATCTTCAAAGCACCTTAAAGTGTTCCTGGGAACACACCACTAGCCACTTAAAATAACAGTGGCATGACCGAGTTAAACTGTCTGGTCCATCAACACATGTGCTTTTGCATTTTATTACTCATTCAGGTTTCTGAATGATCTTCAAGGGTCCCCCCCACAAAGAGCATACTACAGTTATCCAGCCTTGACCTAACTAATATATAGGGGACTAAGGGCCCAACCCTATCCAACTTTCCAGCACCAGTGCAACTGTAATGCACCCTTGAGGTATGGGAATAATTGTTTCCATACCATGAGGAGGCCTTTGCGAATACCTCCCCACCCCTGAATGCAGTACACACCCCACTGGCACTGCTGCACTGGCACTGGAAAATTGGATAGGATTGTGCCCTAAGAGCCCAATCCTGAGTTGTCCGGGGCACATGGCTGCAGCAGCACCGAAAATGGCTGCCACCGAATCCTGCACATCCAGGCAACCAAGGTTGTTTTTGTTCCAAGCTCTGGCCAGAAGCTAGACTGAAAGGCATTCAAATAATTAATTTCATCCAGGAGTCCCTTGTGGTGACATAATACAACAGGATAAGGCAACTTACCTTACCTAAAAGTTAGATTTATGATTGGCCAATAATTCTCCAAAATGGCAGGATCCAGAAAGACCTTTTTCAAGAGGGGGGAGGTGCTAACTGGCTAAAAGATAAAGCCGTTCTCTATCCCAAGTCCTTGTTACAAAGGAATAGACGCATTAATAATTATCTAAAAGATCTACCTGTAGCCTTTCTATACTCTTGACTATTCCTTTTTCCACCTAGTTTCTGAGAATGGTCACCTTTAACAATAGTGCTGGGGACAAGATTTCTTTTAATGAGAATGGGGAGTTAATGGCTGGATTCGATGTTATGAACTGGATTATTTCCTCCAATCAGTCCTTTCACAAAGTGAAAGTAGGGAGTATGGATCCCCAGGCTCCTCCAGACCAAATATTCACCATCAAGGAAGATGCCATTACATGGCACAGGTGGTTTAACCAGGTAGGACCAATCTGCAAAGGTTTCCAGTCTGCTAGAATTACCAGGAGATGCAGGGAATAGGAGTATAAGAGAAAGCCGCACATGCCAGACATTAAGGCTGCAATCCTAACCACACTTTCCTGAGAGCAAGCCCCATTGAACAAAATAAGACTTACTTCTGAGTAGACCTGATTAGGATTGTGCCCTTAATTTGACTCTTAAACCTGTAAGGCCACCACTTGGCCAGAATAGGCAGGACCTCTGAGAGGAATTTTTCAGGGGCTACAAAGTTTTGTTTGGGCTCCTTCCCAAAGGAGGAGGGAAGGGGATGAAACAGAGAAGGTGGTGACAAGGGGGGGGAGAACAGGGGTGGAGAGAAGGAAGGGCAGGGGGAGGGTGGCAATAGCCGGAAAAGTCTTTGGACCCCAGGTCTACCAGGCTTCCAATGCAGGTCTACCCACTTGTGCAGCATCAGCAGCTAGATACAGTTATATGGAAAACCTATAAACACACTCCTAAGTCTCTCTAAAAAAATTTAAATATAGAAAACCATTGCAGGAAATTACTATCATCGTATTTAAGCTCACACTGGAATGGAAAGTGTCCTGTGTACACCAAAAATTGCTTCTGCAGAGCTGTAGCCCCACAGCTGTGTCCTGAGCTCCTATACACACCTTCACGGCAAGCGGATCCACAAACCAAAGAGCTACTGTTGCAGGCCAGTTTCCTCCAAGATCTGACACTGTGTTAAGGAGTGTCATGTATACATTCCTTGTCCAGCACATATGGCTTTCGGTAGCAGCTGCTGCTGCGGACCCAGCATCCCAGGCAAGCAGTGGGTCTGGGTGAGATTGGAAAATATAAGATCCCGGGAATTTTCTGGGGCCCCTCCTTTGGCTCCTGGGCCCCCTTTTTGAGCCTGGGCCCGGGTACAAATTACCCCCTTTGCCCCCCTTCTCCTAGGCCCTGGGCAGGACCATACTCATGGCATCAAATAGAGCAGTTTCTTGCATGTGGGATCTCCCTTGCAAGATCAGTTCCGGAGCTGATCTTGCTCCCATAGTGGAGTCTGGGAATGGGCAGCAGTGCCTTAAGGGGGCCTCAGAGGATGGTGTGAGAAGAGGATTATTCCATTCTCTTCCACATAGCCCAGGTTGGCTCCTTTGTGGCTCATGGCTGAGCCACGGAATTCAGGAATTCAGCAGCCAGAAGTAGCCTCCAAGCCTGACCAGTGGCCATTCTTTCAATTTCCTCATCACAGGCTCCAGCCATAGTCTTCCCAGATGCCTGCCTCTTCCTGGGAGAGCCCCCTGGCCCCACACCCAGTAGCCTATAAACATGGGACTGCTCATTCTCCCCAGATTGCCTGCCTTTCCTGCTTCCCTATCAGACCGTGCACTCAGGTCAGTGCACTCAAGTCAGTCTCTTGGTCAGCCCTCTCTTGCTCACTGTCCCCCCCCCCTCCTTTGGATGTGCAGGAAGGCAGCAGCAGGCCATGTGGACTCGGGTACACTTTCACAAAGGCAGGCGATGGGCCCATCACCAAGGTGAGAGTGGCACCAAAGGGGATCAGGTCACCACAGAGAAGCCCAACCTCTCTGGACTCACACTGAGGCCAGACCCCTGTCTGAACAGTAAGGGAGTCCAAGTTCAGACATACATCACAATGTGATTTTTGTTATTAGGAATATTTCAATTATTAGGAATAATTCAATAATTCAAGATTCCACCAGAATAATATCAAAAATCTAAGTCAAAAGAGAATAGTCACGTGTATGAAAACCCACAACATTTTTTTTTTAATGGCCTTTATACTTAAGGTTAGGCAAGAGTTAGGATTTGACTAGGGGCAGGACTAGGGGCATTCATATTCATTGCAGGTTCTGTACTAAGCACAGCCTCCAAATAGCACATCATACTAGGAATTAAGCGGTCCCATACTCAGGGTGTTCCTAAAGAAAAGCAGCAACAGCCTCCAGCATGTCAAATGCTAACCACTGAGTATATTCTTCCATTGCCTCGATGCCTCATCTAGCAGCTTATAAAATTAGACTCCAGGACCTTAAAGATTTCACACTGTCGTTTGCTCTCACCATTACCTGTCACCTCTTTCATTTACGGTTTAGGTACAACCCACTTCAATATGCTGTGAGAGTTGTCATCCTGGATTTAGCAAGAAAGTGAAGGAGGGAGAGCCCTTCTGCTGCTATGACTGCATCCCATGTCCTGAAGGGAAGGTTTCAGACCAGGAGGGTAAGAGTTGCAAAGTAAAGAGCTATCACACCGATTGACTGAGCCACCAGCCCTCTAACTTGGGATAGAGGCGGCACTTGAAGGAGGACCCCTTCAGATGACCTAAGAGGGCGGGCAGGAATGTATGGGGGAAGGTGGTCCTTCAGATAGTCTAGATCCAAATTGTGAAGGACCTTGAAGGTCAAAACCAACACCTTGAAATGGGACTGAAGCCACATAGGTAGCCAGTGTAGCTGCTGAAGCAGTGGTCCAACAGCATCAAACCGTCTAGCTCCTGTGATCATCCAAGTCCCTCCAGTGCATGTAAATGTGCTGATGCGCAGAGGCCGGCAGAAGCCTCCGCGGCAGCTTCCTCACCACTGCTTGTGTCGGCGTGCCCGTGTCGACACAAGCAGCAACAGTAGGCATGGGGGGGGCAGGGAGGAGGCGGGAGGGGGTGTTTCTGGGCAGGGGGAGGGTGGGCGATGGGCCAGGGGCAGGGATGGGACCCAGCAGTTATACCGGATCCCAACCCCTGTCCCTGTGGAGAACGGAGCGGCTTCAAGCCGCCCTACTCTCCTCGGACTTGCGCTACCTCCAGAGGTGGCGCAGGTCCAAGGAGACCCATTGGGGACAGCAGCCCTTACCCAGAGGTAAGGGGAAAAGTTTCCCCTTGCCCCAGGCTGAGCCGCTGCAACCAACAAACCTTCGTTGGATGCAGCACAAGCCTCCTGGGTTGCCTGCTCCAGTGAAGGTTTGGATTGCCCCCTAAGGCTGCAATCCTATCCACACTTTCCTGGGAGTAAGCTCCATTGACTATTATAGGACTTACTTCTGAGTAGACAAGCATAGGATTGGGCTCTAAGTTACTAATGGACTACTGTGGCCAAATCTGATCGGCTTAAGTATGGTTGCAGTTGACGCACCAGTTGAAGTTGGGCAAATGCACTCCTAGGGAATCTTGGGGCTGCACTGTGTTTGCACCAGTACTGGAAAGTTGGATAGAACTGGGCCCCCAGTTTCTGCATTGATGATTTCATGACATCTTTTCCTTTTTAGACATGAATGACTGTCATAAATGCACAGATGAAAACTATCCAAGCAAAAAGCAAGATACTTGTCTTCCCAAGGCTGAAGCCTTCTTGTGTTATGCAGAACCTCTGGGGATTGGTTTGGCTTCTTTGGCTCTGCTCCTTTCCTTGATCACAGCTGTGGTGCTACAAACATTTATAAAACACCACGACACTCCCATCGTCAAAGCCAACAACCGCAGCCTCACCTACACCCTCCTCATCTCCCTCCTGCTCTGCTTCCTCTGCATATTGCTGTTCATTGGACGGCCTAAGAAAGTGACGTGTCTCCTCCGACAAGCTGCTTTTGGCATCGTCTTCGCAGTGGCTGTTTCTTGCGTGCTGGCAAAGACCATCACGGTGGTTCTGGCTTTCATGGCCACCGAGCCAGGAAGCAGTATGAGGAAGTGGATGGGGACCAGACTGTCCACCTCCATTGTTCTTTCCTGCTCCCTTTTCCAAGCAGTCATTTGTATTGTGTGGCTGGCAACTTCTCCTCCTTTCCCAGACACGGACAAGCACTCAGTGCCTGAAGAAATTATACTGGAATGTAACAAAGGGTCTGTAACTATGTTTTACTGTGTCTTGAGCTATATGGGCCTCCTGGCCATTGTCAGTTTCACTGTGGCTTTCCTTGCCAGGAAACTACCTGACAGTTTCAATGAAGCCAAGCTCATCACTTTCAGCATGTTGGTCTTCTGTAGTGTTTGGCTCTCCTTTCTCCCAGCCTACCTGAGCTCCAAAGGAAAATACATGGTGGCTGTGGAGATCTTCTCTATCTTGGCCTCCAGTGCTGGGTTGCTGGGCTGCATCTTTTTCCCCAAATGTTACATCATTGTGCTGAGGCCTGAACTGAACAACCGAGAACAACTAACAAGAAGAAAAGACTGAAACATTTTGGTGTCTGTGTCCTTTGCTATAATTTGACATGTAGATGTCTCTTGCTCCCTCTCTCTCTCTCTCTCTCTCTCTCTCTCAGACTGCAATCCTAGCCACACTTTCCTGAGAATAAGCCCCATTGAACAAAATAGGACTTACTTCTGAGTAGACCTGGTTAGGATTGTGCGCTCTGTGTGTGTGTGTGTGTGTGTGTGTGTGTGTGTGTGTGTGTGGCAAAATATTTGAGATATTGAGAGACTTTGGGCACAAGCCTAACCAGGTCTTGAACCAGAAATCAAAAATGCATGGAGCCCTATGGAAAGTGAAACAGCGATATCACGTGTTTACTCACAAGTAGGAACACCTGCCTTAGTCCATTGGAAAGGGCAGGCTGAGAGGAATCCAATAACACCAGAATGGTCTCAATCTAATGAAGGCAGACCCCAAAAAACAACCAAGAAGGAAGTCGCTCCCTCCAAGCTAACAAATGCATTGAGCCCTATGGAAAGCAAAACTAAGCCACGTGTTTGCATTTACTTGTGAGTAAGCAAGCGTGCCTTGGCTCCTGGTCAGGTCAGGCAAAGAGGGATGTAAGGCCACCGCAATGGTCCCAGTCTGATGAATGTGGAGCTCAACAAATGCTCCAGAAAGCAGCCCTTTCAGAATAAAAGAATAGAATAAAACAGGCTTGAGCTGGTAAGCTGAATCATTTTCTTTTTTAGACTTACAAAGCTAGTTGGATCCTGATAGAGATATGGTTTAAATATAAGAGCTTAATTTGAATGGCACTGGGTAGGGCTGAAAATCTCACTTTTTTGTGTGGGGGGGTGTTATTGCAGGCAGGTCACTTGGAGGAACAGGTCTAGCTTTCCCTTATCTAATTATTTGTTTTTCTTTAATTTAATTGTTTATAGTCCTTTATTTTAATTTGCTTGATGATGTCACTTCCAGCCATGACATCACTTTCCAATGGGTCCTGGACAGATTGTCATTCTAAAAAGTGGGTCCTGGTGCTAAAGTTTGAGAAACACTGCCTTAATTCAAAACTAACCAATAAGGCATCCGGGGGGGTGACACCTGAGTGACCAAAATTGTGGAGATCTTGGCTCTTAGGAATAATACCATCATGTTATTTGACATATGATGCAAAATTTCATCCATTGCTTGTGGGGATATATTCACTGCATTTATTTTTCTGGCCATTATTATTATTCATTCCATGTCATGACTATTACTATCTCAGTCTCACCTACCTCACAGGATTGTTGTGAAGACAAAATAAGGGGAGGAACCATGACCTCCTTAGAGAAAGGGTGGCATAAAAATGTGAAAAATCAATCAATCAATTAATATGTCGTATGGTGGTGACAAAAATTTATATGGGCCCCCTAGCCATGACATTATTGTGACCCATGTGTAGTGGCGCCCATTGGCTCAAGCTCTTCCCACAGGGGAAGTTCTACATCAAAGGGGTGTGTGTTGCTCACGGTGGCACACCTCATACCAGGAGAGAGGGGAAAAGGAACACCCTTATCCATAGCATTGCAGTGCAATAGGGATATCATAATGGGGTCAACCTGAGAATCCTTGACCCCATAGAGCAGTGATTTTCAACATTGTTTGTCTCACAGCACGCTGACAAGGTACTAAAATTGTCAAGGCACACCATTAGTTTTTTGACAATTGACAAGGTAGACCATGCTGTTGGTGGGAGCTCACATCCCCCATTGGCCCTACTAATAAATAACCCTGCCCCATCTCCTGTGGCACACCTGCAGACCATTCAGGGTGGAGTGCACAGTTCCTCCCCTTCTTTTGTCCTCACAACCCTGTGATGTAGGTGAGACTAAGGGCACAATCCTAACCAGGTCTACTCAGAAGTAAGCCCCATTTTGTTCAATGGGGCTTACTCTCAGGAAAGTGTGGTTAGGATTGCAGCCTCTCTCTCTCTCTCTCTCTCTCAGCAGCTAGATCTTCTTCAAAGGTCTCCAGAATTCCCCTAACTTCAAAATGTAGTTGGGAAATTAATCAGAAAATTCCATTTAGCTTTCCATACCACAATTCTCCATAATACACATGTGGTGTTGTCTGTTTTCCCTAATTGACAGATAGTCTCATGGATTCTGACCAGAAAACCAATATGGGGGAAATAATTAATGATCATCTCCCCCCACCCAATTCAAAAATCCTAAATTAACTCAGCCTTTACTGAAGCTATCTGGCTGTGCTATTCACTTCTTTTTAAATGTTCTCTCCGACAAACTAACCCTGCTTAGATAACCATAATTCTGGGAAATATTGATGTGCAGATGGGAAACGGAATGGTGCTCAGCGGTGGCAGTGAGGCTAAAGTGGGGTGCAAAGCACTAAGTCTTGCAAGGAGCCTCCCCACAGCATGCAAGGGGCCCCTCCCCCTCCCCCTCCCCTTCAGAGCCATTCCAGGCAGGGGGAGCAAAACGGAGACATATGTCTGGAATGGCTCTGCAGGGGATGGGGGGCCCCTTGCTTGCTGCGGTGAGGCTTCCTGCAAGATTTAGTGCTTTGCACCCCCTCCAGCTATGCCACGGCTCAGCCGCCCACTCCTGACTGTCAAGACTCACAAGATGATACTTTTCCAGAACTTTGCAGACCTAGGTCCCTCAGAATGCTAACATTTGGATAACCATACTTACTGGCAGGTTGCTTAGAATAATATCAACATATGCAAGTGAAGCCCCAAAAGATGTGTGCTGGGGCAAAAGCTCACAATGAACATTAGACAATTAGAGTAGTATCTCTTATTGTGGGATGAAAGAGCAAAAAAAAAAAAAAAATTAGGTTGCTGTGTATCTGTACACCCAAAAAGCATTGATATGGGGAAAATGCTACATAGGATGCACAATCCTATGCATGTCTTCTAGGAAGTAAGTTCCATTGTAATCAATGGGTCTTACTCCCAGAAAAGCTTGCAATGGAGTGCATCCTAACAGCCCAATTCTATTCTGGGCCAGCTGGTGGTGCTGCTGCAGTCTCTGCTGAATGCTTTGGGACTGCTGAGGACCAAGCATGATGGCGAAGTAGGCCCACTGGCCATGGTCGCTAGTGGGCCCACTCAAATCTCAGCCACATTAGCTGGTATAAATCCAGGTCCTGCAGGGCATGTCAAGGTTGGGACGAAACATAGGCTATTGACAGAGCTGTTGCTGCCAATTGGGCAAGCAGGGGTAGCAATTTTACCCCTGCTAATTGGGCAAGAGGCACTTTTTCAAGTGGCTGCTCCTCTTCTTAGCAGGGGGAGAGTAACTGGCCCACCTCACCCCAGCAGTGTCTGTTCTAGTGGCTGTCTGCTGGTGTTCTTTTTGCATCTTTTTAGATTGTGAGCTCTTTTGGGACAGGGAGCCATGAGTTGTTTGTTTGATTTTCTCTGTAAACCGCTTTGTGAACTTTTAGTTGAAAAGCGGTATATAAATACTGTTAATAATAATAATAATAATAATAATAATATCCACCGCAGCCTGCCAAGAATGCCCCCCTGACCAGCCCGACCTGTACCCCAGTCCTCCTCTGGAATGCCTCCTCTGCCACTCTTAAACTCTTAAGGGAGTTTCAACTAGGCATGATTTTGGCTTTACATGCCGAACATAAAAGAACAGAACTCTCACATAAGATGTATAGTGTCATCGTCCCCCCTTCGTGTTTTCATGGTTGTTGTATGTATTTTTTGTATGCATTTTGATGCACACAACATAATGACAATTGTAATCCAAAAATAAATAAAATAGAAAAGAATGGACAAAAGAGTGTAAACATTGAAATGCCTTAATGGTGAGGGCAATTCTGCCATAGAACCCATTACCAAGGGAAGCGGTGGACTTTCCTTTCCAGGAGATTGTCAAGCAGCTTAACAGGCACCTTTAGGGTGAGGCACTCTAGTGAGGATTTTCCTGCTTCAAGTAGGGATGTCCTTGAAGGTTCCCTCCAACTTTATTATTATATAACTTCATGATTTTAACAGTTGCTTGAGCATTTTCACATACACAAAATACCATTTTCCTTCTCTCAAGCGTGTCTGTGATATTTAGAACTGAGAATTACAGATGCATTGACAGGAGAAACCACACAGCAGAGAGACCAACCTGACAAGTGTCCCAGCTTTGTGCTGTTATCTGCTGTTGCCATCGGCCACCTAATAAACCCTCCAAGTCTCATGCTGACATGTCCTTTTTCTTGGGGCTGCCTCCACCCATGGCTTGTAAACCTTGCCCAGCTTAATGAGGTTTGCGTAAGCTACCTGGCATCCTATTGGACAGCAGTGGGGTGGACGGAGCTATTGGAAATGCAACATCAGCTCTTTTTAAAAAAGCTGGATCGCTTGGATCAAAAGGAACAATGACAACAGAACTGGCCCAAAACACTTCCCTTTTGATTGTGCCCTGGAGAGGAGGCGAGTACAGCAAGGCCAGAAGCAGAAGAAGTGAGGAGCTGCTCACATTATGGGAGGAAAGGAAGGAGGACCCTTATAGCTCAGGCAGAATCCCTGGTACTCCCCAATGCATGGCGGGGTAGGGAACAAGGCGGGACCAGCAGAGCTCAGCTCCGCCACATCCAAAGCCCAGGTTGAGCCTCTCAGCCTGACACAGAACTCTATTATTCTGCACCGGCTAAATAGCCAACATAGTGGTGGCAACCTTCAGTCTCAAAAGACTCTGGTATCGCGCTCTGAATGGTGGTTCTGGAACAGCATCTAGTGTGGCTGAAAAGGCCAATTCGGGAGTGACAATCCCTTCCACACTGGGAGCAAGTACAGCCTGTCCCTGGTCTGTCTCCCTGGCTATGGGCCTTCCTTCATTGCCTCTTTGCCTCTTTGCCTCAGACTGTTGGCCAAGTGTCTCTTCAAACTGGGAAAGGCCATGCTGCACAGCCTGCCTCCAAGCGGGCCGCTCAGAGGCCAGGGTTTCCCACCTGTTGAGGTCCACTCCTAAGGCCTTCAGATCCCTCTTGCAGATGTTCTTGTATCGCAGCTGTGATCTACCTGTAGGGCGCTTTCCTTGCACGAGTTCTCCATAGAGGAGATCCTTTGGGATCCACCCATCATCCATTCTCACGACATGACCGAGCCAACGCAGGCGTCTCTGTTTCAGCAGTGCATACATGCTAGGGATTCCAGCACGTTCCAGGACTGTGTTGTTTGGAACTTTGTCCTGCCAGGTGATGCCGAGAATGCGTCAGAGGCAGCGCATGTGGAGTCGAGTAGCCCCATTGCGGGGCTACTTTCCTTAGCTAGGGGACGAAGACAAAGGTCTCCTTCCCCTGAGGAGCTGCTGCGAGCTGCCCAGCATGCTCAGGATGCCACGGCAGCAATTTTGGCACTGCAGCAGCTCAGCGCACCAGGCAGCTCAGGACTGGGCTCTTACTTTTCAGTAGACACACATCGGATTGGGCTCTGTGTGTGTGCTTTCCTTTGTGAATCTATTCAGGGCAGGCGGAGGGGCAATTTAGAATGAGGAAATGTCATTCTATTGGCATTCTATCACGGAGAAACGTAGCAGCTCAAAAGTAGCAGTTTCCAAATGTCTTTGGCTCCTTTTCTGCTTTTTATTTTTTATTTTTTTTTAATTAACACACACAGACATACAAACATATAACATACATTTAGGAGTGCTAAATACCATATATCATTACTCATTAATCATACTATATCTCCTAATCTACTACTCATCTACTTCTGCCTCTTATTAGTTTATCTGTTTATTTATATAATATATACTAAATTTTCCCTAATGCCCTGTACTATATTTTCTAAATTTTCACTTTCTATCAAACATAAACTTACTTCAATTACTCATTAATATTAAAGCAAAATAATCTAATTACCAAAGTATAACAACATATAAAACAATTCTTCCATCTACTTCTAACTCTTCTACTCATTTACATATTTCTTATATCAAATTTAATAGATTTTTCCTAATTCCCTATAATATCTTTTCTAAATATTCACTTTTTATCATCTCAACTAGTTCAATTACTCATTAAAATCAAATAATAATAATCTAATTTCCAAATTATAATAAAACCAACAATCTCTTATAATATGTTCTTTACTATTCTCCAATCTAATTCTCCAATCTGATTACATTATTTTTCTTTAACATAATAACCACCAATAAAACAATTCATCCACACGCTAACATTTCCAGCTACTTTTTCTAATTCATATATATCAATTTCATATGTATTTGTTTTTTAAGTAAATTTAAACCAGTTATTAACTAAATAAAATCCTCCAATTTTCTTTAACCCTCAGGTTAACCCTCAGGTTTCTTTTTCTTTCTTTCTCTCCATTTTTTTCTCCTGTAATATCTTTTATAATTTATCTCCATAACAGAATCCAATAAGCCCACACTTTCTTGTATAAGGTATGTTCATTCTTCCAGTTAACTGGGATATGTTTTCTTCTTCTTGTTCCAACAAATTTTGTATTTTGTGCACCCATGTTATTCTGTCCATCTTCTCTATTTCAATCTCCATCAGCGTCCCCTCTAGATCCTGTTGATTTTCCACTCTTCTCATTTCTGTATCCACTCTTCTGATGATTTCATCCCTCATCATCATCTTTTCCGCTTTCTCCTTCTGTTTAACTTCTGCTCATTTCTTCACATCTTCCAGTTGCTCCTTGCATACATCTATCTGTTGAGATAGATAGAGTCTTTAAACTGGCTTGAATCTTCAAGGACCAACTCAACTGCTGTCTTCTCATTGTGAGCAATTTTTCCAAATTTTCCAGGATCATTTGAGTCCAAATATCTGGAACAGGCTCCATCTTGCAATTTCTCTCTAATCCACATGATGTCCACAGCGTATTACTCTCCTTACTTCCACAACATGTTTTTTCAGTCAGGCATTCTTCTAATTTTTTATAGATAACAGTGTGGTTAATGGAGAAAAACAAAACGAAAGAAACAGTCTAAAGAAGACAAAACTCTTTTAAGTCTAATAAAAATTATGTCCACAAGTAATTCTGGATTTTAGTCCACACACCAAATTATATTTATAGTTATAATCCATGACTGATTTATTCCACTACAAAGATAAAGAGCACTTTCAACATCCTTAAAAAGTTTCTCATTAACGCCTCCAGTGTATCCAGGGCTTTTAACCAAATCAATCAAAGCCGGGGACAATATTAACACATACTTATTATTAACACATACTTATCTTAGGCTCCTTTTCTAGGTAACTAAACAAATACCTAAATTAGACTATACAAATACAGTAGAGAACTGAATTCCAGGAGGACAAAAGATTTTAAGGCTTGAATGTAATGATCTGATCTGGTTTGGTGTGCAAATATTAATCAAAAGCCCTGGTTTTGGGGATCCCTCCATTCATCAGGGATTAAGTTCAAGAAAGCTGGAAGTGATGGATACTTTCAAGATAAGGGAAACATAAATCTTATATTTTAAAAACTTTGCAGAACCAGTGGTTTCAAAACAATGGGCAAACTTGTGGTATTGCACAAAGGGAAAATGTTCTTCAAAACTGGAACAGCAAAGCCCTGAAACATGTTTTGAAATGTCTCTTGCGGTGTCTTTCCAGCTTTGTAGAACACAATGTCCAAACAGTTTGCAAAGGGAAGTTGTTTTTTTTAAAAAAGGGGGGAGACAAACAAGTGTAACTGAGGTCAAAGAATAGAACAAAAAGAAAAGGAGAAGATTCATGAGTGACCAAATAATGACCTGCTTCTCCTGTTTCTTAAAGGGATTGTCAAAGATTTATAACTGGATTATACAGAATGATATTCTGAGTGGCTGTTTGGAGGGAACAGGGAGTTGACTATTGACTTGATTACCAAAGTTAAGAACCTGGATTATCAGAAGCCCCTCTAGTTTGGGGGCCTGTCCCAGTCAAAGTTAAGCAGTGCATAATCTCATTGTTTCTGAGTGATCTATAAGAACTTCCTTTAACTCTGTCACCGAAGTCAATTGACTTATGTTGAGTGCTTATGTCAAGTGCTTATGTTCAGCCCTTCCTGTTTAAACTTCCCAGCTGCAAAGGCAAACAGTCTGTTTCTTGATCCAGAAAGAGCCATTTGTGAGCAAAGTTTTGGTTGGCCAGTCGCAGTAAGGAAAATATGGGGGGGGGGGGGGAGAGAGACCTACATCCAGTACATGTGATAACATTGCACCATGAGTATTTAATACAGAGACTGGCAAAAGTTACATCATGCTCTACTGGTATATTTCTGATTTGAACATAAGAACGTAAGAAGAGCCCTGCTGGATCATGCACTGACAGCAGTGGACCTCCCCTTGAAACACCCCGGAGCAAAGGTCCACAAAGCTGCCCCCCCCCACAAAGCCACTTTCCCCACTTGCCTAGAGTGAAACGAAGTCTCAAGTGACTCCAGGACTGACCAGAGAAGCCATCTGAGGCTTCCCCGCGGTCTTAAACTGTGCTTCTGGCAAACTGGAAGCACAGTTTCTGACTGGGTCAGATCCTCATTAAGGCTTCCCACACGGTACTAGAGGCACATGGGTTCCCCCCCTTGCCTCGTTCAATGAATAGGAGGTCCACTACAGGGCACAGGGCCTATCTAGTCCAGCTTACTGTATCTCACAGTGGCCCACCAAATACCTCAGGCGGCTGCAGTCAATCCTCTTAATATGATTTTTTTTTTTCCTTTGCTTTAACACCATGTTAGCACCTGTGTTATTCCAATCACCTCTGCATACCATTCAAGATCTGGAAATACCAATAAGCACAGAATTTTATTGATATTTGAAGCTTTGCAAAGTACACAAACCACATAACTGGCCAGCAACTTGAACAATAACCCCTTACTCTTCCCCCTCATAGGCTCAATTATTTTAATTTCTTTTTTTCAAGATTCTTTAGAGCAGTCATTCCCAAACTTGCTAAGGCTGCAATGCTCTCCGAACCAGGAAGTGAATGACAATGACACATGTCATGCAGTGACATTGCCACTGTCCGCTTCCTGGTTCCGAGGCCACTGCAAACCTCTACCAGTGCTTCTCAAACTTTGGGTCTGTGGCCCACCAGTGGGTCACAACCTCAGGGCATCATGATGCACAGATAGGGAACCGCTGCTTTACAGGAATTCCAGAACTAAGTTTGAGGGACTCTGGTTCTGGAATCAATCTGAGAGCCAGGTTAGACTCCTGTAAATGGCAAGATTTGGACCTGCATATCTATATTTTTAAACACAGTTCATATGAGGCTCTGATTCCAATCAGGATCTTTGTGGTGAAGGGAGTTACAGGGACTTTTACTTCCACTATGGTTCCAACCCAGCATGAGCTATTTTATAAGGGGAAAAAACTCAATTTAGGGCACCCTGGAAATTGTAAACTCCCTGGTTGATAGAAAGCAGATGAATGGTACAGATGAACAAACCGAGGACATGTGTACACCACAGTTTTTGGTGGAACAAAACATCACAGCTGGATCGAAAGTCATTCCCTCTCCCTGGGAGATCATGGAAGCTGCAGTTCTGTGAGAGGGACTCAGGATCTCTGCCAGATCTACAAGCACATCAAACTACAAGTCTCAGGGTTCTTACAGGAAAGCGACAACACTTGGCATAAAACTATTCATATGGATTGACAAATGCTGGGGTCCCTGTATCTGGCCCCCTGCCAGTAGGGGACTAGGGGTGGGGTGATTTTGCACAGACAAACAAGAAGAAAGTGGGTTGAGCAGCCCCTCCTGGCCACTCTCAATCACGAGCCTTCAAGGCTGCTTTACACTGAAAATTATATAGGGGGAAGAGAAGTAAGAATCCTGTGACTGAGTGTCACGTGTAGTTTGAGCCTCAGTTAGATGGTCAAGCAGGCCACATCCCATCCCTCAACACATCACCAGCAGTTGTCTTGTTCTATGCTGATCCCAGGACCCAGAAAAATCAGGCGGGAAGTTGTGAGGCAACTGTGATGTGTGGCAACAGGGGAAGAGGCAGAGACCTAGTAGGCCTGTAAAAAAAATGAGGCTGAGTCCACCTGATAAGAAGCAGGCAGTCGGCCAACACAACATCTGCGGAGACATTCATGCGCTTGTACGAAGTGTGCGTTCTGGGGTCAATGAGGATCGGACACAAGAATCCTGGGAGGAGGAAGTCAGGAATGACCAAGGAACAGGAAGGAGATAAGAAGAGGGACAGCCCAGCACCCTCTCCACCCATGGCTTCATTCCACCGATCCTATACCAAGGCAAGATACAAGGTCCATGCTAGCAGCAGCAGCTCAGCAGTGTAAAAGAAAGTCTGTCCCCGTCCATCTGTTTGATTCTTGACTGTGTTGTAACCTCGCCTAACCTGTATGAACTCCAGACTAGGGATAATCCTGTGAATCCAGTGCTGGTATGAAGTGAGGCGGATGTACACACCGGGGCGGTTCCTCTCGGCACAGCCTTCCCCCCAGCTCACGATGCCTGCCAGGAGCCATTGCTGGTTCATCTTGCACATCAGCGGGCCACCAGAATCACCCTGGGAGGGCACAGAGATGGAGGTGAGACACACTGCATAACCAAAGTGTTGTCATTAAAGCAGTATACATGGCCAGGAAGACCTTTACCTTATGATGCACCAGTCTCCATTCCTCCCACTGTCTGGATCAGAAAATGAAGAGAGGGCAGAGTGGAAGGAGAGGCACTGAGGCCAGTGAGAGGCTAGACCATCTCTGGCCTTCAGAGCCTTCTCTGATGGCTCTAGCCTTCAACTCTCCTCCTCTCCATGCTTCCTCCCCCACTCCCATTCCTCCCCCTTGTTTTTCCACTCCATGGTGGGAGAGAAGGCAGAGCAGAGATTGACCCATAACCAGAGAAGGAAAGGCTGCATTAAGCACACTGCCTCAGGCACTGGGAGGTCTTCAACCAGCCCTGTTTGGAAGCCATCCAGAGTTCCTTGGAAGAAGAGTGGGATAGAAATGCAACTAATAAACTGCCCTAGCCAAATAAAACAGGGGCTGAGGCTACGTCGTATTATCCGTACTATAATTTTTATTGCAATCTCCAGCTTTTTTTATTAGACTATAAGTTTGCAAGCCTGAGCTCTGGGCCAGCAGGCACAGGTTGAGACTAATTAACTGATCCAGATAACTCGTGTTATTGCTCCATCAGATACAGCAGCAGGGAGCTGCAGGGATATGACTTCATCGGTGTGCCTTAGGAGTGGACAGTCAGTTCCCAAGGAAGACAGAGCTTGATGAAGGCAACCTCTCACCTTGCATGTGTCCTTCATGCCCTCCGCATACCCAGCACACATCATATCATTCTGGATGCGCTTCCGAGGCAGGCTTGGACCCATGTCAATGTTGTAAAGTCTTCTGCAGGTATGAATGTCTATTATGGGAACTTGGAGCTTCTGGAGCCTCTTCGGAGCTGGCAGATCCTCTACAATGAAGGGCACAGGGTCATTGGAAAGCAGCATAGAAGGAACCATTCAGGAAGGATGCAGCGGTGGACCTCCCATGATGTTCAATGGGGCATATGCCCCAGGCAGTTTTCCAGAAGCACAGTTTATAGCATCGGGGAAGGCTCAGGAAGCTTCCCCAACGCTGCTCATGGTTGCATGAGACTCTGTGAGCCTCAGGTGAGTGGGGGGACAGATTTCCACGCAGGGGGAAGCAACAGCCCACAGGTGGGCACCATAGTGGACTTTTGCCCTGGGGCACTGGGCTGGGGAGGTCTACCACTGGAAGGATAGACCCCTGCCCCTCTCGCCCTCTCAAAAACCGAGCATAGGCATGACATAAGAATGAGCAAGAAATAAACTGGCCAAGTACATTTGGAACTGCTTTAGTTCAAATAGCTCAGTATTGCTTAGACCAGGGGTGTCCAAAGTTTTTGGCAGGAGGGCCGCATCAGCTTTCTGACACTGTGTCGAGGGCCGGGGAAAAAAAGAGAATTAATTTACATTTAAAATTTGAATAAATTTACATAAGTTTACATAAATGAATATATTAAAGATGAACTTATATGAATGAATGAAGGTCTTGCAATAGCTCAAGGCCTATAAAAGGCCTTACACAAAGCAAGGCTGGCCTTTCCTTTGCTGCTGCTACTGCATCACAGACATGAAACAACAAGCAGTGGAGGGAGCCCTCATACCACAGCTCACACCAGAGGTCAAACAGTCGCCCTCATGCTGAGAGCAGTTGCGTTGGGCCAGTATGGGCTCCAACAAATCTCTGGAGGGCCAGAGGCTCATTGGAGACTGGGGGCTCCCTGAGGGCCACAATGAGAGGCCTCAAGGGCTGCAAGTGGCCCCAGGGCTGGGGTTTGGGCACCCCTGGCTTAGACTGAGAGAAGCTCTCCAGGTTTTCAGCAATGGAGAAACCTTGGTATGAAGTATTCCCAGGGCTACCTAGCAGAGATGGGCAAATCCAGTGAGGCTTGACTCAAGTCATCCCGAGTCTCCATCCCCTTTAACTTGACTAGAAAACTAGAAAACAGGCAGACTTCCTGAGTCACCCAGAGCATTTTGGGGACTCTAAAAGACTCTAATTTCTTCCTTTAAAAAGTCAGCTGCAGGAAAAAAAACAGAGCTGAAGCTGGGGCATATGTTTAATACCTCCAGACATGACCAAAAGCACCTTCCAATTGTGTCTGGAGGTGTCAGCCTCTTCAGGTCTCAGAAAGCCCCCCCCCCCCCAGCTGTCAGAAAGGCATTTCCGGTTTTCTGAAAAACTGGAAGTGCCCTTCCAACACCTCCATAGGGTGTTCTGAGACCTGGAGAGGCAGCATGTGGCCTCCCTGGAACTCAAGCAGCCTCCCAGATGCAACCAGAAGGTGCTTCCTGTCATATCCAGGAGGTCAAGTGGGGCCCTCCAGCATGGGTTTGGAACCCACACTGAGTCAAATCTTCTGGTTTTGAACCTGCAGATAAAAAGGCCCACTTGTATGCATAAATCCATTACGGGTTACAAGCAATAATGGCTTTGTGCAAACTCCTGATTTTAGAAATGGGCTACGTCAGAATGCCAGATGCAAGGGATGCAGGTCTCTTATTGTCTTGTGTGCTCCCTGAGGCATTTGGTGGGCCACTGTGAGATACAGGAAGCTGGACTAGATGGTCCTATGGCCTGATCCAGAGGGGCTGTTCTTATGTCTCTACATATTGGTTTAGCTGAAGCATGGAGCTCAGGAACAGGGTGACCAGATACAGTGGAGGACAAGAGTACCTATTCCTTTAAATACTGTATAGAAGAGGGAATTTTGGCAGTACCTTTTCAAACCCTTCCATGTTGAGCTGCACCTGCCAAAATTTCCTCTTCTATACAATGGTTAAAGGTATAGATACTATGTCCTCCGCTATATCTGGTCACCCTGATCAGGAGGTCCTAAAGACTGCATGAATTATCCTGTTGCCCCTGCATGCACCTAGCACATTTTTTCAATATACATGTACACATGTATTGTTGACTCAGCCAATCTCGCTCCATTGCTATTTTTTACTGAAGGAAAAGAAAAATATGGCACAGACCTTGTAGAGGGGGAAAATGGTATGTCAATTTTTTTCTGGACGGAGAACGAAAGAAGGTCAGTATGTGTCAAAGTTCAAATGTTATTGCCTCTGCCAAGACTTACGTCCTTCGCTGATGTCTCCCCAGCCAGTGACCCAGCACTTCATTCCTGGGGGGAACTCCACATTGGCGGTAGGCAGACAGATGGGCAGGATATAGTTGGTGAATCTCAATGGGTGGGCCAGCTGCACCAAGGCAATGTCGCCACTGGTGGCCTCTCCAGCATACCGAGGGTTTGGGATGATCTCTCTGACCCCTACGGTTTCCCTGTGGTTCCAGGACTTCTCCAACTTGTTGGCCCCCAGCATGATGCTGTATTGGGAGGGATCACTGCCTCTGAAAGGCAATGGATGATAAACTGTAGTGAGGAGCATTGACCTTCAGCTCTCTCAGTCTGGGGATTGGGAGGGGATTGAAGGTTGCTTGGAACCTGGTTTGAAAGGCAGGCAGAGGAGCCACTGGAATGTACCAAACAAAATGGTTAATTTTTTAAAAGAAAGAAATGGAGAGAGACAGTACTGGACATGTATGGGTCTGTGCTGACTGGCGATGGCTCTGGATTTTGGACGAGCGTCTTTCCCAGCCCTGGGCAGAGAAGATGATAATCATTACTACTACTACTACTACTACTACTACTACTACTACTACTACTACTACTACGAATATTTATATAATATAAATATTATAACAACTAAAAATTATATACAACAAAAAAGTTCACAAAGCAGTTTACAGAGAAAATCAAATAAATGACTCCCTGTCCCAAAAGGGCTCCCTGTCTAAAAAGATCTCCCCCTCTTGAATTTCTGTTCCTGCTTTTATGTTGCTGCCTTTATGTTACAGCCATTTTATATTTTAATTTGCTCTTGTATAATTTTAAATTGTCTTTAATGGTTTTATTCTAATTTTCATTCAAATTTTTTTTAATGTATATGTTTAATTATTACCTTGTACAGAGTACCAGAAAAGTGGTGCACTACATACATTTTTAAAATAAGTAAATAAGATAAAGAAGAACCCCAGCAACAGCCACTAGAGAAGACACTGTGCCAGGGATTGAGTCTGGGGACATCTCCATGCAAGGTAAGTGAGTACTGAGCCCCAGCTGCAAGGCTTTGAGAAGGCTGCTCTGCTTTTTACTTTAAGGTTGCTCTGCCTTTGATCCGATTATACTTACAGAGGGCTAGGGCAAGCGTTTCCAAGAACAACCCTTGCCAGATTAAAACAAGTCATATTCCCTTTCAAATTGCCAAATTCTGAGGTCGGCGATATGATTGGAAGTTTGTAGAAATGAACTACCACATCACTGAACTGACAAGATGAGAGGGTTGGGTCAGGAGAAAAAAATAGCAGGTGTAGTTATTAGGTACCCAGGGCTAGGAAGGCTGCGGGGTGGTGGAGGCAAGAGCCACTCCTGGGTTACTCACTGGGAGAAGCAGTGTGCTGCAGTCACGATCCAGTCATGGTCGATAAGGGCCCCCCCACAAATGTGTTCGCCCAGCTTCCTCACGCTGACCTGCCATGGCCATTCGCCTTCTTCAGAATCTTCACCCCCAACGTTTCTGTTCAGGACAACTTGTCGCCCACATACTAGTGAAAGAAAGGAGGGGAGAGAGCGATGCTCAACGCTGTGCACCATCTGTGCAAAGAGAGCCACACGCTCTCTTCAAATTCTAGAGTGTGTACCTACTTTAGTAACAGAAGGTAGGTCGGCATGTGCTCATTTCATGCACATAGTGCACATGAACTCCAAGCATGTTTCCTCAGAAGCCAGTCCCACTGAACTCAACAGGTCTTACTTCTAAGAAAGCACATATGGGGTTGCAGTCTTACTCTATGCTTGGTGACCACAAGGAGGGGGAAAGGATGACACCGTTCTACAACAGAGCCGATGTCATGTTTAGAGGCATGACTCTTGAGACCTGCTTCAAACAAGTTGATCCTTACGATGAAGAATTTTGCGTCAGACATTACATTTCAGGGGCATGGGGGAATTTTCGCTGTCCAGATCAAAAATACAAACTTTGTTAGTAACAAAGATGTAAGATAGGATCCTTTCCACGCTCAAGAGGAAATATTTTAGCAAGCTGCCCAGTATAGCACAATGAGCAAATCTCATTTGGGGCAGGAGGTCTGGTCTGGAGGGTTGAGCCTCCATTTGCCTGAAGATAACATCCGCAGGTCGCCACCGGCACCGTGCGACCTTGAAGCAGCTGACAAGCTGAGCCGAGTTATTCCATCTGCTCTGAGCGTGGGAGGATGGAGGCCAGAATGTGCGACCAGATCAAGAAAGAAACATCTGAATGTTGTGGTTTCTTGAAAGATAGAAACCTTCTTTCAAATTGTAAAAAACCCTACGGTGATTTAAATTGCCTGCCTATGTAAACGGCCTTGAATAAAGTCCAAGGAGAAATCTGAGGACCAAGAAAGGCGGTATAGAAATACCTGTATTATTATTATTGTATTATTATCATGCAAAAAAAAAATCCTACAAAAGCAACTGTGCTACTAGGCATGATCGGAAATTAGTTTGTGATGCCTGGCTGGGAGATTTTGTGCCTGTATGCTACCTGTCCTAGGAAATTCAAGCTCAGGACCTAAGACACCTGTGATACAGAAACAGGATGCAGGTGTCCACCTCATGCTCTTAGGAGGGCCACCTCAATATGCCTAAGAAGCAAAAGTATTCACGTACCTGTCTGGGCAAAATGAAAACTCACCTGGACGGGAACGAGCATAGTGATGATCTGCAACAGAAGGAAGAGGAATCAATGTGGTTCAGGAGCAGGGGACTGGGAGCTAAAGCTGCACAATCAAAGGAAGAGCCAGAGCTATAGTTGCCCACCCCACCACCCCCACATCCCAGGATTCTCCTGGAATTTCCAGGAATCAGCATCAATCTTCAGATGATTGATGACCACTTCAGATGACAACTGAAGCAATTCTGGAGATCTATGGAGTGTCCCAATCTCCTCACTTCTATTTCCCAATATATATTGTCCCCATAATGCAGATGGGTAGCAGAGGCTGAGAAGGTGTGGCTTGCCTAAGGGCCAAATCCTATCCAACTTTCCGGCACTGGTGCAGCCGTGCCAATGAGGTATGTGCTGCATCCTGTGGTAGGGAGGCAGCCACGGAGGCCTTCTCCAGGTAAGGGAACCCCCTTTCCTTGGGGCTGCATTGCAGCTGCACCAACATTGGAAAGCTAGGTAGGATTGGCCCCTAAGGCCACACACCATCCCTGAAAAATTCTTCAAAATAGCTGCTTTATTTGCAATTTGTCCATAAAGTGTATTTTCTTGACCGTTTTTTGCTCGGCCTATATGTGTACACATTTGGTCCCAGTTGTGTATATGCAGCATTGGGAAGAAATGGCTTAAATTACAATGAATTCAATTAAACTTTTCATTTTTTAATGTACAATTGGCCGTCCTTATCAGTGAGCTCGGCATCTGCAGGTTTGAATATATGCAGATGCCAAGCCTGTGGCTTGAGGGCCTCAAAGGATGTCCCGGACGTGAACAGAAGTGGTTTCCGGTTAAGTCCAGGAGGTGTTCTGAGGCACAGAGAGGCTGCATTCAGCCTCTCCACATCTCAGAAGGCCTCCTGGACAGGACTGGAAGGCTGTTCCTGTTTGCTGGCGCAAACTGGAAGTGCCTTCCAGATGTGACCTTCTGAGGAGGTCGGGAAGCTGTGCGCAGCCTCCAGAGTAGGCACAGCTTCTAGGAAAACAATTGCAGTGCCACATTCCCCCTCCCCATAGATTTCATTATCCATGGAATTCAATATCCCCACAGGGTTCTGGAACAGATCCCCTGAGGATACCAAGGGCTCTCTCTAATGTGCTTGAGTTGATCTAACTTTTCCCTCCAATGAAATCCACTCGCTGCAATCTCATCTCTAATTATATGCAATGCAGTCAATCTAATCCATTCCAAATGAAATATAATTGCTACTTTAAATTTTATAACCCCTGCACATTCATTGCTGCTTGACCTAATCCAAGGCCATTTGACGCATGAATCTTCATCACGGTTTATCTGAGACAATGTTGCTTCATTTGCGTCCCACAGCAATCTCGGCTGCTGCTTCTCCATTTCCTGATTCATGCGCTTAAAGTGAATAAACAAGGCTTCACGCTGCTGCCAAGAGGCACAGAGCCAAACATGAATGCCAGCCTACAGAGGAGAGCAATCAGCAGTACAGCTTGTCTGGATCAGAGAGGGATGATGGAAGAACTTGGGGAAAAAGGAAAGGACTTCCCAAGTCCAGCACAAACAAAAACCCAGTTTGTCGTGCCAGGACTCTCCCATCTGTACACCACATTTCCCAATACATTTCTACGGTTACACTGGCATCTGGTTCGTAAACAGATCAGCACCCTAAATGAGTACTGCTCGTCCTGTTTTGGCGCTCCTATAATTAGCGTGCTAGCTTAAACGTAAATATGTTCGGGTCAGAAACACCAGCCAAATCTCATTGTTCACAGAAATCTGCTGTTCCTACACAGCTCAGCCAGGCACAAACCTCCATGCCTGCAGAACAGCCCCCCCCCCCCTTTTTCAGGAACAAGTCTGTGTTCATTTTCAGAAGGCTGCAAAATAGGAATAAATTGAACCTCCTGTTTCAGCAGGTTGGGGGGGGGGAGATTGGGAGATGACTGATGCACCATTTAATACTTTCCTTTTTTTTGTTTTTACGTTGTTCTGCTGCTTAACTTATTGTTAACTTATTGTGGTATGTAAATTTTAATGACTGGTTGCTGTTTTTAATCTTTTTTGTTGTTGTTAGTTATATATTAAGTGCTTAGAGGCCCCAAGGGCTCTCTCCTGAGCAGGAGTCGAGCTTTGGCAATGAAATGGAATAAATAAATCAGCCAAGTTGGAACACGCCTCAAGAACGAGGGATCTAACAAATACAGTTCAGGTAAAATGCCTACAGTGAGCAGAAAAAGAGGAATGGTAGCAATTTGACAAAAAAAAGATGTGGCCAGGAGCAAGCAGTAATCTATTCTGCTCCCAGATCTCTCCTTAAAAATCCAGGTACATTTATTTTAAATCTAATGGAAACAGGTCCAGTTACCATGGTATGAATCAACACTGTGTAAGGGCCCAATCCTATCCAACTTTCCAGCTCCGGTGTAGCTACAGTGCAACCCCGAGGTAAGGGTACAAATGTTCCCATACCTTGAGGAGGCCTCTGTGACTGCCTCCCCACTGCAAGATGGAACACACACCCCCTTGGCACAGTTCTACCAACACTGGAAAACTGGATAGGATTTGGCCCCAAGTCTTTCTGTGTTACATCCCAATCCTACCCAAATCCCCCCACTCCACTGATGCAGCTGTGCCATTAGACTGCATGTAAGAGGGGGTAGTTTGGAAAGGTCTCCTCAAAGTAAGTGAACATTTGCTCACTTATCCTGGGGAAAGCCTCTATCTCCATCATGGGACTCTTTGGATCTACACCTGCTGTTTAGCAGGCATAAATCCAACACATGTAGAACAAAACGGCTAATATTATAATGCCGTTGTACAAATCAATGGTAAGGCCACACCTGGAGTATTGTGTCCAGTTCTGGTCGGCACTTCTCAAAAAAAGGACATAGTGGAAATGGAAAAGGTGCAAAGGAGAGCGACTAAGATAATTACGGGGCTGGGGCACCTTCCTTATGAGGAAAGGCTACAGCGTTTGGGCCTCTTCAGCCTAGAAAAGAGACACCTGAGGGGGAACATGATTGAGGCATACAAAATTATGCATAGGAAGGATAAAGTGGATAGAGAGATGCTCTTTACACTCTCACATAACACCAGAACCAGGGGACATCCACTAAAATTGAGTGCTGGAAGAGTTAGGACAGATAAAAGAAAATTTTCTTTACTCGGCATGTGGTCGGTCTGTGGAACTCCTTGCCACAGGATGTGGTGACAGCATCTGGCCTGGATGCCTTTAAAAGGGGATTGGACAAGTTTCTGGAGGAAAAATCCATTATGAGTTACAGCCCATAATGTGTATGTGCAACCTCCTGATTTTAGATATGGGCTATGTCAGAATGCCAGATGCAAGGGAGGGCACCAGGATGAGGTATCTTGTTATCTGGTGTGCTCCCTGGGGCATTTGGTGGGCCACTGTGAGATACAGGAAGCTGGACTAGATGGGCCTATGGCCTGATCCAGTGGGGCTGTTCTTATGTTCTTAACATTGACATTACGGGAGACAGATGCGTTAGGATATCATTGCACAAGAGTGCCGCCAATATCTTCTCCAGTCCACCTCCCTCCCAGCCCCCCCCCGGCTCCCACCCCGCTACCTTGTTCTGCCTCCACCACTGTCACACTTACCTTCATAAGTCTGGCACCACCCCATGCCAAAGTGCATATAAAATGGCCACTGCTAGAAGCCATTTTATGTCACAGTGCCCTCCACGCATTGGCCCAATCCATGTTAGGAGTGGTCAGTTACAGTTCACTTCTATGCTCTTTTACACAGAGGTAAGTCCCATTCAGTTCAATAGACTTACTAGCAAGTGTGTTTAGGTCTGCACAGTTAACTTCTTTATTTTATTCATATGTTCACTGAGCTAACCACATAATTGTGTCATGCTGTTTTGGTAGCAGCGCAGACCTGAACGTCCTCCCATCCAAAAGCCTCTCCCTGAGTGTGATGATCTCAAAGATCTGATGTGACTAGAAGAACTCAATTCTGCACAGACTGTTGCAGGTGTGCCTTACAACACATTTGTGACAATACACACCGGCACTGGGCCGGCACATGGGCCATTGGATCAGGCCCTTATTCAGTTGTGTGAGTGCCATCAAGTTGGCCACTGCTTTTTTGTAGATTAATGATTTGTTGGGTAACCTGTACAGTGCTGTTATATATTAAAATAAAGTTATTGGGGGGTTACACCAACCCTAGTGATGCCACTGCATTTAGGCTGTGAGTAGGATATTGTAATTTATTCTGTATGATCTGGTACGGGAAGAAGTATATTATGGGAGTGACCTAATGAGCTCTCTAGCGACACCTCTGTCTATCAGCCACATGGTAGGTGGCAGCAAAGAAGGGAATCTTGTGGCACCTTAAAGACTACCGTTAGATAAATTGAATGCAGTAGTCAGTGTGCGTATGGACCCAAGTCTAGGGACAAGGTAACAAAGACAGAATAAGCTTGATGGGGATATTCACAAGAGAAAAAACTGAGAAACGTGATGAACGTTTCATGAGAGGCAGAACCTGAAAGCCAAACTGGCTTCACCAAGAGGGGAATGATCCAGTTCATCAAACACACACACACACACACACACACACACACACACACACACACACACACACACACACACATACACACAAGAATTTGGCAGCAGCACTAATTCATACTTGAGATCTGAACATATTGTTCCATATGTACTGGTCTAACTGCCAGACTGTCACCTTCTCTTGCTCTCCTTCAGGGCCCCTCCGTTTTGCTAATGTGTGTTAATTTTAACTTTCTGGAAATTGTGCAATAGTAGAGGCTCGCAGTCAATGTCTTGGCTGGAAAATTCAAAATGCATTCTATGCCACCCAGTTGCTGCAACCAACAAAACACAGGAGAATCTCTGTCCTTCCCATCCCCGATGCATGTCTCCCTTCTCTCTGACCAGCCTCTCCCCTTCTCACTACATTCTCTTCTATCAGCCTCTGTACCGCAGGCAGCACCAGAGGGAGAGGAAGGAGGAGGGAAGCAGTCCCCCAGTGTGTAGCTTATCCCCAGCCACCCAGCCACCATTGACAGATGGAAAGTACTTTCACATTCTCAGAGTGCCTTTTATTATTATCCTCCAATCAGTGCTAGAGGATGCTGAGATGTGACTGTATATAAAGAGCATTTCCCATTGGCTTGGTGCAAGAGGACATGGGGAGCTAGAAGGTAGCCAATAAGACTTCCTTATAAGTCGCTGATATTCAGTTCTCCCCTGTAGTCTTCTCTGTAGTCTTCCTACAGATGTCCCTGTAGATCATCTGTGAGGATCTCTGGCATGCCCTTTCCACCACTGGTCTCTGACTCTCATCGACTCCCCTTCCTTTTCTGAGGGAGGAGCCTTTCCAAGCAAACAGGAGACTTCCACAACAGTCCACCACCCTCCTTCCACTGCAGGTTTACCCACCAAGCCTGCACATCTCTGTGGGAATACAAAATCCCAGCTTCTTTGAAACTCAGTTTGAGAACTAGCCAGGATATGAAACGGGGATTCCAAGAGAGCTTCATCTCCAGGTCACAGGTGTCCCTGGGGTGGATGTCACTGCTGCAGCGCCTCAGCATTCCAGAAGTTCAGGGGTGATGTAATGATGTAATCACATTGCCCCCAACCTTCCAGCTATCACATGGATTTTAATGAGAACATCTCCCATCCAGACCACCTCTGTTCAGCAGTCTTTGGCCCACTCTGAGCCCAGTCACTTTGTGGTTTTGCTGTTGAGTGGTGAAAACATAATCGTCAGCAAGAAGCTGACCCCAGAGCAGGCTGAAGATTGCCAAACAGACAGGCTTGGGCAGTGTTGTGTCACCCCCCCCCAAGGGTGACATCTGGTGCAGTCTGCACCCCTCCCCCCCACCAATGCTCCAGGACCATAATTCCATTCACCAACAGTAGCCACCTTTCTCAAGACACATTCAGAACACTGTTCTGTTTGTTTGTTTGTTTGTTTTACTTGTTGCTCCAAAGGACAGTGAGAGAAATAGGGGTGTGTGGTTTTGGAAGATTAGCAGTTTCCCAGCTGGCAACAGAGCTGCCAGTGCAAGGACTTCCATTGGAAAGGGTGAGGCATGGGCCCCGCATCCACAGTCAGGATTCTTGAAGGTGAGTCACCAGCTGCTGACAAAACCCCTAGGATAATAGAAAGCTTGGAAGGCTAAGTGGATCTCAGGAGGGCCACACCCCTGTGAGCTCCAGGCTGTGACTTGTCCCAATGTGGAATGCCTTCAGGCCAGGGACAAAGGTGGTAGCATCCATGGAAGCAGTAGACAGAGGGGAAGGAGGGAGAGAGGGAGCCCTGTCATGGGCCCAAAGATCTACTGCAGGCTTAATGGAACAGTCCACTAAGAGCCAAAGGAGACATTATAAGTTTTGACGTTTAAACGATTGGCACTAACATGCATAGTTTTTATTCAATAAATAGCAAGCAGATTGGATTCACTTTGATTGAAACCATGGCTTGGCTGCTTTGGCCATCACCCCTTTCCCACCAAAGTTCCCATTTGTCCTTTCCACAAGACCCTGTCTTTGAATAAGGACATTTGATTGGGTAATGGGCTTCCTGCATCCCTCCAAATTCTGGACCTGAATGAACACAACAAGTATTTGGTTCCATTTCAGTCAGGCCCACCTCCAAAAGCTTAACCCTCCAGTCCTCATGATCTTGCAAGAGAAAGGTTTAGAGCAGTAGTTCCCAAACTTTTTTGACTGGGGGCACCCTTGACCTAATGAGCCATTGGCCACAGCTCCCCATTTGGGCTACAATCCTATACATTGTATAGGGTAGCAGGTTTTTCACAAGGATTCTGTGGCTCCCCTGGTTTCTCCAGCTCCCTGGGGAGCCGTGGCTCACAGTTTGGGATCCACTGGTTTAGGGCTAGAGCCACAATGCAGGTGTGAAATGGAAGCTGGTCCTTTGACATTATTCCAGGTTCCCCCATGTATGTTTAGCTTTTCATTGTGCGTGTTTTAAAATGTATACACAGCACCAAGATGTCTTAAGCATCTGATCAATTAATAAACGTCACAAGGAGGATATTATTGTGATTATTTTGCCCAAGCTGCTAACAAATAATGCACTCCCTAATTTTTTTTAAAAACCATTTCTAAATTTTATATAGTGCCATCAACATACAAAATGCTTTGCAAAGTAACACAAGCCAGAATGACAACCTCTGCTCCAAGGCGCTTACAATCCAAATTTTGAACATGAGTTGAGCCAACAATAGGGAGGGAAAGAGAGAGGGGTTTACATTGTTTAAATGAACTTGAAGCTAAGCTGAATCCTCCCTTGAACTTTGACACAGTACTGTCAGGTTTGCTCAAACGCAAGATCAGATTTCTCAAGAGCATGCTTTGTCTTCAGTATTCATTAGATCAAATCAGAGTCAACATAAGAATTCATTATACCCATGCAATGGAATTCATTAAAAACCACTCTCTTAATCACATGATGATGAAAACAGACTGTCAGTCATGCAGTCACTGAGTTATTGAGCCAAGACAGCAGCAGGCAAATGAATGAAGGAGCATCAGATCTAATTATGGGAGATCATCATTAACTAATTAAGAATCCATTTATCCAACAAAAGCTTTTGGTTTGCAGACTTCACTTACAAGTTTCACAACTGGCGTGCTTGAGTCAAATAATCATGTGCAGGCATCAGTCCAATAAATATAATTAATACTCCAATAGATATAAATGGGTACAAAATCAATCTGCTTGTTGTATAGGTACACCCTTGAAACTGGTCCCCTTAGGCGCCTAAAATATGACTGAACTAAGATGGGGGGGAGAGTTTTGTGAAGATTGTTACCTCCCACAAATCAAGCCCCCCTCCCACTTCAGCAATGTTTCCAAAAGTGAAAAACTGTCAAGAAGGTCAGTATTGGGGAAGGTCAGATACAAGAAGGTCAGTATTGGGGAAAGAGGGCATGTAGTCCCTGGTCAATGCTGTGAAATGGTCACTGCCTCACATCAGATCCACATTCCTAATGCGCATTCCACCCAAAGAGACATAGTCCACAACAATGACAACCACATTGCTTTCAATAGGATGCACTTATAGATGTGCAGCTTGATGCAAAGCCTTGGTCCAGTTCTTCCTGCAGCTGAGAAAAACTCCCTCTTCCCCCACTGCCCTGAAAATCAGCCGCGGATTGGAGAGAGAGTAGCTGAGAACCGACGCAAAAGAGCGAAGAGCAGAAAGTGGGGGGTTTGCCTATATTTTTACGTCCCTCAATCTGGGCAACAAAAATCAACCTTCCCAGCCATAGCACCACCCTAATCCTCCTTGACAACCATTCCATTCCTGCATTGTTCAGGTCTCACCTTCTCAAATGTTCTCTCACATCCACCCACCCACGCACATCATCCTCAACCCACAGCTCATCAATGCTACTCATCACAGAACGCTCACTGCCATGGTTAATCCCATCTGTCACACCATCCAGATTGCCTCCCAGGGCAGTCAGGCAATTTTTAAGTAACTGATCCCATAATCACTCGGATGGCGTAAAACAATCCCAGAGATCTCACATACACACACCCAAATATCCCCACACCCTCGCCATGTCAAAACAGCAATCAAGTGAGGAGGGTCACCCATGGTGACAAGTTCTCTATTTCAGGGGTTGGTCCAAGGCCAAGCATCAGGGGGTTAGTATGATTGGGCATTGGCTGAGACCCACATCCTGCCAAGAGCCCACCACCGAAGTCCTGCTAGTCACCATTGCTACCATCTTGCTTGGCCAGCCTTTGGCTCAGAGGGGGATGAACCAGTGGATATCAGAGAAGGGGGGATTGCTGACAGCTGCTCAGGGCCTGCTCAGTATCTCTGAGCTTTCTCCCTGGAAAGTGAGCCAGCAAGGAGCTAGAGGGAAGCAATAACAGCAGTCAGAAGGGATGGTAGAAGAACCATTGAGCAAGGGTTACCATTATTAGAATTGATAATGGCTATCATTATTAGAATTAATGAAAAGAGTCATAACAGTAGTGCCATCTACATGGACAGCACTTTACAACGGATAAGAAGACAGGCCCAGGCACTCAAGGACTCACAATCTAGAAATGGAAAGAAGGAAGACAAAAGCAAAGAGGGAGGAGAGTGGAAACAGGAGAAAAAAGGAACCCTCTTTAAAAGCTCACCTGTCATCCATAGAATGCTAAAACTGGAAGCTAGCTTAGAGGTCATCTAGCCCAACCCCTCCCCATTGCAAGCCACTACATCATCCCTGACAGGTGGTCATCCAACCTCTACTTGAAAGCTTCCAATGAGGTTGAGCCCATTACTGCATAGAACAGGCTGGTCCAGTGCTGGACAGCTCTTACAATTTGGAAATTCTTCCTCATGCCTAGCCTAAATCTCCCCCTCCCCCCAATAGGGGGGTGCCACCAGGAGCCACAAAGAGTAAGTTCTTCCCTTCATTTGTGGGACAGCCCTTCAGATACTTGAAAACATTCATCTGGGTTATGTGCTTCTGAGCCTGCCCTCTTGTGTAGGAACAGAAGAGAGGCCTTGCTGAATGAAGTCAAGTTCCACCTCGTCCAGCATTCTTGGTGGAAATCTCAGCAACCACCCCATGGTAGCCTCAGCAGACAAGGTTTTTTCCCAATCATGCTCTCTTTGACACTGGGTAAACATTGTACATTCAATCAGCAGGCTCAGGGAGATGTGTGTGGGGGGGGGGGAATCCTCTAATGTTGTTTACTTTCCTCTTGCCAACGTTCCTCCTCTGCTCCCTTCCCCCCCACCACCACCCCGAGAAATATTACCAGATTACCAACAAACTTCCAAATACAGTACGAACAAGGGGATAATCTGTAGGTAAGACACAAAGATCCTCATTTCCTTCCCCTTGCAATATAAGGGAGAGGGTCCTTCCTAACAGAAAGGCTAATTCAGTGGAACACTGCTGCCCAAATAAAATATCTTCAACAACCATGCCTCTTCCCATTTTACTTCTAGAAATGGCAGGTAATCCACCTGTTGTAGCCATCAGGAAAATTGTAAATGCTTCTCATTTAGGAAGGCCACAATTTACCGATAGACTTGGGACGAAATGCAGTAAATCACCAAGAGCTTTTATTTTATTTTATTTATTTATAGAATTTATATCCTGCATTTCTATCCCATATTTATATAAAGGTCTTAAGACTCTGCCAAAGGGACTCTAAAGAGGGAGCTGCTCTCAATTCCAAGGGGAGGGAATTCCACAGATGGGGAGCCACCACTGAGAAGGCCCTCTTTCTTGCAGCCATCCCCCTCACCTCCACTGGTGGCAGCACGAGGGTGCCTTCTGATGACCTGAGAGGACAGGTTGGATTGTATGGAAGGAGGTGGTCCCTCAAATACCCTGGATCCGAGCTGTATAGGGCTTTGGCTCCGAACTGTGGCATACCAAGGTCTTTTGGCACCCCCACATGACAAAATTTTCAGTAATGGTCATGAACATGAAATTAATAATAATAATAATAATAATAATAATAATAATAATAATAATAATAATAATGATGATGATGATGATGATGATGATGATGATGATGATGATGGCCAGAGAAGAAGCGCAGACAGTGAACACTTTCTTTTACTGAACTTTTGTGTGTGGGGGGGTTATTTATATTTGTATATTCATATATAACTGAGTACTTTTGTATATCTAATCTTACCAATAGACATGCTTCTCTTGTGGGTGGTTACAATCAGCACTAACCAAACCACAGCTGCAGCCAAGGTCACCCCTGCTGCCACCTTGTGCCAGTCTCTTGGACACCCCCCTGCAGCCTGGCATTTGGGGTCAGTCCCTGCCTCCGGCCACCCTCTCCGTATGCCACCTTCTTTGGGGGGGGGGGGGAGAGACAGAGAAGGCAGGGCTGTTCTTATCTGAGAGGACTATAAGTTCAGTTCTTCATGCTGAAAATGAATTCCCAACTTGAGTATGTGTTCAATGGCACACTAAGTTGCCCTTAATTTGAAAGATGGGAAGCGGCTTCCTAATGAGTCAGAACCTTGGTGTAATTAGTTCAGCATTGTCAGCTTTGACTGGAAGTAGCTCTCTAAGGCTTGAGACAGGAATTTTTCTCTGCAGCTGATGTCTGCTTTGAGTGCAGGACTCTTCTGCACTCAAAGCAGGACTCTACCACCAAGCTATAGTCCTTCCCTCTGAGTATACATCTGCCTCCTTGAGCTATTTTCCCATCCCTGCCATGACTTGAGAAAACAAGGTAGATCCCACAAGCCTTGAAGTCTACCTATTCTTGCCTTAGGGCCTTTGAACAATACTAGATTTTTTTTATACAGTTCCGTGTTTCAAATTTGGGGTTTTTTTTAATGCATCTTTCTCAAGTTGTATGGTCACATGAAATATTTGGACCCTTTTAATGTTCATTTTTGGGGAGAGTGTTGCATTTTAATGGTAACTGATGCTGATGAAAAGCTGTATATAAATATTTGTAAGAACAATGCTGTTAAAAAATAGGACTGATATTTGAAAATAGTTTGCATTCTGTCATTCTTTCTAGTTTAAATGGACTGTTGTGAGGTTGATTTATATTCTGTTCATCACTTTGAGTATTTATCTACAGACAAGCGGGAAACAAATATTTTAAAATGAATTAAATGGATAGACAAGTAGCCTGGCATATGTTTTGTGCAAAGGCAGGACATAGACAAAAAATCTAACAATGTGGTCCAATGCAAATCTAATTGGAATATACTTACACCAGGTAAGGTGCAGGTAACCAGGTAAGTGTCTGTACAATCAACTGTTACCCTGCACATGCCTGATCTCCTCTGATCTCAGAAGCTAAGCAGGGTCAGGCCTGGTTAGTACTTGGATGGGAGACCACCTGGGAATACCAGGTGCTGTAGGGCTATACCATAGTCTTTCGAGACTGAAGGTTGCCAACCAACCAACCAAATCATAGCTGAAACATGTTCAGAGGTCAGATTCTTCTAATGACCAGGCCCTAGGGATAAACTATAGAGGCTTTTCACCATGTCACTCTGCTTTGGGGTTCCCCAGAGGGTAATTTACTGACCGCTGTTGGAATGAGAGCAGTGTTGCTGCCAGGTTGCTGAGAGCACTGGGTCAAAGCTATGCATTGGGGTGCTCCTCTAGCCCCAGATGGCAAATTGGGCCCTACCCCTGCCATAGGTACTGAAGATTCAGGGGCTGGCTCAACCATCAGGGTCTCTCTGATGAACATGGACCCACAATCAGAGTCCAACCTGGCCAACTCTTCATTTTCTCCTCCCTCCCTCCCCCCCCCCCTCTCCTGGCATGAGGATGATGGGCTAGGATCTGGTGTCACTCAATGAAATCAGATGTAGAAAAAAGGAAGTGCTTCAAACAATGCACCAATAATTAGGGGCATTTGCATCCACAAGATGTGATGATGACCACCCTTTAATCACCCTGATTGTTGACACAAAAACAGAATGTGCTATGGGATATGGACCAAGGCAGCTGTCCCATCCTGATTTACCTGGAAGCAAGCCCCACTGAATATAATGGGGTTTACTTCTGAGTAGACATGCAGAGGATTGGGCTCTAAGTCACATTTGGGGATCTTGAGTATGATCCTCTAGAAATCCCTGGCGATCCTTAGCTCTCAAATCCACAACTCACTAAGCGCCTTTCCCTTCCCAAGAGTGGTGAAGCAATTCAGGAGCCCTGGAGCTCAGGCCCATTCCAAACTGACAAGATCCCCCAAGCCTCCTAGAAGTAGGATGATCAGTTCCTTCCAAGCCCTTACCTTCGTAGGATGATCTGTTGTTATCACAAGAGTTATATCCATAGTACTGCTGCAAACAGATCCCTCTTCCCATCATCAGGATAGCCATTAACACCAGCGGCAGACGTCCTGCAGTGCCAAATATGGGTGGCCCTTGTTGTCGTTCCATGATTCACCCCTTTTTGGGAGCAGAAAGGAATCTGCTCTCAACTGATCCTTTCCAGGATGGGAGAGCAGCAAGACGGGTGCCCTCTAGGTGACAGGGCTGACTCTTCCCCTGAGATGCAGATACTTTAATAGTTCATCCTGAGACAGGCGGATGAAATGTAACAAAACTGGTTCGACAGATGTTCCAGTTTGTGTGTGTGTGTGTGTGTGGCTTCCGGCAGCCAAGTGAGAAGCCAAGTGCTGGGGCCTGACATCCCAAGTCATTCAGATGTGCTCCTGAATGTGTCAGTCCCTGGCAGACAAACGGTACACATACAAAGCAAGGAAGGTATCGAGCATCCAAGGCTGAAACATAATTCTTGGACGAGGTTTGCTGATTGTTTGGGCCAACTGGATCTTGATACTTCCTAAACATTTTTTGCAGGGAGAAGAGGTGGGTAAGGCTAATAAATTAGATATTGCATGTAGGAGGCACAGAGATGTCAATTGGGTTGGTGTCAGCTGGTGCAGGAAATCATTGTGTCACCCCCATGGATCTCCTCCCATATCAGACCATACAAAATCCTTAGTAATTTTTTTTTGTACTATGTTGCTCGTAAATCTTAAGTCCCATATATCACTGAATGTTATGGCAATCGTAGTGACAAACAACTAGCAAGATTAAAAATTACCCCTTTGAATTACACATCAAAGACACATTTAGGATCAAGCTGCACATGATTCTTGTAAGAGAATACATACCATCTTTCATTTTATTCTGACTTGTGAAATAAATGGTTTCCTTGCTACATTTATTTCACACATCTACTACCTAATGGATTGCTTTGAGAAAACAATAGTTCTTGCATATTCATTGATGCAAATTGTGTTCTTTTTTTAAAAAAAAGGAATTGTTATAAACTTTTGTGCTTTTAACCACTTATTTTAAACATTGATTTCCTAACTTAGTGTTTTTAATCATTTTCTACTTTTTGCATCACTGGTAACAAATAGTCATTTTGGCATCTTGGTGTCATTTTGGTGCCTTGATGGAAAGACTTCCTGGGGTGTCACTAAATGTACTCCACCTTCCCAGTGACACCCTGAGGAGACAAGTCTCATTTTAGTAACTTCTTCATTAGAATCAACCAAAATGACATGAAAACTACAATCCTAATCCTATCCACACTTGGGAGAGTAAGCCCTAATGACTATAACAAGACTTACTTTTGAGTAGATAGACATAGAATTGGGCTGAAAGTTTTGTCAGACTCTTTGTCCATAGAGCTCAGGATTCTCTTCCGGTACCTGGAAGAACTTCAGACTTTATCTGACACTTGAATCTGGAACTTCTTGCATGCAACATATTTTGTCCTCTACAGCAGTGTTTCTCAAACTGTGGGTCGGGATGCACTAGGTGGGTTGTAAGCCAATTTCAGGTGAGTCCCCATTCATTTCAATATTTTATTTTTAATCTATGCGACTTGATGCTACCATGGTAAGTGACTGGGAAAATGTTACAGACCTGTACTTTTAACAAGCTACTATGTATATTCTTTTAACAATTATAGTCAATGGGACTTACTCCTGGGTAAATGTGGGTAGGTTTGCAGCCTAGGATTGTTAATTTTCCTGCTTCATGATGTCACTTCCGGTGGGTCCTGACAGATTTTCCTTCTAAAAAGTGGGTCCCAGTGCTAAATGTGTTAGAACCACTGCTCTACAGAGTTATAGCTTTTCCCAAACCTCTCCTAGCTCTTGTTATCTTTAATCCTGAAGATTTCACAGGCTTTCTTTGACCTCTCCATTCTGCTGGCAAGACCATCATCAGCTGTAGCTGCGGTTTCATTATCATGTATCAGGTTGTTGATCAAAAATGTTCAAATGAATATGTTTATATTGTGTTGCTCTGTGTCTACACACACTCATACACACACCCCCTGCGGTTTCTATCTTTCTATCTGTGGTTCCTCTAAAATTAGCTAAGACATGAAAGGAAGAGAGATTAGCTTTTATTATCCTTCAAAAATCTGACTTCAGAGAATATAGTTGGATTTTACCCCTGGGTAGCAGAGATTTCAATCAGTGGAGCTGCAGCTGTATGGATCATTGCCTAACAGAAATTTCTCTTAACTCACATTCCTGGAATGTTGAACATAAGGCTTTCTATGCTGTAGTAAAAAAACAAACAAAAGGTCCTTGTAATGGAAGATCAGAAGATCATCAGGTGGATGCTGACAGCGATTCCATGTTTTGACAGCTGGTTGACAGCTCTGGGAAGGGCAGGGCTGGCTCCACAGCTGTAATCAATCAAGGCCAATGGGACTCTGTTGGACACCTGAGCTTCATTTGACCTTGATGGGACTTTGAATGGACTTGGACTGAAGAGATGGCTCAGCTGAGCCTAATTTGGACTTAACAAGGGGCTAGCAAGGTAGCTCACAGCTGAGCTGCATTTTGGATGATGAGACATCCAAAGGATAAAAGGCAGCTTCAGAAAGACCAAAGGCTACCCTGACCCAGAGGGAGATGCTACCTGATCCAGAGGAGACCTGACCTGACCTGACCTTGGACTGGTACTGGACTCTGACTTTTGCCTGCTGCACTTGTGAGTTTAACAAGGGAAGCTAATTAGCCTTAAGCGGGCACAAGGCCCAGTAGATTGGGATTTGGCAGAACAGTCCTTAGGAGAAATCCAGCAGCACCAAGAGAGGCATTGTAAGAACACTGGGCCACACAAGGAGATTTGGGCAGAGCAAGAATTAGGACTTTCTATATCCTAGGCAACCACAAAGGGCATTTGTTCATTCACTTCCATGCAGGTCCTATCACACAAAGCTGCTATATACTGAATATGACTATTGATCATCTAGTTCAGCTCAGGACTATCTTTCCCTCCACCTTCTTCTCCTCTTCTTTTTCCAATCCAGGAGTGAAAAGATAAGGAGGTAGACAGAGATGAGCACACACACAAGCCAATTGCTCCCTAAGGTGAGTACTTTGGTTGGCCTCACAGATGGACCAGCTCTGAGCAGAGGTCTTCCCAAGTCTTGCTATCTCATATAACCGGAGAAGGAAAAGATTAAACCTGGTCAGGGTGACCAGATACAATGGAGGGCAGAATACCTCTACCTTTAACCATTGCAAAGAACAGGGGTCCCCAAACCCCGGCCTGGGGGCCAGATGCGGCCTGCAGCAAGCCTCTATTTGGCCCATGGTCAACCTCTTGTCCTCTGAAAGCTTCTGGCCCACTTGGCCAAACATGACTGGAACTGCACTCTGGTTGCATTTGGAGGGTGTTCTAAGGGCCAGAGAGTTTGAAGGAATGAGCCCATTCATTCAATTATTCACTCATCTAAGTTCCATCACTTTATTTATATAAATTTTGTATTTAAATTTTTTTTCTGGCCCCCAACACCATGCCAGATTCTTGATGTGGCCCTCTGGCCAAAAAGTTTGGAGACCCCTGGCATAGAAGAGGGAATTTTGGCAGGTACCGTTTTTTTAAACCATTCCATGTTGAGCTGCACCTGCCAAAATTACTTCTTCTCTACGATGGTTAAAGGTATAGGCACTCCGTCTTCCATTGTATCTGGTCACTCTGAACCTGGTACCTTCTCCATGAAAAGCATATATATGGTCTACAACTGAACTATGGGGTCATTGGTTTTGACCCATATGAGCTAGGTTACACAGACCATCTGAAAATCAGTCATTGGCAACTCCAGTCTCAATTACCAGAACTTCCTTATTGGAATTTCACTAGTTGTGGCTCTCCCAGCTTATATCTGCACAGTAAAGTTCTCCCTTGACTCTGCAAAGTCCCAGGGTATTGTCTGAAGGCACTTGATAGAGCCACTTTGTGAAAGATAAGCTGATCAGTTTTACCCCTGCTAATTGGGTAAGAGGCACTTTTTCAAGTGGGTGCTCCTTTTTTTAGCAGGGGGAGAGTAACTGGCCCACCTCACCCCAGCACTGTCTGTTCTAGTGGCTGTCTGCTGGTATTCATTTGCATCTTTTTAGATTGTGAGCCCTTTTGGGACAGGGAGCCATTTAGTTATTTGATTTTTCTCTGTAAACCGCTTTGTGAACTTCTAGTTGAAAAGCGGTATATAAATACTGTTAATAATCAGTGCCTGGATGGGAGACTGCATGAAAACCCTAAATATGTTGTCTTAAGTTCTAAGGAAGAAAAGTGGGTTGTAAATGTAAGGAATATATAAAATCATAAGTTGCCTACTACTGAGTTTTCAAATATTAGAACCACACTTCAAAGGATAGCAGCAGGTCTGTGAGTGGATGTTCCGAATTTAAAATAAGTAGGGGGGGGGGTATTAGATTGGGGGATTAATCACTTTGTCCCCACTGAGACATTTTCCTGGAGTCTGTTATTTGCCCAGTATGGAAAACATACAGGCACAGCATTAAAAGGGGGATTTAAATACACTCCTTTCCCAGAGTCACTGCCTCAGTCCAACACACCACCTGCCATGTCTGTTTTTAACATAAAAGTAAAGTATGGGTCTCCTAATGTATCATCTAGTTTGGCCCATGGATGCAAAATCCTGAAACACAAAAGAGATAAAATGAAATATATTGAAGTGTTTGTATGCATAATCTCACTCCGTATGCACACACCCTACTTGTCATAACAGCAACTGCTTGGCCAGATTTTAAAGAAACAACAACAACAAAATCAAATATACAAGCAAATCTTCCTTGTCCCCTCTCCCACAGCACAGCAGGATCCCTTCCACTTGATGACTCTTTCCAATATATATAGATATTTAGAGATAGAATATTTTAATTTTTGGAAGGCTGTGTCTGCTCCCTCTGCCTAGCAAAGCAGCGCAGCCCAGCTCTACCCAGAAGGGAACCTAGAAGTGAGTGGTGTCAGTTTTACTCCTCTGCTTGGCTAAACAGCAGTATGAAACTGACCGATGGTTTCCATTAAGGTTAAGGTTCCATTAAGGCAGGGGTGTCCAAAGTTTTAAGCAGGAGGGCCACGTCAGCTCTCTGACACTGTGTCAGGGGCTGGGGGAAAAAATGATTAATTTACCTTTAAAATTTGAATAAATTTACATAAGTTTACATAAATTAATATGTTAAAGACCCACTTATATGAATGAATGAAGGTCTTGCAATAGCTCAAGGCCTATAAAAGGCCTTGCACAAAGCAAGGCTGGCCTTTCCTTTGCTGCTACTGCATCACAAATGTGAAACAGTAAGAAGTAGAGGGAGCCCTCATGCCACAGCTCATGTGAGGGGTCAAACAGTCGCCCTCACGCGAGCAGTTGCATCGGGCCAGTGCGGGCTCCAACAATTCTCCGGAGGGCCAGAGACTCATTGGAGACGGGGCTTCATGAGGGCCACATTGAGAGGCCTCGAGGGTCGCACGTGGCCCCAGGGCTGGGATTTGGGCATCCCTGCATTAAGGTAAACTTTCCCCCATGACACAAAATATATGAAGTTCCCAACAGCTGAAATCCAAATCTGCAAATATGATGGGCAAATAGCCAAATATGAGCTTCCATCAAAGGTAAGGCCTGGCTTGGCCAGAACAAGATAACATACATCCTTTGAGCTATTCAAATGCAGCTCTCTAATTTTGCTCATTAAAACTATTGCCCTGCAGTGCGTGCTATAATAATCACATTCACCAGTGCCACAGAAAATAAGCATTAATGCAGAGCCACCCTATGCATGTTTACCCAGAGCTAAATCCTACTGAGCATATTGGGACTTACTCCCAAGGAAGTGTGCATACGTTGGCAACATCATCATATTTTGAGCAGGCACCCTGAGAACCTACAGTCTTTGGAAGCCTGCCCATGACAGACAATTCAACTTCAGACAAGCCCCAGAGACTACAGATACCTCATGTTCTTGGCACGTAACATGAAGATAATGATCACTTCTTAAATAAAGGTGTGTCAGGTCCCATTAGCAAATGTTTATAGTGCACTTTGGAGGGGCTGTGCAAGTATCGCTGCTGTCATTACGCACTACGGAGAACTAACTCTGCCAACCTCAGCCTGGCAACTAGAGACCTGAGATTTCATAGGAGATAAAATATTCCCCTCAATATCACTACTGGGAAATGTAGAGTTCAGTGAGAATTGACAGGCCGGAACTCTAGGATTCTATCCCAAGCTCTAGGATGAAGTCCAGGAGAGTACAATGTAGTAGGCGAGCAGCCATATGGGCGAGGAAGCCCCTTGGTACAACCTCTTAATCCTTATATGCTTTTGTAACTAAACCCAGTTACATGTAACTGAATAAATACATATTCTTCCTTTGTTACCCCTGACTTCATAAGCCTCCCCTTTCTCTGTTGTTTTGTATCATATTCTAGGTTTTTGAGCTCTTCAGCTTATTTGTCTTGTAGTTTTGTAAAAGCCATGCACACTAATGTACTACTACTAAGAATGGATGGTGATGATGTCTAATGAGTCCTTCAGTTCTGGGCTGGGTGTTAAGAGGCTTGGATGGGAGGTGTCTAAGAATTCAGATCCTTGGATTTTGTTGAGGGTTGTTTGTTTTTTTTGCTCCTGGATCCTGCTCCTGCTCTTCTAACAGCAGTCCTGTAAGCAGAAATATAGCAGCAAAAGTTTTTCCCAGCAAAGAGATACAGTGATACATGTGACCAGCTAAATGCCTGAATGTTCAGCAGCTGTTAAAGACACAAAGGCAGGGCCAAGGAAAAAAGGTGGCAATCCTTTAATCAGCCCTACTTGAAACTGACTAGAGAAGAGTTAACCTGTTCAGTGAAATGTATTAGTTCTGGGAGATGCTATCTAAGACCCTTGGGCCAGAACATTTTCACCAAGCTTTTCTCCTGGCACATATACTCTTTGATTGCCACCCAGTGGTTATTTGTTCACAATCAATTCTTGTAGGACAAATAGAGAGGAAATATATTTATTTTCCAAAAAAGAAGTCTAAGCTTGGAGCAGTAGGTTTCTTTTGCTTTATCTCATCTCAGGACCCAATCCTATCCAATTTTCCAGTTCCAGTGCAGCCGTGCCAATGGGGCATGCACCGCATCCTGTGGTGGGGAGGCAGTCTCAGAGGCCTCCTTAATGTATGGAAAAATTTGTTCCCTTACCTTTGGGTTGCATTGTGGCTGCACCAGTGCTGGAAAATTGGATAGGACTGGGCCCTCAGTCAGCTCACTACTCCCCAACTGTCCTACTGAATCCAACTTTGATTCACAGCACAAGTCTGTAGATACCTACCCAGAAGTAAGGCCCATTAAACGCAGTGGCATTTACTTCCAGGAAAGTGTATATATAGGACTGCAGTCTTATAATTTGGCCTGAATGACCCCAGTGCCTTTTCAGGTGAAAGCCAGATTTGATCATTTGCTGCTGTGCTGACAATCCAGAGTCACCAGTCCTCATGGCTGTGCGTGTAAACTAAACAGGTCCAAGGCTACTCTGGACTCGGAGAGGCCTCGCCACAGTGATGATCTTCAGAAGGAATCGCTGAGGTGTTGCAGCAGGTTAAGCAATTAACTGCCTCATTGAGCTTATATAAAGCTGGGAAGTGTTGCAAGGTAGGTGTGGCTTGCAGGCTTCAGGCAAGTTAAGGTGATGATAGGTGCTGTGGAAATCTTGTGGGGAGAATGTGTGTGTGTGATGCAGGACTTGTTGGTTATTTATTTAGGCATTTATGTTTTTATTTAAAAGAGTTATTTCCTGCCTTTCTGAAGCTCAAGGTGGCTAACAACAGTTCATATTAACACCTCAATAATCATAAAACACTATATAAAACAACAACAATACAATTCAAACAATTGCTCCATAAAATCCAAATCCATCAGCACACAAATCCCATAATTCCATAGTGGCATAAAGAAGATTCTACTTAAAACAGCAATATAAGCAAATAAAAAACAAGCACCCAGGCTAAAAACAGCCACATTAAATGCACATGACTATAAACAGCAAGGATAAAAGCAGCTCCCCCCCCCCCTCCAAAAACCCACTCACATCTAAAGGGTCAAATGAAACAAAAAATGTCTTTAGTCCTCACTGGAATGCCTCTCATGAGAGGGGTGTCTTACTGGCATTCCAAGATAGGTTATCTCTAAAACTTGAAGCTCGCATACAGTCATAATACCGTGTTTCCCCGATAATAAGACACTGTCTTATTAATTTTTTTGGACAGAAAAACACCAGAAGGCTTATTTTCAGGGGAGGGCTTATTTTAATGAACATTGACAGCAATTTTAATAAACAGGTAAATGTGAACAAATCATGTCCCCTGAGTTCTTCTTTTATCCTCCATCATGCCCCCTGAGTTCTTCTTTTATCCTCCATCATGCCCCCTGAGTTCTTCTTTTATCCTCCATCATGCCCCCTGAGTGCTTCTTTTATCCTCCATCATGCCCCCTGAGTGCTTCTTTTATCCTCCATCATGCCCCTTTTATCCTCCATCATGCCTCCTGAGTTCTTCTTTTATCCTCCATCATGCCCCCTCACTCCCGCTTACATACTGGGTTTTTATGTTGTCCTGCCTCAGCTCTCCTCCGCGGCACTGCTCTCAATGGCGCCAGCAAGCAAATCACTGGGGAAGAACAGGATGACGCGCTCACTGCTGCAGCTCTGATTCGATGCAGCTCGGAGCGCGGCGTGCGTTTCACCCGGGGGGGGGACGGTGCATACAGAGGGTACCGTAATGTAGTGTGTAGCGCAGGGGATCACCTTCACTACAGTAGCAATCTCAATAGGGCTTATTTTCGGGGGAGGGCTTATTTTAGAGGAATCCTACACAGTAAGGGGAGGGCTTATTTTCGGGATAGGTCTTATTATCGGGGAAACATGGTAGCTTGCAACCTGTAATGGATTTTTCTTCCATAAATCTGTCCAATCCCCCTTTTAAGACATTTAGGCAATAAGGTGCCATCACCACATCCTGTGGCAAGGAGTTCCACAGACTAATTATGCACTGGGTAAAGAAATATTTATTTTTGTATGCCCTGACTCTCCCAGCGGTCAATTTTAGTGGGTGTCCCCTTGGTTCTGATCAACACAAGCATCAATGGTGTCAGTGTCCCTGAGTGAATCCTATCATATGAACCTACACAGCCAGACCCTATGTTGAAGGGTGACTTTTTGCAGTGGTGTCAGTAGGGCGGTGCGGGGGGTGCAGGCCGCACTGGGTGACGCGCACAGGGGGGTGACACACACTGGGGTGACATGCTAAAATCGCGGTGGTTAGGAGTAAACCCTTCATATTATATAACATGGGATGTGGAATTTTGAGCAGAATGCAATGCAAAAAACCAGAGTGAAATATCTCCTTTCTATCAAAAGTTACAGCCAAAAAACTGGAGAAAAAAATGCATGAATCCCTATGGAAAGTGAAAGTGAGCCATATCGCGTGTTTACTAGCAAGTAGGCAAACATGCCTTAGTCTGTCGGAAAGGGCAGGCTGAGAGGAATCCAACCACACCCAGAATGGTCCTGATCCAATGAATGCAACCCCAAAAAACACCTGAGAAGGAAGTCCCTCCAAGCAGACAAATGTATTGAGCCGTGTAGAAAGCGAAACTAAGCCTCATGGTCGAGTTTACTCGTGAGTAAGCAAAGTGCCTTGGCTGGTGTGGAAGATCAGGTGAAGGAGTGTGCAAGGCTACCAGAATGGTCCTGATCCTATGCACCTGGAGCTAAACAAGTGCTCCAGAAGGCAGCCTCCCCCCTCCCCACTAAAAAGGATCAAAACAGAGGCTTCAGCTGATAAGGTGAACCTTTTTGAGACTTGCAAAGCCAGGTGGATCCTGACAGTGATCTGGTTTAAAGAGAAGTTCTTAAATTGAACTGGGCACTGGGTAGGGCTGAAAACCTTACTGGTTTTGGAGGGGGCTGTTACTGCAGGCAGGCTACAGAGGAAATTCACTTGGTGGGCCAGGGCTGGACCAGCATTTTAATTTGCCTGATGATGTCACTTCCAACCATGACATCACTTCTGGTGAGTCTTGGACAGATTGTCATTCTAAAAAGTAGGTCCCAGTGCTAAAAGTTTGAGAACTGCTGCAATAAGGTGTTAGTAAGTTGATACCCTGGGGGGGGGGGTGACACCACTAGTGACCAAAATCACAGTTTGGAGGAATAATACCAGCATGTTATATATCAATTAATGCGTAACTTCATGCAGAATGTGTTCTATCTTTGTTCTATCAAATGGTACAGCCAAAAAAACCAGTGGGGGCGGAGTGATGGTACATCACCATGCCCACCAACTGGGGTATTGTCCCACCCACTGCAAGGGGGGTGACACTGGCATCCCGCATCGAGTGATGTGAACCCTAGTGACGTCACTGACTTTTTGCAATAATGAAGTTGAGTGAAGAATACAATCCAGATATTGGCTAGACCAGTGATTTTCAACCTTTTACATCTCATGGCACACTGAGAAGGCACTAAAATGGTCAAGGCACACCACCAGGTTTTTGACAATTGACACGGCACATCATGCTTCCACTGGGGGGGGCTCACATCTTCCATTGGCCCTATTAATAAATGACCTCCCCCCCCCCCCAAATTCCTGTGGCACACCTATGGACCACTCATGGCACACTGGTGCCATGGTTGAAAATGGTTGAAAATGGCACAGTAGTTGAAAATGGCTGGGCTAGACTTTTGAGGGAATGCTGATAAGGGGGAAGTGCTTCAGGAGAAGTGCAAAAGTGGTCTTTCCCCATCATGATGTCTTTTCTTAGATCTTGACACTGGGCTTCCTGTCCATGCCAAGATTCTGCACCAGCTCTGGCTGGACAACAGGAACAAATTCTTGATGGTGAGGGTGGTTCAGCGGTGGAATAGATTGCTAAGGGAGGTGTTGACACATGCACCCTTCCATTGCTGCCCAGGTTATTTGTCCAGAGTCAATTCTTGTAGGACAAATGGGGATTTCCTTCACTGGAAATTTTCAAGCAGAGGCTCCACAGGCATCTACTGGAGATGCTCTAAGAAGATTTCCTGCTACAAGTGTGTGTGTGTGTGTGTGTGGGAGGGGTATCTCCCTTGTTCCAAGTTTAGTTTGCAAGCTTTTGGGGACAAGGACACTTCTCATTCTTTGCAAACTCCACAAACACATTTCTGCTCCGTCCTTATATATTATTTTAAATGCATGCATGGCCTGACATTGCTACATCCTGATTTTCATTGTAGTTGCTGCAGATAGTTAAGAAAGAACCAGGCTCCCTTCTAGTTCCCTTGTTTTTGACTCATCATGGGAACTATGACTTTAGTTTTAAAAATGAGCATGTACTCCTAGGCCCTTGCATACTGATTGTTGATATCATTTACATTGTGATATTGTGATAATGCATTATCATTATCATTGTGATAATGAAAGGCGTTGTGATAATGACTGGTTGCAGTTTGGAGAGAATGCAGTAGGCGTTCATTCTTTTTCCCTATTCAAGGAGTTGCCGTTGTTAATAAAAGTAGCTGCGATTAATCATCCCAGGATGAACTGCGCTATTTTGTATGCTAATTAGGTACAGCTAGATTATTTGTTTGTAGTATTGGGTTTATTCCTTGCAAAGAATTGATGCCAATTTTATTATTATTATAATTATTATTATAAATAATAACAGGTATTTATATACCGCCTTTCTTGGTCTTTATTCAAGACTTTATTCAAGGCAGTTTACATAGGCAGGCTTTATCTAAATCCCTATTTAAATAGGGATTTTTACAATTTCAAAGAAGGTTCTTTCTTTCAAGAACGACTACATTCAAGGTGTTTCATTCCGATCTGGCTTCACATTCTGGCCTCCATCCTCCCACGCTCAGAGCAGATGGAATTGCTCGGCTTCAGTTTGTCAGCTGCTCCAAGGTCGCACAGTGCTGGTGGCCTCGAACTGGCGACCTTGTGGATGTTATCTTCAGGCAGACGCTCTACCCTCTAGACCAGACCTCCTGCCCATTATTATTATTATTATTATTATACCCTTCCTTCTAGGAGCTCAGAGCGGTGCACATGGTTCCTGCCCTCCTTTTGTTCTCACAACAACCTTGTGAGGTAGGTTAGGCTGAGAAATAGCAACAAGTCCAAGCTCACCCAGGAAGTTTCATGGCTAAGCAGGCATTTGAGCCTGGATCTTCCAGCTCTAAATTCAAAACCACTACATACTAACCTGGTTCTCCCATAAATTACCCAGTGCTCTTCCATGTTCTATTTAGAAATAATTTAGACCACACATTTTGAACAGATCAGGTTCTTGTTCATCCTGCCCTTCTGTGTTCAGTGCCAAGTATGGTGTGGCTTTTGATTTCAGTCCTTCATACATGGAAAGAAAAGGTCATACCCACTATCTCTGGAGCAGGTGTCATGAAATATATATCAAACAGGCAGCCTCACTGTTGCTCTTTGTTTTTGACCAAGAGAGAATTCATTCTTTGTATTTTGTAATGTGGTGTGTGCGCATTCTGTACCTACCCAATATACTCTCTCCAGCCATCAGCAATAAAGAAAATATGAGTAAATGTTGCCAAAAATAAAAAACAGATCCAGATGTTGCCTGAATGCCTTTCAGCATCGAGGCCAACAAATAGGGGCAGAGGTTTCTGAAACTAAAATGTACAGCATCTTTAGGGCGATTATCATGTTTCTATAATGAGTGCGGCCCCTTGTGGCCAAAAAGGGGCACAGCCACAGATTTTACTTGGTTGTGAAAGGTGTACATATCTACAAACATCCAGGAGAGAGGAACTCAAAAAGTGTTTCCGCATGCACTCAGAAATAACCATATAAACTGAATTCTGTGTCAACACAGTGTATTGTGGCAGTTTTTTTAAAAAGGCAAATCAGGCAACTGAAAAAGGGATGGAAACAAAAACAGCTGGTATTTTGATTATGTTGATAAGGCTGCTGACCAAGGTTAACTTAAGGCTGCTGGGTTATTTATAGGCTGTTGATGTTTTCTCAGCTGGAAGATATTTGTTTGGGAGATATCAGGAGATCACTCAATGTGAAGCAGGAGTGGGGTGAGTTCCCCCCATTCTCCAATGTTATGGCTCAGCCTTATCCTCCCCTCTACATTTCCTATTCCTTTTTGTCCCTCTTTTCCAAGCCAGGGAGTAGAAAGAGTAGGAGGAGTGGTGGTGACAGTAGGCAGACAGAGATGGGCATCCCCACCAACCTGCTGTCTTAGGCAACCATTTCAGTTGGCCGCATGGATGGGCCGGCCCTGGTTATGGTAGTTTTTCATTGCAGCTTTTCATTGGCTCTGTGGACTACCTCTTTAGTTGGCTTTCCATATGACTCAGATGGCCATTACTGTCCCAGAATGTACCCTTTTGTATTTTAGTCCCTTTCTGGACCAAAATGAAACCAACGAGAAGGAAACAGCTGCCTGTCCGCTTGAAATTGCCTACATACAGCTGGAACCTGATTGGCAGCTTTAGAAAAAGCTGCAGGGAGGAGAAAAACTGCCAGCATCACCTGCATGAACTTGAGCACAACAAAAGGTGCAGTGAGCCAGTGGCATAATTAGTGTATTTGAAACTCTGGGTGGACCGCCCCCTTGCTACACTAATGCTATGAGCAAAGATAGGACAGTGAGGTTGATAGCAGCAGAATATATTTTCAGACCTCATCTGGTACTTTTGTCACTTGTGGCAACCATACTTTGTAATGATTTTGGAGCCAGTGTGAACCAGTGTTATTCTCCCCATGAACGTTTATTGGGGGGGGGGGGAATACAAGATCATAAAAGGAGAATAAGGCAGCAAAAAAATTCCCCATTGTTGATGCCTCTCACACACACAAAGGTCTCACACTTTTAGAATAAAAATCAAATTCCACTTGAGTCCATTTGACGTGAAATATTGTCATTTATTTAACTACAGTATGTAAAAGGTAGCAAAAGAACAATAAATAACATTTCAAATGAGGGGGGGAAGGAGGCTGGGACTGAATAAAAAGGTTGATGTGCAGTAAATTTTATCCACATGGGGAAAAAAAGTCTAAAAGCCCCAAGACCTGTGTATTCTGCAATATGGATCATTAAAAACACAGGCTACTTTCAAGTCAGCCCAGCTTTTCTCATCCATCTTTTTTCCTGGAGGAAGTAGGAAACACCCTCAAATGTAAAAGAACAGAACAGGACCAGACATCTTCTTGGAGAACTTTGGCCTCATAGTTCAGGGCTTTATAAGCTTTTTAATGGAAAGATGTCCCATGCACCTTTAAAAGGGGATTGGACAAGTTTCTGGAGGAAAAATCCATTACGGGGTACAAGCCATGATGTGTATGCACAACCTCCTGATTTTAGAAATGGGTTATGTCAGAATGCCAGATGCAAGGGAGGGCACCAGGATGAGGTCTCTTGTTATCTGGTGTGCTCCCTGGGGCATTTGCTGGGCCGCTGTGAGATACAGGAAACTGGACTAGATGGGCCTATGGCCTGATCCAGTGGGGCTGTTCTTATGTTCTTATGCACGTCAAACGTCAATCATTCACAGTTTTAATGCTTCTTTAGTCTTATTATTTTTACTACATCTGCAATTAAATGTGGAGGTTTGGTGAATACATCCTGTGTATAAAGAGAAAATGGGAGGGGGAGTCTTCTTTTCTTTCTCCCATCTTCATTCAGAACTGTTCTGCCTCAGTGCTGTTTCACTTCACAGTGATGATGTGGTCAACAGGCAGCCCAATCGTAGGGTGTGCTGGCACTGAATCCAGTGCAGCTTAGGAAGGTGGCAGGAGGTCTCCTCAGGGTGAGGGGATATATTTCCCCTTACCCTGGGGAAATGTTACTTATAGCTCTAAGATTTGACAGACCTTGGGTGTGAACCTGGGGTCCCACAAAAATATCACTGGGGACAGTAATGAGAAATGGTGGGAAATGGTTACCAACTCTTGGCTGGGATCTTCGTAGCCCTTTTAAGAGCGTGAAAACTGATCAGGGGCTTTTGGACCAGACCAGCTAGCGCACTGGTTCCTAACTGGTGATTCATGGACTACAGGTGGTCCACAAGACCCTGAGAAGTAGTCCACATGGTCTCAGGAAAAAAAATCACCTTCTATCACTTCTAGTATCTCGCTGAGCAAAAGAAATGTAAGAAGGTGATATGGGAGGCCAAGCGAGACTATGAGGAACGCATGGCCAGCAACATTAAGGGGAATAATAAAAGCTTCTTCAAATAAGTTAGAGGCAGGAAACCCACCAGAGAAGCGGTTGGCCCTCTGGATGGTGAGGGAGGGAGATAAAAGGAGACTTAGAGATGGCAGAGAAATTGAATGAGTTCTTTGCTTCTGTCTTCACAGCAGAAGACCTCGGGCAGATACAGCTGCCTGAACGGCCCCTCCTGACCGAGGAATTAAGTCAGATAGAGGTTAAAAGAGAAGATGTTTCAGACCTCATTGATAAATTAAAGATCAATAAGTCACCGGGCCCTGATGTCATCCACCCAAGAGTTATTAAGGAATTGAAGAATGAAGTTGCTGATCTCTTAACTAAAATATGCAACTTGTCCCTTAAAACGGCCATGGTGCCAGAAGATTGGAGGATAGCAAATGTCACGCCTATCTTTAAAAAGGGAAAGAGGGGGGACCCGGGAAACTATAGGCCGGTCAGCCTAACATCTATACCGGGTAAGATGGAATGCCTCATCAAAGATAGGATCTCAAAACACATAGACAAACAGGCCTTGCTGAAGGAGAGTCAGCATGGCTTCTGTAAGGGTAAGTCTTGCCTCATGAACCTTTTAGAATTCTTTGAAAAGGTCAACAGGCATGTGGATGCAGGAGAAACCATGGACATTATATATCTGGATTTTCAGAAGGCGTTCAACACAGTCCCTCACCAAAGGCTACTGAAAAAGCTCCACAGTCAGGGAATTAGAGGACAGGTCCTCTCCTGGATTGAGAACTGGTTGAAGGCCAGGAAAGAGAGAGTGGATGTCAATGGGCAATTTTCACAATGGAGAGAAGTGAAAATCAGTGTGCCCCAAGGATCTGTCCTGGGACCGGTGCTCTTCAACCTCTTCATAAATGACCTGGACACAGGGTTGAGCAGTGAGGTGGCAAAGTTTGCAGACAACACCAAACCTTTCCGAGTGGTGAAGACCAGAAGTGATTGTGAGGAGCTCCAGAAGGATCTCTCCAGACTGGCAGAATGGGCAGCAAAATGGCAGATACACTTACTGACATTGAAGTGCAAGGTCATGCACATTGGGGCAAAAAATCAAAACTTTAGATATAGGCTGATAGGTTCTGAGCTGTCTGTGACAGATCAGGAGAGAGATCTTGGGGTGGTGGTGGACAGGTCGATGAAAGTGTCGACTCAATGTGCGGCAGCAGTATAGAAGGCCAATTCTATGCTTGGGATCATTAGAAAAGGTATTGAGAACAAAACGGCTAATATTATAATGCCGTTGTACAAATCAATGGTAAGGCCAGTTCTGGTCGCCGCATCTCAAAAAAGACAAAGTGCAAAAGTTGCAAAAGAGAGCAACTAAGATGATTACTGGGCTGGAGCACCTTCCTTACGAGGAAAGGCTACGGCGTTTGGGCCTCTTCAGCCTAGAAAAGAGGCGCCTGAGGGGGGACATGATTGAGACATACAAAATTATGCAGGAGATGGATAGAGTGGATAGGGAGATGCTCTTTACACTCTCACATAACACCAGAACCAGGGGACATCCACTAAAATTGAGTGTTGGGAGAGTTAGAACAGACAAAAGAAAATATTTCTTTACTCAGTGTGGTTGGTCTGTGGAACCCCTTGCCACAGGATGCGGTGATGGCGTCTGGCCTGGACGCCTTTAAAAGGGGATTGGACAAGGTTCTGGAGGAAAAATCCATTACGGGTTACAAGCCATGATGTGTATGTGCAATCTCCTGATTTTAGAAATGGGCTATGTATCAGAGTGCCAGATGCAAGGGTGGGCACCAGGATGAGGTCTCTTGTTGCCTGGTGTGCTCCCTGGAACATTTGGTGGGCTGCTATGAGATACAGGAAGCTGGTCTAGATAGGCCTATGGCCTGATCCAGTGGGGCTGTTCTTATGTTCTTATGATCAAGTGCTCCCCCACAAACCACCAGAGCGGGTGGAGAATGGATCATCTGTAGCTGCTTCTCACACTGAAGTGGTGGCTACAGCTGTGAGTCATCTGCTCTTTGCCTTCTCTGGTAGTCCATGGGAGAACACTTGCTCAGGAGACACTTTCCATAGACCACCAGAGAGGGTGGAGAATGGACCACCTACAGCCACCTAAAGCAGCTACCCACAAATTCTCTATAAGTAATAAATCTAATCTTTAATTATTACAAATTATTACAAATTTAATTGTATTTTTGTGCACTGAGGTGTTGCATGTGTCCAAAATGATTCTAATTTTTGCCTCAGTGGTGCATGGGCTCCTAAAGGTTAGGAACAATTGAGTTAAATGGATGGCCTTGAATTTCCTCAGGCAGCATTGGATCCCAGTGAGAGCATTCACTCCAAGCTACTAGAAGGACCTGTGCAGGACCATCAATAGCCCCTTGATCTCCAACCTGTCTCTGCTGCATTCTGTTACATTACTGCACCATTCTCATTTGTGACTACTGTTGCATTCAGAGGTTTGAGAATAACAGTATATAAAACTCTTGAGTCTGAGAGGTTGGTACTTCAACCATGCTTTCTTAAAATGATGCACACAGAATTTAAGAACTAGTGTGTTGTGGTTTTTAAAATAACTACCAGTGTGGCTTTTCAAAACGGAGCTTAAAACAAATAAAAATCAACCAGCGTTTTACTGTACCATATTATTGTTTCAGACTAGAATCTATTAGGGAGCCTATGCAAACTCATAATCTGCAATAATCATTCTCCCCTGCAGAGGGCAGGATTACCTCTCTCTTGCTGTTGTACACACCTGCAATGAGCAACACAAAGCCTCTGTTTTCCTGAGACCTGAGAGATTCTCTCCTTACCCAAGTTAGAGCTGCCAATGATTTCCTTTGTCCCTCGTCCTGCCCCAGAATATTGCATAAGCCCTAATGGCCTGGGGTAAAGTTAGCCTGATGAAGGTGAAACTCCTGACCTCTGTAGTTCATCATTAAACATCACAATGTGATGCTGGCTTGAAACTTCAGTGTGAGCTGGCTAGACCACAGTGTGAGCTGGCTAGAAACTTCAGGAAGGATGACTCGGGCTCAGACACTGTATATAGTGACAGATTAGGAGAAGGGTTCAAATATCCACTATGCTTTGAAGTTGATTGGGTGACCATGACCCAGAATAAAAAGGCAACAAAGTTTATACATTGATTGATTGATTGAGCATATTGGTTTTTATTCTGCTTTTCCAAAAAACATACTGTGGCTCACAGTAGAAATTACAAATATAAAAACCCACTAAAATACAATGAAAAGAGTATTTTAAACAGCTTAAAATAGGGGTTGGCAAGCTTTTCATTAAAAGGGGCTTCAGGTTGCCAAGCTCCCAGAAGCGGCTGCACGGAGCTCAGCTTGGGAAGTGAGGCCACCCACCCAGTTTGCCATGAGCCCAGGTGGATGGCTCCAGTTTCCCATTCAGAGAGCAGCAAATTGGGCTGGAGCCTTTGCCTCCCAAGTGAAGCTCCCCATAGGCCAGATGACTGGGTGGCAGGCCAGATTCGGCCCACAGGCTGTAGGTTGCCAACCTCTAATGATCTAAAACATTAGAAATTCAGAAGGCAGTAAAAAAAATTCAGCAATAAAATGCATTTAGAAAACGGAGCTGATGGAGTTGAAAAAGGGAATGCTTTTCCAAACCAAAAGTGTGTGTTTTTTAACTCCACAAGCTTGGAGTCTTGCAGCCTTTCCTCTGCCAAAGAAGGACAATTTACTGGGTGGAGCTCTGAAAATATAGTGATTTGAAAGGCTCTATGTCTTGAAGCTCTGGCAGTGAGGTGGCAGTTAGCTATGTATTGGGGAGGGGGGTGATTCACTGAATGCAGACCTTTGGGATTCTATTCTTGTCACCAGGAGCTCAGTGGCATCGCAACATAGAAACAGGAGTTAGGAATGGGCTCAGTCCTATCATTCGTCAGGTATATCTCTCTGAATTTGTCATAGCCACAGGGTGAGCAAAAGGAAATCAAGTTTAGGAGATCAAGACAGAGAAAAACAATGGATGGCATCATTCCCAAGCAGCAACCAACAGGAAATATATTGAAAGCAGTGAATGAAGAAATGCCTGGATGGTGACACATGAGGGAGAAGACCTGATAAACAACAGCAGACAAAGTGAGGCAAAAATAAATGAATAAGAAATATTCACAAGGAACAGTCAGAGAAAAACTTACAAAGTGTATTGCTTTTTAATTATATATAGCAACAGATTAAGTTTTTGAATAAAAATGTGTGTGATGAACCAGATTGGCATCCTAGATAACTGAGGACCTGATCCATTGCAACCAGCACCAGCCCAGCACCAGCGCTGAGCATCGCAAACGTGCCGTAAAGCATGTCTGTGACACTCTATGACACGCCAGCGGAAGCCTGCACTGAGCCAGCTCTGGGTGGAAGCCGGTCCAATGTCACCCAGTGGAATGGTGAGTGGGGGCGTGCGGGGAAGTGTTCCAGGGCAGGGGGAGGGGAGGGGACGGAGTGGGGCAGGAAGCTCTGTTCTGCCAGATCCAAAGCCCCCGTTGGGCCTCCTGGTCCAACATGGCAGCTGTGCCAAAGAGCCAGTGCAGAGTTGAGTAGTACCATTGCGGGGCCACTTATCTTACCCGGGGTGTCATCTTCCCTTGAGGAGATGCCAGGAGCTGCCAGCAGCTGCCTGGCATCCATTGGATGCAGCGGCAGTCATTTCTGTGCCGCTGCATCCCTGGGCACCAGGCAGCATAGGATTGGACTGCCCATTCTTCCCCCAAGCCATCAACATTTGTAACAAAAACTTGGAAGGGGTAAAACATGGGAAATGTGTTCACATCCAGACGGTGACTGGATTTGGGACTCTTTCAGTTGTGTGTCTCCAGAATGCACTTCACTAGCTAACATTTAAGTTATGATAACTGTGAACATTCTGTGTACATATCATAAGCATCTTCACAATGGCTGTCCTTCAGTCAACAGTCACGATTTTTCTGTTCTCTGGCAAGCAAGAGAGAGACATTACCTGTGACAATTATGCCATTCTATTAAGAGTTACAAGGAGAAGATGAGTGGTAACTCACTGTGAACTCTCAAATATCTATAAAGCTTCCAAAAATTAACACAAATGAAATTATCCACATGATAATTCTGTGGATAAATCTGATTAGAAAATCATTAGTGTTCTTAACATTTTAAGCATGTGTCTTGCTGGTTTTCTTTCCAAACAGATTACTAAGAAATCTACAACCTCCCTCCCCCAACTCTCAATTCCTCCCCTTCCTCATCCAGAAATGCCCTGGTTCCTCTCACTCCCTTCCCTGCCCCTTCCACTGCCCACCCCCCACCGCTGCCTTACTTGTTGCTGGCAAACAGTGTGTTCGCCACTAGTGGGCAGCGTCTTCGCTGCTGGCGAACATGTGTGGCTGCAAGCAACTCTCATGGCAGCCTCATTGCACAGGTCAGGAGCACTGGCAAGCACAGCAACTTTGCACAATGAACACCGGTGACCAGGCACTTCTGCCTGGAACCAGATGCTTCTGCTGGCCAAACATGCGTTCCACCAGTGGTCCAGAAAGGATAGGATTGGGCAGTATATATAAGACACTAGAAGTCAAAGCTGCCTAGAAAACCTCGTTTAAGTCTTTTTAAATTCATATTATTCTGTGATTGAAATAGGGAATATTTCCTATTCCTAAATTTGAATAGGAATAATATTCCTGTTCTAAGCATTCTATCTCTTGGAAGTAAGCAGAATTTCCCCTGGGGTTCGAACTCCTCCTCCTGACAGCAGCGATGTCCCCAAATGATGACATCATCCAGGCTCTTGCCTTGGTTGGTTGGCAACCTTCAGTCTCGAAAGACTATGGTATAAGTCTACAGCACCTGGTATTCCCAGGCGGTCTCCCATCCAAGTACTAACCAGGCCTGACCCTGCTTAGCTTCCAAGATCAGACAAGATCAGACATGTGCAGGGGAAAAACCCTTATCTGAAATATTGCACAGTGTCAACAAAACTTAGCTAGATGGACCACCATCTTGGTTGGTTGGTTGGTTGGCAACCTTCAGTCTCTGAAGGTATTCCCATGCGGTCTCCCATCCAAGTACTAATCAGGCCTGACCCTGCTTAGCTTGCCTTGACTGCACTGGAATACTCATTGCACTGGAATACTGCACTGGAATACTGACCCAAGCCTACTGCTCTCCTTTCCCCCTTCTCAGTTCTGTACATAGCACTGATTGGCTAGCTCTTGTGTCAGACATGAAGGCTGCTTCTCTTCTAGACCAGTTTTCAAAACGTTAAAATGAAGTGAAGAAACCGTTCCAAAGAAGACCTCACAAACACTTGAGCTGATGACTGTGCAGGAGAAACTAAAAAATAAAGCATACAGCTCACCAGAAGGACAATTTTTGATCTGGGGTCTTTATGTGTGTTTGGTAAGAAGCACAGGAATGGGGAAGAAGTCAAGGTCACCTTGCTGCAGAAAAGGCACACACCCATCTGCAGAAATATCTATAAGCAGCCTTAAGTAATTGATCAGATAACAGGAAGTTCGAAAGCAGATGACAAGAATAGAGGGATTTACCTTGATGATCTACCTAATCCATTTACTGAATGCAATTACTCCTGTGAGGTGAAGGAGGCTGCCCTACTTCCACTAGGAAGAGCTTGAAGTCACTGGTAAGTTCAAATGTCCCTTTTTGCTCATTAGCATCAGAAAGGGAAGCTCTTCACTTGGATGTACAAAACCAGTGTCATCCGTGGGTGGGGAATTTTATACAGGCAGTCCAAAGAACCATCCTGTGGGACATTCTGGAATGCTGTCTTACGTAAAGTTCTCCCACTCCTACAGACTTGGAGACAGTGGGACTCAAAACACAGTGGTCATATCCTGGTCTCGAGCTGCACAATGCATGCAACAATCCCAGCTGGATCAGTCTGCCTGAATAGGAGAGACCCTGTGGCAGACTTCCATGTCTACCATCTTCCAGATGAACCAGAAGGATATAGTTTCCCTGCCTTGTGAGAAGCCAGTCATTCTACCAGAGGCTGCTGAAGAGCATGAGGGGTTATATCAATCAACTCATTAAGGCTGCAGTCCTATCCACACCTACCTGGGAGTAAGCCCCATTGACTATAGCATGACTTCTGAGTAGACATGCATAGGATTGGGCTGTAAGACTCATATCAGTTAACATCAGGAGTGTATCTTGCATTATTTTGTCAGAGGCTTTGAGAGCTTATTTAGCTGGAAAGTGACTAATGAATGCATTACATCAATCAATTTAATTTAATTAATAGACAACTTCTAAAACCCCACTCGAAATAACCAAGCCCAAGCTATCAAAACAGCAAGCAGAACAAAAAGATCTATGATAGATCTCTCCCTTGATTAGATCTAGATCTTTCCCTATGATAAATTCTATTCTATTCCCAAAACTAGGTCAGCTGGGACTTTGGCAGAACTCCAAGGGAAAGGGGATCCACCGATGTGGAGCAACGGCCATGAATGTTCCTCTAAACTGATTGGAGTCTTTCCAGACAGCATGTTCCTTCCACAAGGGATATAAAGACATCATTCAGTCACTGTAGGGATCCCAAGGCTTTCGTCTCAGTGAATGCATTTTCCCAGGTCTCCCATTGCTGTCATGACTGCTTTAGAATGGAGGCACCTACTGGCTAGCACCTGTGATGTCACTGGTGATTGCCAACACATTCCTTCTCACTCATCCCAACCTCTGCCATTCTGTGTTTGTGTTTTTTTTTTCTTATTACACTTTTTACCAATCTAACAGAACACTCAACTGATCTTTAAAACATGGAGACAGAGAAACAAGACAGACAGACACCCTACCTGTAATCAACAAAAGCAAATTCTCTCCTGCATTTGCAGCCCAGTCATATCCCCCACCATTGGCAACAATGTAGCCATGCCATTAAAGTGCACATTGCATCCAATGGGGGTATCAACAGGCCTAGGAGAGGTGATAAATATTTTCCTTACCTCTTTGTAGGCCTCTTGGTGGCCTAAGGGTCTCCTTAGACCTATGCCAGCTATAAAGCTCACGTTTAAGTCCAAGGAGTAAAAAGGGAAGGAACAGGCTGAAAAAGAGGGAATAGGATCATGGTGCAAGGCACTGCCAATAGGATCCATCCCCTCCCTTCCACGAACTGCCCCCTCCCTCCTCCTCACTCCAAAATTCCCTCTACCCTCCCTGACTACCACTGCCAACTAACCAGGAGTGGCAGAGCCTTCAGGAGCTGCTGCGGCATGCTCCATGCCAATGACCATTTGCAGCAGCTCCCCTGAAGCACACAACAGCAGCCTGGCTTTCATGCCACCATAAAGGGCACAAGGCCCAGATAGGATTGGGTCCTTAATTGCAGGTCCAGTGGTATAGCTAATGCATCTAGTGCCCAGGGGCACAAAAAGTTTTAACAGCACTGTGGGTCCAGATGTCCAGAATACCCTGCAGGAGCACTCAGGTGGTGATCTGAGGTGCAAGGAGACTGTGTGCAGCCTCCCCATACATCAGAAAGTGTCCTGGAAGCCTTCTGAGACCCAGGAAGGCCACACACAGCCCCCCTTGAGCCTCAGAACATCTCCCAGGTGCCTCAGGATCCACCATCAAAGGTATGGCGTTGGCACCCCCTCAAGACATGGTACACGGGGCAATGTACCCCTCTGCCCCCCCTTAGCTACACCACTGTGCTCTTCTTTTGCCTAATTTATTCTGCAAAGGAAGGTTAAGGAGGACAGGAGATAGGAAGATCATTCCAAACCCTGCCCCTGGGAAATGTTATGTGAGTACACCCACACACACCCTGGTCTGTTTTTGAGACTTCACCAGGAATGTTCTCATACCAGTCTTCAGGACATAAGTACTACAAACTTGCTTTAAAACTGGGGTGCTAAATTCAGTGCTCCATATCAAATGCTGCTCTTGTGTGGGTTCATGGGATATACACAGCCCTCCATAATGTTACATGTCCCCACTTCCTCAGACAATGCGAAGCACCTGGGACAGTGCAAACCTACATTTGATTGCCCTTGGATGAGAGCACTGGCATCTGGTGGCATCTTTGCAATACTTACTTAACAACATACAAGAACAACATCAATGCCATTAAATAGGCAGGCCTACGAGGCAACAGATCCAGTATTCTGTCTCTAATTTTCAGAGAAATTTTTAACCCCAATGTCAGCCAACCCACAGTGATCTATCTCAGTGGCATCACTAGGGGGTTGCAGGGGGTGTGTGTGCAGGCAGCAATGGGTGACACGTACAGGGGGGGGTGATACCACTAATGCCCAAAATCTTGCTATTTTTGAATAATTTATAATAATATTGTGCTATACATCATTTAATGTGCCATTTCATGCAGAATGCAATTAAACTAACTGCATTGAAACAGCTCTATTCTATCAAAAGTTATAGCCAAAAAAACCAGCTGGTGTGGTGCAACGGTGCATCATCATGCCCACCGCCAGGGGTGTTGTCCCACCCACTGCATGGAAGAGGTCCATCATGGGGGTGAGGACTGGCCTGCCACACTGGGTGACGCAAACCCTAGTGCCATTGTGCTCTCTCCCCCCCCCCCAGAAACTGCAGAGCAAGCCTGACTATTAGCAGTACATCTCCCAATCATTAGCTCCCATTGAGGAAACTGACCTTCCTGGACAGCAATCAATATAACAATGGAATAATCCTGTGGCCAGCCTTGGTGGCCAATATAATATATGTCTTCTAGCTTTCAGAGGAGTAGCTATGTTAGGGCCCAATCCTATCCAGTTTTCCAGTTCTGGTCTAGTTGTGCCAGTGGGGTGTGTGCTGCATCCTGTGGTGGAGGGGCAGTCACTGGGACCTTTTCTAGGTATGGGAACACATGTTGCCTTAGCATGGGGCTGTATTGTGACTACACTGAGGCTCAAAAGTTGGACAGGATTGGGCCCTCCATCTATAGCAGCGAAAACAGCACATTGTAGCACCTTAATAGTAGCCTAGTTGCGATACAAGTGGGTGCTCCTTTTTTTTAGCAGGGGGAGAGTAACTGGCCCACCTCACCCCAGCACTGTCTGTTTTAGTGGCTGTCTGCTGGTATTCTTTTTGCATCTTTTTAGATTGTGAGCCCTTTTGGGACAGGGAGCCATTTAGTTATTTGATTTTTCTCTGTAAACCGCTTTGTGAACATTTAGTTGAAAAGCAGTATATAAATACTGTTATTATTATTTATTATTATTACAAGGAATTCTGCAAGAGGGATCTGAAGGCCTTAGGAGTGAACCTCAACAAGTGGGAAACCCTGGCCTCTGAGCGGCCTGCTTGGAGGCAGGCTGTGCAGCATGGCCTTTCCCAGTTTGAAGAGACACTTGGCCAACAGACTGAGGCAAAGAGGCAAAGAAGGAAGGCCCATAGCCAGGGAGAGAGACCAGGGACAGACTGCACTTGCTCCCAGTGTGGAAGGGATTGTCACTCCCGGATTGGCCTTTTCAGCCACACTAGACGCTGTTCCAGAACCACCTTTCAGAGCGCGATACCATAGTCTTTCGAGACTGAAGGTTGCCAACAAAAATAGTAGCCTATTCCATTATGGACCACAGTCCACCAAATGCAAGCAGTGAAATTCAGTAGGCACTTGTGCAAGTGTGTGTATGTGTATATTTTTTTTTTAAGCAGAGTCCAATTCAAGGGAAAATTCAAAAAGCCTGGCTTCGTTACAAATTTAAAGTTATATAAGGTAAGCCTGGTGGCAGTGCACAATTGGCGATAACAGCCTCCTAGCAGTGCTAAACAAATTAACCCAGTCATGTGATAAAAATCCATTTGTCCCCACTGAGGCCCAAAGAGAGTGTACCGAGTCTGCAATTAGTTCTAGCGCAGCTGATTCTTGGTCTTATCTCTCTCTGAAGTTTTTTTCTGGTGAAGAATTGTTTCTTTAAGAGCCCAATCCTATTCTTTCTCCCTACTGATGCAGCAGTATCAAAATTGCTACCTCTGCATCCTGCAGTGGGGAGGGCAGGTGCAGAGGTCTCCTCTGGGTAAGGGAATAATTATTCCCTTACCCGGAGTAAGCCTCCATGGTGCAGGGGGGTCTACTCAAACTTACACTAGCTAAATAGCTGAGCCAGGTTGGTGTGGACCCATGCCGTGGAATAGGGTCCAGGAAGGGGATTAGGATTTGGTAGGCACTACCACTGAATTTGCCCCCTTCCTGAATTCGATCCACCCATCCCCACCTCCTTCCCACCAAGTATCAACCCCTCCCAGCCCCTATTCTGCTTTCCACACCCCTCCTGCCTCTCCTGCTGACTTACCTTCTCCGGTGGGTGACGGGAAAGCTGATGACACGAGTGGGAAGGTAGTAGCCTTCCCACTAACATTCTTGGTAGCGTGCATTGTCGGAGTGCCTTTTACAACTGGTTCTGACTTTTAGAGCAGTCAGTACCAGTGGAGGAGCAGTGGCAATGTCAGACAGTAAGTATAGAATTAAAGTAAGTGTACACTTTAAAGTGAGAAGTTTCAATACAATACGTTTCTTCATCTTTAAGGTGCCACAAGACTCAATACAATGTGAGTCTACGTCAGACATGACAGTGTTCTGTGACTCCTTTTTTGTTTATTATGGGGGGATGATTTACAACCAGAGTTGTGAGGTCACCCTTATCCTGGTTTCATACAGCTGCGTACCTATGACACAGTGCCAGATTCTTCCCTCTGTGAATCAACCCTGATTTGCTTCCTGGAGGACAGTCATGGGAACGTCTTTCTTAACATGTTTCCACACCCAGGACTTGCATGTGATCTTTCCATGCAGACCGTTTGCCAGTTGAACAAATACCATATTTGAAGCACTGAGTCACGTGAAAAAGGTGAGTTGCTGGGTAACCTGCTTGTAATGACGACATTTTGCTTTCTGATAGAAAAGGAGGAATTAGAAGATTCATAACAGCCACGGATTCAGTTTTTTCTTCTCTTTTAATCTTTTATCGGTCCCTCTCTTCCTTTTCCACCCAGGGAGTAGAAGGAGAAGGAGAAGTACTAGAGGCAAGAAGGTGGACAGAGAAGATTGTCCCCCTTCCAAGTTGCTGCATGATGCAACAACTTCAGTTGGCCTAAGTCTTTGCAGGGATGGGGTGGAATCACGCTGCTGCAGGATCACGCTGCTGCAGAGGAAGAGGGGGCTTTTCTTAACTTACCTGCTGCCAGGGTGCAGAGAGCCCCATGGAGCCCTCTGAAGAGCTCCCTGCAGCTTGCATAAAGAAAAAGTTATCATGACCCAGTTCCAATTTTGCAATTGCAACCCAGAAGTGGGTAGCAATAACTTTTTTTTACTTTCTACAAGCCATGCAGGAGCCCTGCAGAGCCCTTCAGAGGAACCCTTAAAGACAAAGGGGCAGTGGTTCTCCAGCTGGTGGGTCACAACGCACAAGTTTGAGAACCACTGCTTTACCTATGAGCAGGTTACCCTGCACATGCCCGATCTTGTCTGATCTCGGAAGCTAAGCAGGGTCAGGCCTGGTTAGTACTTGGATGGGAGACCGCCTGGGAATACCAGGTGCTGTAGGCTTATACCATAGTCTTTCGAGACTGAAGGTTGCCAACCAGGTGCTAACATGTGTTCTTAACAACTGCTAATAGTCAATGGTGTTTAGCAATGATCAAAAACATTTATCATGGTAGGTGCTTGTAGTCACACCTTACTTGCTGGTGGAGGGTCAAAAAGGAACAAATTTGAACATGGGCAGACAAAAAAAAAGGCATTTGAGGTTGGGGAAATGGCTAGATCAGCAACCTGGAAGCAGACAGGACTGGCACAAAGCATCCTGGCAACTGAAGGAGTGTGCCAAAAGCTGCCCCTTTGCAGCATGACGTGCCAGCTTTTGCTCTTTCCACCTTCTGAACTGGAAAGGAACAGAACAAAGACGAAGTGTGGAGGAGAGGACGTTCAAGTCCATCCCTCTCCTCTCCTCACTTCTGCTCTATCTCCCTTTTCTGTTTTCAATCCCAGGAGCGGAAGGAGGAGAAGGAGAAGAAGCAGTGGAGGTGCTTGAGGGGACCACATCAGCCAGCTTAATGGATGGTTCCAACTTGGAGGCAGAAACCAGCTCTTGTTGCTTCAGAGGACTGGTTTAGAACCCCAAGCCCTCACCTGTTTTTCTATTTATTTGCCAGCTGATCAGCCTGGAGACTGGCAAATAACCTGATTAAAAGAAAAAGAAAAAAAAAGAGTAGTGATTTCACAATGGTGGTCTTGCCTCCACAGAAACACAGATAGCTGCAGGTCCAGTTGCATCACCAGAGGGTGCAGACCGCACCTGGTGACATCATGGGGGTGACACCAAAATGACTCTTCACCCAAGCCCCCCGTGCTGCCCCCCACACTGCCTTCTGCACTGCCCGATATCGAGTCACAGCACAGTCAGCTATCTTGCTGAGTAGTACCCAGCATGCCTTGTGCTATGCCGACTGGGGTGCTAACCAGCCAAGAAAGCTGGTTGGATTAGTGCAAGGGATGCTGGGGTGCTACTCAGCAAGATAGTTGTCTGCACTGCCAACCCTGACGTTGAGCAGGCTGCAGGAAGCCAAGCAGGTGGCTTGGGGAGCTTTCGCAAGAGGAAGGGCTGGAGGTGACGCACCAGAAAGGCTGGAAGGAGCAAGGCCACTGTGCGCACTGGGTGACACCAAACAAATTGATGCCACTGCGCTGGTGAACTGGTGATCTCTACTGTCTCTTCCATAATCTGCTTCCATGTATCCTACTAATCTAGGATTGCAGGTTGAAGGCAGCTTTAATTAATGGGCATTTCTTTTCAGGTATCTCACCAACCTCTTCATGCATTTCAGTGCCATTTGTTGGGCAAGTCAGTTTTTCTGCATAGAATTCCTGCTGCTGCTGCTGCTATGTCTGGACCTGTTCTAGACTCATGGCCCTGTCAATAGTCTTGAAGAAGCTGGTTGACTTCATATGGTTCTTGGTAGTTCATTTTGATGGGAGTTGCCACCTCTTTAGTTTCTTTTTAGACCAAAGCGTTCTATGAATTCCAGAACCTTTTGTTTTTGGTTCAGGAAGTAGCGTTTGTCTTCCTCCCTTATTGTCCAAGGTAATAGATGATGACATCCAGTTACCTAACTCCTATTTCCTTGTTCAGATGACATACAATTTCTTCCCTGTCACCCTTCTCTTCATAGCTCAGGAAGAAATCATCAACATGTGTCGGAATGTAGGTCCCACAGCTGCTTCTGTACCTTGTGCAAAGGCAGAGATCAGCTTTCGTTGCACAAAGCCGTCTCTGATGAGAATCTAATTTAGCTTCTCCTTCCACACTCTTGCCGCTTATTTTGGACCATAGATGCTCTTTTGACACTCGCACACAAGCTGCATGTCACTCTCTTCTCCAAATCTAGGGGGTTGTCCCATATAGATTTCTTCTTCTTTTTTCCACACCCTTTATTAATGAAGAGAAAAAATGTAAATCAAGTGAATTTCTAGCTGCAAGGAGGGGAAACCATATTCTGAGTACTGAAGAAGGGATTTTGTTCTGTTGCCTGCAATCAGGGATGTGCTTGAGTCCAGGGCCTCTGAGAGGAATTTATCAGGGGGTACAAAGTTTCTTTTGAGCCCTTCCCAAGGGGGATGGAAGGGGTAAAACAGAGTGGGAGGGTGGTAACAGGGATTGGCAGAACAGGGCAGGGAAGGGGCAAAATAGGGCAGGGAATGGTGACCAGAAAAGCCTAAGAAGCCCTTCAGGCTTTCCAGTGCAGAGCCCAGGTCTACCCACCCATGCAGCATTAGCAGCTAGATACAATAATACCAAAAACCAAATACACTCTTAAGTCTTTCTAAAATCTTTTAAATATAGAAAATCATTGTGGAAAATTAGCATCATCATATTTACGTTCACACTAGAATGAAAAGTGTCCCATCTGTGCTAAAATTTACTTCTACAGCAGCTGTAGCCCCTCAGTTCCTATACACTCCATCAAGGTTAGAGGATCCACAAGCCAAAGAGCTGCTGTAGCAGGCCAGTTTCCTCCCAGATTTGATACTGTGTTAAGGAGAGTCATGCATGCATTCCTTGGCCCAGTGCTTATGGTTCGCGGCAGCCGCCGCTATTCCATGTGGGTCCAGGTGAGATTGGAAAATAAAAGATGCCAGTAAATTTCTGGGCCCACTCCTTTGGCTCCTGGACCCCCTTTTTGACTCTGGGCCCAGGTAAAAATTACCCCCTTTACCTCCTTCTCATGGGCCTTGCTTGAGTCACTGATTTTGAGTCACGAGTCGAGTCCCAAGTCAGTGACATCTCAACTGCAAGTCATAAAACACAACCATTGTGACTTAACCCGCAAGAAATTTAGAGTCTTTCAAGTCGAGTCACATGTCATTTCGAGAAATGAGTTAAGTCACAAGTCAGGGGCTTCCCTGAGTAGAACTTCACGGAAAAAACAGAGGTAGAGTGTGTGTGTGTGTGTGTGTGTGTGTGTGTGTCCTCATTTAATACTCCCCTAATGTTCCCATCCCATCTGCACTCCAGTCAGCTGTTTGCAAAGAACTGCCTTGACCTCATTTGACGCCTGACTCTGGCCAGCTTCTGGATCGCCCACAAAGTCTTTGGTGCGATGCAGAAGTGGCAAAAAAAGGAAGCCAGAACACACACACAGAGAGAGAGAGAGAGAGAGAGAGAGAGAGAGAGAGGTTAGGGACTCTAGTCATTTTGAGACCCAACTCTTTTTTCGAGTCACTGACCTTGAGTCGTGAGACAAGTCAGGGTCAGCGACATCCGTGACTCCAGCTGAGTCATCCTGAGTTGAGTTCCCATCGCTGCCTGCAATTAACTGAGAGGAGGAATGGCGATATCAAAGAAGGCAGGGCCAGTCTTAATTGCTATGGGCCCAAACTGGAAACATTTTTTGTGAGGCCCTAGGTTCACAGCCAAGGTTTGTAGAATCTTAGATGTATAAATAAACTTTATTATAGACTTTATATCTCTATGGTAGAATGGAAAGCAATCAAAATGTGTGTTTTAAAAGTGCATGTGAGTTAATGGACCAAATGGATCTAAGCACATTTTAATATAAAATTGCACACATGTAAGCCTTTAAGTAAATAAACAAAACGTGTAGATTTCCTTTGAAAAGGATGTCATTACTAAACCACTTATTTCAGAGACTGTGAAATGATTTGGAAAAAAATAATTTTTTATTTTATTTTTGCCATAGCATGGGGGGGGCCTCTCAGGTGCAGGGCCCAATTGGGAGAGTGGCCCAGTTGGCTTAAAATTGGCCCTGAGAAAAAGGATGCTGGGCAAAAGATGTGGAGACTGAGACATGCCAATGCTAGGTCAACAAGGAAGCAGTCTCAGCTGCAGGGTGGTAGGGTAGACTGTGCAGGAAGGAGAAGTCTCTGGGATTATCAGGAAGGAAAAATTCTGTCCATTGGAGTCCATGCAGGATAAATAAGGTCAGCCTAGAAACCAGAGACTGAAGATGTTTGGAACAAAGGAAGCAATGCTGAGAAGAATCAAGGGTCATTTACTCAATGGGTTTCACAACATTCCCAGGAAAACAGACACCCAGATTTGGCTGCAGTCCCAGTGTGAACACGCCCTCCCAGGGTGCATATATAAAGCGCCAGCGTTTGCATCACATAGGTAGAAGAGCGTGACTTTGGATGAACCTTATTTTGGAAGTGTGCCCAATTCCGCCTCTCCTTGCCTACAAGAAGACAGCATTGGAAATATGGGGCATCAAGGACAGGACTCAGGGGCAAGCAGGAGATTACTGGGATTGACTTTACTGGTGCTTCTGCAGATGGTGATGGGTAAGTGTTGTCTGAACAAATTATCCTCCCCAGAAGGGAACATCCACCAGTGCAACTGCAGTTTTTGAACAGCAAGTGATGGTGGCAGTTTGTGTTGTGGGTTCGAGTCTCAGTCAGCATCGTCAGTTGTTTTTTTTTCACAAGTAATGAGCATGTCATCCAGAAAGAGAATAAAATGGAATGTGTAGAGTCCTGCTGTACTGTCTCACATTTGGGCTTGTCTGGTGAGATATGTGACCCAGTCTCTAATTTTGGAATGAAGTCAGAGCAGAGAGCAATGCCCTTCATTCTTGGTGACCCACTAAGGCTGCAATCCTAACCACACTTTCCTGAGAGTAAGCCCCATTGAACAAAATAGGGCTTACTCCTGAGTAGACCTGGTTAGGATTATGCCCTAAGGCAGCCATTTGCAACCACTGTGCCGTGGCACACTAGTGTGCCGCAAGTGGTCCACAGGTGTGCCACAGGAATTTGAGAGAAGATCATTTATTAGTAGGGGCAGTGGGGATGTGAGCCCCCCACTGGCAGCATGGTGTGCCTTGTCAATTGTCAAAAACCTGATGGTGTGCCTTGGCAATTTTAGTGCCTTGTTAGTGTGCCATGAGATGAAAAAGGTGGGAAATCACTGCCCTAAGGGGAACAAGTAGGTTAGGTTGCACTTAGCTCATGACATTGTCGTTCTGATGTATTGCACCCTTAGTGACCTTATCGCTTTACTAAAGGTAAGCTTTGCTCGAGGTAAGCTTTCTAGAACAAAGCAAACCGAGCCAGTTTTGCAAGACCTTATCAACCATGAACTCTAATGGAGATAAACATCTCAAATCCTGGGACATCAAAGACCTGCTGAGAAGATCACTTCTGGTTGAAAGGTACTCTAATGAAAGAGCTGCTGGAGAGCTCAGATCTGTGTGCAGCACGTGGAATTTGCAAGACTTTAATTGCTCTACAAGTTAGCCAAGATCAGTCATCCTAAATCTGAACTGCCAAACAGTTCAGATTTCGGGCTATTAGCATCTGCATGAACATACCATAAATTCTGGCTGGAGGAGATGCCTTGATTAGCATTTTCAAATAAGATAGAAGTCATCAAGACTTCAACCTACTGCTCATTCATAAGCATCGCATCATGGAGCTTCACTGTTTGTTCTGAGCATATTTTTAGCTATATATCCTGAATTAACCTGTCGACATTGTCATTTTTGACTTTGTTTTCATCAAGAGCCACACAATACAGACTGGAAAGTCACAGGAATGAGCTAACCTTTGAATATGTCAGTGATTGCATAAATGTACAGACATAGGCAGTACATTTCTGTAGCAAATTCTGTAGTGTTGTATGTGACTCTGAATGTGTTGTTTTAAGATGCTCTTGTTTTTGTTGTCAGCCACACTCAGCTTGCCAAGGCAGAAAAAGTAAGAATCAATCCTTATAAATAAATAAATAAGTCAAAAATTGCATAGCCTTCCACCCCAATTTCCGTATTTAACATTCACATATCCACTGTTTAACTGCAACTACTAAATCCACTAAAATTGAGTGTTGGGAGAGTTAGGACAGACAAAAGAAAATATTTCTTTACTCAGCGTGTGGTTGGTCTGTGGAACTCCTTGCCACAGGATGTGGTGATGGCGTCTGGCCTGGACGCCTTTAAAAGGGGTTTGGAAAAGATTCTGGAGGAAAAATCCGTTACGGGTTACAAGCCATGATGTGCATGCGCAACCTCCTGATTTTAGAAATGGGCTATGTCAGAAGGCCAGATGCAAGGGAGGGCACCAGGATGAGGTCTCTTGTTATCTGGTGTGCTCCCTGGGGCATTTGGTGGGCCGCTGTGAGATACAGGAAGATGGACTAGATGGGCCTATGGCCTGATCCAGTGGGGCTGTTCTTATGTTCTTATGTTCTAACTACCTGTATTTTAAAGTTAATGTGAAGGGGAATAGATTTGGCCTCTACAGAGACACCAGCCAGTGTAAAGAGGGTGTCAGGATGTGGATCCCCCCACCCTTCATTTCCAGGAGTAGGGCTGACTGTTGCCATTTTGACAGAGCCTGAAATAGAAGGAATGGTTGGCAACCTTCAGTCTCGAAAGACTATGGTATAAGCCTACAGTACCAGGTAGTCCCAGGTGGTCTCCCATCCAAGTACTAACCAGGCCTGACCCTGCTTAGCTTCAGAGATCAGGCATGTGCAAGGTAACAGTTGCTGTACCCATCATAAAAATAAAAGGAAAAGGCAACTCAAAGAGAGCCTTGAAGCCAATTGAAGAACAGCATTTGAGCCCCATATTTAGAAGTCATAGTGCTAGCAGTGTCACTAGGGCTTGCATCACCTGGTGCAGGAGTTCAACACGTTGCCCCCATGATGAACCTCCTCCCATGCAGTGGGCAGGGCAATGCCCTGGGCAGTGGGCATGGTGATGCACCATCACCCCGCCCCTGATGGTTTTTGGCTATAACTTTTGATAGAATAGAAATATTCCAACGCAGTGTGTTTCATTGCATTCTGCATGAAAACATGCATTGAATGATATATAACATGATGGTATTATTCAAAAATACCAAGATTTTAAAAATTTGGGCCAGTAGTGGTTTCATCCACCCACCCCCATGTGCATTACCCGGTGCGACCTGCACACCACTGCATCCCCCCAGCAACACTACTGCACAGTGAACTGGAGTGACTCTGGATTCTGGCCTCATGCCATTGCTTATGTCCTGTTTCTCTCTTCCATTTTAGACGCCAACCCGAGCGGTGCTACAAGCGGTGAGTGCAGTTTCTCCTTTCTTTTGTATTGTCCAAAGCTGGCATTCTGTTCACTGGGGGCAACTTAAGACTTTGCAGATGTAAGGGGATAATGTGAAGGAGGGCAGCCTTGCCCACAAAACACCAGCCCGAAAAAGCCTGTAAAATGGGCCTAGCAACACTGTAAAATAGACACTAGCAAATGATTTACAAGGTGATAAAGCTTAGAAAGGACTTTGTGCCCTAAAAGTGTTCTAAGGTAGAGATATCTTTTTAAATAAAAATAATAACAAAAATAACTCTTCCTCAGTGTGTGGCAAGCAGGGGTCTATGAACCGAATCGTAGGGGGGGACAATTCCCAAGCAGGAGAATGGCCTTGGCAAGTCAGCCTCATGCGGAACGGAAAGCATCACTGCGGAGGGTCCCTCATCAGAGACCAGTGGATCGTCACAGCCTCCCACTGCTTCCAACCGTAAGTACGGACTCGGGAACATACAGGGCTTCTTCTGTTCCACAAGTGAGAAGCAAAATTCCACTCACATTTTCAAAACCTAAAGGCATATAAAGCCATGAGGAGAGCCCTCTTGGGTAAGGCCAAGGCCCTGCCTAATGCAATATCCTGTTTCTCACAGTGGCCAAGCAGAAGTAAGCAGGAAGGCAACAGTCCTCTCCCACTGTGCCCCCCCCCCAGCATTTGGTATTCAGTGTTACACTGCCTTCAAAATCAAGATTCTGTTCAACCATTATGGCTAATACCCATTGACAGATACCTATCTTCCAGATCTATGCATTTGTCTAATTCCCCCTTTAAAGCCTTATCCTGACCATCACCACATCCTGGGGCTGCAAATTCCATAACTCACACATGTATTGTGTGATAAAATACTTTCTCCTGCCTGTCCTGAACCTCCTGCAGATCAGTTTCACTGGATGCCTCTCAGTTGTTAGTAATGCATTGAAGCTGATTCAACATGCACATGGAATACCCCTGAGGAGGCCAGACTTCCACTGCCCCCACTTGTGCCTACACCCTGATACACCAAACTCCATTTTCAATAACCCCAGAGAGCAGCCTCTCTCCATTGTCTCTCTCTTTGCACCTCTAGGACTGACAAACCTGCCAATTTCTCAGTGTTGCTTGGAGCACTGAAGCTGTCGGATCCAGGTCCTCACTCCATCACTGTTGCCGTGAGACGCATTGTCCGCAACCCAACATATGAGGGGGATTTAAGGACCGGAGACATCGCCCTGGTGGAGCTGGAGCACCCTGTGAAGTTCACCCACCGAATCGTTCCCATCTGCCTCCCAGATGCCAGTGTCATCTTCCCCCCAGGGCACAAGTGCTGGGTCACTGGCTGGGGAGATGTGCAAAGTGGAGGTGGGTGCAGGGAGAATTAGCACTTACCCTTCCCCAGACCACCTCTGCTGGAAAGGATTCTGTTAAGGAGGAATCTGGGCCAAACTACGTGTTGCAAAAGTCATAAGCTACTCTTCAACCCATGGGAACCAGAAATGGGCCTTTCCCTTTTAAGGGGAGTGGCCCAGGAATGGGTCCCCAACAGCGCTGCAGTGATTGGAGCTCAGTGCAGCCATGTCGAGGGTCACAGAAGGGACTCCAAGCCTCCAGGAGGCTTCAGGATGCACCCAGGTATAGTAAAATGCCCCAAGGTCCCTGCAGCACCATGACCCCCACTACCGTACCACCCCCACAACAACTCACAACAGACCCAACTCCCTCGGAGGAGTTTGGGAACCACTGGATTACACCCACCTAATCTATTTCTTGTGCCGTAAGTTTTTATGGGCCGGAGTGCACTTTTGCAGGTTCATGATGTGGTGCTCTCAGAGGGCGGATATATATCCTGAGAGACAGCAGTGCAGGGCCAGCCCATTCATGAGATCAACTAGGGCAGGCACCTCAGGTGATAGATTTGTGGAGACAGCTGCAAACTGTTGGTCTGCCTACCTCCATTACTCCTCCTCTTGCCATTCACAGGATTGGAAAATGAAGCGGGGAATAAAGTGGAAGTGTGAAGGAGAGTAGTGGGCTAGAGTGTCTCTCCTCTACTTCCTCTCCCACTCTATTCCACTGGTGGTGGAGATGGCATCTGACACACTGCCAAGCAAGAGGGTGGCATTTACTGCCCTGCCTCTGGGGCTGACAGGTCTTGGGCTACCCTACAAAAGAAAGGGATGCTTTTGCAAAGTGAGGCCAAAAGGCCAAACATCACAGGCATGCTCCATTATTATGCAAAGCAAAACAAACATGAGATCCAGTCCAAAAAGTACACAAACAAGTCAGAGTGGGTTTGCAGCCCACTTCTGATGGGAGATGAATTGGTGAAACAGAATGAATAGCACACACAAATATCTCAAAAAGAACAATGACTCTCTGTTGTGAGCGAGATGTTCCCAGGCCCTATAGATCCCAAACCTGATAGCATCAGATCTACACACAGATTCAAAGCCACACAGGAATTTCCCTTGGAAGCTTTTGTGCTACTCAGTTATAGCAATTCTGAAGTCTGTTTCTCAGAGTGCTTCATTCTTGCTTTCTGTTTGTTCATGTCTGATTTGTCCATCTCTGAATTGACTTCCTCCTCTTCTTACAGAAGAACACCAAACCTCTGATATTTTACAGAAGCTAGAAGTCCCAATCATCAGCACAAACACCTGCAATGCCCTCTATCATCAGGACTCTGGAGAGCCCCAGGGGACACGGGACATCAAAAGCGACATGATATGTGCTGGCTTCGCAGCAGGACGACAGGACGCCTGCCACGTGGGTCTTGGCTCTACTTTAGATCCACAAGCTGGGGCCAGGCATAAAAATGGTGGCTTAGAGGGGTAGAGCCAATTGCTTGGCATCCCATGTGCTGCATGCCCATGGGGTGATCTGCAGTCACAAATGCACACTTGCAACAGCTCAGGGATTCTGACACCCTAATACAGGAAGAACAGAAGCCTTTTGGTTGTGGCTATAAACAACTGAAAATCAGAACACCTTGCTGTTCTCCTGTGAGTCATCCAGGAATCTATCAGTACATCCCAATGGATGATAAGAGTAAACAAAAACAAAATTAAGGTTACAAAATAGTACTAAGTACTAAGAGAGCAGACTTGTCTCACACCCTTGGCTGTCTCTTCAGAAGCTGATGCCAGGACCTGGAGTTTTACAGCCCAATCCTATCCACACTTTCCTGGGAGTAAGCCCCATTGACTCTAATGGGACTTACTTCTGAGTAGACATGCACAGGATTGGGCTCTTAGTCCTATGTCTGTCTCAAAGGGCACACAGGTCTTTAGGTTGCTCCTGGATAGACGGGAGAGGTGATTTCCCCACTCGCCCCAAAAGAGCAAAAGAAGGTGATCCCTGGAAAAGGTCTCACGGCTCTCTGCTTTACCCCACATATATCACCACCATCTATTTAGGAATAGAATAACAAGACAATAACAATTAAAAACAATTTGAGTAGTCTTAAGTAATCGTTTTGGGGTCTTGATATTGTGTCAAGTCAACATGGGCCTATGGCCTGATCCAGTGGGGCTGTTCTTATGTTCTTATATTCTTAACATCTTTCAAAGTCCTAGAGCAGGGGTGTCCAAAGTTTTTGGCAGGAGGGCCACATCGTCTCTCTGACACTGTGTCAGGGGCCGGGCAAAAAAAGAGAATTAATTTACATTTAAAATTTGAATAAATTTACTTAAGTTTACATAAATGAATATATTAAAGATGAACTTATATGAATGAATGAAGGTCTTGCAATAGCTCAAGGCCTATAAAAGGCCTTGCACAAAGCAAGGCCAGCCTTTCGTTTGCTGCCACTACTGCATCACAGATGTGAAACAGCAAGCAGTGGAGGGAGTTCTCATCCCACAGCTCACGCGAGAGTTCAAACAGTCACCCTCATGCTGAGAGCAGTTGCGTCTGGCCAGTGTGGGCTCCAACAAATCTCCGGAGGGCCAGAGGCTCATTGGAGACTGGGGGCTCCCTGAGGGCCATATTGAGAGGCCTCGAGGGTCGCAAGTGGCCCCAGGGCCGGGGTTTGGGCACCCCTGTCCTAGAGGGTTGTAGAGGGGCTTTCTTGATGACACACAAGTCTCCTACTTCTTCTTGCCTATTCTGTATAAGCTATTAAGTATAAGACACTAGATATCATCCTATATCCCATAATCCACTTAGTTTTTCTCTTCACAGGGCGATTCTGGAGGGCCACTGGTCTGCCTGATGGATGACTCCTGGCTGCAGGCGGGCGTGGTAAGCTGGGGAGAAGGGTGCGCCCAGAAAAACCGCCCTGGAGTTTATGCCCGTCTCACATATTACGAGTCTTGGATCCACAGCATAATACCGGAACTGAAATTTACAGCTGTGGGCACCAAAGGTCAGAGGCAGACTGTGATCAATCGGAGTTTCAACAGTGCATCAGCTGCAAGTTTTCAACTCACCTCCACCATCTTGAGCGTTGTCCTGTTACTGCTATCTTCAGAGTAGACTCTTTCGAGGAGGCCTGCTATTTTTCCTGGGAAGAGCATGTACAAATCCTATACACCGAGCTTGGAAGAGAATGTCAGAACTGCCAAGGAGGAGGCTTCTGGATCTGCTAGTGGACTGTTAAGTTGCATTAACTGAGCAATGCATTCCTCAGTTCTGATAAGGGGACGCTCCTGTTCTGTGTGTATGTATGCGAGATGGACTCAGTCTTCCACTGCTGGAAGAGATTTTGCTTCAGGCTATTGGAGCAGAAGTACTTATAATTGGATATTGCCTCTGGGCCTTACCTGATTTGCTTTCGGAAGTGGGTCATCCGGGTTCATTGGGTTTCAATTTTGAAAGCAGAAGTGCTTTTTGGGGTCTCATCGGGGAAGAAAAGTCATGAGGGTCCATTCCAGGCTCCAGGTGGGTATTGTAGGATTGCTGTCAGGTTCTAGATCTCAATTGTGCCCTTTCAGCAGCTGAACAGCAGACAGAAAGCAGCAGGAGAGCCTTCTCCTGGCACTGAAAAGCTATAGAAGGAGAAGCTTTACCTGCTGGTGGTGTCTTCCTGTTATGCAGATGCCAAAGAAACGCCCCCACCAAGAAAAGGCTACAATGCTTAGGGGCTATTCCCAAAGCTCTGGAGAGAAGCCAGGGCAGGAAAACTCTGATCTAATTCAGGAAGTCCCTAAGGGTGCTGTCGCTCTTTGGTCACTGCACTCTTTGGTGCCGTGGCTCTTTGGTCACCCATGGATCTTCTGATACGGCATCTGGTTTGACCCTCAGCAGTACTTAAAAGATGGTAGTGTAGAGTCAAAACCCCAGAATTCCATCTTCACCTCTGAGAACTCTGAGGTTACAAATTAAAGCAGAAGGCAGGCACTTGCAATCTGCAGGGCCAAATTGTAGGTAAGAACATAAGAAGAGCCTCTCTGGATCAGGCCAAAGGCCCATCTAGTCCAACTTCCTGTATCTCACAGTGGCCCACCAAATGCTTCAGGGAGCATACAAGACAACAGTATTCCCTGCTTTCCTTGTATACCCTGCTTGCTTCAGAAGCATGGTCTGCAACTACATGAGCAGCTATAAACCAAGGGTGCTTCCACAGTGGATCCCTACAGTGCTACAAAAGCACTACTTTCTTGCAATTAGCTGCCTGCAGGATTAAATCAGAGGTTCTCTATAGAGTACCACATTCCCCTGCAGTGCCCTTCATAATGGTCAAGATCCTTCTGTATCGTCTGCTCAGAAATAAGTTCCGTTCAGCCAAGGGCCTTTCCAATGCTTTCAGCCTCTCATTTCAGGCCTGGCCATTTCATTACCAGTGTCAGTTAACCCCTGCTAACTGGGCCACAAAGCACCTTTTAAAGTAGTAGTATCCTCTTGAGTTCAGCAGTGGGAGAGAAACTGTCCCTCTTCACCCTGGCATGGTGTCTTTTCCAGTGACTGTTGCTGGTGTCACTTTTGCATCGTGTGTGTGTGTGTGTGTGATATTGTGAGCCTTCTGGAGCCTGGAAGCATTAATTAATTTATTTTACTATACAAACCACTTTGTGAACTACTTTTTGTTGAAAAGCAGTATCAATAATAATAATAATAATAATAATAATAATAATAATAATAATAATAATTTTCCCTTGGGAGGGGGAAGCTTTCTTCTCATCATTTTATTTTCCAATTCCTCCTTTCCACCACCCCCCATTATTTTAAAATAGTTTTATAGGGCAAAAAGCCAGTGAACCCTGAGTTATCTTCCTTCCTTTAAAAAAAAAATACCGTATAAGTTCTTCCCAGCCCACCATTCACTACCTCTGCAAACGGTGGCAGCTTCTCCTCCCCACAAAGCCCTACTTCTGCTGCCATAAATGTTCTTGTTGCCATAAGATTGTTCTAGATATTGATTTGAGATTTGCTGTTATCAACCACCTTGCGCCATGTATATATCTGTGATCTTATTTATTGTTTGTACGTGACTAGGACAGATGGATTTTTGTAACCCCTTCATTTTTGCCAGCCCATCTGCCCCAAAAGGTCACCCATGTGCTTGCGTCATGGCACCCCTTGGCTCCCACATCCTGATCTGCCTCTTTCCTGCCCTTGCAATAAATTCCTTGGAACACTGGATGGAGCAAGGGTCCCTCCTTTGACCTCACCTGGCTCTTATCTGAAAGGACAGTCATGCCAACAATGCCAACAATGTTGCTGTTCTTGTTTTGATTAGGACATGGCTTCAAATGGAAGAAGGGGAAGGGAAGATCTCTCCTTGCATCTCTCATCTAGGGAACACAGATTATCCTCTTCTCTAATGGAAAGAAAAGTGGGGGGGGGGGAGTGATTTTCTGTGGACAAACCAGTAGGATGAGAAAGGATTAAGCAAACCACTCTCCTCCACTGGCTTTTGCCACCGGCTTTTTTCATATTGAAAAGGAGATTATTCTCATGCCTTCTGTGCCCAGGACCACTGAGAGCTGGTATTGGACCTGGGGCAAGATACCTAACTGCCCCCCCTCTTCCTAAATGTTCCTACAAACCTAAAGTTACTACATTATTAAAATAAGTTTTAGCATGAGTAAGATTGAAACTAAAAGAAAACATCTAACAGAATTGGATGATTGCCTTGTTTGTTTAAACAACATGGTTTACATGTAGTTTGTTAAGGAATCCGAGAGCTATTAAAGCTACTATAGTCTCCAAAATGCACTGGGGTAATAGAGGTGCACTGAAAGTGAATTAAAACTAGTGGAAATGCTGCCCTGGTTAGGCTGAGATTGAAGTACCCAAATTTATATTGTAATAAATTTATTTCGTACTGTGTAGTTTGTTTTGTCATGATTCAGAGCTCTTGGAAACCCCGACCCTGGGGATTTTGCCTCTCTGCCCTCCCTGTCCTCAGGCTTGTCTGAAGCATGAGTCATGGCCCATGACTCATTTGTAGGATCACCCAATACAAAGTGGGAGAGTGCCTATACCTTTAACCATCTTATAGAAAAGGGACTTTTCTATAAGAAAACCATGGCTCTTCAGCTCTGGCATGCGCAGCTCAACATGAAAGGGTTTTTAAAGCTACAGGGTTTGTATCTGACAACCCTACTCATTTGGCCCTATGGCTCAGTTGGCTGGCAAGCATCTTTCAGCAGCCTCATTAACTTACAATTTCCAGGACTTATCAGGAGAAGGCAGGCCCGTTACAGTGACAGAGCCAACAGGTTATTTGTAGTGCAAAAAATAAAAAAATAAAAAAAAACTTCTGTAGTATGGAGGTTAAACATACAATGCACAGATGTCTCATTAATGGTTCCACACCACACTCTCACTTTCCTTTATAGACATGACAGCTAGCTACATCCACACCCACACCAGAAATTCCCCTTGTATTTGCAGCTGGAGAAAAAAAAATGTGCTAAGAACTGACAATGTCACGGGTTCTTAACTACCAGTGTCTCTCCAGTACCCTACCAGCAACAATCAGCCCCCTCCCCAGAATCCTTGTGCACATTTCAGGGAGGGAGGTAACATGCCTCTGTGACACTCAGCAATGTGCTGGGCAAAACATCCAGCAACATAAGCAGCAGCCAAAAGGAGTCCGCCCAAGGGTCTTTCTGGCTGAATAATGGTCAACACTGACAGGCAGAGTTCTTCACATTTTCAGGCTGGGCTTTCCCAGACCTGCCTAGAGGAATTGGGGATTGGAGGTCTGCATGCAATGCAAGGGTCTTAGACGAGGATTTTTCCCAGCATACAAGGCATGTGCTCTTCCAACAAAATGGTGCCAAAGGCAGGAAGCCCCAATTGTAACTAGCAGGCCTAGTTGATCCATGAGGCCAACTGAGGCAGTTGCCTCAGGCAGCCGATTGGCAGCCTTGCCCCCTCCTATGTGCCTCCATTGGGAGGAGCAGAGATTGGCACATCACCTGGTAAGGACAGGGGCAGCATTTAGCACATTGTCAAGATGGCTTAGGCCAGCAGCCACCATGTTCTGCTTTGGCGCTCTGTTAAATGGCAGAGCTTTCTTCAGCTAGTTGAGATTTGACATTCTGCCACCTCTACCATCTTATTCTATCGCAAGCGTGAACCTGGCTTAAGCCAAAGTGAGAGACAAGGGGTAGGCCAGCAAAGCTGGCTAGTTCTTGGATCCCAGAACTGAGAGGTAATGTGGGTCTGCCCCCTCACCTTCCCAACGACACCATTTTTAAATTCAGAAAGAAACACACCGGTCAGTGTTCCTTCTCCCCCCCCCTCCCCCACAGGTGTGCAGAGCCCTACTGTGGCTGTACAGGTGTGGCTCTGGAGCACTCAGTGGTGATGTCATTGCCAAGCTACTGAACACCGAGAGGGAAATTGTGCATGGCTCTCCAGCCATGCAACTTAGAGGGAACACTGATCAGCGCAGTGGCAACAAAGACAAACAGAAAAAGTCTGAACAGAACTTATTTGGTCAGCACAGAGAGTACAAATTTGCATATATTCACTAGTTTACATAAGTAGCACCTTTGGGGCAGAATGTGAGAACCCCTGTTCCAAAGTAAGGGAGAATCCAGCATTTGGGGTGAGGGGGGGGGGGAGAGAAGAGATAGACAGCTCATGTGCAAAGTGAAGAAGTCCTGCTCCCTCACCTGTGGATCATCTCTCCCCTTCACTTTTCACAAGTCCATAAAGTCCCATATTATTGGTGTTTACAAAACACTGAACTCTCTAGAGCTTTCCAAAATCTATCCACTAGGAACAATCGTACTCCTGATATGTCACCAAGGTAATGTATTTTCAAGAAAGTTCTGGTTTTACGGAGTAGGGGCCACATCAAAACCATTCACTTGGGCATGGAAAACATGAGAACACTGTTCAGTCCTACATCAGAAGGGTCCAGCTGAGGTAGGAGACGGTGAGGAGAAGCAGGCAATGGACATCTTTGGAGTCCGGACTGGAGTCGAATGTTGGCTCAGCGACTCGGTAATAAGTGACGTTCACAAGGCCAAACTGAACGCTGGGAAGATTTGTCTTTATCCAGTCCTCGTAAAAGCCAACGCGCGTGTAGACCCCTGGGCGGTTCGGGATCGCACACATGTCACCCCAGCTCACAATGCCTGCCACAAACCAGGCGCCATCCTCCTGGCAGACCAGGGGGCCCCCGGAGTCACCCTAAGTGGAGAGAAAGAGGAAATGATTGCCCAAGATTGTGCCCCTCAATCCAAACATACCCTTCTTGGTGGACTCTCTCCTACCTCCTTTTATAGCTAGAGATTACCTATTACAGCTTACAGGGCCGGCCCTTCCATGAGGCCAGCTGAAGTAGCTGCTTCAGGCGGTATATGGGCAAGTTGTCTCTGCCTGCCTCCTTGCCTTCACTGCTTCCCCTTCTCTTTCCACTCTCTGGAGTGGAAAAGGAAGAGGGGGACAAAGAGGAAATGTGGAGAGGAGGAGAGTGCTGAGCTAGAACACTGGAGAGCGGGAGGGGCAGAGGTTGCCACACCATCGGATAGGGGGTAGCATTTGACATACCACCACAGGCATCAGGTGCCAGCCCTTTGGGCCAGCCCAGTATACAGATACTTTTTCCCAAGCTGCTGCTAAACATGTGCAGCATGCCGTCCGCTCAGTACATATGGGATTGGGCCTTCCAGAATTTTACCTGTCAGATTGCCCCCTGCATCTGCTAACGTGCCGCCAAACCCCACCAAGCAAATACTCTCGTATCTTAGCACAGAATCCTTGGCATCCTCGCTACAGTCCCAAGCCAGCGTCCTCTCTTACCAAACAGGCATCTTTCTCTCCCTTGGCATAGCCAGCACAGATCATGTCATCCTGGATCTCTCGGGCACTGGCTTTGATATTTGTGCCAATATGGTACATGGCATCACAGGCCAATGTGCCAATCAAGGGCAGCTGGATCTGTTGTAGCGTCTTGGGAGCCGCAAGGGTCGCTGGTGAGCAAAAGAACGATGGTAGAGAAGAGAAAGTGAGAACGAGAAAACAAGCAATAAGTTTCACACCACTGTGGGACAGGTTGCAAATTATCTCCCTCCCACCTTAAAAATGGCTACATCCATTTGTTCTTACCCCACCCCTGGCCCTGCACATCACCTAACAAAACAGCCAAAAAATGTCATATTTCTTTCCACTAATTTCACCTTTCCTCTTGAGTTTAGTCATGCCTAAATACCTCCCACTCCCTCCTTAAAGCCCCACCCCTTCTAAGCTCCTCCCAATTAATGACCTGCCTCTAATGGCACTTCAAGTCATGCTTAACAATTAGGCCTGCACTTAATTAATACTTCTTTTCCCCATTTTGATGTACTTCCTTCTGAGCCTATCCAGATGCCTTCTCTAGCCTCAGTTCCCTTCCTGTTCCCCCCAAGTATCACAATCGCATTTACTGGTCTTATGTCTCCCCACCGCACTTCACAATGCCTCCTCACCTCCATACTGTGGGGCTCCCCATCCTGTCACCCAGCACAAGGTGCCATTTGGAAACTGGACCTGAGCATCTGGGAGACAGGCCGGAAGGATGCTTTGGGTGAAGCGGACAGGATGCTCCAGGCGGGCTAAAGCTATATCCCCACTGGTCCCATCGCCGTCATAGCCACTGTGCACAATCACCTGGGACAATTTTGACCACACAGCATTGGGGTCTGAGTTCAAGAGCTGGAAGTTCCCCAGGTTTACTAGGTAACGAGAGTGTTCTGTATACCTGTTGGTAGAAAGCACCAAGAGTCAGGATTTCTGGGGGAGTTGAGGGGCAAACAGGGACATATTGTGTAGTATTTATTCAAATTATCCAGTGGTGTCCAAACTTTTTGGCAGGAGGGCCACATCATCTCTCTGACACTGTGTCGAGGGCCAGGGAAAAAAAAAGAATTAATTTACATTTCAAATTTGAATAAATTTGCATAAATGAATATATTAGAGATGGAACTTTATATGAATGAATGAAGGTCTTGTAATAGCTCAAGGCCTACAAAGGCCTTGCACAAAGCAAGGCCAGCCTTTCCTTTGCTGCCGCTGCTGCATCACAGATGTGAAACAGCAAGAAGTGGAGGGAGCCCTCGTCTCACAGCTCATGCAAGAGGTCAAACATTTGGCTGTCATGCTGAGAGCAGTTGCATCAGGCCAGTGTGGGCTCCAGCAAGTCTCCAGAGGGCCAGAGGCTCATTGGAGACTGGGGGCTCCCTGAGGGCCGGATTGGGAGTCCTCGAGGGCCACAAGTGACCCCAGGGCCGGGGTTTGGGCACCCCTAAAATTATCAATCAAGCTATGCCAACAGTCTCCTTACCATCCCAAACCATCATCCCTCCTGAGCTCCAAGGGCTCACAATCACAGCCACTACCTCTGTCCTGGCTGCCAATTGTCCTCCTGTCACTTGACAAGAAGACACAGCATTGTCCACCATATTTGTTGCACTGTGGCAGCCATTATGCTTTACAATGTACATTAATATCATTGCAAAGAAACATGAGAGTGCTGGACCAGTAGATTGGCATCAGTGACTGAGGTTCTGTTTCCACTCACCGAGGGAAGCAATGGGCCGCTGTCAGCACCCACTCAGCATTGATGAGGGTCGCACCACAGGTGTGCTTTCTGTCATACTGGAGGCTGGCTTGCCACGGCCAAGCCCCCCGAGAGGCATCTTCTCCCCCCACAATACGGTTTTTGGCCACCACCTGGCCACACACTGTTGGAATATGAGAGAGAGAGAGAGAGAGAGAGAGGAAAAGAAGTTTGCTAAAAATATGGTCTCATGTTTCTAGTTTTTGGCCTCCTTCTCAAAGTGTCCAGGTACGCATGTAAACTCTTAGAATTAAGGGCAGAAACAAAGGGAAAGACTTTGTCACTAGCAGGGCTGGCCCAAGGCTTCCTAGCAGCAAAGGGGGTGTGCCAAATGCTACCCTTTCCTGGTGATGTGCCAGCTTTTGCTTCTCCTGCTTCCCAGATTGAAAAAGAAAGAGAGGGCCGGTGTGGAGGAGAGGTGAGTGGTGGACTAGGCAGCCTCTGAGGAGGAGAAGCAGGGGTGGGTGAGTGGGCAGGTGGAGGTGGGCACCCCATCAATCAGCTGCCGAAAGCCACCAGTCAATGTCGTGGATGGGCTGCCCTGGTTCCTAGAGCCCATCCATATGCGTCTTCTCCACTCCTAATAATTTTGCAGTGTGGTTCCACAAGGTATTGCTATTTAGCTCCACCTCCTTGGTCCATTCGGCTCCACTGCTGACCTGCTAGATGTGACACCACTGCTTCTGCAGTTCAGGCAAACCAGTTCCCAGCACAATGATGGAAAATGACTCAACATCTCCCCAAAGGACGGGGACAGCTGGTGTTGGCATGCGTCATAAGAACATAAGAACATAAGAACAGCCCCACTGGATCAGGCCATAGGCCCATCTAGTCCAGCTTCCTGTATCTCACAGCGGCCCACCAAATGCCCCAGGGAGCACACCAGATAACAAGAGACCTCATCCTGATGCCCTCCCCTACATCTGGCATTCTGACTTAACCCATTCCTAAAATCAGGAGGTTGCGCATACACATCATGGCTTGTACCCCATAATGGATTTTTCCTCCAGAAACTTGTCCAATCCCCTTTTAAAGGCGTCCAGGCTAGACGCCATCACCACATCCTGTGGCAAGGAGTTCCACAGACCGACCACACGCTGAGTAAAGAAATATTTTCTTTTGTCTGTCCTAACCCGCCCAACACTCAATTTTAGTGGATGTCCCCTGGTTCTGGTGTTATGTGAGAGTGTAAAGAGCATCTCCCTATCCACTCTGTCCATCCCCTGCATAATTTTGTATGTCTCAATCATGTCCCCCCTCAGGCATCTCTTTTCTAGGCTGAAGAGGCCCAAACGCCGTAGCCTTTCCTCATAGGGAAGGTGCCCCAGCCCCGTAATCATCTTAGTCGCTCTCTTTTGCACCTTTTCCATTTCCACTATGTCTTTTTTGAGATGCGGCGACCAGAACTGGACACAGTACTCCAGGTGTGGCCTTACCATCGATTTGTACAACGGCATTATAATACTAGCCGTTTTGTTCTCAATACCCTTCCTAATGATCCCAAGCATAGAATTGGCCTTCTTCACTGCCGCCGCACATTGGGTCGACACTTTCATCGACCTGTCCACCACCACCCCAATATCTCTCTCCTGATCTGTCACAGACAGCTCAGAACCCATCAGCCTATATCTAAAGTTTTGATTTTTTGCCCCAATGTGCATGACTTTACACTTACTGACATTGAAGCGCATCTGCCATTTTGCTGCCCATTCTGCCAGTCTGGAGAGATCCTTCTGGAGCTCCTCACAATCACTTCTGGTCTTTACCACTCGGAAAAGTTTGGTGTCATCTGCAAACTTAGCCACTTCACTGCTCAACCCTGTCTCCAGGTCATTTATGAAGAGGTTGAAAAGCACCGGTCCCAGGACAGATCCTTGGGGCACACCGCTTTTCACCTCTCTCCATTGTGAAAATTGCCCATTGACACCCACTCTCTGCTTCCTGGCCTCCAACCAGTTCTCAATCCACGAGAGGACCTGTCCTCTAATTCCCTGACTGTGGAGTTTTTTCAGTAGCCTTTGGTGAGGGACCGTGTCAAACACCTTCTGAAAGTCCAGATATATAATGTCCACGGGTTCTCCCGCATCCACATGCCTGTTGACCTTTTCAAAGAATTCTATAAGGTTTGTGAGGCAAGACTTACCCTTACAGAAGCCATGCTGACTCTCCCTCAGCAAGGCCTGTTCGTCTATGTGTTTTGAGATCCTATCTTTGATGAGGCATTCCATCATCTTACCCGGTATGGATGTTAGGCTGACCGGCCTATAGTTTCCCGGGTCCCCCCTCTTTCCCTTTTTAAAAATAGGCGTGACATTTGCTATCCTCCAATCTACTGGCACCGTGGCCGTTTTGAGGGACAAGTTGCATACCTTAGTCAAGAGATCTGCAACTTCATTCTTCAATTCCTTAATAACCCTTGGGTGGATGCCATCAGGGCCCGGTGACTTATTGATCTTTAATTTATCAATGAGGTCTGAAACATCTTCTCTTTTAACCTCTATCTGACTTAACTCCTCGGTTAGGAGGGGCCGTTCGGGCAGCGGTATCTGCCCGAGGTCTTCTGCCGTGAAGACAGTACACACAGTGGCATCATTAGGGTTAGTGTCACCCAGTGCAGAGGGAAGGGGGTGAAATGAGGTGGGAAGAGGGCAGCAACAAGAGCAGGCAGAACAGGACAGGAAGGGGTGGAACAGGGTGTCACTGGGTACACCTGGCTTTTCAATTCATCAATGGGCCAAGGTTTACCCATGTGAGGGGCAGATTGAGGCTTCCCCTCGGCCACAGGCATGGCAGCCATACTCATGGCCAAGTTCCCTTATCCACATCCCTTACTGCCAACATCTGCAGCAGAAGAAGCTCCAGAGCCTAGATCTACCAGGCTTCCCAATGTGGAGCCCAGGTCTACCTGCCCAGTAGACCTGGCCTCCCAGTTGGCCCTGCCTCCATCTTACACTTTTTACAAGGCCAGCTGACATTTCCCGCTCCCCTTCCCTGGTGTCACCTAGTACAATCTGCACCCCCCCCCCATAATCCCCTAGTGATGCAACTCAGCGCACTCCCCCTATATTACATGGAACCAATCAGTCAGTCAGAGTACCATCCAAACCAGCTTCTAGCTTGACATCCTAACCACTATGCAACACTGGATGTTTAAAACAAGTTTAAGATTAACACGCACATGCCTCAGTCTTAGGGTGAGGCTGATTTTTTGGGGGGGCGGCTGCACCTTTACGAGTTGCACAGCTGTGACCATTCACATAGACAGGAGGCTTACATCATTGCTACTACAATCCCAGGGATGGGGGGTTTCATTGAGAGAACCACCCTCCCTCCTGTTCCATGACAAATCACTTACCTGTCTGAATGCCATTTTGTGCACCTCCTAGAAAAGAGCAGAGACAGAAGAAACAGGAAATGTGTTTTTATTGTTCACCATTTTTAACTCAGACACCACAAAATTCCATTGCAGAGATACCATGTTTTGCTTTAGCACATATGGAAGGCCAGATGGACCTTCACACGCACTCTTTGACTGGCTATATCCAGAAACACAGCCCTTTTTTAACTACAAAGAGACAGTGGCGTCACTAGGGTTCGCGTCACCCGGTGTGAGATGCCAGTGTGTCACCCCACCATTCCGTGGGCGGGGCAACACCCCACCCCCACTGGTTTTTTGGCTGTACCTTTTGATAGAACAAAGATAGAACACATTCTGCATGAAATTACGCATTGATTGATATATAACATGCTGGTATTATTCCTCCAAACTGTGATTTTGGTCACTAGTGGTGTCACACACACCCCTCCAGGGTATCAACTTACTAACACCTTATTGCAGCAGTTCTCAAACTTTTAGCACTGGGACCCACTTTTTAGAATGACAATCTGTCCAGGACCCACCAGAAGTGATGTCATGGTGGAAGTGACATCATCAGGCAAATTAAAATAAATAAGGATAAATAATTAAAGTAAAATGAATAATTAAATAAGCCGAAGCCAGCCTTGGTTCACCAAGTGAATTTCCTCTGTAGCCTGCCTGAAATAACACCCCCCCCCCCCAAAAACCAGTAAGATTTTCAGCCCCACCCAGTGCCCAGTTCAATTTAAGAACTTCTGTTTAAACCAGATCACTATCAGGATCCACCTGGCTGTGCAGGTCTCAAAAAGGTTCACATCAGCTGAAGCCTCTGTTTTGATCCTTTTTAGTGGTGGTGGGGGGAGGCTGCATTCTGGATCATTTATTGAGCTCCAGTTCCATCAGACCAGGACCATTCTGGTGGCTTCACATTCCCCTTTGCCTGGCCTGACCACCAGCCAAGGCACGTTTGCTTATTTGCGAGTAAACTTGACTGTGAGGCTTAGTTTTGCTTTCCATAGGGCTCAATACATTCATCTGCTTCCTTCTCAGGTGTTTTTGGGGGCTGCATTTATTGGATCAGAACCATTCTGGTGTCATTAGATTCCTCTCAGCCTGCCCTTTCCGACGGACTAAGGCAAGTGCCTACTCACAAGTAAACGTGTGACACAGCTGTTTCACTTTCCATAGGGCTTCATGCATTTTTTGTTCTCCGGTTTTTTGGCCATAACTTTTGATTAAAAGGAGATATTTCACTCTGGTTTTTTGCATTGCATTCTGCTCAAAATTCCACATCCAACAGTATATAATATGATGGGGTTACTCCTAACGACCACGATTTTAGCATGCCACCCTCGTGCGTGTCACCCCCCGTGCCTGTCACCCGGTGTGTTCCGCACCCCCTACACCCCTAGCAACGCCACTGCAAAGAGATCTCTTTTTTTCTTTTCTTTTCTTTTTTTTAAAGATTTACATTCCACCTCTGTTGCAAAGCAATCACTCAAAGTAATAAATAGACATTAAAATAGACATTTATAAAAAATAAATAATAAATAGACATTTAAAATAGACAATAAAATCACACGTGCACACACAATACAAGATAACATAGCCAAGAGTTGGAAAATCTCCAGTATAAAGTCAACTGTAGCAAAGCTTAAGGATGTGTAACTAAAATACACTTGTCCCCCGTTTACCCTGCCTCTATTGCCCTTATCTCCCTCTGTTGTCTCTTTTCTGCCAGTTTGTACATTGTGAGCACCTCAGGGCAGAGACCTGTCCCCTTATTATATTAATGTTCATCCCTTGCATGCAGATGGCACAAGAACAATAATAAAGCCAGCTAAAAGAGAAAGACCACAGCAGCAGCACCAAATTTCCGTCTAGTTTCATACAGCCTACCCCCGATCGCCTTCCGAAATGTAAAGGCCTTCATGAGTTGTGGGAAGGAAAGGAGAGAGGGGCCAGACACACTTCCTGGAGAAGATTGTTCCAGAGCCTGGATACAATGGCTCAAACAGCCCTAAATCAGACTTAATCCATCACTTCGGATAGAGACCCAGAGCTGGATCTCAGCCAAAGGAAGACCTGCAAGAGCGTATGTACTGGTAGTTCACATGCAAGGCGGCAGATCTTGAGACATCCTGGAAGGGCAGGCCCAGGAATGTTGCTCCCCAAATTGAAACAGCTTTTTTTCCCCCTTCAAATATGCAAATTTGCAAGTTTTCAAATTGCACTCCACTCTTCCCTTCTTAGTACCAGTGGCAGTTGTATCACTTCATGTGCCATCTCGTGGTACGGCATCATGGGGGCACAGTGCAGAGCTTTGCCCCCGAAACTCCAGTAACCAGCATCATTGGGACAAATACTGGATGAGCTATTGGCCACCTCTGAGAACTGGTTCCCAACCTGTCACCTGACGGAACTCATTTCACTAGAGCTGCCAACTCTGATGGAAACTTTTCCTAGAGATGTGCATTCCCAACAGGAGGTAACACTAGACATCCCTAGAGCCCCTGTTTAAATCTCCCAGCTTGCTCTCTATTGTCACCTGGAAGTGGATTTTGGTTCCTGGAGATTTCAGCCCACTCCTGAAGGGCTGCAAGGCCTACATTCCACCCAACTTCATGGTAGGACAAGTCTTGCAGGCTGGTCTCAGGCCTGCTCTACCCCCATCCTTACAAAAGTATCATCAGAGCATCACCAGGAAACTAAATAGTTTCCTTGATGTTTATTGGACTATGCCTCGGGCATGGCAATTTGCAGATTTGCTGCAAAGTTCAAAGAACTGCATTGTCCAGCGTTCCAGTTGAGAGACACTCAGTTTCACTGTCCAGGACACCTGGGTCAATAAATGAAGCAGTGACATCAAAGATGAAGCTGGGGAACCACGGGATAGTGCAGTATAAACAAAAACCAAGGAGGAAGTAAACAGATGAAAACATGTAAGGGGAAAAAATGCCAACAGTTATGTTGACCCCTCCCTGTTAACTGGGCAAAGAGGTACTTTTTGTTCAAGTGGTGCTCCTTTCATACTTAGCAGGGGGAGAGTAACTGTTCCTCTTCAACCCAAAACAGTGGCAGTTTGTGGCAGTTTGCTGGTGTTCTGCATCTTTTTAGATTGTGAGCCCTTTTGGGACAAGGAGCCATTTAGTTATTTGAGTTTCTCTGTAAACCACTTTGTGAAGTTTTTTGTTGAAAGGCAGTATGTAAATACCCTTGATGATGATGATGATGATGATGATGATGATGATGATGATGAAGTTTAGTTCTGGTTCTGTTCTTGGGCTGAACGTATGCCCTGAGGCACCCTTGTCCTTCGTTCTAAGTGTCTGTATCCTTGAGTCACTCTTTTGCTCCTAATTCCCGATTCTCACAAACACTCCCAGCTCTAGTGCCCAGGCAGGCAGGCTTGTGGGACGGCAAGACTGAGCATTTGCCAAGGCCACAAGAGGAGCCCAGGACCTTTCATCAGAACATTCTCAGTATTCATGCCTCACCTCTTACAAGGAAGGGAGGGCCACTTAAAGTGCCTTGAAATCCTGAAATCCTGGACTCTGCACTGCCAGGTGTCAAGGTCTAACAGTTAGACTCTCATCCAGAAGGCCTACAATGCCTTTTGATTTTAAACATTTTATTTTTAATTAAATGTATTTGCTGCCGCACTAGTTTAATCAAGCACATTCACTCCTTCCCGAAGATTCCTGGTTGTTGGGCCGCTATCCAAGTGGCTTGATCATCTACTGAACTAAGCAGTATAACCTGTGCCACACTGCCTTGCCCAATCACACAGTGGGACAGGGATTGGTGATAATCAGCATCAAGCAAGGAAGCCAGCTCTTCTTGGCCATTTCTTGCAGGAACTGGGCCAATGTGGGAGAGGCCAAGGGTGTCAATCCTCAGCCTCTCTCTTTGACCTGGAATCTCCAGGAATCACAATCAGAATCCATCTCTAGCTGAGAGAAATTTTAACAGAATCTTTTGCATCACATGGCAAGGGGGGAGAGATCCATAGAATTCCCATTCCCACACACTGTTCCACTCTGCTTCCAGAAAACCCAAGAGTTCTGGTTGCTGTTAGGATATTAGAATTGCATGGAATTGCATGGAATGCATGCTTGTCCCTTTACAGGAATCTGTAAAGGCAACTGAAAATTGCCTGCATTTTTTTGGAACAATATTCCCATTTGATGGAACTACAGACTTTGAACCAAATTCTGCTATTGTTGAAGTTTAGCACTGAGCCAAAGTCTAGCTGCTGCAAAATGGAACGTGTTTTATTTGTATATGTCAAGAAGTCAATAAGCAATTCAGCTGGCTGGGCTTTCAGTTGCCTTTCAGTTCTCCAATGAAGCCCAGCTCAGGGTTCAAGGTGGACGTGGGGGGAGGTGTATCAGAGGTGGGGTGACACCTGATGCAGGTGAATTGTGCCGGATGCTATCCTCTTCAGTGCCAGCCTACATGCTCCCTTCATCTCCTTCAGACTTGTGCCAGCTAAAGATTGGTGCAGATTCAAGGAGACCCATTGTTGGTTGAGGTATTTTCTGTTCCTCATCCCAAGCCGCCACTCATTTTGGGACATTTTGGCATGATAAAGGCCACAATGGATGGACCAATAAATAAACACCTCATCAAACCCAGCTTATTTAAGATTGATGCATCTTTCATAGAGTAACTGGTGAATAATCATTTCAGTTACACATGCCAAATCAGCAATCCTAGATCCTAGGAACAATTCCCATTTGGGACCTTAGGGGAGTACCCAGGTACCCTACCCCTCACCTTGGTCCTAACACCTTCTCCTGGGTTTAGAAAACTACAGGTGGACTCCAAGGCCCATACTTATACTCCCTGATACAGCTGAGAAACCATAAAGCAACATATATTTAAAGAGTAGAGAAAACTGCCTTTTCGCCCTCTTCATCCTCACTGACATCACAAGTACGAAAGGGCAGGAAAAGGATATATATCTCTTCCGCATGAAACAGCTTAGTAAACCTACCCTGCTCCCATTACACTAACCAAGGTGCCCTGGCTTCCTACCCTCCTTATTTTAGCCACTTAACCTCACACTTCAAATGATTAATCATCATTCTCCCAAATACTTGACACACGCTTTTACAGACCCATGACCCTGGGTAGGAAATATACAGCTCTATAAAGTTGCTTGTGTTTCAACAGAGGTGAGAAGCCAGGGGGAGAATCCAACCACTAGGCACTTCTCTTTCCCCTCTTGAACCTAAGAATCAAATTTAGGAACTCCCCTAGGGTGACCCCAGTCTCTTCCCAAGGAATCCAGGTTTCCAGGCACCGCTCCCCAGAACCATCGACCTCACTGCTCTGCTCCAAACAGACAGGCTTCCTGATTCCCCGCAGCATCCCCAGTGACTTACCCTGGCTCAGAGGAAGTATGGAGAGGCAAAGGAAGAGGAAGAGAGGGGTTCTCATGTTGCAGAGGGCCCCTGCGTCACTTCCCAGGCTGCAGGGCAGGCACAAGCCTGCAGCCCTCCAGGGTTGCTTCTGTGACAAACAGAAGGAGTGTGCTTCTGTGAACACACAGCCTGTTCCTGCCAGCCTCTAGGGAGAATGTGACCCAACCTGTCTGCCCACCCTGAGCTTTTCTGTCCCTCCAGGTAGCGACACCCTACTGGCCTTTTGCCCTATCCTCGCCTGGCTAGACTTTGCTGAGACAGCAGTCGGAGTTTCGGCAACTCCAGATTCTGAGAAAGGAGATCCAGCCCCAAGGGGGGAAACCAACATTCATTTTGCCTGAATAGACCAATGCAGCACTTGTCAAGCAGTTCTTCCCTGTTCATAGCCCCCATTCTGCCCACGTATTGCTGTCCAACGACCAGACCACGTCAATTCACCTGTGTATCTTCAGACAGGATCTATCCCATCCTGGGCCAGCGGCACCATCCTGGCGTTTCTGCTGGCCAAATCGGCCTGTCCATGCAAATCGGACCCCAAAAATGGTTGCATTCAGAAGACAGAAGCAGGCAACATTTCAGCCTTTCAGCGAAATTTGGCATGAGGAAGATTCCAGAATGGGATCCGGCTGCAGGTTTGAGGTGATCAGACTTGAGCTGATGAAAGAGCAGGAGCGGCCGGCGGTAGAAGGCCAGCACCGTGGAAGACAATCACCCTTTGTTAGGTTTTTGTGTATGCTCAGTGCAAGCATCAGGTTGCTGGAGGCACTGGGAGCAAAGCCCTACACTGTTCCCCCACCCACCCAAGCTTGCCAGCGATCAGTGCCAGTAGCTGTGGGTGGCAGCTCCTCCCACTATCCTTATCAACAAATGTGGGGTGGGGGGGAATCTGCAGCCACTGACTGGTACTGGGGAATTTACGGGATGGCCCAGCCATGGACACAGACTCACAATCCATGCGTCACCTGGCACAATCCTTGGTGCTGCCCCAATACAATGTGGGAATGGGACACACCCACCCACCTAAATGGACTCTTTTTATCTATATGACTGGACCGCCTTTACATTTGTGCTTTGCAAGACATCACCACTCACCCACCCCTCTCTTGCAGAGCCTTCTGGCTTCAGTTTCTGGTCACAACCTCCTTACAGCTAAGTTACAGTTCGTGCTGTAACTTGATGCAAACATTAGGCCAGAACAGAACAAGCAACATTCTTTGTTATTTAACATGCAGGGCTTTTTTAAAAAATTCTGAAAACATGAACAAGAAGAAAAACACTTATCACCATAAAATGGTGCTTAGAGCAAAGAAAAGGGGGAAAGAAACAAAACAAAAAGTGCTGATTCTAAATTCTAAAAATCCAATTAATGATTAAAGCATATATGCACATGAAACAAGAGTGATGGGTTTTTAAAATACACACAAACAAGCAAACCAAAAAACTCTAATCACATACATGTTTACTCAGAATTAAGTCCCACTGTGTCTGATGGTCTTACTCTCAGGTAAATGTGTAGACGTGAGTAAGCCTTAGACAAGAGAGAAATATCATTAAAGCATAATCATAAAGCATAAAGAAGGAATAAATGTGATTGGATTATTGGATTGATTGGAATACTTCTTGCATCCTGATTATTGTCTATAAATAAAATACTTAAATAAAAATGCTGTTAACAGTGAGAGGCTGATCTAGGCCCTTCTCTAGAAGAGGAAGGGAGGGAAGAAGGATGAGGACGTGTATTTGTACAGGAAATTCTGGAACAATATCTGGGAGAGAGATAAGCATACCACTCTATTTGACATTCTCAAGAACTACAAGTCCCAGAGACACCTTAGTTTCTGCAGGTATTTCCTAACATGAACAGGTGGAGGAGCCAATAGGTCATGTAAGCTAACAAACTGCAGGAAATGAAAAGGCAACAGCTTATGCTTTCCTTTATGATCATATGGACTAGAACCTTGGTTTTCAAAAATGGAATGAGGGTAGTTTGTCAAAGTGCAGGGAGAAAGAAAGGAACTGATGAAGAGTTCTAGGGGCCAGTAGTAATCACTTGCCCGGAGCCCACAAAAGCTGGAACCAGCCCTCACTATTTGTGGGGCAGAACGTCCAACCTTCAAGAGGTGACCCAAATCATTTTTGAACTGCCTGTTAATTTGGTTTTGCTTCTATGCTGTTTTTTCACCTCTGCCAGGCCTTTGGAGTGGCTTACAATTTGAAAACAATAAAACAACGATAAACCAACAATAACATGATTTTTAAAAAAAACAAACACACAATTCAGCAAAAAATAAGAAACAGAAAGCAAAAGAGTCTGTTCCAATCACTTCAGGTCAAACAACAAACACATTTTTGTGCCTTTGTGACTGATCCTGAATGAACACACACACGGTTCTTTGGATTTTTGGAGCGGCAAACAACAGATGACAGGAAAATTCAAAGGACTTCTAACGTTTACTCGTTTGCAAACGGGACCCCCACACACACACTTGGAGGACCCCGAAGGATCACAGTGATGCAGGTTTTATAGGGTCTCCCAGATAGGGGAGGGGGACAAGAGGACACAAAGAGAGAAAAAATATCCAGGGGAAAATAACATACAGGCAGACACACAAACATTTGGCATGTTATCAGTACAGGATGTTGACCTGAGGATGGCAATTCAATACACATTGGCAATTTGTTTACAGAGATATCCGTTAGAGGGGGTCTGGTACTCTGACTCATCCCTTTTACCCTAACCCTTTTATCCTCATTTGTTGATTGCCCTTATCTATGACTTTTCTGTTCACCCTTGGAGGCCCATACCACAACTGTCTGGTTCTCTGAGAGGGATAGCTTTTGGTCAGAGAAGAGCCTTATGGGTGAACTGGGCATCTTGGGATATTTCCATATTGTGAGCTGGGCATATTGATATCATGACCCAGGAAAATGTCTGCAGAATAGGGGCTGTCCAGGTGTCCAAGGGAGCTAGTTCCACAATCCAGAAGCCACTTCTGGCCTCTGTCTTTTGTCATTGCCAACTGCATCCCCAAGGATGGCAGGATACAGAGCAGGGCCTTTGCTGACAGTCTTAACAAGGTGGCAGACTGTTATGGGGAGAAGGAAGGCAGTCCTCTGGATGCAGAGGTTGGCCCTGATCCTACAGGGACGAGCGAGCAATGCAGCCTGGTGCTGAAGGAAAACTTCACTGCATACATTCTTGCTGCAGAACAGATAAGAGAAGGGCAATCAAGTAGGCAAAAAGAGATGAGCCAGCAAAAAACCCCAAACTGCTCCCTCCTGCAGTCAAAGGGACTGGTATGACTCCAAACTGTAGATTTCGAGCATGGGATTTCAGCCACTCGGCATAGGCTGTGACTCGCGTGTAGACGCCAGGGCGGAACGGCTTCGCACAGTCTTCTCCCCAGCTGACAATGCCAACCAGAAACCAAGAGCTGTTGTGGGCACAGACCAAAGGCCCCCCGGAATCGCCCTGGGAACAAAGAGCAGGCAGAGAGCTCTCTCAGAATCCATCCACAGGCAGCCACCATCCCAGTGGCTCTTCCATGAGAGATTCATTTGAGAGTTGATCCCCACCCCTACCCTAATTCATTTCAGTTCTAACCCAGGGAGTCTTCAATGCCTGGGTACGCTTACAGTGATGGCTCCTGAGAGCTATGAGATTGAGCTGGGAATCAGGTCTGAATCGCACCTCTGCCATGAATTCACAAGGTACCTGTCTCCCAGCTGTAGCTGCCCCTGCAACAGGGGATAACCATATTTGCTACCTTACAGGGCTGTTGTAAGATCCTCATCAAGATAGTGCATGTGAAAATACTTTGCAAGCTCAAAAAACACTACACAAATGCTAAACCGGATTGGCCCATTCATGAAGTCAACTGAAGCTGTTGCCTCAGGCAGCAGATTTGCAGCGGGGGGGAGGTAACCTCTACCTTGTCCATCTCCTACAGTGAGTCGACAGTCTGGACAGCTGCAAAATTGCTCACCTTGCAAGCATCTTTTTTCCCTGCTTCGTATCCAGCGCAAATCGTCTCATTTGAGATAGTCATTCTCTCTTTGGGATCAGGTAGGGGCACACTGAAAAGTTCGTTGCATTTTTCCACACTTATGAGGGCAACCTCCACTTCTTGGAGTGTGTAAGGTGTAGGAAGTGGCTCTAGTGATACAAAAGAGAAAGAAAGTATGTTGTATTCAGGGAAAAGTGAATTAATGGAGCATGGTGTGTCCGTTCACGTACATGAGCCCAGCCTCCTCACCCCCCCTCACCCTAAACCTCCCTTTATTCCATTGGGCTCAAAGCAACTGAAATTACATTTAGAGCTAAATTATATTTCACACAAATTTTACAACAACACACCTTAATTGTCAGCATTCAAATATATATGCCCTTGCTATTCCTCACCAGAGGTGTAACTAGAGTGAAGTCTGAGGGGCACCTGCCCCATATGCTGTGCTGGGGGAAGGCGCAAAGTGTAAGGCAGTCACTTCCAGATTCTCCTTGGAGGAAGAGGCACTGGCAGCTTTAAGTCGTCGTCGTCGTCGTCCCCGTCCCGTCCCGTCCCCCCCCGTTCCTTCTCCAGGGAGAACCTGGAAATGACATAATGATGTCAGGTGATACTATGACATCACTGCCCCAGGAGCCAGGGCTTCTAGTTATGCCTCTGTTTCTCACTTTGGCACTTTCGCTTGCCTTCAAACCTGCAAGATAATGTTCACATTTCACCCACCAAATTTCTTAACCCATTAAGCCCTTTTTTGGGTTGTTGTGTAGATAAATGGTTTTTTTTTTTAATGTAAAACTGGAAGTATTCAGTCGCTTTTTTGTTTTGTTTTGCCAAGTGAATTACAGCTTGTGAGATGGCCCCATCCTTGATCAATGGATTTCTCCATGGATAAATATCACATGTCTCCATCCAACTCCCCAGGTTCTCACCCGTGAAATTGATGTTTCCCCATCCAGTTACCCAACAATTCATGCCCTCAGGAAAGTCAGTGGAGGGGTCTGGAATGCACACGGGGAGGATAAAGGGGGTGTATTTCACGGGTCTTTGGAGCTTCAAAAGGGCAATGTCACCAAGGGCTTCTGTCTCTGCGAATGGAGAGATTACTTGGATGACCGGGATAGTCTGAGCACTGGGACTTGGATTGCCAATCTGGTACTCCCCCACCGTCACTGTAAAGGCGGACAGAAGTCTTTTGCTAAGAAACAAAACCAAAAAAAAAATACATGATGGTTGAAACAAGCAATCAGTTTTGGGGTGCAGCAACACAAATGGCATGCAAGCATCATTCTGCGTTTAGGGTAAGGCAATCATAGAAGACATGTGAAGCATGCACTCTTTGAGAATACTTACCGAAAGCAGTGAGCAGCTGACACCACCCACCACTCGGATACAAGCGACCCACCGCAGAAATGCATTCCTTTGTAACGGACGCTAACCTGCCAGGGCCAGGCTCCCATCTTGGCATCTTGGCCACCGACGATTCGAGAAGAGAACACTGGTTGGCCGCAGGCTAGAGGAGAAAGGGAGAGATGCGGAACCACCACACAAATATCAATTGACCAATTATTTCCATTCCGTTCCCAGGACTGGTGATGAGCTCTATCTCCGGCGAGCCAAATGGATGAAACACGGGACAGAGATCCATAATCAGCTCTCACTATTTTAAAAAAAAATTATGTACTTCATAACAACCATGGTGGACTTCAAATGAGCTGTGGCACTGGTGGGGGAGAGGTTTTTACCCTTTTCCACCATCCCCTCTTCTCAACCGTCCTTGAAGCAGCCCTTAGTCCTGTTGTGTCAAGAAAATACAGGTATCTGTACAGTGCCTGTATTTTAATCATGGCAGGATTCACTTCCATTTTGATATGGATTAACACAGGGAGAACAGATAGAGGAGAGGGTTAAACCTCTTGTTGGCAAGTGTCACTGCGCCAACCCGAATCAGACCTCCCCACTGTTTCTTTCAAGATCAAATCACGCATCTCCCCCATTGCACCTGTTTTGGTTCTAACTCTGCCTCATCTCTAATCATTGCACCACTTGATCGTCCCAAAGTAGGATGCCCAAAGCAGGAAGATTAAAAGTAAACTTCTGAAGCAATTCCTAGGGACTCCCACTCTTAAAACTGCTTTAACTCTCTTGGTGCCTCGATCTTAGGCTGGAACTTGGCATGTAAGAGAATCCGATGGCTGAATACCAAAGTGATCAAATGGATAAGATTGTGTCAGACTGTTGGGAGGGGGAGAGGAAATCACTTTGAATCCTCTCTCTTATAAAACAAAATCCCCTCCCAGTAGAAAATTAGCCATATGGGATAAAGGCTCTAGCCCTCTCGTGGACCTTCTTGAGTTGGTTTTCCAGCTGCATGGGGTTTTTCACCTCATGGTGCATTTACATTATTCCCCCCCCCCTTCTGCAGTCAGTAGAAGTCTGGTTCAAGCCAGACTACTGCATCCATCTCACTCTGGTGGCCGCAAGTGTAAACTAGAACTCATTCATGTTGTCCTTTCCCCCCCAGTTTGCTCCGCAGGTGTAGATGGGTTAGAAATAGGGAGAAAGGCCTGGCTAACGGTGGGCAGCTTGGATGTTACTTCCAGCTCCAAACCAGCCCCACACAATAAAAGATCTGTGTATTCATGGGGCACACTCCTGGCTGGCGCCCTCCCTCAGATTTGGGAGAATTTGGTCAATCCCCTTAATTAAGTGGGTGAAGATTTGTCAAATCAACACCCCCCCCCCCATTCAGGAAACTGGCACGATTTCCTCCCGACATGAGGGGAGGGACCAGGGTGCCCTGAGCCAAGAGGGCACATGTTCTTCACGTGGATCCAGTCCGCGTGAGGAAGTATCACCTGAACTAGCACAATTATTAACTGGTCCAAAGTGACTCCATGAGCTTCATTGCTGAGTGGAGATTTGAACCTGGATATTCCGAGTTTGAGTCCAAGTCTCACACCAGCGTAGCAGTGGGTTCAACCATGAGAACCAAACATGGTTTCTGGGAGCCACAAGTTTAATCTCTTCTGAAGCAAGAAGTGGAGATAACTAGTAATACCATATCATAAAGATTCCTGAGAGGATCTAGCTCAGAGGCACAAGGAGGGTGGGGACTGAGGGGCAGATCTTCTGGGAGCTACGCCAAGCAGGGGCACATGACTGCCCCTCAGTCTCTGTTCTAGTTATGGAGGAAGCGCTATGTGCCTCCCCCCATTCTTTCTCCTTCAAAGGGGAGCCTCCTTAGGAGAAGGAACAAGGAGGTGCTAGCACCTCCTCCTCCAGGGAGAATCTGGATCTGTCTTGCCTCCCCAGATCCCACTTCCTCCCCCCTGAACCTCACTCCTGCCATTTTAGGAGTAGGAGTAGAATTGTAGGAGTAGGAGTAGAAAAGTAGGAGTAGAATTTAAGAGCTGTGACTCCCAGTTTTTGTATGGCAAGGCTGTCCTCTCTTACCTGGAAAGAGCTCATTTGCCCCTGAAAAAAATGGCAAGCAGAGAAAGATATTAGTACTTCAGGGCAGCCACAGTGAGAATTATTTGCTTTAAGTATTCCCCCCCCCCCCACCGCCGCCGCCACTACACTTTAAACCAAGGGCCACTGTCACTGACAACAGCAAATGTGTTTAGTTTTCCTCCTCCTTCATGTTCAGGATATGCTTATCATATCAATGGCACAATGTTCTGCATTTCTGTGTGCTCCCCTGGGAGTGGCTGAAAAAACACACACTGTGGTGTAGCTCTGTTTTCCTGGTTGTCAAAAACTGGCATGTGTGATTAAAGGTGTGACTTCTGTTTGCGGTAGTGGCTGTGCATCAAAGGGAACTTGAAAATTTGACCTAAACTCACACATTATTTACCCCAGAATATTGTAGTCTAACCTGGGGCCAGGGCAGAGGTGTGAGTGACCAACATTCGTAAGTGTGCACACAAGGGAGAGAAGCAGCAGCTTGTTCTGATCCAGTACACAAAGCTAATGAAAGTGGGGTTAGAACAGGGGTGCCCAAACCCCGGCCCTGGGGCCACTTGTGGCCCTCAAGGGCTCCCAATCCGGCCCTCAGGAAGGCCCCAGTCTCCAATGAGCCTCTGGCCTCCAGAGACTTGCTGGAGTCCACGCTAGCCTGATGCAGCTGCTGTCAGTGTGACAGCCAACTGTTCAACCTCTTGCGTGAACTGTGGGACGAGGGCTCCCTCCATCGCTTGCTGTTTCACATCTGTGATGCAGCAGAGGCAGCAAAGGAAAGGCTGGCCTTGCTTTGTGCAAGGCCTTTTATAGGCCTTGAGCTATTGCAAGACCTTCATTCATTCATATAAGTTCCATCCCTAATATATTCATTTATGTAAATTTATTCAAATTTGAAATGTAAATTAATTCTTTTTTTCCCCGGCCCCCAACACAGTGTCAGAGAGATGATGTGGCCCTCCTGCCAAAAAGTTTGGACACCCCTGGGTTAGAAGAAAGAGGTTCTCAGGATAGGAGGTAACATTATGACTTTCAGGCACAGAACCAGAACATTGTAGAGTATGGAGCTCTAGCACATCTCAACTTTCAACATGCAGCTTTTAATAAACTCATGCCGCTGGCTAGAGACGAAGGAGTGTGGAGTATGGAAGCTGGCAAGAAATGGATAACATCCTGAGAACCAGCCTGAGGCATGTTTTGCCAGTGCCCGAGGAAGCTTGGAAAGCGCAAGGGCTGTGCAGCCAAGACGATGATTGCACCATGAAGGAAAACATCTGGAGAAATGGAGGATCCTATGAGTTTCTCTCATAGAATAACACGTGTTAGAACTCCATTTGGAGAAGAAAAAAAAATGGGGTTTATAGCTAGCCTATCTGCGTAAATTGCCTTGAGCCTGCACGACTCAAGTCTACAAGTTTTCAAGAAAGGCAGTACTACTCTATATAAAATACTATAATAAAAAAATAAAATTAACTTGTCCAGCAGGGGGCAGCATTGAACACACATATACTTTCCACATGAAACACACTTCGTGAAGCCCCTTAAACCGGCTCCCCCATGAGGCAGGGTGAGGCAGTCTGCCTCAGGCAACGCATTCGAAAGTAGCATTAAAAGAAAGCAAACAGTCGGTTTAACTGACTGGCTTGTTTCCGACTGAATGTATTGGCTGCAGTGAAAATGCAAATAGTGGGGGGAAAAATGTGTGAGTCCTCTTTTCCTTCCTTCCATGAAAGTACAGTGGCCAACATGCTGAGGCTGGAAAAACTGTCCAATCTCAAAGAATAGAGCCAGGATGGTGTAGTTGTTCTGGTGTTCAAGTCCCTGCCCAACCACGAAGCTTTCTGGGTCACCTTGGACCAGTCACCATCTCTCAGCCTAACTTTTCCTCACAGGGTTGTTGTGAAGACAAAAGGAGGGAAGGAACCATGTATACCACCCTGAGTTCCTTGGAGGAAGGGTGGTTTAAAAAATGTATTAAATAAATATCTGACTGAGATGACAGCCAAAGTTTGGAGTGTTTCCAGATTAAATGGTTCTGTGTTATACAGCAGGTTCGGTTTTCAGATAAATCTAAATACGAGTTTATTTTTGTCCATATTTTCTAGCATTTTTTTTTAGTCATGCAGATTGGTTGGCAACCTTCAGTATCGAAAGACTATGGTATAAGCCTACAGCACCCGGTATTCCCAGGCGGTCTCCCATCCAAGTACTAACCAGGCCTGACCCTGCTTAGCTTCTGACATCAGACGAGATTGGGCATGCGCAGGGTAACAGTTGCATGCAGATTATTTGTTTTTAAAATTAGCATCAAACACCATGATCCTATGCATGTCTATTCAGAAGGAAGTCCCACTGAATAAGGTTGCCATCCTATGACGGTTTCCTGGAAGTAAACGCCACCACTGAACAAAGTGAATCTACTTCTAAGGAGACATTCCTAGGCTTGTGCTGTGGATCCTGGTAAGTGTGTATAGTGTTGCAGCCAAATACAGTGTGTTAAAAAAAAAAAAAGGAAAAGGGCAGATCAGGGCAGGCAGGATAGTTTTAAGATATATATACAGTATATCTTGCTCATGATGTTGCTATTCACTCAATTTATTGAGAATTTTTTCCAACTAGGACCATGAGAGGGGAGTCCCTGCCCTATTCTGTAATTTGGTTTTAGACCCTTTTATGATTTTCTTCTAATTAGTTATCAGCGCAATCCTAGACATATCTGCTAAGAAGTAAGCCCCACTGGGCTCAATGGAACTTACTTCTAGGCAAGTGTGCATAGGCTTGCAGCCATTATTATTATTATTATTATTATTATTATTATTATTATTATTATTATTATTATTATTATTATTATTCGGCATCACCTGGCAGGACAAAGTTCCAAACAACACAGTCCTGGAACGTGCTGGAATCCCTAGCATGTATTCACTGCTGAAACAGAGACGCCTGCGTTGGCTTGGTCATGTCGTGAGAATGGATGATGGCCGGATCCCAAAGGATCTCCTCTATGGAGAACTCGTGCAAGGAAAGCGCCCTACAGGTAGACCACAGCTGCGATACAAGGACATCTGCAAGAGGGATCTGAAGGCCTTAGGGATGGACCTCAACAAGTGGGAAACCCTGGCCTCTGAGCGGCCCGCTTGGAGGCAGGCTGTGCAGCATGGCCTTTCCCAGTTTGAAGAGACACTTGGCCAACAGTCTGAGGCTAAGAGGCAAAGAAGGAAGGCCCATAGCCAGGGAGACAGACCAGGGACAGACTGCACTTGCTCCCAGTGTGGAAGGGATTGTCACTCCCGGATTGGCCTTTTCTGCCACACTAGACGCTGTGCCAGAACCACCTTTCAGAGCGCGATACCAGAGTCTTTCGAGACTGAAGGTTGCCAATACTATTATTATTATATACAGAAGCATTAAACTGATGTTTTAGCTAAGCAAAATAAACGGTGTTTCAATGCTATTAAGCTCTACTTTGTTTCAATTTTATGTAAGTAAATAAATAATAGGGGGGGTGGAGGAAATGTACAAGCATACAGAAATCAAATAAATGTGCATCCAATGCATGGACCAGCTCCATACTCACTGCTCAGCAAGGGCAACATCAGAAGCAGCATGAAGGCCATTGTTGTCCTGGTCATGATCTCTGTCCCCTTGCTCTGGTCTGGCCACGGTCAGGAAGGAGTGGATGTCCAAGAAGGAAATTGTGAACACATTGCTGGTGAAATGAAAATAATTGCTTCCTGAAAAGTGGAGATACCCAGGAGGCCTGCAAAAGGAAGGGCAGTAGAACCTCAATTCCTTCTTCTCTAACTTCACAGGATCAGCTTGGCTGTTGAAGAGAGAACCAGCAGTCCTAGCCTCCTTCTTCCTTCTATAACCAGCTGAATATCTCCTTTGACAACTGATAAGAGAACCTAGGACTCAGTCTTATAACTCAATAGCTATCATTTCCCTCCAAAGACTCTTCTTGAAGGCTCTTGGATCCACAACAACTCCTAACTGCCTTCTTTCACCTCAGATCCATCAGCACTGTGTTCTGATCTAACCCATGACACTTCTTCAAGGGCAGAGACCTCTTGGATCTGGTCCCTACTGAATCCATCACAATCCAGTACATCTCAGGTTCTGTAGCTGGAAAGAGTGCCCAGAAGAGCAGGATCTCATCCCTACTCCTTGCCATAGTTGACATCCCCACCCCACCCCAACTCCTTTGCAGTGCATCACAACAGCTGATGCATTGAGAAAGCATAGGTGTTATCCTACCTATTGTTTCTCCGCCTGATTGTTTCTACCTGATTGTTTCTACCTACCTGATTGTTTCTCCACCTGTCACTGTGAACAGTTTGCAATGGGCACCTAAATTGCAGGCTGAGAAGCCAGCAGAAGCAACAATGCAACACAGAAGAAGAGCTTTCCCACCACCAACACAAGAAGTAGTTACCGGGGGAAGGATGTTCTGAGAACTCAGAAGAAAAGTAAGCTGGAATAGCTGGTGGATTTGGGTGGATTCCTTTCTGAACTGGAATTGAGGGCAGATGGGGACAAGCCTGTGTGTATTTATGGGTCTTAGATTGCCCGGCTCCATGCCCAGGGCTGGAACTGGAATTGAGGGCAGATAGGGGACAAGCCTGTGTGTATTTATGGGTCTTAGATTGCCCAGCTCCATGCCCAGGGCTGGAACTGGAATTGAGGGCAGATAGGGGATAAGCCTGAGTGTGTGCAAGTATTTATGGGCCTTAAACTGCCGGGCTTCATGGAACTGGAATTGAGGGAAGATGGGGGAAAAGCCTGAGTGTGTGCAAGTATTTATGGGCCTTAGATTGCCCGGCTCCATGCCCAGGGCTGGGTATGTAATCACACCTGTTTTCACATTAAAAAAAAAAAAAACCTGTTCTCACCAATCCAAGCACCTGTAAACATTACCCAATGCAGACTCAGGATAAATACTAAGCCTTCTTCTACGGTCATTAAAAAGTATTCAAGCAGGAACTAAGCTGATGAAACTTACTAGTACTGGACATTTCAGAGATTGCATGATTGGGGTCCTGCAGTGATTGTCCCTTCAAATGCAAATCTCATACAGGGCTCCATTTGGACTGGAGCCCCAGAGATTTAACTCTTTGCATTCCTGAAAACCAATGGAAATGTTTTGGGTTTTTTCCCCCCTTTAACAACCAACCTAGGAGGGGTCCAGACCACAGCTGGACCAAAGTGGGGACCAAGAGTTAATGCCCCTCTATACTTTCTGTTATTGTGGTCCTGATCCTTATGGGGGAAGCAAACAGCTGCTGCTTATGCTGAAAAATGCAGGTGTGCAGGCTCCGGTCATGCAAACAACAATGGTTTTATTTGGCCTTAACATAGCACCTGTGGGTCAAATGAGCAAATGCGGCGACAGCAGAAAGGCAGACAGACAAGCAAGGGATGAAAGAATCAAGTGAAGGATGAGAGAATGGCCTGCAATCCAGCTTTTTGATATCTTTTTATCCCATAGAATTCTATAGACTCTTTTGTGGGGGGAGCTCATCAGGGAACCATCTTTTGTTGCTTGAAGGCCCTTTTTGGCTTATACCACCCCCCCAGTCTTTCTGTTGCCATTGCACCTTGCTGAGGGTACAGGAGCTAGTATTGGAGGCCAGTTGCTTCATAAGCTTGGCTACTTGTTGAGCAGACTAATTAGACCAAAGTTCCCCCCATGCTAAGTCCCCCCCCCGGTTTTACCCAGGATAAGGGAACATTTCTCCCCTTGCCGCAGGAAAAGCCCCAGTCACCAACATGGATCAATACCAGCAATATCGCCATCATCCACAAGTCCACATTAATTCATGTTGGCTGGTCAAGCCCCAGAAAGGGGGTAGGATACAGCGTGCGCTAGCACTGCCAATCCCACCCCCTCTCGGACTTGTTCCACCCACCCCATCACTGCCCTCCCCCCACTCCTTTCAACCATCTCATCACCCTCCTTTCCACCCCTTATGCTGCACAGTACAGAAATTACCTGCTTTGGCTGGCATCCTCCACTATCCTGGCAGCACGCCCAACTGAAACACCAACACAGAATGTTTTATGACACTTTTGCTATGGCTAGTGCCAGCAGAGCTCACACTCCACTGGCGCACCCCTTAGATAGGATTGTGTCATGAATGGAGCCATGGGGTTGGTAAGGAGCGAGAGTTGGGGGCCCTTCGTAACAACTTATTTGCTCCAAGTCAGGAAGCTCCTCAGAGGTGTCTTTTGTTCACGTGGTCAAATATGCTGTGCAGAAAAGATGCAGCCATTTGTGCCATTTTCCAAGGTGCCCGGAACACCACGGGAGCCAGGATCACAGGATCTGAGGATCTGAGGATTCTTGTCATCAGTCCTGCCTTGAAGTCATGCTACTGGTCTGGATCAGGCTCTTCTGGCAACTCCCGGTGCCATGTACACATATCCATATGTGTGTCATGCTTCATGCATAAATAAAAAGACATATAAATGCTTGCCAGGGAACAGTACGTAAGTGTCGTTGAGAATCCAATATAGGACAACACTTGGTATTGTTCGGCTGCCAAACCAGTTGGCCCAGTGAAAACTTTCCCTTCATTAAAGGATTCGAATTTACAAATCAAGCTCAGAACTTCAGGTTTCTCAAACAATGGAAACTATAGAAAATCACCCACATTCTTTTCGATGAAGTCTTCTGAGCCAGCTGCCCACCTTGAAGCCAAACTATATGTGACCTGGAAGTCCCACGACCAGAACTACTTCTGATCTCTTTAAGTTCCATGGAATCAGTCATGGAAGAAGGCAGTTCTGGACTGCGGCTGAGGCAGGAGCGAGGGGGTTCATCTCTTTGCCCTGATGCTGATTCTCAGACTGAAATGTCCCACTCAGGCTGCTGCTGGCCATGGAGCGGGAGCTTATGGACAAACTCTTGCACTGTCCCCCTAAATAAAACCAGAAGTTATGCACTTCTGGATTTGACAACAGTGCAAGGAGCATGGTTAGGGTTGGGGGGGATTGTAGTGCAGAGGCAGCAGACCTGAGACGGCTTCAGGTGGCATTCCAGAACACCACCACACCACCCACAAGACTCCTTTCATCCTTCCCCTATCCATCCAGAATAAATCCTGGGATGGGCACACCTGTGATTACCCCAGAACATTCTCAAATACTAGTTTGGCTCAAGGACTGGATTTAGGCAGTGTTCTTCAACCTGTGGGTCGTGACCCCATTGGGGTCACAGAACCTCACTTGGGCAGTCATGACAACCTTTGCAGGCCTATGCGGGAAAAGGCTTGGATCTGATCCAATAATGATACTGCCTTCTGAAAACTGAGTTCATTGATATCTGGTGTGCTCCCTGGGGCATTTGGTGGGCCGCTGTGAGATACAGGAAGCTGGACTAGATGGGCCTATGGCCTGATCCAGTGGGGCTGTTCTTATGTTCTTATGATATAATCCTGTATCGTCTTTTCTTGCTCTCATGCCCCACAACTCCTAAGGCCAGCCCTGTTCAGGCTGACACCTCACAGGGTTGTTGTGAAGACACAAGAGATAGAAGGAAATGGGCAAAGGAGTGGGCGGATGGGGTTCCCAGAGACGGGCAGAATCAGCAGTGAATCCCCAGTCTCAAGCTTTGTTTGTTGATTTGGGTCGTGGCACAAGAAAGGTTGAGGACCACTGGATTAAAGCAAACATAACTGGAGACTTGTTATAATATGCATATTTTATTTACAAATATATATTTAATTATTTGTAAATATTTATTATTTACAAATACATTTATTATTTATTTTTACAAATACATTTATAATAGGTAAATATATTTACCTATTTACCTATTTGTAAATAAATATAAATATATTTATTTTATTGAAATAAAATATTTATTTTATTTTAAACAGCATGTTTTCAACTGCATAGCAGATCCCCAGAGAGAGACTTTGCATCCCATACACAGCCCAAAGTTGGGGAGATTTCTTTCTCTTCTGATCTCTGGTAGCTTTTCCTGTACATTCCAGCCAGATCTCTGCCAGATCTCCCAGTCATTAGCTTCAGTTAAGAGACATCTACTGGCCATTAAGGAACATTGACTTGGCACCCTGGGCTATAAACCAGTAATCTACCTAACAAGAGAAATGACAAATTCAGCAACCATAATAATATTCATTATCTCTCAGGCTGATCAATGCAATTGAAGATAAAAGATTTTATCTTTTTATGATGCCCTTTTATATTATATATCTTTTACAATCGCCTTTTATATTGAGTTTTTAAATCTGTAGCAGTAGAATTCAAGATATTGGATGAAAAAGCAGCCTGGGAACCCCATCAAGTTGGGAATCACAACCATCACAGGGAGAAAAAGAAGCCCTCTCAACACAATGCCACCTGCCGCATCTCCCACAACTTCTTGAGCAGGAGTGGTGAAAATGTCCTACGCGCAAAAAGGCTGGGCATTGTAGCTCCAAGGCTCTAAAGCCAGCTGTAGCCCACAAAAGATTAAGAGAATCACACGCAGTACACCAGCACCCTAAGAGCACCAGTGCACCAGCCCTCAACCAAGCCGATTTTGGTAAAGCCCAAGGATGTACTTGGGGGGGGGGGGGGTGGAGGGCTGCAATTCCTCCTCCAGTAGGAGTAGTGACATCATCAGCAGGCGTGCTCAAGTGCTGCCTTTGAAACTAGCTGAGAAGAAGCATCAGGCCCAGCTAAGCAAGCAATTTGTTTAGGGTAAGCTATTGCTGTAGGGCAGGCTATTTGCCTAGGCCGGGACATCTACAGTATTCAGGAATGTGTAGGGGAGGAGAGTGCTAAGCTAGAGCACTGGAGAGTTGGAGGAGCAGAGGGTGGCATATCATTGGGTAAAGGGGGCAGCATTTGGCATGCCACCTCAGGCATCATAAGATCTTGGGCCACCCCTGTGAGGAGAAAAAAAGAGCCCTGAAGCTTTGAATCAGCCCCAAAATTTCGCTCAACCACAAGAGCCCCGGCTAGATCAGTGCATCTGAGATTCTGAACATATCTCCAAACCATTTTGCAGGAGCAAAGCCTAATTTCTCCCCCTCCTCTTTCAGTGTGCGTACGCTCAAGTTTGGTCTGGTGTCATGAACAGTACAGTTGTGTCAAAGAGTACTGCGCAGAGGCTTCCAGCCTTGGTGATCACTCGAGAGGCTGCGCAGAAGCCCAGGTCAGAGTCTCCCAGAACCAGGACACAGACATCTTTGGATGCTTCATCAGAGAGGCACTGGCCCAGGCAGGGAGGGGAGGGAAGTGTCCCCTTTCACACACCTACTTTGCAAAGGAAGCCCAGCCAGGTGGAGAAGGTCAGACACACCCATCTGTCCGCTTGCATATGAAGACCTGTACAGAGTGCCCTCTTCTTCCAAATGCTGGGCATGGGCGTTTTCCCCCTGCAGCCAAATTTACTCTCTGTGACTGTCCTTCAGTCCATCCCTTTGTGTGTGTGTGTGTGTTGTTTTTTTAAACAAAGCAAATCTCCTCCTCAGATAAAAGACAGAGCTGGAGATGTGCCCTTTTCAGCCAGTTATAATCGAATATCAAACGCTGATGTTCTTTTGTCCAAACCAGGAAGTTCGCACATTTATGCAGAGTGATTAATATGTAACATAACTTCACATCAAGAACAAGTTTATGTGTTTACGACTCCTGGCTTTTCCTCTCACTTTCTGGGTGCAGCAGACCTTCGAGGACGACTGGGGCTTTTCAGGTGGACTCAGGAAGGGCCGGCCAGGTAGGAAGAGTGATGGCAAACAAGGGCCACTTGAACTGAAAGAGGGGGAGCTGGGTTAGAACAAGAGGCCACAGGCACCGCAAGTGAAGGGGGAGCAAAGAAGGTACCAGGGGTGTCGTACAGGCTGTGCTGAATGGGAATGCTTATTCTGAAACCAAGTTCCATGCTTAGAACAGTGAGCTAAGGAGCGTCTTTGTATAAAGGTTCAATACCATGTTTAGATTGAATATTAAACCACACATTCCACAGCCAAGGAAGGAACCAGACACCAGTCCTGTAGAAGTTTATGGCTGTAGATGAGTGCAGCACAAGTTCCACATCACCTGGGGGAGAGGAGTGGTGCCTAGGGGTTAAAGCAAAAGGGGTGAAATGTTCTCCAGCTGTCTGTAATATGGACAATCCCTATGTGCTATTTGACCCTGGAAAATCACTGTCCCTTTTTTTACCTCTTAGGGCGGTAACATTTTTTTAGAGTATGTTGAAAGCATTGCTATTCCACCAGAGTCAATCAGTGGTGGTTTTCCAGAGTTTCTTTTCCTTTGCTGAAGGAAAGAAGGCTATTTTCCACATGAAATCTTAATTTGACTCAGGTGCATATTTGTATGACTCTCACCAATCAATCGACTAAAATCCTGGGGATCAATTGATTAAAATGTCCTCAGTTGGACAACCTCTTATGCTTTTAAGCAGCTGCTTTCAGGTAGGCAAGGCTTTCCCCCGATTACAATGCCTTTGTGCTATGAAAATCAAGCATCATGCGTCGAATTTGGAACTGTTTTGTAGCTATTAAATGCAGCCCAGCCAGAAAGGGTGGCAGTGCTAGACCGAGGAAAGCGGAAGGTCGTAGCTCTGTGGATTTGCTCAGGAAGGTGCTGTAGCTCAATGGTATAGCCCCTCTAGGACTGGCCCAAGACCTCTGGATGCCTGGGGCAGTGGCTAAGCATGATGTACTAGCCCCTGCTCCTTCCATCCCCTGGACTGGAAAAAGAAGATTGGAATAAAAGAGGACAGGTGGAGAAGAGAAGGGTGGGCTAGAACATCTCTGATACTCTAGTCCACCACTCTCCTCTACCTTTTCTCCTCCATTTTATCCCTCTCTTTTCCAATCCAGGGAATGGGAGCATGAGCAGGCAAGCTGATGGTGATGGTGGATGCCTCCTCCACCAATGTGCTGTCCAAAGTGATTGTTTCAGTTGGCATCATAGATGGGCCAGCCCTGCTTTGCCTGCAGAAAACCTCAGGCATTTAATCCCTGGCATCTCCAGGCAAGGCTAGGAGAGACCCTAATCTGAGATCCTGGAGAGAGACTGCCTGTTAGTTCAGTGCGATTGATGGGCTGGCTGAGTAGAAGACAGGCTCCGGAACGCCAGATAGAGGGAGAGGATTTGGGATTGTGCTGGGATCTAGAGGAATGAGATGCCAGACTCCAGGAAGAGGAAATGCCACCACCCTCACCAGTTTGCGTTTGATTTGAGATTTTATAGCACAGATAAAGAAAAACTCTGACGTTCAAGTAAATCAGTTACCCAGAACTGGATGGAGCAAAATCTCTTGGAGGAGACTTCCAAAGAAGGCTAAAGAAGCAGAAACGAGAAGCATGCTAATCGTGCCCCCCTCGCTGACTCTATGGCTGCTGCCACTGCTCATGGCGCAAGGTGAGTAAAGGTGTGGGAAGGAGACATGTGGACAGTGCCAGCACCAAGCCGATGGGTGACCCTGGGGCAAAGCCTTGTGTCGGGCATGTTCCCTTGGAGTGCTGCCACTGCAAGCTTATCAGCAGTGGGACTGACTGACAGACAATTATGGCTCTTCCCATCCACCCCTCTGGTTAATGAGAGCATGCCCTGGACACTCCTTGATGATACAGGGGCCTCTTGGTGGGTACTCTCAATTGTGGGGGGGGGGGGGCTGGCTGGACACAGCAGTGGCATAAGTCTCCTTTCCAAATCATGTCACTGCTCCCACCAGTCCTGGGGGTTCACCCATAAGTCTGGTCAGGTGTGTCCTCAGCCAGTGCCCAACTTGACACCACCCTTATACTGCGGTAACATTTCAGGAGCTGGAAATCAGCCCTTTAATTTCCCCGTGCCTTTCAGGGACATATAAAAGGCAGGGAGGGAGAGAAGGAGATCTTTCAGTAATGAGTCCAGGATGCAGTAGAGAGAGATGTTTTGTAGCAAGTGCAAGCAAAGAGGCCCCTTTACAACACAAGCCAGATTTTGATTTCTCTAGTGAAGGTGTGGGGGGCTTCTAAAAACCCAAACCTTCACCCTTGCATCCCACCCTCCCCAATACCAGGTGCATGAAAAGTTGGTTGAGCTTTAGGTGGAAAAGGAGACACACTGCTCACATTCGGTGACATCCTGACCAGAAAGGGTGAAGACAGGCTGGCATTCTCAAGTGTCACACAAGCTGTTTCCAAGTTATTGTATATTCTTACAATATACATGACCGGCTCGCCCTCTCAGGTCATCAGAGAAGGCCTTTTTACAAGTGCCACCACCCAAGGAGGTCCGGGGAGCGGCTGCAAGAAATAGGGCCTTCTCGGTAGTGGCACCAACATTATGGAACTCCCTTCCTCTTGATTTGAGAATGGCTCCCTTTCTTGAGAGTTTTCGGCGAGGCCTGAAAACACTGTTGTTTATACAAGCCTTCTGATTTCTGGCCTTCTTAACATTCTTATACATCTTTTAGCTTTTTACAGGCTTGATTCCTCTGTGACTTGCTCTTTTATTCTGTCTTTTAATCTGACTACTGTTTTTATGGCCCCTGTTAATGTGTTTTTAAATGTTTTTATCTGCTATGTGTTAATGTTTTTTAAAATCTGTTTTTTTTACATGTTGTTAGCCGCCCTGGGTCCCTTTAGGGAGAAGGGCGGGATATAAATAAAGTTTTATTATTATTATTATTATTATTATTATTATTATTATTATTATTATTTGCCTGTTTCACCCCACTCCATTTTCACCCCTTCCCTTGTTGTCTCCCCTTTGTCAGATTATAGATTGTAAACCACTCTGGGCAGAGACCTTGCATTCTGTAAAGTCCATGCATATTTATGGCACAATATCAATTGTTGTTGTTAACATTTGCTGCATTTTGAGGCATTTGTTTCTGGGAGGAAAAGGTGTGTTCAAAGCCCACTTGACTTCAGGACCAGCTCCTTGCATAGATAATCTGTTTTTCCTAGGTTCAAATAAATCCTTGTTTTTGCCTTCTTGCCTTTCGGGGGGGAGGAGGAATGATAGATTTTTTTAAACTGAACATCCAACTCTGTTCAATATACTTACATGAACTCACATCTCCAGTGATTAAAAGAAGAAATATAGTACTTATTTTCAAGTTATTTATTTACAAAATTGCCCTGTTCATGCCTGATCTCGACTGATCTTGCAAGCTAAGCAGGGTCAGGCCTGGTTAGTACTTGGATGGGAGACCACTTGGGAATACCAGGTGCTGTAGGCTTATACCATAGTCTTTCGAGACTGAAGGTTGCCAACCATTTAGAGCTCAGCAATAAGCCCCCCTCCAGAAGATGTGCACCCCATTCATAGGGGGCAAATTGGGGGGCGGTGACATTTGCAAATATTGGGGGGGGCTTACTCTTACAGGTACAGGGTGTCTTAAAAAAATTTTTTCCTAACTTTTTTCCCCCCAGAATGCACAGCATTGGGTCATTTGAGGGGTGGCAAAATGGCAGCTTTCAGGCAGCAGTGTCTTGAGAGGCAGTCCATTGCCAACACCAGCAATGGTGGCAATGGTGGCAAAAAATGTAGTACGAAAGAAAGAAAATCACTACTGCCCAAAATGACCCTCCTTCAAACACCTTGGTGAATGTGGCAACCAAACCCAAAATTGCTCCTTTTTGAGGGGCCCCCACATTTCACTTGCCCCCAACATTCAAGTCACAAGTTTTTAAGTAAGAGCTTCTAAGCCCTAAACAGTGTGCACTGTTCTCTGATCATGGGACACAAGGTGTGTGCATGTGGGACTCCCATCCAGCCTCTGACAAGTTCCAGACTTGCTTAGTTCCAACAAGGTGCCTGAATCACACACTTCTGGGCCGTGCCCCAGAAACGGTCACAGTGACATGATAACATTGCTCTGAAACACACCCACACATATGCACACAAGGGCTGTGACCCTGACAAGGAAGAAGGAAAGGAATCATCTTTTCAGTGTGAAACTGATAGAATCTGCCCGCACAAGATACAGATTTCTTAATGATGTTGGCATTCAAGAAGTCTTGTGTCCTGGGAGTCCTAATCCTAGTTACAGGGGTTCCGGTTGTGGTTATTTTGAAGGTGCTCTCTGCACATGTTCAGAGGCACAGTTCTTTTTACTTTACAGCTGAACTCCTGTTTAATATGTTGCAGGGCAGAGCTCTGGCATTAGAAACACCTCAGATTCAAATGAAGCTCTGTCGGTTGGCAACCTTCAGTCTCGAAAACTATGGTATAAAGCCTACAGCACCCAGTATTCCCAGGCGGTCTCCCATCCAAGTACTAACCAGGCCTGACCCTGCTTAGCTTCCAAGATCAGGCATCTGCAGGGTAACAGTTGCTCTGTACACATCCTGGTAATTTGGCTAGGACTATACTAATAACAGAGGTAGTAGCTTTTCAATAAATTAGGAACAGGTTACAACCAAGAGCCTTTCCCCTTGTTCCTGTGTTCAGTTTCAGGTGTCTTTTTTGTTAGTGTTTTCAACAACTTCTCTTACCTGAAATGACTTTGTTCTTTTTTTTTTTTTCTACTCCAGGTGCTGCCAGCTCAGAAGGAGGTAAGAGCCCTTCAGTTTGTTGCACATGGCTTTTACAGCAAGAGAGAAACAAAGGCAGGGATTGCTCATACACAGACCTTAAGATCATCCATTCCAATCTGCTACCTGAAGTTTGGATTCTCCTTGCACCACATCACATGTTAATCCCTCTAGGGAGGATTAACTTCCTTCAAAGGAGTCATGAGAACAGAGCAAGCAAAATGTGCCCCATCCTATATGTGGCTGCATGATTCCAGAGAGTACAAAGGTTAGCACTCCACACGACTGGCCCATCCATGAGGCCAACTAAGGCTGTCACCTCAGGCACCAGATTAGTGGAGAGTTCCCATCTCTGTCCACCCACTTCTTCTCCTACTATTCCATTGCTCCTAATGGAATAGAAGAGATGGAGTAAAACAGGAAGTATGAAGGAGAGGAGAGTGGTGGGCTAAAGAGCATGAGTCACTCTAGTTTCTAGTCCTTAAGCCTTCAAAGATAAGCATGAAGGAATATGGGTAGTCTCACGGTACTAGTGAAGGAGATGCTCTAGCCCACCACTCTACACTCCTGCACACTCTCTCTTCCATCCCCCTTTTCTTTTGCCAATCCAGGGAGTGCATGGAGCAGAGACTGGTATATCACTAGATAAGATGAGGCAGCATTTGCCACACCTTCTTGGGCATTGGGAGGTCTTGAGCCAAGCTTGACCACCCAGGTTGTTTACATGTAAAAAAAAAAAACACCAAGCCATATATTATATAGGAAAGTGACATTCTCCCCACCTTCCTGTAACAATTTGATATGTCTGTGAAAATTTCCTCCCAACTATAATTATCATAGTTGACACAAGACCCAACCACCAGGGTTGTCCTGTACAGAAAGTTCCCCACCCCCACACACAAAAAAATGTTGCAGCTTCAGTCATCTCTGATCCTTATGGGAAGTCCAAGATCTTAGAGGTTTCTGCATACAGCTCTGGGGTCAAGAGACCAGTGGCATTCCTGGAGAGGGGGCAAAACATAAGTTTTGTCAGGAGCAGCGACATCTGTTTAAAGTGCCCCTCCACCTTACCTTCAGAGCCAGTCGAAGCCAGGGAAGTGACTGCAACTGGCTCTGAAGGCAAGAGGGAGGCTCTGAAGGCAATAGGCGCTGCTGCTCCTGAGAAAACTTATGTTTTGCCCCCTCTCCAGGAACGCCACTGCAAGAAACATATAGATATGAAGGTTACCCAGCTTTCTGTATTCTATCACCACTTTCTGGATTCTATCATCACCACCAAAGTGGAGCTTAGTCTTTCACTAAGATTCAAAATCCAACAGTTTTCTTAATCTGTCATTCCAAATATAGCCATTTCCTTTATTTATCCTTCTTCCAAAGTTTACTGCTTCCACAGACAGATTAAAAAAACAAACACAATACTATGCATATCTACACAGAAGTAGGTCCCATTTTGTCCAATGGGATTTATTCCCAGGAAAGTGTGCATAGGTTTGCAGTGTAGTGCACACATTCCTGCGAGTAAACCCCATTGACTACCATAGGACCTACTTCTAAGTAGGCATGCATAGCATTGAACCCTAACTGTTACCCTGCACATGCCTGATCTCATCTGATCTCGGAAGCTAAGCAGGGTCAGGCCTGGTTAGTATTTGGATGGGAGACCGCTTGGGAATACCAGGTGCTGTAGGCTTATACCATAGTCTTTCGAGACTGAAGGTTGCCAACCAACCAACCATATAAAGGCAATATTGTACTGTACTCATGAATGAGGAACTAGCCAAATTTACTAGCAGGAACGTCAATCATTTAAATGTGGTTTAAAATTCTGAGCAAATATTCACAAATCAAGTCAAGTGGAGAAATTCTGTTTGGCCAAGGTGCTTTCCAGCTCTTCCTTTGCAAGATGTCCTCTTTGCAATTATGTCAGGCTGCAGTCCTAGACAGTTACCTGGGAGTAAGTCCCATCGGATTCAGTAGTATTTACTTCTGAGTAGATATGCATAGGATTGTGCTGTCATTCAGTCACCCTACCTCTTTTCCTCTCCTTATTCCGCAGCTTGTGGGCAACCAATGATCTCTTCACGAATTGTCGGAGGGCAAGATGCCTCTGAAGGGGCATGGCCCTGGCAGGTCAGCATTATGTGCGGAGGTCAGTCTGTTTGCGGGGGCTCCCTCATAAACGAGCAATGGGTAGTGACAGCAGCACATTGCTTCACTGAGTAAGTATCTAATGCATGTGGCTCTGATGTCATCAGAAAGCATCACCACATAGGTAACTACAAAGGCAGGCTAATACTTGGTCACTGTTAGTGTCTTGGTCTCAGCAAGACAAAGTTATCAAGACTACTCAAGTGAGAAGCAGATGATTGACTGGCAGGCAAACATGGGGAAGGAGGGAATATAATGATTGGCAAACTGGAGTCAGGTTGGGTGGGTGGAACAGTCAGCCGGTAGGTGGGCCATTTGGTACCTTACCAATATATTGCTCAAATTAAAGAGCCCAAACCAGCAGCTTGATCAAGCATCCTTGACAGAAACTTCTTGGTCCCCTTGTGGCACCAGACCTCTGCTGAGTCAGTAGCTTCTGCAATACCACCCTCTGACCATTGGGGGGGGGAGGTGGTGCTGAAATGCAACAGACTTGACGTCCTGCAGCTCCATCTTCTGGTGGCAAAAGAGTAAGGCACCTGGTTCCACATTCTCACAATGAATCTGACAAGCGCTGAGGATTAGCCATAATACCAACAGCTAGACTGAGGATGCTGGGAAACATTCGATCCCTGCAGAAAAGCAAATGTTTGCAAGTAAAGAATATGTAGCAGAATTTGCTTGGGGTGTCCGTCCACCTAGGCATAAAACTGTGTGCCGCAGATATCTGGCACTTATTGCTGATGACTGAACAGAAGGAAAGAAAATCCACGCAAGTCTGTACCAACTCCACCTATACTGGGCATTAAAGAGGAGGGCAAAGGAATAAATGTAAAATTCAAATTTAAATATTTTCATCCTCATCATGAGGAGGAAGGTATTTCTGGTTGCAGGAAATTATGGAATTTCTGCTTAAGTGAAATGCAGGAAATCTGTTGGTGCCTGAGGGAGCCACGACCAGGACCCTTCCATTAGGGGCAGCGAGGTGGTAGCCTGAAGAAGCAGGGAATAATCACCACTGCTAGGGCTCTTCTTCTTCTGCCTTCCCCCTCTTAGCTCCACCCCTCTGCCCCAACCCAGTCCACCTCCTCTCTCTGCTCCACCTACATAAGAACATAAGAACAGCCCCACTGGATCAGGCCATAGGCCCATCTAATCCAGCTTCCTGTATCTCACAGCAGCCCACCAAATGCCCCAGGGAGCACACCAGATAACAAGAGACCTCATCCTGGTGCCCTCCCTTGAATCTGGCATTCTGACATAACCCATTTCTAAAATCAGGAGGTTGCGCATACACATCATGGCTTGTACCCCATAATGGATTTTTCCTCCAGAAACTTGTCCAATCCCCTTTTAAAGGCGTTTAGGCTAGACGCCAGCACCACATCCTGTGGCAAGGAGTTCCACAGACCGACCACACACTGAGTAAAGAAATATTTTCTTTTGTCTGTCCTAACCCGCCCAACACTCAATTTTAGTGGATGTCCCCTGGTTCTGGTGTTATGTGAGAGTGTAAAGAGCATCTCCCTATCCACTCTGTCCATCCCCTGCATAATTTTGTATGTCTCAATCATGTCCCCCCTCAGGCGTCTCTTTTCTAGGCTGAAGAGGCCCAAACGCCGTAGCCTTTCCTCATAAGGAAGGTGCCCCAGCCCCGTAATCATCTTAGTCGCTCTCTTTTGCACCTTTTCCATTTCCACTATGTCTTTTTTGAGATGCGGCGACCAGAACTGGACACAGTACTCCAGGTGTGGCCTTACCATAGATTTGTACAATGGCATTATAATACTAGCCGTTTTGTTCTCAATACCCTTCCTAATGATCCCAAGCATAGAATTGGCCTTCTTCACTGCCGCCGCACATTGGGTCGACACTTTCATCGACCTGTCCACCACCACCCCAAGGTAGGTTAGCCACCTACCTGTCTCCCTCTTTTGTCCTCTTCTCTCTCACTTCCCTTTGCCTCTTCCCTCTTGCCTTCTCCCTTACCTGCTTGCCTGATCTTTTTTTCTCTCTCCCTCTGCTTGCCCCCAGCCCCTGACCACTGGCTACCTCCAGCTAAACTTCAGCTCTGAGAACCTCCACTTGTGTCAACTCACAACTCTTACAGAAACCCCAAGCTCAGTTTGGCTGGTTCCCTGCTTCTACTGCCGTATAATATTTTATTTTTTTGCTATTGTTGTTGTTTTGTGCAGATCCCAGTGTGACCCATATGAGGTGAAGCTGGGTGCTTATAAACTCATGGATATCTCAGACAACACTGTGATATCCTCTGTGAAAGAAGTCATCCTCAACCCTGCCTACCAGGGATATGAAGGCTCCAGCGGGGATATTGCTTTACTACAGTTGGATACACCTGTGACTTACTCTGCCTACATCCTTCCAGTCTGCGTGCCAAAATCTTCTGTCCGGTTCCCAGCAGGAACAAGATGCTGGGTTACTGGGTGGGGAGAAGTCAAAAGTGGAGGTGAGGGATTGCGGGGAGGGTACATCTTTTGTTTGTTTGTTTTATGCTCATTCAGATACTGAGCTTTCTCTTTTTCCCATCATATCAATGTACATAGTGCTTTACAAGATCAGGAAGAAGGATCACTCCCTGCCCCAAGGAGCTTACAATCTAAAGCTTTCCCATAGGGAGAAACAAAGATAACAAGGGATGGATGTGAGCAAATTAAATTGGACATACAAAGCACATCCCATTAGACTGGGAGCTCCTGTCAGAGCTGCCACAGGGATACTGGTGAAAAGCTGTGAGTTATGAGTCATCCTGTTGAGCTCTGCTCTATATTCTCATTGGCCAACTGGGCTTGAGCTATTCACATGTGAGAGGGAGAGTCACATGGCCAGTACTTGGAAATCCTGCCTTTGGAATGTTACTTACCATGACAAATCCCATTTCCACTGGCATTACCTGAGCTCCAGCCTTCAATCCTCCCAGGGCAATTTCTTTCAGCAAACTCTGTGACCCAGCTGATGCATGCAAACAGTGGCATGTTTGCTCCATATGAAAAGTTGTTTCTGAGATTTAGTACAGGGGAAAAGCACAGCCCCCCCCCTTTTTTTTTTTTTTGCAGCTTGCTCTTCAAGATGGAAGTTGCTTGATCTTCATGGGTCACCACTGCACCCAAGTGAATCTCCAAGGAGGGCTGCTTAACCAGCATTGAGGTCCACACAGCAGCCTGGGCCACATTCCCATCAGCCTAGATCACTGGTTCCCAACCTGTACTCTGTGGACCACAGGTGGTCTGCAAGACCCTAAGAAGTGGTCCATGAGGTCTCAGGGGGGAAAAAAATCACCTTTCATCACTTCCAGTGTCTCACCATGCAAGAAATCTCCCACAGACCACTAAAGAGGGCAGAGAATGAATTGCCCACAGCCACAACTATTGAAGTGTCAGCTGTGGCTGTGGGTAGTTCATTCTCCATCCTCTCTGATAGTTTGTGGGAGAGCCCTTGGGAGATGGACCACCAGAAAGGGGGGAGACCAGATTCTCCACAGCCACATGTGGTCCACGACTATTCCAATTTTTGTCTCAGTGGTCCATGGGCTTGTGAAGGTTGGGAACCAATGGCCTGGATGAACTTGCTGTACTGAACTAGCAAAACAGTGAGGAAAACTATCAAAAAATAAGGAAGCAAACTCAGAATTGTCAAAGAGTCAGTAACATTTATTTATAACACAACGAATAGATGTCAGAGAAGCGAGTCCAAATTTCAGTGATACTTTGGAACAGCTACAGCATCGCCTTATTCTTTAACCATGGGTCAAAGTGCATCCTATAAAGATTAATATGTGTCACACTGTTTGAAGCATATTTATAGCTTTATAGCAACAGTGTAGCTAGGCCGGCCAGCAGCTGGGGCAGAGGTGATGTGATAATGCTGTCACATTACATCCTCCCCCCCCCCCCGTGTGCAGCATCACATCACCCTCCCTTCAATGGCACATCACTCCTCCCTCCCCTCACCCCACACACATCTGGAATGGCTTTGATTTGGAACCAAATGAACACAGGGGAAGTTGAGAGGGGCCCATCTGTGCTCTGCTTACCACTCTAAGGTGTGGCAAGCACTGCACACCCCTCCTCCACAGCAAACTCATGGTGTGCTGCAGGGGCAGCCCACCCCCTCACAGCAGGCTCAGTACGCTGCTGCATTATGGTGATCCATCATGGTGATGTGTTAAACATGTGCTTTGGAGAATTATTGCTTTGCATCTTCTCTCTTCTTTTACATAATGAGTTCTTGTCTTGCCACAGCTCCTCCCCACTGGGCCTCATGCCTGCTTAAGGCTGATTAGTTTCCCTTGTTAAACTCACAAGTGCAGCAAGCAAAAGTCAGAGTCAAGTCCCAGTCCAATCAGTTAGAGTTGCCAGACAAGAGTCCAGAGCCTAAAAACTGAGTCACAGTCCAAAGTCAGATTCCAGGTAACCCAGTCCAATCAATGAGAGTTGCAAAAAATCAAAACTTTAGATATCGGATGATGGGTTCTGAGCTGTCTGTGACAGATCGGGAGAGAGATCTTGAGGTGGTGGTGGACAGGTCGATGAAAGTGTCGACCCAATGTGCGGCAGCAGTGAAGAAGGCCAATTATATGCTTGGGATCATTAGAAAAGGTATTGAGAACAAAACGGCTTATATTATAATGCCGATGTACAAATCTATGGTAAGGCCACACCTGGAGTATTGTGTCCAGTTCTGGTCACCGCATCTCAAAAAAGACATAGTGGAAATGGAAAAGGTGCAAAAGAGAGCGACTAAGATGATTACGGGGCTGGGGCACCTTCCTTATGAGGAAAGGCTACGGCGTTTGGGCCTCTTCAGCCTAGAAAAGAGACGCCTGAGGGGGGACATGATTGAGACATACAAAATTATGCAGGGGATGGACAGGGTGGATAGGGAGATGCTCTTTACACTCTCACGTAACACCAGAACCAGGGGACATCCACTAAATTGAGTGTTGGGAGAGTTAGAACAGACAAAAGAAAATATTTCTTTACTCAGCATGTGGTTGGTCTGTGGAACCCCTTGCCACAGGATGTGGTGATGGCGTCTAGCCTGGACACCTTTAAAAGGGGAATGGACAAGTTTCTGGAGGAAAAATCCATTATGGGGTACAAGCCATGATGTGTATGCGCAACCTCCTGATTTTAGAAATGGGTTATGTCAGAATGCCAGATGCAAGGGAGGGCACCAGGATGAGGTCTCTTGTTATCTGGTGTGCTCCCTAGGGCATTTGGTGGGCCACTGTGAGATACAGGAAGCTGGACTAGATGGGCCTATGCCCTGATCCAGTGGGGCTGTTCTTATGTTATGTTAGTTGCCAAACCAGAGTCCAGAGCCAGTAAGCCAAGCCACAATCCAGGGTCAGCCAGTCTCCTCTCCAACCTACACTCCTTCTACAACCCACATCCCCTAGTTCCTCCAGGTGCTGTTAATATACTTCTAGGTTCACTTTAGCCTCTAGTGGCTGCAGCTGTGCAGCACACCTCTAGCTACCACCTGGGCTTTAACCCTGCACTTACTTAGAGCAAGGGGCACTATGAACACCACACCCCATCTTCCGTGATGTTGCTACAGTTCTAAGGCATTTGCTCTGGAGATTGGGTTTGAGTCAGTTTTTTAAAAACTGATTTATCTTTCTATTTCTTTATGCTTTGTTTTAAAAACATGTAGCATCTGTACTGGGTTTGTTATTATCTTGTTAGTTTTTTGATGATCACGTCTGCCACAGTACTCTGAGGAAATTTTCTCTTCTTCTGTATGTGGAACCAAGAGAAATTGAGTCTTTTAAGAGGTTGAGTGTACAGCCTCCCAAGTATTTGCTGAGCAATTCTAGACACACTTATCCAGGAATAAATCCCACTGAACTCAATGGGACTTACTTCTGAGTGGCCATGCATACGTTTGTGCCAATACATGTGGAGATAGGGAAGGAATAAGTGCTAAACAGCAGGAGCCTAACTACAGTGTACCCGTTATCCACAGATTCGGTATCCATGAATGTGACACACTGCGGATGCCATGGATTCCAGGGGAAAGCCACTTCTGGTTTGCTTGTCAAACCGAAAGTGGTTTTCTGAGGCCTCCTGGAGACCTTCTGAGGCCTCCGCGGGCCCCCTAAGACTTCCCGGAGACCTTCAAAAGCCAGGGTTTGACAAGCAAACTGGAAGTGGCCATGGATTTGCATATCCTTGTTTCCGGGGGAGTCCTGGAATGGATCACCCCAGATAATAAAGGTGGACTGTATAGGTAGCCTATACATTGCTATTTTATTTTTCACACTTATATATACAGGAGCCCCCGTATCCACAGATTCCAGGGGGAATCCACTAAAATTGAGTGTTGGGAGAGTTAGAACAGACAAAAGAAAATATTTCTTTACTCAGAGTGTGGTTGGTCTGTGGAACTCCTTGCCACAGGATGTGGTGATGGCGTCTGGCCTGGACGCCTTTAAAAGGGGATTGGACAAGTTTCTGGAGGAAAAATCCATTACGGGGTAAAAGCCATGATATGTATGTGCAACCTCCTGATTTTAGAAATGGGCTATGTCAGAAAGCCAGATGCAAGGGAGGGCACCAGGATGAGGTCTCTTGTTATCTGGTGTGCTCCCTGGGGCATTTGGTGGGCCGCTGTGAGATACAGGAAGCTGGACTAGATGGGCCAATGGCCTGATCCAGTGGGGCTGTTCTTATGTTCTTATGTTCCATATCCGTTGTTTATTTATGGATCAGGGCTCGCCTTGCAGTTCTACACACTGAAAGTCTCCTGTCCCTGTGTTCCATGATTGCAAGTTCCCATGTATCTCTCTTCCAGAGGCCTTGCAGAGTCCCCAAATTCTTCAGGAACTGGAGGTGCCACTCATAGACCGAGATACCTGCAATAATTTGTTCAGCATTAATCCACCAGTAGACCTGGAGCCGGATCCTGTCAAGCCTGATATGTTCTGTGCTGGTTACCCAGAAGGTGGAAAGGATGCCTGTCAGGTAAGATGCCTCATCACTGCATCTTCATAGCGTCCGGGCCAGCCCCAAACCTCCCGACACCGGAGGTGGCATGCCAAATGCTGCCTCCCTTTACTGGATGATATGCCAACCTCTGTTCCTCCCACCCTCCACTGCCCTAGCTCAACACTCTCCTCCCCTGCACTTTTCCTCTTCCTCTCTGTCCCCCTTCTTCCTCTGCCAATCCAGATAGCAGAAGCAGAAGGGGGAGCAGGGGGAGCAAGTAAGCAGACAGAGATTCCCCCTCTCCCTCAGTCAGCTGTTTGAGGAAACTGCTCCAGTTGGCATCATAAATAGGCTGGCCCTTTATAGAGCTGGCACCTGTAGTAGACCAACAGCCCAATCCTAACCTGCACTGGAACAGACAGGTCAAATGGCCTGCACTGTACCCAGCACAGACTAAGAGGTAGCTGTGGTGCAATTCAGACTAAGGGGATATTTATCTCTTTACTCCATGTGGTGCGCCAGCCACCCCTATGGGTCTACTCAGATCTGTGCCAGCAAAATGGCTGATACAAATCCGAGCAGCCCAATGTAATGCTGGACCAGCTGGGAGAGGGGTTAGGATCCGGCCTAAGTTGCCAAGGTCAATTCCAAATGTCCAGGACACAAACGTCCAGTATCAGTATGTATTTGACCGGGGCACAGTTGTTCAGGACACAACGGTCCTGTCACTGATTCAACAGATCAATCAAATTGATGGAACATTGCAGAGCAAATTAGTATTAAAACTTAGTAAGCTGTATCAAAGAAAGCCATGCCTAAGTCCCCTGGAAATGTAGGTGTCTGAGGCTGCAATTTTCTAGACACTTTCCTGGAAGTAAGGCTCATTAGATTTTAATGGGCCTTAAGTCTGAATAGGTAGGTTGGCAACCTTCAGTCTCGAAAGACTAAGCCTACAGCACCCGGTATTCCCAAGCGGTCTCCCATCCAAGTACTAACCAGGCCTGACCCTGCTTAGCTTCCGAGATCAGGCAGCTGCAGATTGCATTGTGAATCAGTGATGATGGCAACTTGTCTCATGACTTTCAGTGGTGCTAAGGATTCACTTTCTTTGCATCATTCTGTGTGTGTGTGTGTGTGTGTGTGTGTGTGTGAGAGAGAGAGAGAGAGAGAGAGAGAGAGAGAGAGAGAGAGAGAGAGATTAGCCTAAAACCATTTGGTGAGCATAGGGCTAAGGTGTAATCTGAACCTGATTCCAGCTCATTTTTCGAACCAGCATCCCAAAACTGATTTCAGACTGTTTTCCACAAACCCATGCAAATTCCCATCTCTCTCCACAGGGTGACTCTGGAGGACCCTTGGTTTGCCCATGTGGTAACGCCTGGATCCTAGCTGGGGTTGTGAGTTGGGGAGAAGGCTGTGCCCAGCCCAACTTTCCTGGTGTCTACACTTCAGTAGCTTGCTATGCCGATTGGATCTATGAAAAAATACCCACCCTAACCTTTGTAGAATGCGGCAGTGATGGAAGTGATGGAACTGGGAATAGAGACACTTGTAAAGGTGGTGGACTATGCAATACTCCCGCTCTGGCACTCCTCCTGGTCTCTTTTGCTTTGATCTTCCTATGAGATCCTCGTCTCTCTGCCTCTGGCCTTCCAGCTAACAAGAAAAGGGTCTAGTTGGGTGCCTTTTAGATATGTCCCAAATCACCTCGTGCGGAGTTTCAGAAAACTGTCCTGCACCTCTTTCTGATTCTTTCGCCCATATCTGTGTACTCATTATTCAAAACATTCATAAGTGGTTTGTGTGCTGTGGTTTACCCTGAAGAACCCTTGAAATTATCAGTCTAATGCTGTCTCCAGGTGTTTTTTTTGTTTTGTTTTGTTTTTTTTTGGGGGGGGGGGGCCTTGGGCAAGATACCCTCAGTGGGACTCGCTTTCTACCCAAACAGTAAGGATGCCCAGCAGGGCCAGCTTTAAACCAATTGCTCCAAATTGGGCCCTGCACCTAAGGGCCCCCCCCCCAGCAAGAGTAATATATTCTAGTCACACCATATCACAACAGAAATTTTGATTTTTTTTTCCCAAGCAATAAATAAAATCAGTATTTTTACTAAATCGTTTCACAGTCATTAAAACAAGTGGTTCTGTAATTATTTTTCAAAGGTAATCTACCTTTGTGTTTATTTGTGTTTTGTGCTTTATTTGTGTTTTTATTTGTGTTTATTTGTGTAAACAAATTTGTGTTTGTTTTCTAGTAGGCTTAGATGTATGCAATTTATTAAAATGTGCTTAGATCCATTTGGTCCATTAACTCACATGCACTTTTAAAGCACACATTTTGATTGCTTTCCATTCCACCATAGAGATTTCAAGCCTATAAATAAATGTTATTTATAACTTTAAGATTCTATAGACCTTGGGCCTGTGAACCTGGGGCCTTGCAAAAAATGTTTCCAGTTGGACTCCAAAGCTCCTAAGGCCAGCCTTGATGCCCAGACAGAGGGGTGAGAGTAGGCTGATATTCCTTCTTGCTCCTGGCACGGTTCATTCATTCAGATGCAGAGGAAATTGTGTACCTTACACCCCCTTGTAAAAATGATAGTTATGACATGATTAGGACAAGTTTTAGTGCTTTTAATCTTTGAATGAGTATTCTTTAATCATCAGCATCACAGCACTTGTTTCCTTACTACTCAGCTTATTTTGATGAAAGAAATATCCAGAATTATTAAAAGCTATTAAATATCCTAAATGGGGTGATTGGTCCCTTCCGGCAGTTGTTTCAGTGGCAGATTCATTTATTGTTTAAGTGCCCTTGAGGAAATGCCAAATTTTGGCACTTTATGTATCACTTTGGAGTGTACTCAGAATGCTTAGCTGTATTCTTGCATACCTCTCTGAACCAATGAGATGGATAGTAGATTGTCATGTCATGTCTGATGAACTCCTAGGCAATTTGTATATAGACCATACCCTAGCCCCTGCTAACAGGGCACAGAAGCACATTTCAACGTGGTAACTCCCTTATATTTACCAGATAGAGAGCAACTGTTCCTGTTCACCCCATGCCCCCCAGGAGCCCCCTTTTCCCCCCATGCTTACCGGAAACTAGGGGAGCAGGGTCATGCAGGGCAACCAGATTTGGCAGGATCCAGCCCTGGCTAACCCAGAGGGACAATGGAGGGTAGAAACCCTGCGCAGGCACGGTTGGAAGGCAACCTTGGGAAACAGGTGGAGGTATGCCCAGGGCCTGGGGGAGTCTGGCATGGGCCCGGACAGCCCAGCCAGGAAAGGGTGGTCATGGTGGGATCTGGAGCGGCCGCCACCGCCACCACCACAGCATGGGGAATGGGCCGCACCCCTGCTGAGTGCAACTGCAACCAAATGAGCAGCCTGCAACTGACACCTGAGCTCTGCTCTGACTTGCAGGCCACTTCTGCAAGACCCAAGATATCGCAAGATCTTGGGCCAGGGGCAGAGCCAGAAAGGGAGGAGCCCAGCGGTCAGAGGGAGAGGAGGTTTTTCTCTGGGCTTCTTTCCAGGGACTGGGGGGAGGGAAGAGGAAGTGATCCCTGGGGCTGGTTCCTGGCAGTCCCTGGCAGGGGGGAGAGGCAAGACACCTTTCAGGGCTTCTGGAGGGTTCATCTCCCAGAGGCAAGCCCATGCCCCTGGGACCCCAGAGAAGGGGAACAGCAACACCAGGGGGCCAGAGCCCCAGAAGGCCAAGGGAACCAGTAACCAGGCACCTCAGGGGGCTGCTACCTTCCGACTCAGGGGCAGAAGGTGGCCAAAGGACCATCCCCGACTTTAGCCTTCAGGAAAAATGGGGCTGTCTGGCCACTGGACTCCACACCAAGCTAGGACTAGGGTTATGACCCTGTAAACATAGCCTAAGTGGTTAGGAAAGCTTCCACCTCTGAACAAGAACAGGCAGGGCTCGTACTGATATCTCTGTGCTCCAGGCCCTGGCTGGAGTCCATGCTGGCCCAACATGACTGCTCTGACTGTGCGAGGACTGACAGTTTGATCTCTTGCATGAGCTGTGGGCCGAGGGCTTCCTCCACTGCTTGCTGTTTCATGTCTGTGCAGCAGCAGCAGCAGTGAATGAAAGGTCAGCCTTGCTCTGCACAAGGCCTTTTATAGGTCTTGAGCTATTGTGAGACCTTCATTCATTCATATAAGTTCCATCCCTAATAAATTCATTTATGTAAATTTGTTCAAATTTTAAATGTAAATGAATTCTTTTTCCCTGGCCCCCAACACAGTGTCAGATAGATGATGTGGCCCTTGGACACCCCTACACAAGATTGTAAGCCTTTTTGGAGGAGGGGGCTATGTGTTGTAGAGGGCAATGTGGAACCATTGAAAGTGGTGCCCTCTTTTATTTAGCAGGGGGAGAGCAACTGTCCTTCCCTCCAGCATGGCATCTTTTCCAGTGGCTGTTTGCTGGTGTCTTTTCTGTATTTTTTTTTAAATTAGATTGTGAACCCTTTGGGGATAGGGAAACATTTGATTTATTTTACTATGTTAACCACTTTATGAACTACCCTTATTGAAATATATTTATAATATTTATATAAATTTGTTGTGTGGTTCCTATGTAAATCACTTCATGAACTTTTTAAATTGAAAGCTGTATATAGTAATTATAACTTCACCAGGTCTGCTCTACAGATTTGCAGCTAGATAGCTCTATATCTCAGTTGCTTATGGACTACTCTTCCCTGTTTGGTTGCCTAAATATCCTGGCATCTGCTCCCAACCCAAGGATTGCCATCAAAGTTGTAATGGACATACAAACATAAACACAAGCATTAAACATACCATGAAAGACAAATCATGTACTAAATATCTAAAGCAGAGGGCAGTGCTGAAAAACATACTGTATCATTTTACCTTCCCTGGCCACCAGGAAGTATTTCAAACTTTCTTTTCTCTGCTTTGACTGTATGGATCAGAATCGGGTTGCAGGCCAATTTCAGGTGGGTCCCCATTCATTTCAATGTGCATTTTATTTTTAATATATTAGACTTGATATTACCATGGTATGTGACTGCATTTGGGGAAGTGTGACAGATCTGTATTTTCAACTGGCTATTATGTATATGCTTTAAAAATGACAGTCAATGGGGCTTACGCCTAGGTAAGTGTGAATAGGGTAGCAGTCTTTGGGATGTTGGAGGAATTTTTTTTTTTTTAAACAGATGAGCTGCTGCTAGGGAGGGTTAGGAGGGTTCTTTATTTTAAAAAAATTTAAATTTATACTTGTAAATTTGTAATTAATTAATTACATTTTGTCATATGGGGGATGTTAAAAATTTTCCTGCTTGATGATGTCACTTCCAGCCATGACATCACTCCCAGGTTAATGACATCACTTCCAGTGGGCCCTGGCAGATTGTCATTCTAAAACGTGGGTTCCAGTACTAAAAGATTTGAGACCCCCTGCTCTACTACACAAGGCAGTTTTCAATCAGGAGCTGGAAGTGCAAGTCCAGCCTTTTCGTATCTCTATGATTTCATCAGACCCGAAACCAGTGAGGAGTGCATTTCTGTCTCCAAAGAAAATAAAATTAGACAAATTTTGTACATGTTAGATGTAATTATGAATAAATATAAATATATTAGCATATGGATGTAGATACATACACCAAATTAATTATTCCAATCCAGAGAAATAGATTTGCTCGATGTAAGAATAAATACACAGAGCCTATCTGTCACATATTTTTTACTATCCATTTCTTCTATGCATTAATGCCATCAATTTGTAAATTTCAACCAGTTCAAGTATTTTCAACCACCATTCACTTATCAAAAGTATACTTGCATTTTTCCAGTGTCTCTTACAAAGAATTTTAACAGCAACCAAAAGATTTCCAATGAGCAATGTATCCTTCAATTGATACTCTGTATGCATGTTAAGAATAAAACAACTCCTGGTGTGTTTACCCTGGTATTTACCCTAACACGATACTTAAAAAATTTCCTTCAACAATAATGTCCAATATTTTGCAATGCAGTGCAATACTGCCATCACAGCTGAAGGTCAGCATTTGTGGCCTGGCTTTGCCAGCAACTATTTGCTGTGTTTACCATTTTATCTAAGTGTATAGGGTGATATAGCAGTGATTTTTAAAAGCCTTTAAATTAACCTGTGGAAAATTTAATGGAAGTGTAGAAAGTCTAATCCTATACTGGCTCTCCATTCAATCTTCATTAAAATTAGATTAAGATTATGTTGTAAGCAACTCTACAAAAGTCCTATTCATTGGAGGGAGGGAGGGGGAACCCAACAAAAAAATATATATAAATCCAACTTCTTAATGATCAGCCAGTCCTTCTAGTTTAAAGAAGTTGCAAGACTGGAGATAATAAGATAATAATTTGTAAATATTGAGACAAACAGTAAGACCAATTTTCAGTGTGAGCTATTCTCATGTTACACACAAAGTATCTGATATAAAAGCTACATATTTGTACAAACCTACCTCATTTTATTGTCTAAAGCAGTGTTTCCCAAACTGTGGGTTCTGACCCACCTAACTGGTGTGTCGTGAAATTGACAAGCTGATAGCTCACAAGGAAAATGTTATTTAGCCTTATGGAAAGTGAAACGGAGTTGCACTGTGTGTTTACTCATGAGTAGGCAAATATGCCTCAGTCCATTTCAAAGGGCAGGGCAAGAAGAAGTCAACACCACCAGAATGGTTTCAGTTCAATGAATGCAGGCCTCAAAAAGCCCTTGAGAACAAAGTTCACCCTCCAAGCTGACAAATGTATTGAGCCCAAAGGATGGCAAAATGAGCCATATGTGCGTGTTTACTCGCAAGTAAGCAAACATGCCTTGACTCCTATCAAAGGCCAGGCAAAGGGGAATGCAAGCCACCAGAATGGTCCTGATCTGATGAACATGGAGTTCAACAAATGCTCCAGAAGGCGGTCCCCCACCATAGCAAAAAGGATAACAGAGGCTTGAGCAGTTAAGGTGAAACTTTTTTTTAAAGTCTCATAAAACTTTAGGTGGGTCAGGATAGGGTGTCATTTCAAAAAATGGGTCCTGGTGCTAAAAAGTTTGGGAACCATGGGTCTAAAGGTCTGAGACACATGAAACATGTGCACACTCTACTTTAGAGATTGCTACAGAGGGTGACAAAGATAGTGGAACACACAGGACTTGCAACTGGTGGCAAACCTGCCCTACTTAAAGTGCATGCCATAAAGTGCAGGCAGTGGCTTATCTACAGGGGGGCAGCAGTGTAAATACTGCAGTACTTGCCGTCGCTGCCTAGAATGGTTCTGACATCTAGTTGGAGGGGCCACTTACACTGTGCACTGCAGCACCTGCAGTACTTACTGCTCCACCCCCCCTGTAGCTATGCCACTAAGTGCAGGCCCCCAGCCATTCCAGGCATTTTTATGTTCATGCCAACTTGGCTCTTAAAGCACAATGGTAGCTCTGAAACATGACAGGTGCAGCTACCATGGGTTACAAAAGGTTGTTGGACAAAATCAGGAGAAGGAACAAAAGCAAGAGGCTCACAGAACTGCCCCTTAAGAAAGGAGCACCACTACGGAAGGCTGCATTCTCTGCCATGGTGCGTTGAATCCAAGGCAAGAAGGAAGTGACCCGGGTGTACACCCCGGGTCTGTAAGGGCCGGCGCAATCCAGCCCAAAACTGACTATCCCTGCCAGGAACCACGTGCCATTCTGCTTGCAGACGAGGGGTCCCCCAGAGTCACCCTGGAAATAGAAAGAAGGAAACCATTACCACTCTTGTTTGGTAGAGGACATTCTCTTTCCAAATAGCTCCTCTGCCAGGCCATGATCAAAGCAGCTTGGCTTCAGCAAGGTGGCAACATGTGCCTTCAGGACATGACAGTTGATGACAGCATAAGCAGGTCAGTGGTGGTAAAATCCTTAGTGTTCATGTAGTATTTTACAGTCCTTACAACCCTGCATGGTAGGCCTTCTTGCTTCATTTAGAAAAGGAGAGAAGAGACTTGTGTCCCAATCTCCTGCCCAGCTGAACTGCAGGACACTGCTGGTGAACACCTTAACCCATCCTGTCATGCTGGGCCCCTTCTTCTGCCCTTCCTTGTTTACTCTCTGCTTCCAGGTACTGGCCAATACCAGCATCCCTGAATTAGCACTGGGGAGAAGTGAGATGGGCAACATCTGACAAGGGGAAGGCTTGGAATACAGCAAGGAAACAAGACCTCTCGGCAAGAGTGGAAGAGGTTGGGGCTGCTACTGCTGCCAAAAACCGGAATGGGCAGAAATTCAGGGTGGAGTAATGGACAAGTCCATCTGGTCACAGGGGTTGGTCTGCTTCACAAAGCATGGAATTACATCCAAATGAAATTGCATTCCATTGAATGGAATTACATTCAACCCCATCTAGTGACTGAATGTGGTATAGCATGTCTATACCAATGCATTCCAGGGCAAATGCTGGGTCTTTTAGGGCTAAAAATAGCTCTAAAGCCTGGGAAATGGCACAGTTTGACTGTGCAAAGGTAGAAAGAGATATTTTGGCACTTTTTTTCTTTTTAAAAGCATTTAAATGGGGACTTTGGTATCTGCTGGCATCCACAGTTAGTCAAATCTGCAGGTGCTGGACCCATGGATGCCAGGATTGGGCTGTACACTCTTCTGATTCACAGTTCTTACCTTGCAAACGTCCTTCATTCCTTCTTGGTACCCAGCGCAGATCATGTCTTCATAGATCAGCCTGTAGCCCTCAGGAATAATTGGCCTCTTGAGGATGGAGTTCAAGGCGGTTTTGTTGTGCATATGCAGCATTTGGTCACACTCATCATTGTCCAGGATTGGCACCTCTACCTCCTGCAGTGTCCGAGCCATCAAGGGGACTGGAGCAAGAAAAGTGAAGCACTGGATTCAGTCACAGATATCACTCAACATGGATTAGGTGCTCCCTGCTAGCTTTGAACAGTGTTAAAATTGATCATGTCACCAAAATGCATAAACACAGTCAATTCTCATTAACCATGGAAAACACAGAAATAACAAAAACCACATTTACTGAAGCATTGACCCTATGGGAAAAACAGGGTTAGGTTCCTGCGACCCTCTTCATTAAACATTTTTGCAACCTGTCAACATAAACACATCATTTCATGCACTGTTCTTGTAAAAAACACTTCCCATACTACAGTACATAAAGCAGAATCAATGTACAAATATTGCAACTTCCTTTGAGGCACTCATGTCGATGCTGTTCGATAGGCTTCTCAGAATTTTATCACTACTGCAGAGGGCCACAAATGGACAAGAAGAAACCGTGTGCATGGCAAAATGAGTTATACCTTTATAGAGCAGATAAGTGACTTTGCGGAATGAGACTCAGGAACAAGACTAACGAGAATTTCCTGTACCTAGTGGGGAATACCAGGTTGTCCAACTCATAAATTTTTTGTCTTCCAGATTAACCACCATTTCCCCCAAAAGCTCTTCACCACTTGCAAGATAAAATTAGATTAGATTTTATCAGGCAACAAGGCTGCTGCTCCCTCTGAAAGGGATGGGGGTTTTCAGGCATTCCAAGAAAACTCTCAAAAAGCCCTGCAGGCTGCTACTACACCCTCCACTCCTATCTTCTCCCCTAAGGAAAAAAAATAAAGCCTTAGAGCAAGAGGTAGCAGGCAAAATGAGACACTCTGAGCAAAACACAGGTTTTCTTCTCCGCTGGAAATGACAAAAAGGGCATCATTTCCAGCCAAGGATTTACTATATAGTACTAAGTCCCTGGCAGCAAGAGATGCTCCATGCCTCATTTGGAGGATCTGCTACCACCTCTCACGTTCCCAAGATAATTTTTTTCTGCCTTGAGGGAGGGGATAAGCAGTGGCCTTCAGGGTTTTTCAAGACGAATCAAGCTGGGGGGGGGGTTGATTGAAGATGGCTGGGTCCATCTCAATTTGGCTCACAAGGGGTGCTCACGTATTCAAGCATCTCCCCTTCAAACGCTCACCCATCCCTACATACTACACAGCCAGAGTTCTCTGAAAAAGCTTGTAAATACTGAGCTGATTCCATTTAGATTCCATTTAGAGCTGATGCCATTTCGAGAGGAGGGTTATTGACTCGTCATGACTCAAAATCAGGGTGGCCAAAGAGTTAGACATTCTCCAGAACCCAGAGGTCCTACTTTGCAGCCCTTTTCCCAACTCAGTCGTCCTGCTTCCTGCTCAAGGAAGAGGCAGACCTGCAAAGTCCTGGCACTCAGTCTCTTTTCACCTCAATTGGGTGTGTATTCTGCAGTCAGACTATGCAGGTCATGTGCAACAATTGGCACAAAGCAAAGAATCCAGCCACTAAGGTTTCATATTAAGAAAAGAGAGTTTTGAGCCAGATTGGCACAACTCTCAAGGTAAGTCACTACCTTCCTTGGTGCTCATCACCTTACAAAACACCATTTCATTCTTCCTGCTTGCCAAAGAGACTAGATATTCCAGTTCTAGCCCTGCCTTTTTATTTATTGTGTATTCATACACCTCCTAATTTCCAGGCAGATATAATTCCATAAGAACATAAGGAGAGTCCCACTGGATCAGGCCAAAGGCACATCTAGTCCAACTTCCTGTATCATATATTGTCCCTCAAGATGCCTCAGGAGCACACAAGACAACAAGATACCTCTATCCTGTTGCCACTCCCTTGTATCGGGCATTCTCAAGTAGCCTACTTCTAAAAACTAGGAGGTTGCACCCACTCACCTGTGATGGGCTTTTCTTCTAGAAATCTGTCCAATCCCCTTTTAAAAGCATCTAGGCCAGAAGCCATCACGACATCCCCCCCGTGCCCCGCCCCAGGTCAACCACTGCCACTACATCCTTTTTAAGATGTGTTGACCAGAACTGGATGCAATACTCCAGCCTTACCATTGATTTGTACAATGGAATTATAATATTGGCCATTTTATTCTCAATCTCCTTTTTAATTATCCCCAAGCATGGAACTGGCCTTCTTTACAACGCCACACACTGGATGGGTGCTTTAATCAAGATGTCCACCAGCAGCCCAAAATCTCTCTCCTCATCCATCACAGATAGTTCAGAGCCTACCAGCCTATATGTGAAGTTTTGATTTTTTTAGCCCCATTATGTGCATTACTTTACACTTACTGAAACACTAACATTCTCTACCAAGCCTATCCCTGTCTATCCCTTTTCCTCAACATTTCCCTCAAGCTGGAAGGTGTGCCATCATGAGACACACATTCCAAGACCACCCTCACAGCCCCCCCTAAACATGAACGGAGCTGTGCTCCAGTTGCGTCCAGAAGGTGTGCTAAGCCCTTCGGGAGGCCTTAGAAGGTCACTTCCAGTTTTGGGGGAAAACCAGAAATGACATTTTGAGTCCTTAGAAGGCCTTCTGAGGTCTTAAAACAAAACTAGAAGTGACCTTCTAAGGCTTCCTGAAGGTCTTGGAATACTCTCCAGATGTGGCCAGAGAGCAATTCCAGTCAGGTTTGGAGGGGGCTCAGGGCAAACGAGGGGGCAGGGCCATGGTGGGGCATCATTGCTGCCCCCAGGAAGAGTGCCACCCAGTGTCCTGTGACCCCTGTGATCCCCCTTCAGATATGCTACTGCCACATTCACTTGCACCTCCCAAACATCTCCCATATATACACTCTTGAATGAAGAAGCCTCCCAGTTCCTTCTTACCGTCTGGAAAGGGCCGGCCCCAGCCAGTCGCCCAGCATTTCAACCCTACAGGGAAGGGGTCAGGTTCCGAAGACCTGGGCAGACAGACTGGCAAGATGGTTTGGGAAAATTGCACTGGTTTCTGCAGCTGCACAAGAGCAATGTCTGCACTGAGGGCTGTTCCAGCGTAATAGGGGTGTATGATGATTTTGCTGATGGCAGATGAAACCATGGTGGGTGCAGGTTTGGGGAGATCATACTCCCCCAAGTGGATGCGGTAAAGAAGTACATCCTGTGAACTGTAGGAACCAAGGAAAAATTAGTCTTTTCTGCAATCATTGTCAAAAACATTAAAGACACAGAAAAACATTTATACCTGCCTCACCCCAAGCAAGTTAACTCAGAAGTAAATCCCATTGATTGTAATGAGATAAAAGCATTAGAAATTCAAAAGCTTAGAAATTCACCCTAAAATTAATAGATCATGCTGAGTCATGGCAAACTGACAATCACACACTTACAGTATTTATATAGCCATTTTTTTTCCATGTACTCATATAATATTTACCAATCACACAAATTCTCCCACTAATGTACAGCCTGTATTATTACCCCCTGGTGAAGAGTAGCTTGTCTGCGCATCAAGTTTCCCTTTCCAGCCGAACTGAGATTTCAACTGAAGATTTCCTGGGTCGTAACAATGCCCTGAACAACTGTACTATACCAGTTAAAGCATCGGGCCATGACAAACAACCAAAAAAGCAAGGAAGCATCGATTCCATAGCCAGTGTAACCATTTTACATTTGGTGCAACATTCCATAGCATCTCACATTTATATCACATTTTCAATTCTGCTGTGATTGAGAGACCTTCATAATTAGTCCCATAAGCTGCTTCCTATTTAGAGATCCACATTTCAGGTTAAGTCTAGTTTACAAATTAGGCCATTTCAGAATTATCAACAATGAATTTTATAGCTCCTACCTCCCCCATTATCCCTCTGTCTCCCCCTAGTGGAGGATGAGAGCAATGCCCCCGAGGTAGGGTCCCCTCAGTTCTCTCTTCTACTCACTTGGTAAAGCAATGAGCAGCTGTCACCACCCACTGGGGAGAGATGAGGCTCCCGCCACACTCATGTAATCCATTAACTCGTATGCTGACTTGCCAGGGCCATTCCCCTGGCTCGCTGTTCTGTCCCCCAACAACCCGAGGGGAGCTCAGTTTGGGCTGACCACAGGCTGCAGAAGAACAAGGAGGGGCACAAGACATGGGAGGAGAGATTGGGGGACATAGCAGGTCAGTAGGTCCCTTGCCATTTTGTGCAAATGCAAACCACAGAATGCAACCTCAAAATATTCCCAACTTCCTAGGATAGGCCAGTGAAACCTCTGTTGTGGGATATACGTGTGCAGATGCATAAAAGGAGCTGCAGGATTTTGTGATATATCTGGGGGACTGTAAAGTAGCCATGGTGAGGGCAAGGAGTTGCAGGATATAAAGAAAACAAGGATGAAGAAAGGAGGAACGGGTGACCGGTCTTAGCATAGCATCTATGGTTGGATGCCCAGATGGACAAACAAACGGGCTAATGAATGGGCATAATGATGCTTGCTGTGCTAATTAGGCTAGCTGTGGGAAGAATGCAAGGATAGATGAATGGAGAGAGAGAGAGATGGAAAAGAAAATGCATCCAGGAAGGAGTGGGTGCATCAACACATATATGAAACTGGGGGGGTGGAGATGGTTGCAATCCCCATTTCTTTGGGCCCTGGACAAACTAGTGACTGGGCCCTCCCTTGACAGGTATGTAAATTATCAATGAATGTGTTGCAATGATGATTTATTATTATACAGTGTAAAGTCAACAAAGAACCATCTTGTGATAATTGTCTCTCAGCATCATGTAAGGAACTCAAAAGCACATGGCTCCCAGCTGCTGTCTATCACAGTGGCTCCCCGCCCCCCCAGACCCTGAACAACTAACAGATATAAAGTTTTGAAAGGCAAGTTTTTCACACATTTATCTTCTCAAATGTTTACAAATGATGGCACCTATCCTACCCCAGGGATTTTCCCATCACATGGTCCAAAGGCATGTGATGCAACCGCTTTGCTGATGCTAAGTAGGGCTAGCTCTAGTCAGTGCCTGGATGGTGACTGCTCAGAAACCCCATGCACCCCATCTGAAACTCCAGGAGGGAAGAAAGGGAGGATAGAGATTTAGCAATTAAGAAATAATTAATTATTCTCACTTCCTTCAGTAGAACTGCTCTCAGCACCTGTAAGAGGAAGGAGATGAGAGTCAGGCATGCCATAAGAACATAAGAACAGCCCCACTGGATCAGGCCATAGGCCCATCTAGTCCAGCTTCCTGTATCTCACAGCAGCCCACCAAATGCCCCAGGGAGCACACCAGATAACAAGAGACCTCATCCTGGTGCCCTCCCTTGCATCTGGCCTTCTGACATAACCCATTTCTAAAATCAGGAGGTTGCGCGTACACATCATGGCTTGTACCCCATAATGGATTTTTCCTCCAGAAACTTGTCCAATCCCCTTTTAAAGGTATCCAGGCCAGATGCCGTCACCACATCCTGTGGCAAGGAGTTCCACAGACCAACCACACACTGACTAAAGAAATACTTTCTTTTGTCTGTTCTAACTCTCCCAACACTCAATTTTAGTGGATGTCCCCTGGTTCTGGTGTTATGTGAGAGTGTAAAGAGCATCTCCCTATCCACTCCCTGTCCATCCCCTGCATAATTTTGTATGTCTCAATCATGTCCCCCCTCAGGCGTCTCTTTTCTAGGCTGAAGAGGCCCAAATGCCGTAGCCTTTCCTCATAAGGAAGGTGCCCCAGCCCCGTAATCATCTTAGTCGCTCTCTTTTGCACCTTTTCCATTTCCACTATGTCTTTTTTGAGATGCGGCGACCAGAACTGGACACAATACTCCAGGTGTGGCCTTACCATCGATTTGTACAACGGCATTATAATATTAGCCGTTTTGTTCTCAATACCTTTCCTAATGATCCCAAGCATAGAATTGGCCTTCTTCACTGCTGCCACACATTGGGTCGACACTTTCATCGACCTGTTCACCACCACCCCAAGATTTCTCTCCTGATCTGTCACAGACAGCTCAGAACCCATCAGCCTATATCTAAAGTTTTGATTTTTTGCCCCAATGTGCATGACCTTACACTTACTGACAGTGAAGCGCATCTGCCATTTTGTTGCCCATTCTGCCAGTCTGGAGAGATCCTTCTGGAGCTCCTCACAATCACTTCTGGTCTTCACCACTCGGAAAAGTTTGGTGTCGTCTGCAAACTTTGCAACCTCACCACTCAACCCTGTCTCCAGGTCATTTATGAAGAGGTTGAAAAGCACCGGTCCCAGGACAGATCCTTGGGGCACACCGCTTTTCACCTCTCTCCATTGTGAAAATTGCCCATTGACACCCACTCTCTGCTTCCTGGCCTCCAACCAGTTCTCAGTCCATGAGAGGACCTGTCCTCTAATTCCCTGACTGTGGAATTTTTTCAGTAGCCTTTGGTGAGGGACCGTGTCGAACGCCTTCTGAAAGTCCAAATATATAATGTCCATGGGTTCTCCCACATCCACATGCCTGTTGACCTTTTCAAAGAATTCTATAAGGTTCGTGAGGCAAGACTTACCCTTACAGAAGCCGTGCTGATTCTCCCTCAGCAAGGCCTGTTCGTCTATGTGTTTTGACATCCTATCTTTGATGAGGCATTCCACCATCTTACCTGGTATAGATGTTAGGCTGACCGGCCTATAATTTCCCGGGTCCCCTCTCTTTCCCTTTTTAAAGATAGGCGTGACATTTGCTATCCTCCAATCCTCTGGCACCGTGGCCATTTTGAGGGACAAGTTGCATATCTTAGTCAAGAGATCTGCAACTTCATTATTCAAGTCCTTAATAACTCTTGGGTGGATGCCATCAGGGCCCAGTGACTTATTGATCTTTAATTTATCAATGAGGTCTGAAACATCTTCTCTTTTAACCTCTATCTGACTTAACTCCTCGGTCAGGAGGGGCCGTTCGGGCAGCGGTAACTGCCCGAGGTCTTCTGCAGTGAAGACAGATGCAAAGAACTCATTTAATCTCTCTGCCATCTCTAAGTCTCCTTTTATCTCCCCTTTCCCTCCCTCACCATCCAGAGGGCCAACCGCTTCTCTGGCGGGTTTCCTGCTTCTAACATATTTGAAAAAGCTTTTATGATTCCCCTTAATGCTGCTGGCCATGCGTTCCTCATAGTCTCGCTTGGCCTCCCATATCACCTTCTTACATTTCTTTTGCCACAGTTTATGTTCCTTTTTATTCTCCTCATTAGGGCAAGACTTCCATTTATGGAAGGAAGCTTCCTTGCCCTTCACAGCCTCTCTAACTTGGCTGGTTAGCCATGCGGGCACCCTCCTGGATTTAGTGGAACCCTTCTTTTTTTGTGGTAAACACATCTGCTGGGCCTCTATTACTGTTACAAGCAGCCTCCATGCACTCTGGAGAGATTGGACTCCTTTTACCCTCCCTTTCAATCTCCTTCCAACCAGCCTCCTCATTTGAGGGAAGTCCGCCCGTCGGAAGTCAAGGGTCTTTGTTAGAGATTTGCCTGGTATTCTTCCCCCAACGTGCATGTCAAAATTGGGTATTAGAAGATTGGGCATGCCAAAATTGGCATTAGAAAATTGGGTACATTAGAAAATCGGCATTAGAAAATCGGAAGTCAAGGGTCTTTGTTAGAGATTTGCCTGGTATTCTTCCCCCAACGTGCATGTCAAAATTGGGTATTAGAAAATTGGGCATGCCAAAATTGGGCATGCCATATTGGGTATTAGAAGATGATGCTCAGAGTACTGGGCTGTGGGCTGATCCGGACTTGGCAAATACAGTCCCCAGGAATTGCCGGCCTGATCAATGGTGATATGTGGCTATGTCTAGGGTGTGACAAGACAGGCCACTAAAAGTCTCAGCGGAACACAAAAGGAGTTTTCTTGTCTGGTGCTGCAATGGATGAGATGACCAGCAAGGCCAGTCTTCCTAGCATTGCTTTACAGACATGGAATCAGAGAGGTAATCACAAATCCATGGCAAACACAGAGGCAGATGCTGTTTTGGTCCTACTGAGAGTTTGCCATGAGGCTAACTGTACAACATAAAAACCCAGAGGCTCTAGGGGGCTCTTGCTTCTTGGCCCATTGCTGCAACCCAGTCCAGGAGCTCCAAGTCTCTCCTTCCCAAAGCAAGACAAAGTAGATGGTACTGGCAGAGTAGAGAACTTTGCTATCTGACAGGGATGTGCTCAAGGCACTGAGCCCAAGTAACAAGTCAGCAACCCGATGACTCGACTCACGAGTCATAATAGACATCCATCGCATCTCAACACATGAAAAATTTCAGGTCGTGACTTCAGACTCGCAATTTTTGCACATCAAGTCTGAGTGAAGCCCCGCCTTCTGGTCCCATCCCCAGCCTCATACAGTCCCCCCCAAAACCTTAAGCCTTCATCCTTCCCTCAACCCTCCCACTCCTATCTCCTGGAACCAACCTATCCTCCTCCCACCACATCTACTGCTGCCACTGATCTGAAGGCTGGCTTCCAGATTGCCCATGAGGTCTTTGGCACGATGCGGAAGCAGCAGAAAGGTAAGTCAGAAGATACACACATGCACTAGGGACTCAAGATAGTGTCTCGAGTCATTTTGAGTTGAGACTTTTTTTTTCCAAGTCATTGGCCCCAAGTCACGAGTCGAGTTGGGGTTGGTGACGTCTAAGACTAGAGTCAACCCGAGTCATCAGAAACACTGTTTTTGCATGACTCAAGTTGAGTCAACCCAACTCAAGTGCCCAGCCCTGCTTATCTGCTTCCTTCTACCTTTTGAGCATGAGACAAACAATGGCCCACATCCTAAGGTGACCCAGACACTCATGTACACACACACACACACACACACACACACACACACACACACACTTCCTAGTCACTCACCTCCCAGCAGCACAAATAGCAACAGCACAATATGGGAACAGCAGGAATTCAGCATGGTCTGAGCAGCCCCAGATCATCCAGCTGTGATGCCAAGCAGGAAAGAAGAGAAAGTGCTAGGCTGGGATGCTAAGACTCAGTACCCTTCAGCAGGATCGGTCAACAACCGGAGAAGTCACTGCTCAGAGTTTAACTGAGTACCAGAGAGGTTGCCCCAAAGCTCTAGCTGAGCTCTTTTATCCTTCATACCACACCACACCTCCAGCCTCCCAGCAGGACCAGCCTATCTACCAGTAAGACAAGCCTCCCATAGTTACTTACACACATAGCTATTTACAACTATGTGTGGGTGGGGAGAGACGGCTCCAGGCTCTTGAAGGCTGTGTGTGTGTGAACTGCTAGAGAATAATCAAAAGCCAGGGAGGCCAGGACCCCTGCATATTTAGAGTGATGTAGAAGAGCACAGAATTTTAGCTTCTTGTTCAGGAGAGAGAGAGAAGCTATACACACTGAAATTCTCTGTTCAGAGTTTGGAAGGATATGCATAGGTTGCCAGTTTGTTTCCAGATACCATTCTGAGTGCTGTACTTGACCTATTAAGCTCTTACCTTTAAATCAAGACACTCGTGTTCAAACAAGCATGCCCCAGATGATTCTGGATTTTTTCCCCTCTGTTGCTTCTTTGATAAGTGTATTTTTATAATTGATTGAACTTTTTACTCAGCATGTGGTTGGTCTGTGGAACTCCTTGCCACAGGATGTGGTGATGGCATCTGGCCTGGACGCCTTTAAAAGGGGATTGGACAAATTTAGGGAGGAAAAAACCATTACGGGTTACAAGCCATGATGTGTATGTGCAACCTCCTGATTTTAGAAATGGGCTATGTCAGAATGCCAGATGCAAGGGAGGGCACCAGGATGAGGTCTCTTGTTATCTGGTGTGCTCCCTGGGGCATTTGGTGGGCCACTGTGAGATACAGGAAGCTGGACTAGATGGGCCTATGGCCTGATCCAGTGGGGCTGTTCTTATGTTCTTATACGTGCTGGTGTACTGCATGTGATTCTCTTAATCTTTTGTGGGCTACAGCTGGCTTTACAGCCTTGGAGCTACAATGCCCAGCCTTTTTGCGTGTAGGACATTTTCATCACTCCTGCTCAAGAAGTTGTGGGAGATGCAGCAGATAGCAGTGTGTTGAGAGGGCTTCTTTTTCTCCCTGTGATGGTTGTGATTCCCAACTTGATGGGGTTCCCAGGCTGCTTTTTCATCCAATATCTTGAATTCTTGAATATCTTGAAGCCGTCTCAGGTCTGCTGCCTCTACACTACAATCCCCCCCAACCCTAACCATGCTCCTTGCACTGTTGTCAAATCCAGAAGTGCATAACTTCTGGTTTTATTTAGGGGGACAGTGCAAGAGTTTGTCCATAAGCTCCCGCTCCATGGCCAGCAGCAGCCTGAGTGGGACATTTCAGTCTGAGAATCAACATCAGGGCAAAGAGATGAACCCCCTCGCTCCTGCCTCAGCCGCAGTCCAGAACTGCCTTCTTCCATGACTGATTCCATGGAACTTAAAGAGATCAGAAGTAGTTCTGGTCGTGGGACTTCCAGGTCACATATAGTTTGGCTTCAAGGTGGGCAGCTGGCTCAGAAGACTTCATCGAAAAGAATGTGGGTGATTTTCTATAGTTTCCATTGTTTGAGAAACCTGAAGTTCTGAGCTTGATTTGTAAATTCGAATCCTTTAATGAAGGGAAAGTTTTCACTGGGCCAACTGGTTTGGCAACCGAACAATACCAAGTGTTGTCCTATATTGGATTCTCAACGACACTTACGTATTGTTCCCTGGCAAGCATTTATATGTCTTTTTATTTACGCATGAAGCATGACACACATATGGATATGTGTACATGGCACCAGGAGTTGCCAGAAGAGCCTGATCCAGACCAGTAGCATGACTTCAAGGCAGGACTGATGACAAGAATCCTCAGATCCTCAGATCCTGTGATCCTGGCTCCCGTGGTGTTCCAGGCACCTTGGAAAATGGCACAAATGGCTGCATCTTTTCTGCACAGCATATTTGACCACGTGAACAAAAGACACCTCTGAGGAGCTTCCTGACTTGGAGCAAATAAGTTGTTACGAAGGGCCCCCAACTCTCGCTCCTTACCAACCCCATGGCTCCATTCATGACACAATCCTATCTAAGGGGTGCGCCAGTGGAGTGTGAGCTCTGCTGGCACTAGCCATAGCAAAAGTGTCATTCTGTGTTGGTGTTTCAGTTGGGCGTGCTGCCAGGATAGTGGAGGATGCCAGCCAAAGCAGGTAATTTCTGTACTGTGCAGCATAAGGGGTGGAAAGGAGGGTGATGAGATGGTTGAAAGGAGTGGGGGGAGGGCAGTGATGGGGTGGGGGTGGGTGGAACAAGTCCGAGAGGGGGTGGGATTGGCAGTGCTAGCGCACGCTGTATCCTACCCCCTTTCTGGGGCTTGACCAGCCAACATGAATTAATGTGGACTTGTGCATGATGGCAATATTGCTGGTATTGATCCATGTTAGTGACTGGGGCTTTTCCTGCGGCAAGGGGAGAAATGTTCCCTTATCCTGGGTAAAACCGGGGGGGGGACTTAGCATGGGGGGAACTTTGGTCTAATTAGTCTGCTCAACAAGTAGCCAAGCTTATGAAGCAACTGGCCTCCAATGTACCCTAAGCAAGGTGCAATGGCAACAGAAAGACTGGGGGGGGGGGTGGTATAAGCCAAAAAGGGCTTTCAAGCAACAAAAGATGGTTCCCTGATGAGCTCCCCCCACAAAAGAGTCTATAGAATTCTATGGGATAAAAAGATATCAAAAAGCTGGATTGCAGGTCATTCTCTCATCCTTCACTTGATTCTTTCATCCCTTGCTTGTCTGTCTGCCTTTCTGCTGTCGCCGCATTTGCTCATTTGACCAGCTGGTGCTATGTTAAGGCCAAATAAAACCACTGTTGTTTGCATGACCGGAGCCTGCACACCTGCATTTTTCAGCATAAGCAGCAGCTGTTTGCTTCCCCCATAAGGATCAGGACCACAATAACAGAAAGTATAGAGGGGCATTAACTCTTTGTCCCCACTTTGGTCCAGCTGTGGTCTGGACCCCTCCTAGGTTGGTTGTTAAAGGGGGGAAAAAACCCAAAACATTTCCATTGGTTTTCAAGAATGCAAAGAGTTAAATCTCTGGGGCTCCAGTCCAAATGGAGCCCTGTATGAGATTTGCATTTGAAGGGACAATCACTGCAGGACCCCAATCCTGCAATCTCTGAAATGTCCAGTACTAGTAAGTTTCATCAGCTTAGTTCCTGCTTGAATACTTTTTAATGACCGTAGAAGAAAGCTTAGTATTTATCCTGAATCTGCATTGGGTAATGTTTACAGGTGCTTGGATTGGTGAGAACAGGTTTGTTTTTTTTTATGTGAAAACAGGTGTGATTACATACCCAGCCCTGGGCATGGAGCCGGGCAGTCTAAGGCCCATAAATACTTGCACACACTCAGGCTTGTCCCCCACCTGCCCTCAATTCCAGTTCAGAAAGGAATCCACCCAAATCCTCCGGCTATTCCAGCTTACTTTTCTTCTGAGTTCTCAAAAAATCCTTCCATGGTTAGGTCTAGAGGGTTGAGCCTCCATTTGCCTGAAGATAACATCCGAAAGTTGCCAGTTCGAGACCTTGAAGCAGCTGACAAGCTGAGCCGAGTTATTCCATCTTCTCTGAGCGTGGGAGGATGGAGGCCAGAATGTGCAGCCAGATCAAGAAAGAAACATCTGAATGTTGTGGTTTCTTGAAAGATAGAACCTTTCAAATTGTAAAAATCCCTACAGGGATTTAAATTGCCTGCCCATGTAAACCGCCTTGAATAAAGTCCAAGGAGAAATCTGAGGACCTAGAAAGGCGGTATAGAAATACCTGTATTATTATTATTATTATTATTATTATTATTATTATTATTATTATTATTATTATTATAGAAATGGGCTACATCAGAATGCCAGATGCAAGGGAGGGCACCAGGATGCAGGTCACTTGTTATCTGGTGTGCTCCCTGGGGCATTTGGTGGGCACCTGTGAGATACAGGAAGCTGAACTAGATGGGCCTGTGGCCTGATCCAGCGGGGCTCTTCTCACGTTCTTATAACTTTGTAGGATGCAATGCTGTATGTGTACACACTTGCCTGGGAGTAAGTCCCATTGAATTTGTGGGTTTACGTCTGAATAGAGATGCAGAGGCTTGCACTGTTAATTATTGTATACCTCATCACAGCCAATGCTGGGCTGGGTATAATCTGGGGATCTAGCCAAGATCCCAGGGATAACAGAGATATTGTCGGATTCTTGCTGTTCCAAGCAACACTGGAGCTGAGCTGGCATAATTTGCTCAAGCCCAAGAATGTTGAGGCGTTTCTTCAGACTTGTAGGCACTGCTCCAAGGGCTCCAATGACAATTGGTACATTAATAATAATAATAATAATAATAATAATAATAATAATAATAATAATAATAATAATAATAATAATAATAATAATAATAATAATAAATAGGTAATTATATACCGCCTTTCTGGTCATTGGATTACTCCTCTGACTTTATTCAAGGCGGTTTACATAGGCAGGCGTTTCTAAATCCCTCAAGGGGATTTTTACAATCATCGAGGTTCTCTCTTTCAAGAACCAACAACATTTCAGAGGGATCTTCCTGGTTTGGTCTCACTTCTGGCCTCCAGTTCTCCTATGCAGGCTGACAAGCAGCTCCATCTCTCACGTGGAGGGCAGCCAAGACGCTTCTTGCTCACACCAAGAGCAGGTGGAATCACTCAGCTCAGCTTGTCAGCTGCTTCAAGGTCTCACCATTCTCAGCCGTTTAGGGAGCAGCCCGTGTGCTCAAACTGGCAACCTTCTGATGTTATCTTAGGACTAACAGAGGCTCTACCCTCTAGACCAGACCTCCTGCCCATTATTGACCTTCTTCTCCCAGAGATGCCCAAGTTCTAGTCTCAGGTCTTGATATCATGTGATCTTCTCATGTTCTTTATCTTCAATTCTACTGTCACCTTTATATGTTTCTACTGTCATTCTTTATATAGGGGGTCCCCATATCTGCAGATCCCATATACGTGGATTCATTTATCCACAGATCGGGTCCAAGACCCTCGCATGCGCCCCACGCAGGCCCCCTTCAGAGGAGCTTCTGAGCTCAGGAAAGGCTGTGGATATGTTTTTTAAAAGAGGGGATGGAATTTGGGCACTGGTTCAGATGCTTGTTTCACCTGGACCAAGTCTGATGGCAGAAGTTTGAGGTCCTGGAAAACCAGAAGGCCATTTGGTTGTATTGAACAGTAAGAATAATAATTTGCAAACTTGGGTACTTTGGTATACCAAGAGAGCCCTCTGAGTATGTGGAAATGACTGTCTGGTTTTTGGATGTTCCTGTCCACAATGACAGGCACTCAACCATCTGTGTTTGTTATTAGAGAGAGTGTAACCAGTAGTCTCACTAGGGGGAGTGCAGGGGGGTGTAGAGCGCACCAGGTGGCATCATGAGGGGGTGACAACAAAGGAGAGGAGCCAGAAATTTCTTGGCTAGGATGACCAGGAGGCCAGGTCTGCTGAGTAGGTAGACCCTGGGGCTCCGCATTGGGAAGACCAGGTAGTTTTGGGAGGGCTGCGTTCATCAGGACCATTCTGGTGGTGTTACGTTCCCCTTGACCTGCCCTTCTATGTGTACGAAGGCATGGTTGCCTACTTATGTGCAGACATACATGTGCTGCTTTGTTTCGGTTGCCATGGGGCTCAATACATTTTCCTTGTCAACTATCAGCTTGTCAGTTTTGCGACCCACCAAAAATTGGGTCGTGACCCACTGGTGGGTTGTGACCCACAGTTTGAGAACCGCTGAACTATTATAGATTTGAAGTTGATCCCATCTCAGTCTCATGAGCTGAATGGTTTTCACTGATGCTGATCTTGCACCTACTGGAAGGGCGCAATCCTAACCCCTGACATAAGCACTGACATAAGGGCAATGCAGCTCTGAGGTAAGGGAACAGACATTCCCTTACTTTGAGGAGGCCTCCGTGAGTGACACCCAATGGCAGGATGCAGCACATCTCCCATTGGTACTGCTATGCCAGTGCCGGAAAGCACTGACATAAGGGGTTAGGATTGCGCCCCAAGACAACTTTGTTCTACTGCATAAACCTGATCACCCCTTGGCTCCTGAAGCCATCCTTGAATCAATCAATTCATGCAAATAAATAAACCAAGCACCAGTGCTAACAGCTTCACTGACACCCTGACACCAATCACATTCACCATTCCTACAATTATTATTATTATTATTTTATTAATTTATATCCTGCCTTTTTGCCCCAAGGGCACAAAAGGCGGCTTACAACAATAAAAATACAAAAATAGCAATTAAAAACAATAATTAAAACAGATACACATAATTAAAAAACCTAAAACAAACCCCGTGAATTCTAATATAGAGGAGAAAAAGAGAGAGAAAGCCAGCCAGCCTGTCAACAATTAAAAGCTTTTTGAAATAAAAAGGTCTTCAGTCCATGCCAAAATATTAACAAAGAGGGAGCAGTTCTCAATTCCAAGGGAAGCCAAGTATTCCAGAGCTCGGGGACCATCACCAAGAAGGCCCTCTTCCTGGCGGCCGCCCCTCTCACCTCTCTTGGTGGCGGCACAGTCAAAAGGGCCCCCCCCCCAGATGATCTAAGAGCATGGGCAGGATTATAAGGAAGGAGGCAGTCCCTCAAATACCCCGGACCCGAGTCGTAAAGGGCTTTAAAAGTCAAAATTAGCACTTTGAATTGGGCCCGGAACAGAACCGGCAGCCAGTGTAGTCGCCGAAGCAGCGGCTCGGCAGAGTCAAACCGACGTGCCCCAGCAACCACACGAGCAGCCGCATTCTGCACTAATTGTAATTTCCGGACCGTCTTCAAGGGCAGCCCCACATAGAGCGCATTGCAATAATCTAGTCTAGATGTCACTAGGGCATGGGTTACCGTGGCCAGGTCCGCGCAGCTCAGGTACAGTCGCAGCTGGCGAATCAGCCGAAGCTGAGCAAAGGCTCCCCTGGCCGCCACCGCCACCTGGGCCTCCAGGTGCAGCTGTGGATCCAGGAGAACCCCCAAGCTGCGGACCTGCTCCTTCAGAGGGAGTGCAACCCCATTCAGAGCAGGACATTAGTCCAATACCTGAGCTGTGGATTTCCAAACCAAGAGCACCTCTGTCTTATCCGGATTTAATTTCAGCTGGTTCGCCCACATCCAGCCCCCAACCGCCTCCAGACAGCGATCCAGGACCCCAACCACCTCCTCAGAATCAGGGGGAAAGGAGAGATAAAGCTGGGTGTCATCAGCATACTGATGGCACCTCACTCCAAACCCCCGGATGACCTCTCCCAGCGGCTTCATGTAGATGTTAAAAAGCATGGGGGATAAGATGGACCCTTGCGGCACCCCAAACCTAAGAGGTTGGGGCGCCAAACAAGCATCCCCCAGCACCACCTTCTGGGATCTGTCAGCCAGGAAGGAGCGGAACCACTTCAAAACAGTGCCTCCAAGCCCCAACCCGGCCAGCCGACCCAGAAGGACACCATGGTCGATGGTGTCGAAGGCCGCCGAGAGGTCCAGCAGGACTAACAGGGACGCACTCCCCCTGTCCATTCCCCGGCGAAGGTCATCCACCAAGGTGACCAAGGCAGTCTCCATCCCGAACCCTGGCCTGAAGCCAGATTGGAATGGGTCCAGATAATCCGTTTCCTCTAGTACCCTCTGAAGCTGGGACACCACCACCCGCTCAATCACCTTGCCCAGAAATGGAATATTCGAGGATGGCCAAAAGTTATTTAAATTAGTGGGATCCAGGGAGGGCTTCTTCAGGAGGGGGCGAACCATTGCCTGCTTCAAGGCAGGCGGGAGCACCCCCTCCCTCAGAGATGAATTCACCACCCTCCCCATCCACTCGGCCAACCCTTCCCGGGCAGTCCTAATTAGCCATGCTGGGCAAGGGTCGAGCGGGCAAGCAGCAGGTCTCACACTCCAGAGAATCCTGTCCACATCCTCAGTCTCTACAAGCTGGAAAGAATCCCAAATAGCAGGCTAGACAGCTGCCCCAGGGACATCACTAGATATGCCCACAGCAGCGTCCAAGTCATGCCGAATCTGATCAACCTTTTCTGCAAATTGTTTTGCGAACTCGTCACAGCAAGCCTCCGTGTGCTCCTCCGCACCAGTAGGGGGGGCCAGATGTAAAAGGTTGTGGACCACACGAAAGAGCTCAGCTGGACGGTTCTCTGCAGATGCAATGGTGGCAGAAAGGTATACCCATTTAGCTGCCACCACCGCCTTAGAAAAGGCTCTTAACTGGGCCCTAGCCCGTGTATGGTAAGATTCGGTATGAGTCTTTCACCACTGACACTCTAGATGTCTGCCCCGCCGCTTCATCATCCGCAGCTCCTCAGAAAACCAAGGAGCCGCTCTGACTCTGCGACTGGGCAGAGGACGCTCAGGAGCGATCTCATCCAAGGCCCTGGCCATCTCCGTATTCCACAGATCGACCAGAGCGCCAGGTGGGTCTCCAGCTCTGGCAACAGGAAAATCCCCCAGAGCACTCAGGAATCCATTTGGATCCATCAGCCTCCGAGGACGGATCATAGAATGTGATCCCCTGCCATTGCGGAGGTGAGAGGCTGCAACAAGTCTAAATCCCACCAGAAAGTGATCTGTCCATGACAAAGGAGTGATCTTAATGTCCTCCACCTCCAGATCACCATCAGCCTGCCCAGCAGTGAACACCAGGTCCAGCGTATGTCCCACATCATGCGTTGGGGCAGATATTCTTTGAGACAGACCCATGGTTGCCATGGAGGCCATGGAATCCTGAGCCGCAGCTGTTCCCGGGGCCTCAGCATGGACATTAAGTCCCCCAACACCAATAGGCAGGGGGACTCCAGCACCACGCTCGAGACCAACTCCATCAACTCAGGCAGGGAGTCTGTTGGGCAGCAAGGTGGGCGGTACACCAACAGAATCCCTGTTCTGTCTCGCCCCTCCAACACAACACAAAGACACTCAAACCCGGTGGACCGCTGAACAGGGTTTCCGGTAAGATGGATGGAATCCCGGTAGACCATTGCAACCCCGCCTCCCCGCCCCTGTAGCCTTGGCTGCTGCAGTACCCGGAAACCTGGTGGACAAATCTGGGAAAGACTAACCCCCCGCCCCAGCTCACCCAACCAGGTCTCCGTGATACATACCAGGTCAGCCTTCTCGATCTTATTATTCACTGACCTGGCATTCAGAAGCAGCAGTTTCAGACTCAGGGGACTGTAGCCAGGCATGCCAAGGGTCAGAGGGATGAGAGGAGGGCCAGAAAGAGGGACAGTCTGTCTACGACTGACCCTCCTTCTCCTGTAACGTCCAGGCCAACCCCCACCACCATACCTTCCATGGCCCGTAACTCTAGTGATGGTGGCCTCCCTCCCCTCCCCTGAGCTCCCCCGTGGTGTCAGGCACATAATTCCGGCGGGACCGACCTACCAACCAACAACAGCCACAAATACAAAAATTAAAAACACACACACTCACAACAACCACCCAATGCAGCAACCCTCACCCCCCTCACACCGAGGCTTGGGCTGCTGCCAGCCTCTGCCTCTCTCTCACCGAGGCAGAGGTACTCTCATAGTCCATCCCTCCCTGCCCCCCTCCCACAGAGGCAGGTACACCAACAAACCCTCCTGGCCCGACTCTCACTCAGGCCAGGCAATCACATTCACACTAACACTCACTCAATTTAAAAGGCTGCTGCTGGTATGTTGACAGGCTCAGAGGCTCCTAAAATAAGGAGCAAGGGCATGGCTGGCACTTATCACTCCACAGGGAGATTGGCAGGGTGAATGGCGATGGCAGCAGCCGATGTTCCGGGCTCCAGGCTCCACTCCACAGGCGACAGGCAAAGAGCCCTTCGGCTCGCGCCTCTGGCAAGCCAGAGGGCTGAAGATGTTGCACCAACCTGCAGGAAGAGCCAAATGGAGCTGGGTCAGCCACAGGCCAGGTGTCCCCTGGGGACAAGGAGTCCTCCTCCTTCAGAGATGTCACCAGAAATGAGTTAGGGGAGAAACTGGGAATTGACAGCCCAATCCTATAGCCAGCAGTGCCCAGGGCTCCAGCAGCGCCACAATGGCGACTGCCAGATCCAGTGGGTACCTGGATATTGCCAGAGGTCTCCTCAGGTGAAGGGAGCATTAGCTCCCTTACCCCAGGTAGACAGCAGCTGGCAGCAATGGGTCTCCTTGCCTCTGTGCCCATGTTTGAGTGGGCACAGAACTGGAGCCTCCCTCCCACAGAGCCTCTCTCTGTCTCCGCCCTCCCTTCCCAGGCTGGTTCCTCCCATGCCCCACGCCCCACCCTCCCCCACCCCAAAAGCCCTTATTGCTGCCCAGAGATCTTACCTTGCTCCGGGCAGCGTCTATCCAGTGCTGGGCCAGCTCTGGTGGTCTGTCCTCACAGGATGCCATAAATGTGTTTTATGGCATGTTTATGACATCCAGCGCCAGTGCTGCAGCTCAGCCCCAGCATTGGAGGCCCATGGTAGGTAGGTAGGTAGGTAGGTAGGTAGGTAGGTAGGTTGATAGATGTGCTAAAAGTTTTGGGAAGCACTGGCTTTAAACCATTGATCCTTCAGCCTGTTCTTTCATTCTCACACAATGAATTCAACACTTTCTTGATCCTGGTAGGGTTAATTTTTTTTTCTGTTTGGGGTCTTTTTTCAACACTTTCTACAACCATTTGTTCTGAAAACTCTTCCCCCCCCCCATCACCACATTTCTGCCTCTAATCTAATTGTTTCTGTTTTGATTGGGTTTTCTTTCTAAGACTGCATTCATTTTTCAGCTTCTAGAGCTCTATGAGAATAACAGATCTGTTACTTTTTTCACCTTCCAGCATGCTCAGGTCACATTTTTTTTCACATTCTAGTGTGCTCACCATGCTAGCAATTTGAATTGTGAGCTCAGAGCTAGAAAAGATGGCCACCTCCATGCATTCATGTCTACTGTCAGGAGCATGGTGGCCTCCATACATTATGGCAGTTGTTCTCAAACTCTCTGGTAGTCTTTGCCACTAAGTCTTTGCAGACAGATTTCTGGAGGAAGGGTCCATCACAGGTTACAAGCCATGGTGTGTATGTGCAACCTCCTGATTTTGAAGTGGGTTACCTTGGAATGCCAGATGAAAGGGATGGCACTGGGATGCAGGTCTCTTGCAGCCCAATCCTATCCACACTTTCCTGGGAGTAAGCTCCATTGACTCTAATGGGACCTCCTTCTGAGTAGGCATGCATAGGATTGGGCTGTTGTTGTCTTGTGTGCTCCCTGAGGCATTTAGTGGGTCATTGTGAGATACAAGAAGCTGAACAAGATGGCCTGATCCAGCAGGGTTGTTCTTATGTTCTTAAGGCCAACAAAGATGGCAACAGGCAGGTATTTCAGTTGGTGACAAAACTGTTTTAAAATGTCCCCTATTTTAAAATGCAGGTCTTTTGTCTATTGAAGCTGGATGGCTTTTCTGAAACCATCGATCATTAAAGGATCATCATTGATGGATCATTAAAGGCTATTGGACAAAATCAACAGAAGAAGCAGAAACAAAGTCAGAGAATAGCTTCCTAAGTGACGGGCAGCACTTGCAGAAGCTGAGCTGTCCATGGTGCGTTGAATCCAGTCCAAGTAGGAGGTGATCCGGGTGTAGACACCAGGGTGGAAGGGTCTGGCACAACCCAGCCCAAAGCTGACAACTCCTGCCAGAAACCAGGTGTCTTTCCGTTTGCATACCAGAGGTCCCCCAGAGTCACCCTGGAAGGAGAAAGAGAAGGAAACAGAGACCTTCAGTGTCCTGAAGAGAGAACAGAAGGTAGATTATTTGTTATTTATTTTTTATTATTATTTTTATTTAATTATTTATTTTTTAAAAAATTATTTTTAAAAACCATGACATGACCCCTGTCCCGCCTGCTCCGCAGAGAAAAACCAAAACTTGCCAGGCTCAGGCAGCTTCTCAAAAGTTTCTATTTGTTGTTGGCAACCTTCAGTTTCGAAAGACTATGGTATCGCGCTCTGAATGGTGGTTCTAGAACAGCGTCTAGTGTGGCTGAAGAGGCCAATTCGGGAGTGACAATCCCTTCCACACTGGGAGCAAGTGCAGTCTGTCTCCCTGGCTGTGGGCCTTCCTTCTTTGCCTCTTTGCCTCAGTCTGTTGGCAAAGTGTCTCTTCAAACTGGGAAAGGCCATGCTGCACAGCCTGCCTCCAAGCAGAACACTCAGAGGCCAAGGTTTCCCATCTGTTGAGGTTCATTCCTAAGGCTTGCAGATCCCTCTTGCAGATATCCTTGTAGCGCAGCTGTGGTCTACCCATAGGGTGCTTTCCCTGCACAAGTTCTCCGTAGAGGAGATCCTTTGGGATCTGACCATCGTCCATTCTCAAAGAGATCATCGCCACTGAGCTGCATGAAATCCTCTGCCTCTGCTGGAGAGAAGGTGGAGTACCACAGGACATGAGGGATGCAAACATCGTCACACTGTACAAGAACAAAGGCGACAGGGGTGACTGCAATAACTACCATGGCATCTCTCTCCTTAGCCTTGTAGGAAAGCTGTTTGCCCAAGTTGCACTGAAGAGGCTCCAGGTACTTGCAGAGAGCATCTATCCAGAATCGCAGTGTGGATTCCGAGCCAACAGCTCCACCACCAAAAGTTTTTATACTATATATACTTTTTATGTATTTTAATATTGGCTAAATGAGTCAATGTAAAAAATATTTTAATATTGTACACTTCTTTGATCTTTTCAGATTGAAACTAATCTTTTAATCTAATCTTTTAAATGAATGAGTGAATGAATGAATGAAATTAGGGGTACAAAGTTTAATCAGTTAATCAACCAGAGTAATCCACTTAGAACACCTCTGATCTCTGAGAAAGAGTTTTCAAACATGTATTTATTTTTATTTTTACTGTGCATATTTGTAGAAAGTGAAGAAAGCAACCACCATTTTCAAAGGGGTATTCCGCATTTTCTCTTGTGTATGAGAGCCACAAAAATGTGCATTATCTAAAAACAATGGGAGTGTACTTGCTTTGGAAATGGGATTGACAAAAATAGGTACATACGATTTGTCAGTCACAATGCTTTTAATCGTCACAGCCCTAATTAAAATGCATTGAGGTTGTGTTCACCACTTGAAATTGCGTGCAGTTGTTTTCCCCTTTTATATCCCACCTTTGTTCCATCCTGGAACTCCCATTTTTTAACTGACCTGATTCATGGCCATTTGTCTACCTTTCAGCTCTTCCATGCCAGGGCTATTTGCTCTGGCGAAGACAGAAGAGGGGAGCCAATCCCCCAGACCTGGCACTGAACTTGGAAAGAGACTCCAGGGCACCAAAGATGCAAAAATATGGCATGCAAGTGACATAAAAGCACTATATTTTTTTAAAATCCTATATGGAAACACAATTAGAATAGCACTTCTGCCCAGTGCGGGAAGAACAATGCTTTAGCAGCACCAGAGGGCCCTCATGTTAGATAAGGGAGGGTCTCTGTGACCTCACATGATGAAAACTTCCTGCTGGAGCCAGAAATCTAGTTTCTCAACCCCTGTTAAGTTCCAGGATCAAACATGGCTCCTGAAAGCAGGCTCAGGTATAGACCTGATCAGTGCTAACCCACAGCTCTCCTGCAATCCCATCCTTGGGTTGCTTTAAGAACATAAACATAAGAAGAGCCCTGCTGGATCAGGCCAAAGGCCCACCTAGTCTAGCTTCCTGTATCTCACAATTGCCCACCAAATGCCCTAGGGAGCACACAAGACAACAAGCACAACCTGCGTCTCGGTGCTCTCCCCTGCATCTGGCAATCAGAGGCAGCCTGCCTCTAAAACCAAGAGCCTGCACATACCTACTATGACTTGTAACCTGCAATGAACTTTTCTTCTCCTTTGTTCCCAAAGACCCTTGATACACTCCCCTGAGCAACTCCTCTGACTTTACCTGGCAAGCATCCTTCTTTCCTTGTCGGAACCCAGCGCAGATCACATTTCTAAACATTTTCAGTTTGCCCTCTGGTGCCATGTCCATGCTGATGCCAGTTTTGTGGTAGAACATTCCTGCACATTCCTCATCCTTTAGGATTGGTACTGCTACCTCTCGCAGGGTCCGAGAGAGATAGGGGGCTGGTACAGGAAAAGAAAAGCCCTGAGTTCACTCACCCACTTACAACACAACCATCTAGTCAGAGGCAAACCTTGTGGAGTTCCATGGGGCTCACTCTCAGGTAAGAGTATATCCTCAGTATCCCTCAAATGGACCACTTACTTCAATTAACTTGACTTTTTTGAATGCTTTTTTTATTTTATGAGAATAAAGAAAACAAACAGAAAAAAGCAGAACATTATGTAGATGTAGTCAATTCAATTAACTTAATTTTAACATTAACAAATTTGGGTGTACTCCAGTGGTTTCCAAGCTTTTTACTACCTGGACCACTTTTTAAAACAACACTCTGTCGGGACTCATCTAGGTTTACCAGTTTTTTTTAAAAAAAGGAGATATAGAAAAAATATTTTTTTATTATTTATAAGTAGTAATAACCAGAAAAAGACCCTAACCACACTTTCCTGAGAGTAAGCCCCACTGAACAAAATAGGACTTACTTCTAAGTAGACCTGGTTAAGATTATGCCCTCAATCAGGCAACTTTTCTCCAGTTCAGCATATATCAGAAATGGGTAGAGATGGATAAACAGGCCACTGCTCCCCTCTACTCCTTCTCTAAGACAGAAAGCTTTACTCTGAGGAAGGAAGAGAATATCAAGGAGCCTTCTGAGCAAAGCACAGGGTCTCTTCCATGGCAGAAAATGACACACAGAGCTTCCTTCTCTGGGACTTGGAGGGTGGATTGGGTTTCCTGCATATTAAATCATTTTGATTTACAGATAGCAGCTATATGGGATCAGAGACTGCTTGGTTTCACAAGCAAAACAGGAAGAGTTAAAAATCTCTTTTACAGAATTTTTTTTAAGGTTTCAAGAAGAAGGGAAAGAAAAAGGAACACCTGTGCAAAAAGCACTGTGAGGCTCCTATTTTGACTGGTTCTTAAGGGTTAGGGATATAATTTGCAACCTGTTGTTACAGGTCCCACTTGCACAGATCTAATTCCCTAAAACCCATGCCTCCTCACCCCTCCTTTAACCCTTCCCTCTCATGGCACTGGGCTGCTGGAGGCACTGATTTTCCCATGGTGCCTCTATCTGCCCCCTGACAATCCACTGAGTGCAACCTATACGGAGGATTCAGGTCACCCTGGTCAGATGGGTGGACACAATATGGGCCTTCAGCCAGTGCCCCATCTGGCCAACCATCAACACTATCCCTGCCCCCTCACCTAAATCTCCCAAACCACCACCTCCTATACACACACACCTGAATTGACAAGACCCCCCAGCTCATTCGTACCATTTTCAAAAGGTAAGCCCCAGCCAGTCACCCAGCATACTGTCCCCACAGGGAAAAAGTTGGGATCTGAAGTCTTGGGTAGGCAGATTGGCAAGATGGTTCGAGAAAAATTGACTGGCATCTCCAGCCACATTAAAGCAATATCGCCACTGAAACTCAACTCAGTGAAATCTGGATTTAAGATGATTTGGTTGACAGCAGATGAGACCATCGTGGGTGGGGGGTTGAGGATGTCGTACTCGCCCAGATTGACTCGGAACAAGGATGCATTCTGTGAGCTGGAAGAACCAAAGAAAAATCAGAATCTGCAGCAGTGAAAAGGCCAGAGGCCCAAGTCTTGAGCTGAGCCCAAGTTGAGGAAAGGCGGCCCAACAGTGAGGTCAGCTGAAAAAGTTGCTTTGAGAGAAGGGCTGGGGGAGAAGTAGTAAAGTGGTACAGGGCACCCTGCATCCCACATCCACTCACCACCTCTCCCAGCCTGCCACCTGCCCAACCACTGCCCGATCCTTGCACATTCTCTTTTAACACTACAAAAGAAGAGGGTGAGGACTGATAGGGCACTGACCTCCTTCTCCAATGTCAGCACCAAGGATTGAGGTGATGGCATTAGAGAGGCTTGCCAGCATGATCACAGTGTGCCCAGGGCCCTCCACCTCCTGCACTGCTGCTGGTTGTAAACTTGCAGGCTCCCAGCTAGCAGGATGCTGGGACAGGACTGCTCCATACCCAACACCCCTCCTGCCAAGGCCTGATCCCTTTATCACCAGCAATAGTGGGGGATCACGATTTACAAATTATGCCATTTGGGCATCACCAACAATGAATTACTGATCCTTGTCTCCCCCTTCAATACATATTGCCCCTCTGTCTCCCCCTAGTGGAGGACAATAACAAGGCCCCCTGAGGTCTTCAGCACATGCTTTTCCACACACTTACTCAAGAAAGCAATGAGCAGCTGTCACCACCCACTGGGATGAGATGAGGCTTCCACCACACAGGTGTAGTCCGTTAAATTGGATGTTGACTTGCCACGGCCATTCGCCTTCATCACATATCTGGCCCCCAACAATTCGAGGGGAGTACACTTTGGGTCGGGTAAAGCACGAGAGACATGGAAGAGAGCAGAAAGGTTTGAATCTGGTTCAGGAACATGACAGAGCCAGAGATTTAAAAACCTCTCCCCGCTCTGCTGTAGCCCTTCTCCAAATTGGGTCTCCCCTGCCTGCTGTTTTTGTATTTTAAAAAAAAACAGGCACATAAAGTGCAAATATAATGTGTACTTTAGATATATAGGAATTTTCTTATGGGTTTAAAGGAAATATCACCTAGGTGGTTGGCAACCTTCAGTCTCGAAAGACTATGGTATAAGCCTACAGCACCCGGTATTCCCAGGCAGTCTCCCATCCAAGTACTAACCAGGCCTGACCCTGCTTAGCTTCCGAGATCAGATCGGGCATGTGCAGGGTAACAGAGTGCCTATCACCTAGTTACGCATGCTCTTTGAAGATCGTTTGGGGTACAATGGCAGGTCTGCCTGTCCCTTCCCCAACCCCAAGAACCTTTTCTCACCTCTGTGAGGGGGCCTGTTTCCAGCACCTATAAGAAGAAAGGAACAAAAGTCAACAGTGCAGAACAGGAGGCTGTGCGCATTAGAAAACGGTTGCCAGACTTCTTGGCTTTGCGCTGATCCTGATTCAGCAGATATAGTCTGTAAGCAACCCACAGGGTTTATTTACTTATTTTTCACATTTTTATGCCGCCCTTCCTCCGAGGAGCTCAGGGAGGTGCACAAGGTTCCTTTCCGCCTTTAATCCTCACAGCAACCCTGTGAGGGAGGCGACGCTGAGTGATAGTGACTGGCCCAAAGTCACCCAGGAAGCTTTATGGCTGAGTCTGAACCTGGATCTTCCAGGTCTAAGTTAGTCCAACTCCCAAACCTCTACACCATCCTGGTTCTCAGAATGGTGAGCAGCTTTCTTTTAAACCTACAGTGATGAGAAATGGTGGGAAATGGTTACTGATTCTTAGCTGGAATCTTCTTAGCCCTTTTTTGAGCCCATACAGATGGGTGGCCTTGTGTTTCCTAAGGCAGCCTTGGATCGTAGTAAAAGCATTCACTCCAAACTACTGGAAGGATCTGTGCAGATTCTGGCAACGGTAACAGGACCATCAATAGCCCCTTGATCCCCAACCCATCCCTGCTGTATTCTGTAATACTGGATATAATGCATAACTGAGTTGTTGTATTCCAAAGGATTTGAACCTGAATCTTCCAGGTCTTGTCCAGCTCCCAAACCACTACACCATCCTGGCTCTCAACTGCCAACCTGGTCAGTGGCGACATGTGGCTGTGTCTGGGCTGCGACAGGATAGGCAACTGAAAGCCTCAACGGAACACAAAATGAGATTTCTAGTACAGTGCTGGAATGGATCTGTCTCTGGGGAGTGATGACCAGCAACTCCAATCAGCATTGCATTACAGATATGGGAGCAGAGAAGTAACTCAAACTTTCATGGAACGTGCAGGGGCAGAAATTTTCAGGCATCCCTCTCCAGTTCCTGAGCTCCTTGCTGTGACTCCCTGCCCTCTCAAGGAATCCTTCCTCCCAGATCTTTCCACTGCTCCTACCTACTAGATCTCCCCTCAAACCCAGGAATCCTGATTCTTTCCTTCCCCAGAAGGGTTAGAATTGATTGCACAGGTGGGGCAGAGAACTATCCTGTCTTCTCCCACATCATTTAGGTGATGCACACGCATACACTCCTCCGGGTCACTCACCTTTCAGCGACAGAAGTAGCAGAAGCACAATCCGGGAATAGCAGAAACCCAGCATGGTCTGTGCAGCTCTAGAGATAATCCAGCTGTGATGCCAAGCAGGGAAGGAGAGAAAATGCTGGGCTGGGAGGGGGGCTGAGATCAAGCACCTTTTAGCAGGACAAAAGCAGCAGCCTCTGGGGTCAGCCAAATACCAGAGAGGCTGCCAACCCACAAAACCTGAGCTGTTAAGTAGAACAGAGAACTTCAGTATGCCATTGGTCAGTGGAAACTTTTTTTTCAGGGCAACTAGACTTCATGGAAGCAGCCCAATTCACACAGCCTGGGACTGTAGCAGGGATAGCCTTAAGGCAGCAACCCTATGCACGCTTTCCGGAGAGTAAGCTCCACTGACTTACTTTTGAGTAGACAGGCATACATTTTTGCTTTAAAGCCCCCTCTCTTGGGAGTAAACCACTGAGGGCGCAATCCTAACCCCTTATGTCAGTGCTTTCCAGCCAATGGGACGTGTGCTGCATCCTGCAGTTGGGTATCACTCATGGAGGCCTCCACAAAGTAAGGGAATGTTTGTTCCCTTACCTCAGAGCTGCATTGCCCTTTTGTCAGTGCTGGAAAACAATGGCATAAGAAGTTAGGATTGCGCCCTGAGACGTGTTAGTGAAGCACTCTAAGTGAAGCCCCTTAAAATAAGCTTGTATCCACTGAACCCAGAGGCAGCACACAAATGTAGCCGCTGTCTGCCATGAATTTGTCCAGTCCCCTTGAAAGCCGTCCTAGCTAATGGCCATCACAACATCTTGTGGCAACCGGTTCCATTTATCCGTTTATGGCTAAGTCCGAACCTGGATCTTCCAGGTCTAAGTTAGTCCAACTCCCAAACCGCTACACCATCCTGGTTCTCAGAATGGTGAGTTCTGCACGATGTGAAAAAGTACCTTTTTACATTTCTTTAAGTATAGGTATTCTTTCTTAGGACAGTATCTATCCTAAGGGCGCAATCCTAGCCAACTTTCCAGCACTGACCTAGCCGTAATGCAGACCCAAGGTAAGGTAACAAACATGTGCTTAACTTGAGGAGGACTCCTTGACTGCCTCCCCACTGCAGGATGGAGTGTAAACCACATTGGCACAGCTATGTCCGTGCTGGAAAGTTGGTAGAATTGTGCCCTAAATCCCCCAGCAGTCCATTGCATCAGATGACCTCTGGTTTTAGTATTGTGCAAGAAGGAGAAAACTTCTCTCTCTCTCCCTCCACACCATGAATAATTTTAGAAGACTCTATCATGTCTTGCCTTGATCATTTGCCTTGATTTCTGCAAATGCCTCTCACATCCCAAATGGCAGGAGGTCTGGTCTAGAGGGTAGAGCCTCCATTTGCCTGAAGATAACATCCACAAGGTCGCCAGTTTGAGGCCACCGGCACCGTGCGACTTTGAAGCAGCTGACAAGCTGAAGCCGAGCTATTCCATCTGCTCTGAGCGTGGGAGGATGGAGGCCAGAATGTGAAACCAGATCAGAGTGAAACATCTGGACTGTTGTGGTTCTTGAAAGATAGAACCTTCTTTCAATTGTAAAAATCCCTCCGGGGATTTAAATTAGCCTGCCTATGTAAACCGCCTTGAATAAAGTCTTGAATAAAGACCAAGAAAGGCGGTATATAAATACCTGTATTATTATTATTATTATTATTATTATTATTATTATTATTATTATTATTATTATTATTCCCACCCCACCAGCTGTATATTGGCTAACCATTCCTTCCACCCTCCGTTTTCTCCAAGTTACCCATACAAGAGACATGAAGGAAATATGTACTGCAACTCCATTCATAGGATAGAGAGGCACTGTCTCAGTCACTACACTCTCTCCCTCATTGTGGCATTTGAGGAGAATGAAGGAGGACACTGGAGGAGCACCAAGATTGCAGCACCCTCTGTCACCCAATGCTTACTGAGCATCAAGGTCCAGGGACAATGTGTTGCAGCTGCTGGCTATAATTCATGACTGTCCCCATATCTCTCTTGGTTCTTCTCAGGCAGCTCTCCAACAGGTCAAGTCAAGCACCACCTACATTGCACACGAGACCTATAGCATGACTACTAGCAGGTGGCATATCTTTTGCAATCTACTTGACCCAGTTATGTATCAGTGAAGCCACACACCCATCAAGAGGAATGACCTGTTTCACTGCTGCCTATCACACAACTTTCAGAGGCACAGAAGCCCTACAAGAAAGTTGGTAACCTCATCTACATGTCTGTCTTTCACTAAAAGCTTGCACTTTGTCGCCAATGTTTCTTTGCTCCTGAGGGTTAGTGGGCAGCTCTCCCTATCACCCAGACTAGTTATTGCTCACCTCCAGTGGCCTCAGGATGGAAAAGGGGGCCAAAAGCGTCTTTGCTATCTGTGCAAGTCCCCCACCCTCTGGGCACCTGAGCTCCAGCAAGGGTGAGAGGGCAGGCTCCTCTGAGCTCACAAGCAGCTAGGTCACTGCTGCTATGATGAAAGAGGCAATCAGTTTGGGAAAGGGGTAGACAAGGAGGTATGCTGGAGCACAAACTGTTGTCCTCCTGACCTTCAAAAGCTTTTTAAAAGAAGCGAATTCCTAACATACAACAGGCTGGGGAGAACTTTTAGCCTCGAGTGTAGTGGGGACTCAAGCAATGAACCTTGATGTGAAAATGGCTACAAAGTACATCTTTGGTGAGGGGATTTAGGTACCTGACTTTTTGTTAAAGTCCCCTTAGTTCCTGTTTTGATAACACTACACGGAGTCTTAGGGAAGCAGGCTAATTGTACACATGCTCAGAAGTACCCTTTGGAGAAGCTGCTTCGCATCCCACAGGGAAATGCACTCTGCATGTTCTCAGAGGCACTTCATGCATGGCTTCTTGTTTGAGCCCACTTGTGACATTGTAGTGTACTTTGAGGGGCATGCCCTGGACCACGGACGCAGTTGCGTGCAACAGCTAAATGTCTTGTTTCACCCTGCCTGGCAGAGGGTTAGCACCTCCAAGTGTATTAGTCAGGAAAGGCAACAGAAAGATTGGCATGATAAATCTGTTCATGACAGAAAAAAAACGACTGAGAAAGAAGGCTATGCGAGAGGCTATGAGAGAGTCCTGAAGATATGATTCATACCCTTTTCTTGGCTGTACAAGAACAGTGCACAGCTTTCTGTGAAGTGAGCAAGATGACTTCTACAGCCTTTGAACAGCGGGGGGGGGGGGTCACCAAATTCTAATAGTGAGATATCTTGTTCTTAAAATGCTCTATAGGGATCATCTGCAGGTTAATTTTGTATGTTTATTCAATCCTAACAACATTGTTCTTTGTATCCTATATAACAACTCACAATCCACATACACTTTTCTGCTTCATTTCTATTGTTCTAATACTGCAGATACAAAAAGCAGATACAACAACAACAACAACAACAACAACAATAATAACAACAAGTATTTATATACTGTACTGCCTTTCTGGTCATCAGACTCCTCTGACTTTATTCAAGGCGCTTTACATAGGCAGGCGTTTCTAAATCCCTCAAGGGGATTTTTACAATCATAGAGGTTCTCTCTTTCAAGAACCAACAACATTTCAGAATGGATCTTCCTGGTTTGGTCTCACTTCTGGCAATATACAGAAAGTACCCAGGGATGCTTCTTTTAGGGTGCTGGGTCACTTAATCAGTAGAATTCAGCAGTACAGCTTTGCCTAGCCTGTACCACTTTAAGGCTGAATGAGACAGGGAAGAGTTTGCGTGTTTGAAATAGCAAGGGAGGTGGATTTCCCTCCACATAAAAAACTAGTATGCCTGGGAGAAAGGTCAGACTAGCCTTACACCTGCCATATTTTGTTTTAACATGCAGGATTGTGGTATTTGTGCTCATTGATGGGGAACCCTCCTCCTCTAAAGTAGTACAGTCCTAGCATAATGCTTATCACTTGATTCTGTTGACAGTATCAGATAGGTCAGTATTTTTCAAACTGTGGGTCGGGACCCACTAAGTGTGCCGTGAGTCAATTTCAGGTGGGTCCCCATTCATTTCAATGTGTATTTTATTTTTAATATATTAGACTTGATGTTACCATGGTATGTGACTGTGTGTACTTTTAACAGGCTTTTGTATATATGCTTTTAGCAATGGTAGCTAATGAAGCTTACAACTAAGTAAGCGTGGATAGTTGGCAACCTTCAGTCTCGGAAGACTATGGTATCGCGCTCTGAATGGTGGTTCTGGAACAGTGTCTAGTGTGGCTGAATCAGAAAAGCCAGGTGTCATTGTCCTAACATTCCAGGTGCCCAGTTATAGGGCAGGAGTTTTCTTTTTTCTGTTGCCTGGTGCAGAGTTGTCAATCCGCTTGTCAGTTTTCACCCTAAACCCCATGCACCCCATGATGTTAACGGACCGTGGCGAGGCAGCACCTTACTGGCTGGGGACTGCCCAGCTTAAGGCAAGCGGTAGCTGCCCAATGAGATGCAATGACCTCTCCCACCACTGGAAGCAGCCCCTGGCGTCACGCTCTACGCCAATCAAGCAGAAGACTTATAACCCGTAAACTGCTGCTTCCCGTGTTGTGCCAACGCCGTATGGCAAAGTTGGAGTGTCCTCTCCAGTGCGCGAAGCCTGGGTAAAGTAGGAATGGAAGATAGGCTGTTACCCATGCAGCAAATCCCCCCTCTCCATGTCTCTGAAATGATCCAATGGAAAGGCAGAAGCCAATACGGTTGGTTCCAGCGGCGTTGCAAGAGTTGCCAGAACGTGACTGTGTTCAGCCATGAACTGCCACAGGGACTCCGGCTCCGGATTTTGCCTCAAGGTTGACTCCTGAAGCCTTTTCCATAACTGGATGTAGCCACAAGGCAGTGGAGGTTTGAGGTCAGAGTTTCCTTCTCTCAGATGAGCTGCCTTCCCAAGCTAATGAGTCCCATCTACCTGGTGGCTGTTTAGTCGCCTCTTACGACAAGTAGAGCCAAATTTATACTTATTTATAAATTACAAATTTATACAAATTTATACTTATTGTAAACTTCTGACTTATTTACTTTATTTATTGGATATTTATTGAATTAATTGATTTGATTTTGTCATGCGGGGGATGTTAAAAATTTCCCTGCGTGATGATGTCACTTCCAGCCATGATGTCACTTCCAGGCTAATGACATCACAGCCATGCATGCAGGGAAAGCATTCATCTGGAACCCTCAGCTTCCTTCCAACAACAGGCTCTGTGCGAAGCAGGGGTCATGAGTGAGAAAACCCCATCTGCCTGCCCTCAAAAAGGCTGCATGCTTACCCAGGAGTAAGCCCCACTGACTTTCATGGGGGTTACTTCTGAGTAGACAATGCACAGGCTTGGGCTCCAAGAGACACAATGCAACAACATGGAGAAGGCCTTTTAAATGACCCTCTCAAGATGGCGGTGGCGTCAGGCACTTTATAAAACTTGACCTTCTCAAGATGGCAGCCTTCAGGCTACGTTCCCAGCTCACCGGAAACCGGATGTGTCCTTTCCTAAAAGCATTCCGGCTGCTCAGCTCTCCTTTCAGGCCGTGCTATCGTTTTGTTCTCTCATGGACGCTCAAGGCTTGCCTGAACGTGACGGTAGAGCCTCTGCCCTTCCGAAGATCCAGAAATAAGGGAAGCTTCTGTATGAAAACAGGGCTGGGATGAGGGAAATCAGAACAGACCGAGCCCATGACCTTTCCAACATGGCCGTTGTTTCATGCGCCCTTCTCAATATGGCGGTACGAGTCCGTCAATATTTTCCTTCCCCCTCTTCCCGGTCTCTATGGTTCCTTCCGTGCGTTCTTTCGCCCCTCTGATGCGCATGCGCGGTCCTCCTCCGCTTCCACCAGCCGAACCTCGGGCTGGGCTGTCCCGAGGCCGCGGTGCATGTTGGGGTATCGGGGGCTCTGCTGCTTTCTCCTCTCTGGGGGGTCTGGGCTGAGGCTGCAGAGATGGTGAGTAGGGGAGGGGCGGCCTGCGGGGGGGCGAGGACGTGACGGGGCGGTGGTTGGGGTGACCCATGGCCACCCACAAGGCTCTTCCTCCTCCTCTTCCTCCCCCTCCCCTCAAGGACAGCCCCCTCCACCCTCCCAGCCCTGGCCCCGCCTCCTCCTGACGTCAGACCCCCCTGCCCCTCCCAGCACTCCAGGCACTTCCCTGCCCCAGGACCCCTTGGGGGGAGGACCCTCTGCCCCACCCCACACCCCCCTCAGCTTCCCTGGCCAAAGACACAAGGGGGGCTGGACCTGCCCTCTGATCCCTCCCCCTGTCAGTCCCTTTCCTACCCCACACCCTGTGTTAGGACAGACACAAGAAATAGTTCTTTACCCAGCATGTGATTGGTCTGTGGAACTCCCTGCCACAGGATGTGGGGATGGCGTATGGCCTGGATGCCTTTACAAGGGGATGGGGGGTCTGTGGAACTCCCTGCCACAGGCTGTGGGGGTGTCATGTGGCCTAGATGCCTTTAAAAGAGGGATTGGACAGATTTCTGGAGGAAAAGTTTGTCACAGGTTACAGGCCATGATGGGTGCAGTTTCCTGGTTTTAGAAGTAGCTACCTCTGAATGCCAGATGCAGGTGTTGTCTTGTGTGCTCCCTGAGGCATCTGGTGGGCAGCTGTGACATCCAGGAAGCTGGAGCAGATGGGCCGCCTTTGGCATCATCCAGCGAGGCTCTTCTTATGTTCAGTTCTTTTTTTGTTGCCTGACACTGGGTGCTGCCAGCCTGCCTACAATGCTTATTTTGTATTTATTTGTGGAATCCCTCTTCCCCCCCCCCTTCAAGGAGTACAAGGCTCTGTGTTTGAGAATCTGCCCATTGTTATCTTCATAACAACCTTGTAAGGTAGGTTAGACCAAGAGGGGAAGTGTCTGGCCATGGTTGCCCAATAAGAACATAAGAACATAAGAACAGCCCCACTGGATCAGGCCATAGGCCCATCTAGTCCAGCTTCCTGTATCTCACAGCGGCCCACCAAATGCCCCAGAGAGCACACCAGATAACAAGAGACCTCGTCCTGGTGCTCTCCCCTACATCTGGCATTCTGACTTAACCCATTCCTAAAATCAGGAGGTTGCGCATACTCATCATGGCTTGTACCCCATAATGGATTTTTCCTCCAGAAACCCGTCCAATCCACTTTTAAAGGCGTCTAGGCTAGACGCCAGCACCACATCCTGTGGCAAGGAGTTCCACAGACTGACCACGCGCTGAGTAAAGAAATATTTTCTTTTGTCTGTCCTAACCCGCCCAACACTCAATTTTAGTGGATGTCCCCTGGTTCTGGTATTATGTGAGAGTGTAAAGAGCATCTCCCTATCCACTCTGTCCATCCCCTGCATAATTTTGTATGTCTCAATCATGTCCCCCCTCAAGCATCTCTTTTCTAGGCTGAAGAGGCCCAAACGCCGTAGCCTTTCCTCATAAGGAAGGTGCCCCAGCCCCGTAATCAGCTTAGTCGCTCTCTTTTGCACCTTCTCCATTTCCACTATGTCTTTTTTGAGATGCGGCGACCAGAACTGGACACAATACTCCAGGTGTGGCCTTACCATCGATTTGTACAACGGCATTATAATATTAGCCGTTTTGTTCTCAATACCCTTCCTAATGATCCCAAGCATAGAATTGGCCTTCTTCACTGCCGCCGCACATTGGGTCGACACTTTCATCGACCTGTCCACCACCACCCCAAGATCTCTCTCCTGATCTGTCACAGACAGCTCAGAACCCATCAGCCTATATCTAAAGTTTTGATTTTTTGCCCCAATGTGCATGACTTTACACTTACTGACATTGAAGCGCATCTGCCATTTTGCTGCCCATTCTGCCAGTCTGGAGAGATCCTTCTGGAGCTCCTCACAATCACTTCTGGTCTTTACCACTCGGAAAAGTTTGGTGTCGTCTGCAAACATAGCCACCTCACTGCTCACCCCTGTCTCCAGGTCATTTATGAAGAGGTTGAAAAGCACCGGTCCCAGGACAGATCCTTGGGGCACACCGCTTTTCACCTCTCTCCATTGTGAAAATTGCCCATTGACACCCACTCTCTGCTTCCTGGCCTCCAACCAGTTCTCAATCCACGAGAGGACCTGTCCTCTAATTCCCTGACTGTGGAGTTTTTTCAGTAGCCTTTGGTGAGGGACCGTGTCAAATGCCTTCTGAAAGTCCAGATATATAATGTCCACGGGTTCTCCCGCATCCACATGCCTGTTGACCTTTTCAAAGAATTCTATAAGGTTTGTGAGGCAAGACTTACCCTTACAGAAGCCATGCTGACTCTCCCTCAGCAAGGCCTGTTCGTCTATGTGTTTTGAGATCCTATCTTTGATGAGGCATTCCACCATCTTACCCGGTATGGATGTTAGGCTGACCGGCCTATAGTTTCCCGGGTCCCCCCTCTTTCCCTTTTTAAAAATAGGCGTGACATTTGCTATCCTCCAATCTTCTGGTACCGTGGCTGTTTTGAGGGACAAGTTGCATACCTTGCATACCAATGTGGCCTGTGAACTTGGGATTTCCTAGTCCTGGTGTTCTAATGCAGTGTTCCTCACTATTTGTCCCTTACCATACACAGTCCACCTGTTGGAAGTAAATGGTGATGATGACATCACCAGTTACTTCCAGATTGGGAGCCAGATACAACGTGACAAAAATCAGTAAGAGGCTCAGGGCAGATAGGAGGGCTTTTCTGACTGTGTAAAACATGCTGGCTTAGAGCATTGCCCACCAAGCCTCCTACTGCTGCTTGTCACATTGCATCGCTGGTCTCGCTGCCTGGGAGCCGGGGTCCCATGAGTACCACCAAACACCACCTCAAGTACCACCAGTGGTTTGAGTTCCACTGGCTGATAAACAGTGCTCTAACCAGTATGCTACACTGATTCCCATGATGCACAGCCCAGTCACTTTGGCACAGTTTTTGGAAGGGGTGTAAAACACACCTCTGGTGCCGGGCCTTTGATTGACTGTCTCTATTTTGTTGTAAAATATTATCTTGCTGACTTTTTAAAATGCCATTTATGTTCTTGCTGTTATAACCTGCTTTGGGCTTTTTTGGAAATTTGGTATATGACTATTTTAATTTTATTTACTTTTTTACGATGCCTATCCCATCTATTCATGCCGATAACAGGATGCTCAGGGTGGCTAACACAACCAAAACTTAAAAGAAAAAGAACCCGTGCATTTAGAAAACAAAACAGCAGCATCCATGTTAGTTAATGACAGATCTTTTCCTCCTTTAACCCTTCTTTCTGTCCCCAAAGCCTGCCTCATTCTTCCCATATACCCCAAATTTACATATTTACGCAATTAATACATAGTATTATTGTAATGGAGCTAAGCTTGGTTAGAGTGCTTAACTAGGACGTGGGTAACTGTCTTGCAATCCTGTCAACTACGCCAATTTGTCCCGTCCGAATTATAACTCCGTCTCCCAATGCCCACTTTTTTGGCTAATTAAGACATCCTTATTTCCAAGAACAGCAGCTGTGGTGTGCAAAGGAATAAACACAGAACATCTATAGCAATTAACCAAATTTATTGCTACAAACAGTGACACTCCCTATACTTCCTCTTGTCCAGAGGCTTTCCCTCCCCAAAACTCCACTTAACTTAGTGGGTAAAGGTCCAAAGCCTCCAGTCCAAGTCCACTCCAGCTCAGTCTCCCAAAGCACAGTCCAATTCAGTCTTCTGCAGTCCAGTCCTTTCCATAGCAGTCCACTGCAGCAGAGTCCCTTTCTCTGTATCAGAGTCCTCCAGCAGGGTCCTGGCAGTCCTCTCTTCTGTGTCCTGGTCTGTCCATGTCCCATAGTCTGGGGTTCTGTAGGTCTGGGGCCAAGGTACCATTGGTCTTCTGGGGCTGCCTTTTATTCCTGCAGCCTCATTAAGTCCAAATTAGGCTCAGGTGAGCCATCCCTTCAGTCCATGTCCATTCAAAGTCCCATCAAGGTCAGATGAAGCTCATGTGTCCATCAGTGTCTCCATTGGCCCAGAGCTGTCAGCCAGCTGTCAAAACATGGAATCGCTGTCAACACCACATCATCCACCTGATGATCTTCTGATCTTCCATTACAGTAACTGGAATTCAAATCCGCACTCATCTATTGAGCCTATCACTATCTCTCCGCTTAATCCATTTCTGGCCAGCCCACAGGTATACACATTTGGTCCCTGTTGCATATATGCAACATTTGGGCAGAAATGGCTTAACCAACTTTACAGGGCTATTGTAAGGACAAAATGGGAGTCAGGGAAGCAGTGTGTGCTCTCCTGAGTTCCATGGAGAAAAGGTGGGGTATAAATGTAAATGTGAAAGTATTGTCATATAAAGTGGCCATGGGATTCTGACATTAGGTGACTTCCTATCCAAGAAGTTCATTAGGGAAAATTTAAATTAATTTCTTGATGTTTCTCCAACCAAGCTTTCCTGGCCTCTGTGTAATGCTGACAGAAGCAGAGAAGATTTGAGGAACAGCAATAGATACTGTGTTTAAAGGAGTAAGAGTACAGAAGCAATGCAGAAAAGTTGAAGAAACCTGGGAACTTCTAGCTTTCTTTGGAGAAGGAATGGGATATAAAAGGTTTTCTGACACACAGCACATCTGAAACCACCAATTGTTGGCAGAAAGAAAATTTATTGCATTTTGTCCTGCCCAACATCTACAGCTGATTGGCCATGACCCATGACAAGGTCATGCCCTGCTGTCAGTTGGGTCAGACCACTACAATTTTTTTGTATGTTGTGATGTTTCTCTTAAAACAGAGAGAAAGGGTAAAGGTGAGTGCTGAGTCTGGAAATATTGAAGATCAGTTCCCTAACTGCACAATTCTATGCATGTCTTCTTAGAAGTAAGTCCCATTGTATTCAGTGGGGCTGACTTCCAGGACAGTGTGTATAGGATTGCAGCCCTAGATGCTCAGCAAAGCTCGTGGATACTAGACCCTTTTACTACCCTTTACTGTCTCTGCAACAATCCTTTAAGATAGGATGAGAGAGACTATATAAGATCATCCAGTGAGCTTCAGGGCTATGATGGATTTGAACCCAGGCTTCCTTGGTCCTGGTCCAACACTCTGCACATTATTCATGCTCAGATGTCTGTAGTTTCAGAGAAAGCCCAGAGAGAACCAAGGGAATGATGGAGCTGAAGGGTGTCTAAAAATGGGTTGAGTAAGCAACAGCTAGGAATTGTGTTCTTTCAGTTATAGGGGAGAGGGTCAATAGCCTTTTATGTGTTGCCAAATTCTAAACAGCAAAGGATCAGCATGGACTCCTCTTCACCAGAAAAAAAAACACTCTGAAACTAATATGTCTGTGTCCAGATCTAAATCTACAGACTTTTAATGACTGAATCTGGTTTCAGTTCTGCTATGAACAGAGATTGGACTGTGTTTATTTAAGTTCCCAAAGCTTATGCAATATTCTCTCCACTAAGCAGTTCTATGTATGTCTGTGTATTACATTTGTACCCCACTTTTCAGCTAGGATTGGCTTACAATCAAAGAAGCCCACAGGATGTTACAGTTATAATCAGTTTACATGGAGGGTTTGGCAAAGTCTTACAGCCCTTGGCAGCTGCTGATGCAGTCCAGAGGGACAGAAAGAACTGCAGGTGGGCCAGAGGGCAGAAGACACTTGTCTTTCATTTTCTGCAAAATGGTGGTAATGCCACTAGGTAATGTCTGCTTTGCACATGACGTTGGGTGGAAAGTTGTTTGGAGGTGCCAGTGCGCCTGTGGCAGGTGCCAGAAAGCCTTTTCTGAAGAATGCAGTCTTTTGATAAGATTTTCAGCAGCCTTCTCCAGGGTCAGGGTGGACAAATGGACACCCCCAGAGTGCTTGTGCTCTCATCTTGGGAAAAGTCTTGCCCTGTCATAGTTCCTGTTCCAACTGAGCTTTTCTGAGGAGACAGACGTTTGCTTTATTTATTACATTTTTATCCCACCTTTCCTCTGTAGCAGCAATCTCCAGTGTGGAGGCCACCGTGCAGTGGGAAAGGGTTCTCCAAAACGAATGGCGCTTACTGTTCCTCTGGGGAGCCTCATGAGGACACTGATCTTTCCTGAACTGAGCCCCTTCCAGAGTTTGTTGCCCCAGCAGCCATTGTGCCCGGATTTCCAGGCAGACGTGGAAGCCAGGGCCCTGTTCAGGGGAGATAGGCACCACACGGTTTCCCCATGGAGCAGTAAGTGCCATTCATGTGAGGGGAAGGGTTATGCAGGGTGCAGGTTTACGCAGGGGGAGGGGTTATGCAGGGTGCCAGATCCTGCCCACAGGCTGGAGTCTGGAGAGCTCTGCTCTACAGACCTAAAAACTCTATACAAGGTTTTCGTTTCTCTGCTCCCTGACAGCAGGCCTGTGAGTTCAGTAAGACTGAAAGAGAGAAGGGAGTGGCCCAAAATAACCTTGTGAGTGTCATGGCTGAATGGGGATTTGGAACTTGGGTCTCTCCAGTCTTGGTGTTCTTAACCACTACACAACACTGCCTCGAGACATTCAGTGATAAGATGTTTTACTTAGGCATGTAAATCTCTGTCACAGGTGTCCAGGTGAGAGCCTTTATGACAGCAGGTAGGGATCCTCTGAAAAAGATGGTGGTTCTGTTTTTCCCCCTTTTGAGCCACAAATGTCTTGACTTGTGTGGGCAGCTAGAATGCGAAAGAGATTTCATGGACTGGTTTTTGCTTTAACTAACCAACCTCTCCTTCAACAGGACGTCTTTCTAATGATCCGACGTCACAAGACGACCATCTTCACAGACGCGAAGGAATCTAGTACGGTGTATGAGCTGAAAAGAATTGTTGAGGGGATCCTAAAGAGACCCCCAGAAGAACAAAGGTTATACAAGGTATGGGGGGGAGGTGGGACCACCCTCAATTTGTGTAGTGAAGGGCACAGTGTGGGGTGGTCTTTCTTCAGATGGCACTCTGGCATCAGGAGTTGTGGTCCTGCTAGGTTGGCAATTCAGTACCACTGTCGTCATGCTTTAAAAAGTGTTAAACATCCATCAGTTTGATAACACAGCAAATTCTTGAAAAGCAGCAAAATGTTGGGATTCAGAGATTAGAGTAAAAAAAATTGACTCTAAATTGAGCAGAAAAAAGATAATGAATTATACTTGTAATGCTTTAGAGGCCAGTATGGGTGAAGTTTTTTTCAGGCACGTATCCTAAGATCCAGGTCTTCAGGAGCATGCTGGTATCACTGAAGTATGCTGTATCACAGGTGTTTAAGCATCCTTGCGATGAAATAGATTCATATCCAGATACTTGCAATTGAAATCTGAGCATTTGGTCCTGTAAAATGGGGGTTGGCAACAAGCAGCCCATGGGATCATACGTGGCTGCAGTTTAGCCAAGTCTTTGAAATGCCTAAAAAGCTCCTTTTTCAGCATTGGATATGTGGAGATCAGCTATGGCTAAAAGGCTGCTTCAAGGTCCAGCCAGCCTCTTTACATCCTATGGCTGTCTTATGCTGTCACACTCGGTCACAGGGTAGCTTGAAGTGAGATAACCACTGTGTCCTTCAGCTGTTGGAGCGTTGGCCTTAGCCATAGAGACTCAAGTTTTAATTTTGCAACGAATCTCACTGTGTCAGCTTTCATTTTTCCCTTACAGGGTGAGTCTAAATTGAGGTTACGGGGCTGTGTGTGTCATCCTGAGCAGTTTGGATGAAGGGCAGAATGAAAATGCAACAGATCTGGGTTGGTCTTCCTAGAGACTGGCCCTTTCAGCCACATAGCCTTTCTCCAGGCTCTTTTCTCGGTCACGCTAGAGTGAGCTCAAGAGATGGACCGAGAAAGTGGCACTGTGAAAATTGTATAGCAATACAGTCGTATGGTGTTTACAGCGGGCAAAATGCTTCATAAGTCTGATATTTTTTTTCCATCTCTGAGACAGGTTGCTGCATGCCTAAAGCCACCCAGTCAATTCCTAGCAAACCTGGGATTTTCAGGCTAGTGTTTTCTATAGTATTGATACAAAGGAATTGTTTATCTTCTCTTCCCTCAAAATAAGAGGCATGCTTCATTCTTGCATCCAGATCTTTTCAGTCAGCTTCCGGAACAATGCAACTGTGCAACCCGGTAGCCTTCCAGCAATCCCCTCTTCGTGCTGTCATTTGGGCTCTCGGAGATAAAGCTGTGTTTTCGGAGCCATGGTGATGATTTTGAGATCCCCCCCCCCATGGCTGACAGCTGTTCCACAGGCAGCATCAAGAACTCGCAGCATATTCTTAGTTCCTCTTTCACAATGATTTCGCTACTCTTATTTTGGTAGAAATGGGGGGGGTCAGTATTGTATGGGGCCACCACCATCCCAATTTGATAGGCATAATGTAGTGGATCATCAACCATAAGGGTCATTCTTTCCCTTCAGACCATTTCATAGCACATTTTAACCTGTCCCAGAGCTCAGCCATGGGCATGGCTACTCTGTTAGAACTCACTAGCACTCCGTATGTGTCTACCCTAATTCTGCCTCTTCTGGATGCAACCTGATTTGCCTTTGATGCCTAATTTGTTGCTGTTATGGGGTCACTGCCTGGCAGCCACAATTCCTTTTCATTAACAGTCTGTGTGTTTTTCAATGCACTGTTTACTTTTGCCACAAGTCCTCCAGAAGTAGCTGCATTTTGCTCCCAGATGAGTCAAAGTCACATGTGTCATGAAGGCTTCTCTCACTTCCCTATGCGCTTTGTTGCCACCCTGCAGGAGGACCAGCTACTGGATGACAGCAAAACTTTGGGAGATTGTGGCTTCACTAGTCAGACAGCACGACCCCAGGCCCCAGCTACAGTGGGCTTGGCCTTCAGAGCAAGTGGTGAGTGATTTTGTGCTATTGTTCCTGTTTGGGTGGACAGAGTTGAATGTGTTTGAACCATCACTTTGAATGGGGATGGTGAACAGTTCTGGTATGAGGCTACAGAAGTGTTTGTTTAATGCATGGCTCTGGCCACACTGGATCTTAGAATTTCGCTTGATGTGCAGAATTGTGAATCGCCCTTTTGACATGGTTGGCAACCTTCAGTCTCGAAAGACTATGATATAAGCCTACAGCACCTGGTATTCCCAGGCGGTCTCCCATCCAAGTACTAACCAGGCCTGACCCTGCTTAGCTTCCGAGATCAGACGAGATTGGGCATGTGCAGGGTAACAGTTGACATATTCGACTCTAAAAACAAGCATCTAGTCCGACACATTGTAGTGTTGGAAAGCTCTTAAAAGGCTAATTCCAGTTTTACTTGCCAGTTCCTTATGGAATGGTACCCTTTCAGTTATACCATTTTCATCAGGGCCCTGGACCTAGAATAGCAGAGAAGCAAAAGCCTCTCCGTTTTCCATCATTTTTGCCAACATGGAACTGAATGTCTGCAGTCTGTCAAACAGACTTATTTGCATTTACAGTTCACTGCTAAGCATATTCCTTGTGCTGTTTGTTTGGCTTCACACAGGGCCATTAGTAGCTAGCATTAAATGATCATTCCTGTTGCAGATTCCCTGCAAAGCCACAGGAACAACAGTGGAGTTGATAGGCACTTGGGAGCTCAGTCCAGCCCCCTAGAGGCTTTCCATTTTGCCCCTGATGTCAGGGTCTCTCCCTCTTCACTGTGCTGTTATGCACCTTAGAGTGCAATCACATTTTCCTGAGAGTAAGCCCCTTTGAACAGAATAGGGCTTATTCTGAGTAGGCCTGGTTAGGATTGTTCCCTAATTCACTTATCTCATACAGAGCAAAGGACTCTTTTATAGTATGATCTGCAGTAGAGGCTGGAGATCTCTGCTTCCATCAGTTGGCCACTGCATCCCACAAGTGAGCCAAGATAACAGGCTCAAGGGGGTGAGGAGTTAAGGTGCATAAGGGGTGGGCTGTGCTGTTCTGTTGCTGTGCTGTTCTGTTGCTGTTCACACTGTGGAGGTGAGGGTTGTGGAACTTTCTGTCTCCCCTGTGAGCGACTCGATGGGCAAAGCCCAGTGTTGCTGGTCTTCCAGCACTTTCTCTGTATTTAAATGCGCTGTTGAAAATGGATTGGCCAGCCTAGCCTGGAACTGTTTCCAGGCGGCAGTACTGGTGGAGCAGTGTCCTCCTTAAGGGCTGCTTCCTCTGGGCTTCCTCCCAGTGAAGGAAAATACAAGACTATCACTTCTCACCTTGGAGGGCCAAAGCCAGAAGGTTGTTTAGTCCTCACCAAAGTGTCTGTCTGAACAATACAGAAGGAAAATCCTTGACTTCTGGGAGTTGGTGTGGGAAAACACAACCACTGTCTGGAAAAGGAAGAGGTAGGCTGTCCAAGCGTGGGATGATTAGCATTACGTTCTGCTCTCAGCAAGCTTGCAAAAACATCTCCTCAACTTTATGAGATTGTGGGGATGGAGGCTTGTGGTAGCCAGCCCTACAAATGACCTATGTCTTTCTCTGTTCCAGAAGATGCCTTTGAGCCCCTCCGCATCGATCCCTTCTCCAGTCCCCCAGAGCTCCCAGACGTGATGAAGCCCCAGGACTCCAGCAGCAGCGCCAACGAGCAGGCAGTGCAGTGAGAGTTGGAGGGCAGTGGAGAGGGCTGCACAACTGGTGGCGCTCTGCCCCTTCCTATCCCTATCCACCCTTCCTGACTCCTCCAGTGTGGAGAGAGACATGGCACCATCCCTTGCCTCCAGTCCAGCTTCCCGGTTTTTTCCACCCCTTCCTGTAATCAAGACCACACCCCCTTCCAGGCCCTTTCTCACCCACTCATCACAGAGAGCTATGTTTTCATTTTGGTTTTGAAAACAATAAACGTTCAGCTGGTTTTTTTCCCCCCCTCTTTGTCTTGTGTTGTGGGCCTCGGCTACAAAATGCATGAAGGGTCAGGATGGTGGGGAGGCGGCCACACGCCCAGCCCAACAGCTGGGGGCTCTTCAGGACTACCGCATTCAACTGGTTAGATTAGCTGATGAAAAAGAAAAACCTGTTTTGTGAAGGAGAGAGCTGGTGTCACATAGCAGCAGAGAGACTAAGTACACCAGCCTATCTTGCACTGGAACAGGCAAGGCAGGAGGCTTGCACTGTATCCAGCATCAGATAGGATACCACAGTGGCTCAGCCGAAGGTAAGGGGAAACTACCCCTGGGAAAGCCACTGCAGCCCCTATGGGTCTCCTCGAACTTGCACCACCTCCTGTGGCACATGCCTGAGGAGAGCGAAGTGGCTTGAAGCTACTCTGCACTGCTCAGGGAAAGGGGTTGGGATCCAACATAACTGCCTCTCACTCCCTGTCTGCCCACCCCCGGGGCTGCCCACCACCTGCCCTCCCCCCATCCAGGCCCTCCTGCCTGCTCCCCACCTCCTCCCTGCCCACCCCAGAGCCTTGCGTTGCTGATCTCGGCCAACACAAGACTTGGTCCCTCCGTCGGTGCTGAATAGAGGCTGAATTCAGCCTCTGCGGGCCAGCATACCTCTGCGCGTTGGCCTAACCGACTCATGAGGAGGAGCAAGTGTGCCTTATGGCATGTTTTCAGCCCTCCTGGGCCAATGCAAGGGACTTGCGCCAGACCAAGGGCACCTCAGGATTACGCCCTAAGCTGCAAAGGAGTACATCTCAATTCAAATCTCACCTTTGCCACGGGCACCCCCCTTGTGTCCTTAGACATCCTCCCAGCCGCTGCTTCCCAGCTGCAGGGATAATAACTTATCCCCTTAAGGGGAGTGGCCTAGGAATGGGTGCCCTGGCAGTGCCTCAGTGATCCAGGGGTATGTAGACATACCTGAGAGGAGGGGTTGGGAAGCCTCTGGGAGGGTTACAGCCCCCTCCACGAGCCTCCCCTCTGCTGCAGTGGACTCCACTTTGCAATTGGAGCTCCAACTGAAAACCAGAAGTGAGCTCCAATTGCAAAACAGAGCTCACTGCAGCAGAGGGGAGGCTCACAGACAGAGCAGTGAGCCTCTAGGACTCTCCAGGAGGCTTCCCTCCCCCCCCCCCCACAGGTATGTCTACAGTCACTTTAGCCCCGTCAGGGCACACACCCCTTCCCAGTCTCTGCCCCCACCAAAACTTACCAGTGGTTCTCAAACTCCCAGAGAGTTTGAGAACCACTGCCTTACAGAGTTGTTGTAAGGATTACATCAGGATAATTCACACAGAGGATTTTTCACACTCAAAAACAAACTATAGAAATGCTAAATATCATTAAACTGCAGATGCCACATGTCAGCTTGAAGTGCACTTCTCCTCAAACGCAAGAGGAATGCTTTTTCCAAAATTATGCATGCTGTGATGTGTGCATCCTCTCATTTCAGAATTGTGTGGCCTTATATGCAAATACAATGGATGAATCCAGTGGACCCACCAGCTGGGTCTCAAGCCAATTTCAGGTGAATCCCCATTCATTTCAATTTTTATTTTTACCATTAGACTTGATGCTACCCTTGATGCTGGTATGTGATCACATTTGGGGAAATGTTACAGATCTGTACTTTTAACAGGCTACTATGTATATATGTTTTTAACAATGATAGTCACTGCAATTTACTCCTGGGTGGGTAGGATTGCAGCCTAGGATCGTATAAAATTTTCCTGCTTGATGTCACTTCTGGCGGGTCCTGACAGATTCACATTCTAAAAAGTAGGTCCTGGGGCTAAAAGTTTGAGAACCACTGGATTAATCAACCAGCTAAAAGTGATACAATTAATCAAAGAAGAGTTATCAAATCGGATGGCAGTCGTACATTTAATTCAATCAGGTAGGCGCCTCTTCCCCTTTACAAGGTTGCTTTGCTTCTTAACCAACCCTTCCCTGTTAGAATTTGTGCCTTGTTTCATTTAAAAAGCTAACTACAAGGTGCACAAGTTAGTTTTTGTGTCTGTGATGTTTGCTGTAATACACAACAGGTACCTCTCTGGAATTAGTCTGGTTTTTTTTTAGCATACTTGGCTATCAACATCCTCTAGAAAAGATGGGGCTCTAAGTGACTTGGGTTTCTAGGGCACTGGCCCACAGTGCTACCATCTGGTGGATGGGGGTTCTCGGGCAAAGCCCTGTGTTGGCGCCCCTGCCCACCACCTAATGATGCATTGGGTGCTACTCAGGAGCAGGACCACTGCTCCTCGAGGGCTTGAGGTTGGTCTCACCAGGTGCACCTTCTAATTGGCATGAGGCCTTGGCCAGTGCCCAACATGACCAATCTCTGCTGACCAATTGAATGTTGCCTAAGCTGCAGAGGAAGCCTAGCTTGTGTTTCTGGTTATATCTACCCCTTGAAAACCTCCTTCTGTGACTACCTGTCACTACAGCCACTATTAGATTGAACATGTGACTTACCTTCATGAGCTCTCCTCTCTGCCCCTAAATTCTATGCCTGACCTTGGTTTGAAGAGACCATGGGGGACTGTGGGGAATGATCATCCTTCCCCTTAAAGAATGACTGCCATCTTCTGGAATTCAGTTCCCTGGATGTAAATGAGATTCTCGTTTCTTCTAAGGCTATATCTACGCTGCAATCGTAAAGCAGAATTAGCTTTACCCCCCTCAAAAGAACCTATGAACAGCTGTTCTGCGGGGGGATCAGGCTAGCTAATGGATTGCTCAGCATCCTCTGCTTTCTAGAACTTCTATGCTGAAAGAAGCCATGTGTAAAATCTCTTTGGGGTGTCTTGTGTGAGCCATTTCAGAAATCTCCAAAAGGAGGACATCCTTTGTGGTCTAAGCAACTTATGGAATTAGTCCAGCTTGGTAAAATATTTCCTGCAATGTATTTATTCCTGCTATTTACATTCAGTGTCCTCTGGCACTTCACAAAGAATGACCAGGTAGGAAGGAGGGGGAAATGTGGGATTATTTCAGATGCATGCATATGTGAGCATGTGGACTAGGGGATAGTGCTTAGGGCTCCATGGAAAAGATGGGGTTTGAATTTATTTTTAAATGGACTTTCTTGTTTCTTCTAAAACCGATTAAAATCCCTCCCCCAACAGCATTTCAAAGACCACAACTCCCAAAACACATTTGTGTTTCTTATCCAAATGTGACAATCGGCCCTGCTGGGTGATGTGAACTGCCATCTAGTCACTGAAGACACTTAATCAGGTACTGGTTTTCCTGACCAGGAAGCAGTTCTGTGGATGAGAACAGCACGTGTTTTTTCGTGTGTGTGTGTGGAATAGCCGTAAGGTGAGGAATAGAGTTCTTTTGGAGAAATGGGAAGTAACCTTACCTGCCTGGATTGCTTAAGGCTGGAGAAAGTTGCAACAGAATAAGCTGGCATGTGACATGCTGTACCACGTTAGACTGCAGGTGGGAGATTCTAATTTGAATGATTTCTCTATTTAAAAACACACAAAAGACATCTCCCTACCAGTAGAAAAGCAGTGTCTCAGGGAGAGTAGTTCCTCTTGTGCTGGTTTTCTCTTGGCAGGGAGTGTTGCATAAGGGAGCACTGAAAAGTGTGAGACACGCTCCTGCTGCCTGAATTGGTGCAGTCTCTTGCATCATCTCGTTCTGCTGCATAGAGACTCAGCCTCACTCCTCACCTGCCCACCTGTTTAATATAGCACCACATGGGCATTGCAGCTCCAGATGAAGGCTTGTTGCAGCTTGATGCACCACATTAAAAACATAGGCAGTTTAAGCTGCTGAAGCGAATGGTTTTGGGGCTCAAAATAAAAAAATTTTGCAAAAGCATTACATTTAATTTTTTAAGGGGGTTAGAGTGTCTCTGAGAGTTTTCGTAAAAGAAAATGTTTGCTCTGGTGTGTGATGGGAGAGAGCTTGGAATTGGCCCATGACGTGACAGGTCCGTCCTGCCATTGTCGAGATGAAATGGTGGGAAGGGAAAGAAAAGACGGATCCGTGTTTTCATGATCCTTATTTCACTTTTTGAAAATGCAGCCTTGATTGAAGAAAATGTTACACACACATGACCACTAGAGGGAGCAGTGTAGTTTTGTTTTTTTCCTTTTTCCTAAAACCCAGATACAGTAGTTGAAGAACAGCCTGGGATAGTAGTAAAGAGAGTTGGATTTAAATCCCTCCTTAGCCAGGAAGCTTTATTGGCTGACTTTGGGCTATTCACTCTGCTTCAGAGAATTGTTGGAGATAGTTGCTTTTCTTGATGGTTGCTATGCCTCCTTGCAAGAAGAACAGAGTATAAATACTATTCCATCCTTGCAAAGAATATAAAATATATAGAAAATCAGAAAACCAGCTCTGTTAAAATCCAGGGTGTGGAGTTGGACTGTTCAGGAGTCTATAATTTTATTTTGATTTTGCACTTCCTCCAAGGTGCTCAAGGTCTTTGTAGTTCTCCAACATCCTCCCAGCAAACCAGTGAGGTAGGTTAACAGATAGTGACTAGCACAAGGTCACTCAGGCCTTTCTCCACTCAGGTAATCCTATACACAGTTCCCTGAGAGAAAGCTCTGTTGGATACAATGGGACTTAGTTCTGAGTAGACACACACTGGATTGTGCTTTCAGTGAGTCACAGCCAAAGTGGGATTTGAACTGGCTCTCTCCGGTTCTATCCACTACACCAGGGGTGTCCAAAGTTTTTGGCAGGAGGGCCACATTGTCTCTCTGACAATGAGAAAAAATGTCTGGCCAGAGAAAAAAAGAATGAATTTACATTTAAAATTTGAATAAATTTACATAAGTTTTCATAAATGAATATATTAAAGATGAACTTATATGAATGAATGAAGGTCTTGCAATAGCTCAAGGCCCATAAAAGGTCTTGCACAAAGCAAGGCTGGCCTTTCCTTTGCTGCTACTACTGCATCACAGACGTGAAACAACAAGCAGTGGAGGGAACCCTCATCCCACAGCTCACGCGAGAGGTCAAACAGTCACCCTCACGCTGACAGCAGTTGCATCAGGCCAGTGTGGGCTCCAACAAATCTCCAGAGGGCCAGAGGCTCATTGGAGACTGGGGGCTCCCTAAGGGCCGCATTGAGAGGGCCGCATTGAGTGGCCCCAGGGCCGGGGTTTGGGCACCCCTGCACTACACCATACAGCCTCTCAACAGGAGACTACTAGTCCAAAATATATCTTTGTTGCATACTCAATGTGCTCTTGTGCTTAGGTTTCTTTTAACACACATGCACCCTAATCATCATTTGTACAACTACGATGGCAGGCAGGTGAGTTTTTCCCCCTATTTCCCCCACTGGGTTTTTATGGAAGATTTTTATTTAGGGATGGTGGAGATAGAACAGGAGAGGCATATGTACACCATTTTGGAAAGCATTTATTTGTTACATTTGTATTTTACCTCCAAACTGCTCAGGGTAGTAAACATGGTTCCTTCCCCCATGTTAATTAATTCTCACACCAACCCTATGAGATGGGTTTGTCTGAGAATTACCAACCAGCCCAAGGACACCCAGTAAGCTTCATGCTGTTGCATTTTGATCTAGCCAGGCCTAGTCTTAACTATGCCACCCTCATTCAGAACACTGAGGAGAGGATAATTTTGCTGGTTTGACATCTGCACCATAAGTTCTGCTCAATCAGCCAAAGACCCATCCAGTCCAGCACCCAGAGTGACCCACCACCTGCTTCTGGGAAGCCCACAAGCAGGCCTGCCTCTCTTCTGGCATTGCTCTCCCTGCAACTATATTCAAAAGCAAAAAGGAGGTAGGGCAGAACTACCTAGTCCAGGTCTATCAATGGCTAACCTCTATCAATGTGTCTAAACCGCTTTTAAAGCATCCAAGCTAGTGGGCACCCCCAAATAGTGTGACAACAAGTTCCACAAACCAATTATGCACCATCTGACAAAGGACCTCTTTTTGTCTGCCCCAGATCTCCCACCAATCACTTTCTTTGGATGACCGCTTGTTCGAGTATTCTCAGAGAGGGAGAAAATCTCTCTCTTCACCGTAAATACTGCCCACTTGTTTGTGCAGCCCTGGGTTTCCGGTTGCAGCCTCTCTGCCAGAGCTAGTTCTTTGTGGTGGTGGCAATGTCAAGTTTCCTCACAGCACTGTCGTCAGTTGGGGGCCATGTGGTCGGCTTCATGCAATGAGCCGTGTGTGGGCAGAAGACGTTAGTCTGGTTTCGAATCAACTGTGTCACGGAAAAGCTAAGAAGAGAGCACCATGCGTCCTGGTTGGGTGGTTGCAGCGTACTGTAAGAATCTCTGTATGGAGGGGAGATCTGCTCTACATGGTTTGCCCGGTTGAGGGGCCTCTGTGTGTGTGTGTCAAATTGCACATCTGTGGGACCACAGCTGTATATCTGTGTAACTGTTTTTTTATCTGAAAAAGACGGTTGCTGGTGTTCCCAGACAAAGAGAATGGGAAGCTGGGCTGTTGGTGAGTGTGTCCTTTGGTGTATATATGGCTGATGCAATTCTATCCATGCTACTTAGGAACAAGCCCCACTAGATACAAAAGACCTTACTTCTGAATCAACATACATAGGGTTGTGCTGCACAGCTATAGCAACACAAAGGGCAGAATTATATTTCACAGTTTTGTTACAAACACGTGGAATTTTAAACTAAGTGCAGACTTCCACATGCAGAGAATCTCAATGGTTTCATGTAAATATGAAGAAATGAGAGGAGCAAAATTTCTAGTCCTTACGGCTTCAAAACAGGTGTTAAAAGAGTGTGGCTAATCTCACTGAAATGTTTTAAGGGTAAGGACTTCCAGTAATTAAAGGGGCAGGATTTCACTGTCGGCTTAGCTCTTTGCCACTCCCCTTCACTGGCAGAATAAATGAGGCTAAATAATCAGAGAGATGCATATGCATTTCATGTGTTCAGTTTGCACAATTCATCTGTTCAGTTATTCAAATTTGCAGATTCCCCTTATTAATTATATACCACAAATATAAATTATACAAAGCCTGAGTGGTAGGCCAACATTATTATGCTCATGGCTAACAGGAGCTGAGGCCACCAGAGAAGAGCTTGTCCTAGCCACCTAGTTAATGTACAGCCAATATTAGAACCCAAGATCTCAGTCTCTTACATCTGAACAAACATGTATAGGATTGAGATATAAATCCCACATGATTCAACGGGACCCACTTTCACGGAAGGAGGTGGCACACTGCCAGTCAGTGGACCTCTCTTTCATGGATTTCTCTGACTTATTCCAGCCAGAGATGGAGGGGGAAAAGATGGGAGAAGTCACTAGAGTGGCAGGGGGAGAATGGCATTAGGAGCCTGAAGCATTTGGGGATTTTCCTCTGGGAAGTGGGGTAAAATATGAGGAGATAAATAGAAATAAAGGACACTGGGTGACTGTCATTAGCCAGGATGATGATATGTTATTGATGAGAACTAGTGTAGCTAAGAGATTGAACTGGACCCCCTGAGTTCACATCTCACCTCTGGTATTAACTTGCCAAGTGGCCACTCAGTCCCGGCTCCCCAGCTGCAACATGCAGCTACTTGCCTACTCAACAGGGTTGTTGTATTAATAACGGCAGGCTTGAAGTATTTGCATACCCAGAAAATGCTACACACGTGATCCTTGTTAGTTACTGACCACTTCAGTTGACATTCCTGCACAACCCAGCTTGGTTAAAAATACAGTGTGGAAACTTCTGCAGTATCCAGTGTGCCTTATGGAGTTGCCTGACAAAGAACCCCCGTGTGGTTCAAAAGATCACAGAATGCTGATAAGCAGTGAGCTGGCTCACTAAGAGGACTCAAGCTTTGCTTCTCTTAGCCCCAAGACGAACTCTGCGGCAGCCATCCTGCACATGATGATAAGGAGGAGGACTTGTATAACATTCAGGCTGTACAGGGCCAAAGGGGGGGGATTGCAGGGGGTAAATTGTACCCGAGCCTGGGGTCAAAAAGGGGAACCAGGAGCCAAAGGCGGGGAGCCAGAAATTTCCTGGGATCTCAAACGGAATGCATATCTTGTGTAAAAACTAGTACTCACATTTTGTATAAGCCCACATAGTTTTATATATTGTAATTCATAGAAATTATGATCCCCAAATCGTATGAAATTATGATCCAATGGAGAAGGGAAGGGTTCAAAAAGAAACATTGTCGTCGTCGTCCCCCCCATAAAATTCCTCTCAGGGGCCTTGAGGCTGAACTCACTCATGACCTTATGGAACAAAAACATTTACAAATGCTCGAGAAGTTAAACACAGAGAACTTAGAGGAAGGGGCTGTAGCACATGCTTTGCAAACAGGTGGTTGGAGGTTTGAACCTGAGCGTCTCCAGTTGAAAGGATCTTGATTAGTAAAGCTAGGAATGGGCTCTGAAGAACTGCTAGCCAGAGTGGCCAGTACTGCACTAGCCCAGTATATAGCAGCATTACCTGTTCAAGTGCACACTTATCTAGGAGCTGTACAGGAGAGCGCAAGAGTTGCTTCTATATAGATCATACAGATTTTAATTGCAGGAGTCCATACTGCTGTGAGTCCACTTCAAGAGGGCCATACCTAATGGGGTGAGGGGTGTAAGTAGCCACCTCTCTCTCGCTCTGGTGGGCACAGACAGTTTAGGGGAAGAGCCCCCCCCACACACACACACAAGATAAGCATATTAGCATGCTCTGCACAACATTACTGGGCCTTCTGCTAAAGCACTCCTTGCAGCACAGATGTTTTGGGAGCCTCAATGTATCTTGGGCTTTTGCTTGTGAGGTTCACAGAGGTTCAGACACCTTGGGCATGGCTGGGGCAGCAAAGCTCTCCCACCACACTGCCATCTACACAGGTCAACAGCACCCGTATCTGCCCAAGATGACAAAAGGAACTGAAAACCATACCTTCTCCCACATAGGGCTGGCAGGTTCCCCTCTAGGAGGTTCCCTAAAAAGACAGTACCACCCCATAAGATTTCTGCCCCTTCCCTGGCTCTTTTAAATCCAAAGCTGAGATATTTCCCCCACTCCCCTGTGGTGCTGGGAAGGGGTTACCAGTCATTAACACCAAGTGTGCTGAATCCATGCAGTTGTGCCTTTGTGGTTTCCAGCTGTTCTTCCACACTTGCTTTTATGGTTCTGTAGATTGCCAGTTGCGAGTCTGCTCATATTCAGGTGTGCACGCGTGTCTCCAGTTGTAAGTCTGGCTCTTTTTGTGGCCCGGGGGGAGCACTTCTTTCATTGTGATCAGGTTTGACTTCTGTATATACACAACATTTTGCGCATGAACTTCCATGCGTGGTTTTTGTGCTGCATGGCAGCAAACGCCACACATTTGCCATGTCTCTCACCACATTCCCAGTTGCTGTTCCAACACTTGTCGATTTTTTCTGCACTTTTGGATATAGCCTGGGGCAGGGGAGAATGGGGGGGGGGGAGAAGAGATATGCAGGACAGGCAAAGTGCCGGGAAAGTTTCAGAACAGGTCACTGAGTCTGCAGCACCCACAGGTGATAACTGCCCCCCTCCTCCCCGGACATACAACTAAACGTCTTTCAACAAGAAGCAGCAACCACAGCCCGACCACATCCTGCCTCACAAAATGGCAGCAAAGGGTTCACCCCCCCCTTCCCCAGTGCTGGGAGTCTTTCTGCCCATATAAGGCCATCGCTGCACTGCTGCAGCCTGCCTCCCAACCCGATCAGGGGAAGTCAAAACTCAGCGCCCCAGCAGGAAGACAAGAAGAGCCTGTCCCCGCCAGGGGGAGGGGGAGGAAAAATCTAATAGGTCAGACAGAGGAGGAAAATGGACTGAGGGGAGCTTGGGTTCCCCAAAAGAAACAAAATGGGAGCTCAGGGAAAGTGGAAGGCAAGGTTCCTCTGCTTTGCGCATGAAGAAACTGAGCTAGAGGCATACGGCGAAAAGGAGGGGAATTAGAGGTTTGATTGCTATGCACTTTGCTACAACTCAAGCTGGGGAGCAAGGCTCCTTCCCCAGCTCTGGGGTGCAAGAGATTCTAATAAGGGGAAAGTGGGTGTGTCAGGATGCCCCTTAAGTTTCATAGGTCTGCACCCAGTGCCGCTGTGCTCATCTCAAAACCAGCCTCCCTCTCTTCCCCTTCACAGCAGCTCCTTATCGTGCCCAAAAGATCAGTTTTATCAGGGGAGGGTGGGCCCTTCCTGTTCCATCTGCAAAGAAGTTAAAAAGAAAAAAAGCCACAAAGTCGCTAGCGGCAATTGAGCTTCTAAGCGGCAATTAAGCAACATCTTCCTTGTCAGTGGAGAAGCAATTACAAAAAAGATGTTTGTGGCATAAAAGCTGGTAACTAAAATGAGGTCAAAGATCACCCCCCCCCCAACACTCACACCCTTTTTGAACATACATGTAGAAGGGGCTGCAGTTTCCCCTGTTCCTACAAATACAAAAACAGCTTCCCTGACTCAGCCCACAGCTCCATGTAGCCCAATATTGTTTCCAACAGTGACCAGGCAGATGCTTCTGGAAAGTTCACAGGGAACACATGGCGGCAATAGCATCCCCCCCACACACACACACACACGTTTGTCCCCATGGTCTCAAGGGTACATTGCCTTTGACTGTCCAGTTTTATTTATGGATCATAGCTAATAGCCACTGATAGGATCAGCCTTCATTAATTTGTCAGCTATATTTAAAACGTGCAAGCTGGCAAGGTTGAGACACAGCAAGCATTGTGGCCGAGCAGGGATTTGAACCTGGTTCTTCCCACCTCTAGATCCACATGTTAGTCAACATCTGAGGGAGCACCAGATTCCTAAGGAGCAAAGGCAGGGGAGCTCTGAGGAGTGCAAGCTCTCAGCCAATGCCCAGACTGGCCAACCCCTGTGATAAGCTACACAAGCAACACAGTTCCTCTGGGATCCAATTCAATTCTCTAACCCTGGTCTTGTTGCAGTCTTGACCATGAATATCATCTCTTCCCAAATGTACAAGAAGCCCCCATTACGCTTCCTTTCCCCACTGCCCTATCACCTAGACACAGAGCAAATGCAACACTGTCAAGAAATGAAAATGCAGCCACCTCTGGTGGAGAGCTGCATAACGATGGCCAAGTTACAAGGCAGAGCTCACCCTCCCCAGCCAGGCTCATTCACTTTCACAAGTTTTGATTTCGGGCATTTTCTAGACCACTCTGTGCTATTTCCCCTGCGCCCTCCCCCTAGTTTTGAGAGAATGGGGAAGTGAAGGGAACGGTATAACTGGAGAGGAAGCAGGTGGGTTGTCTGAGGGGGAAGGGTGGGAAGGGGAAGCTGCAAGCGGAGACTTTTTTTAGCCCAGTTGACAAAAATTGAAGTGCTTGAGGCTTATGCACCCATGACGTCTCCCACCTGGGTTGGGGGATGAAGCGGTAATTCTGCACTGGCCTCTAGGCCAATTCTTAGGGACAGTTTCAAATGCTTTCAACGGACTAAAAAGCTTCCCCTTGTTAACTGCAGCAGGTTTGGATGAAAATGGTTCATTTGGATGAAAATGGTTCATTATTCTTCTACAAAGTCTTACCTGAACCATGGGTGACAGTTACCGTGTACGCTGTCAGTGTACTGTGACAGTACACCATAGAAGAGTATCTCCCCCCTTACACCCAGGAGAGAAAGCCTCCTTCTGAGGAGTGTTGGTGATGGGATGGGTGGGTGTCACATACAAAGGCTCTCTTTTTGCCCAGATACACATTCACTAAAACCTGCACAGGCTACTCAACTAAAACTCATGTAATTAACTACCATCTCTTCAAGCAACATTTTTGAAGTTGGCTGACTAGACATCAGCTCTGCTGCAGAGATTGGCCCAAGGCCCTGTTCACGAGGCAACAGGTCATAGCTGCTGAATTGGCAGGGAGCCCACCTCCACTGCTCTCCTCTACTTCTCAATCCCTGGATGCAAAAAAGGGAGGAAGCTGAGAAGAGAAAGTGCAATAGGCTAGAGATGCTGTAGCCCACCCACCACACTTTCTCTCCCACCCCATTCCCCTCTGCCTCCTTGCAACCAGAGACTGGGTAGACAGCTGCAATTGGTGGGAGGTCATGGGCCAGCTTTGGTGTCGCATCTTAACTTGCATGCACAATGACACCGCAGTGCCAGTTTCCTTCAGATACTACAGAAAGAAAGGGCCTTCTTGGTAGTAGCTCCTGACTTGTGGAATTCCATCTCCAAAGAGACACCCTAAGCACCACCTTGGATGTGCTTTCAGTGACAACAAAGACATGTTTTTATTTGCTCTGGTGTCATGTTCTGTTCGCTGTGCTCCTGCCTTAGTTATTTGTCCAAAGTGGTAAGAATGCAACTCTTACAACTCTAGCTCAAGGACTCAGGGTAGTATACATGGGTCTCCATCCCTCAATTTCATCTGCATAATTACGATATGAAGTAAGATAGAGAGAGAGAGAATTGCCCAGGGTCACCCTGTAAACTTCATAGCCAGGTGGGATTTGAACCACTATCTTCCTGCTCCTAGTCTAGTCACTAGATCACACCCATGCTCAAGTAATTTTAAATCGCAGGATGAAATTTTTACATATTTTAAGTGAACGCACACTGTGTAGGCTTGTAAATAGCCACCTGCCTGAGGAAAGCATTGCCTCTGATTAATCAAACTAGAAAACTTGTTAACACAGAGAGAGAGTTGTTTATCTTATTCCCCTCCCTTTTCCTACATGATTACTATGGGTTGCAAGAGCATTTGAGTGTTGGCATCCTTCAGTCTCGGAAGACTATGGTATCACGCTCTGAATAATGGTTCTGGAACAGAGTGTCCTATCCAGTGCATGAAGCCTGGGTAAAGTAGATATGGAGGATAGACTGTTTCCCATGCAGCAAATCCCCCCCTCTCCATGTCGCTGAAATGGTCCAATGGAAAGGCAGAGGCCAATATGGTTGGTTCCAGCAGCATCGCAGGAGTTGCCAGAATGTGACTGTGTTCAGCCATGAACTGCCTCTGGGACTCCTGCTCCGGATTTTGCCTCGAGGTTGGCTCCTGAAGCCTTTTCCATAACTGAATGTAGCTGCAAGGCAGTGGAGTTTTGGGATCGGTTTTCCTTCTCTCAGATGAGCTGCCTTCCCAGGCTGATGAGTCCCATCTACCAGGTGGCTGTTTAGTCACCTCTTACAACAAGTACAGCCAAATTGAGGGCCTATTCTTATCCCCAGCCCCCAGGGGTTAAGAGCATTTAAGACCAACCAGAAGAGCATTTGGTGGGCTTGCAATTCTTGTGAATGTTTAGGGCAGCCATTTTCAACCACTGTGTCGTGGCACACTGGTGTGCTACGAGTGGTCCACAGGTGTGCCACAGGAATTTGGGGGAAGGTCATTTATTAATAGGGCCAATGGGAGATGCAAGTCCCCACTGGCAGCATGGTGTGCCTTGTCAATTGTCAAAAACCTGGTGGTGTGCCTTGACCATTTTAATGCCTTGTCAATGTGCCATGAGATGGAAAAGGTTGAAAATCACTGGTTTAGGGGAACAGTGGGCATGCACTGCACCTTGAGGAAACAAAGCCCCCAGATACCTGAGGGCTTGCTGAAGAAGAGCAGGTCTAGGTCTGTTTGGAAATCCCCCACGTTCCCTCATGCTGAGTTCTATCATGGAGGCCACCAGGGATTGCTGAGGTACTAACAGCTGCAAGGGGCAGCAGAAATTAAGCAGGCTCCATGCTGATTGGAGCAGACAAAAAGTTTGCATGCCCATGACTCCTCCAATACCGGCATCTGAGGGAACCGAAACCAGAGGCTTCAGCCTCATATCAAACCCCTTGAGAAGCGTCAGTTCCCACCTCACCACCACCTGCCAACCAAGAGATCACGGAGGGAGGGTGTGACTGTGGCAAAAAGCCTGAAGTAGTCCACACAGGCTATCAATCTCTTGAAGTAGCCCTCCTGGAAAAGTGGTTCACAGCACCAAAGGATACATTAGAGTTAAACTGCAGACTAATTTTCATGTAAAGGCAACTGCTGCAGGTTAAATGCCTCCCAAATTTTAGCATGTGGCTCCTGGAAGGTGAAATGCTTTCTCCAGATCTAGGAAGCAAGGCAGTTGGTAAAGGCAGGGGTGAGAGTGTGATCAGAGGCTGGACAGGCTGGGCATTAGCCAAAACCCTGCATCCATCAGAAAGCCCATCCAGACAGGCCAATCTCTGAACCCTCAGGACCACTGGCAACGTGGCAGCTCAATGCACCATCAGAGGGTGGGCAGGGAGTGCCATGCAGCATCCAGTGCTGGGCTTTGTCTAAGGCAGAGATTTTCAACCTCTCATCTCATGGCACACTGACAAGGCACTAAAATTGCCAAGGCACACCATCAGGTTTTTGACAATTGACAAAGCACACCATGCTGCCAGTGGGAGGCTCATATCTCCCGTTGGCCCTACTAATAAATGACCTTCCCCCAAATTTCTGTGGCACATCTGTGGACCACACATGGCACACCAATGTGCCGTGGCACAGTGGTTGAAAATGGTCTAAGGCCTCCAGTAGCCCGGTGCTGACATGAAGTATAAGTGCCCTCCTCCCCAAACAGTTCTTCACTACTGCTGGCTTCAGCTTCTCCACTGGTCTCCTCAAGTTCCCTACTGTAGGGGGAAGCATACATCCCATTTGTTCCTGTTCCAGAAAACTCAGAACTAGCTGCCTGATGAGGTTGTGATCTTGGGCTGTTACAAAGTGGCCGTGGGAGACCAAACTGAGCATACACAAAAAAGACTTGAGCATTTGAGGGGGGAGGGACCCACTGCCATCGCATGTAAGCAATGGAGAGTCAGCACGAGGCAGACAGAGACAGACTGGTGCGTGTGCGCCTTTGCTTTCTCTCATGTGCTAGGCAGGATGTGGTTGCCTTGTCTCTTCTAACCAATGTTCTGGGTCTCTGCAGTCCTGACTAGTTCCCACTCTCAGGCTGGGTTGATGCTCCCAGCAAAGGGAACGGGGGGGGGGGGAGGAATGAGAGTATAGGGCAGAGCTGACCCAGAAAGGAAGATCTTTCAGTCTTTTTTTCAGCAAGGGGGGAGCAATTACCCCAAACTTCACATATGCAGGGGGTCACGGTAATATTGACAAATCATGCCCTCCAGCAGTGGAGGTGCTAAATGAACATTCACCCCTGGGTATTTCAGAGCCTGATAAGATCCAGCTAATCCAACTGGCAGTCTCCCAAGTGGGGCAGAAAACCCACAAGCAGGGCATGAAAGCAAGAACCCCTCCCCACTGTTGCCCTCAGCAACTGGTATTTTTGTAATGGGTGTTGATATTATTAACACGTGGTGCAAGGCCCATCTACACTATAACATTTTCAAACAGACGTTTCCAATGCTGGTTTTTCCATGAGGCCTCACCCACCCCCCACCTTAAAACATAACTTCATTTGTTCACATCCAACCCATCTTCAACCATCTTTCCCCGTTTCAGTGGTAAGACTGTTAAAGGAAAAGAGTGTGCCTTCTCTCTGCCTTTCCTTATGCTCATGAAACTGTAAAATGCTACATACAGGTTCCTGCACTAGCCACAATAAATTTCAAAGCTTAGGCTTAAAAAGCCTTTCTTGTACCTGTAATTCAAATGTATAAACTAAATTTGCTAGAATAAATGTTCAACCGGAAATGAGCACTACTCCGTCTTAATGATCCTCATGTATGCACACAAACAGCACAGTGCCCCAAAGCACTTTTAAATGTCATGCGCAACAGGCTCAACAACAGTTCTGACATTTTTTCAGCTGTCATGGCCCACCCAACCTGCCCCCAAACTGTAACACAGTGAAGCTTTTTTGTTCGCTCTCCCTACGGCCATAGCACAAACATCCAGAAGTCTTGGGTCAGAGCCACAAAAGCTTGGAAATTAACCATTCCTAGCACAGATGGATGTGCCTGCTGTGTGTTACGGAGAGGATGCAGGAGGAAGCCAAACCTACAAGTGCAATAATGTAACATAGGCCACTGTTCAAGATGCTGGTTTGAATCAGGGGCTACATACCTGCTCTGCATGTACAACATCCAAGGTTCAATGTCTGATACCTCCTGGTAGAGTTGGGAAATATCTCTGCCAGGCAGTATACATAGTACTGGCCACGATGGATCACTGGCACTCAACATAAGACGCCTTCATTATCTACCTGGCCTCAGACTTGGGGACAATCTTTCCCTAAATCAATCATCCTGCCACCCTCGTACATCAAATGAGGCCCTGCTTCAGTTACTACCTATTCCTGCAATAGAAACATCTGCTGCAAGAAGCAGGGCCTATATGGCCATCGCCCCAAGATTGTGGGGACAGCCTCGCTCTGGAAGAGGAGTTCTCTGCTTGCATTGCAGGACCGCAACAAAAGAAAAGGTTCCTTTTTCTTTTGCCACTACTACTACATTCTGAACCCACTCCTTCATCTGAGAAACTCAGTGACTGTAGTGTATATGGGTGCCTTGCATTTTATTTTCATACCTCTCTGAAATGGGCCAGGCTGAGTGGAAGCAACAGATCCAGGGACACCCTGTGAGCTTCAAAGTTGAGCAGAGATTTGAACCCAGGTCCCCTCCATCCAAATCAAACACTGTCTAACACCTACACCACACCAGCTTCCCCTTTTATCAGGCTTTGAAACACTTCTTTCCAAAGCAACTTTCTGACTTGGCTTGTGCATTTTCTAGTATTATATTTTTATTCTGTTTTATCATTTTTTACAGGATTCATAGTTTTATCTTCATTTTCTCTGCTGTTATTGAACATGTGCTCTAAAAGGGGTCATGTATATATAGGAAGGGAGATCAGGGCAAACCTTGTGTCACAGAGGAAGGCAGCCACCTCTGTTCCCATCCCAAGAAGCACATGCAATTCTGAACTTGCAGGAAGTGACAAGAAAAATGGTAAAATTCTGAACATAAACCAAAATCTAGTTGCAAAAAAGTGTTACCCACCAAACACATCCTGCCTGGCTGTGGCTAGCCCTGCAGTGCAACAGAAAAAGGAGAGCGCATGAGGCAGAGGGCTTTCAGATCCTATCAGCTCCAGTTGAAACCATCAGAAAAAATGAATTACCATTCAGAAGACATTTGTCAAGGTTCCTTCAGTTCCATTTTGAGCTCAATGATATCCTGGGCTCCTGGAATTGTTCCAGAATTGTACACAACTCATGCTCATCTTAAAATTTGCCTCAAATGTCTTTGAACATGCTTATGAATTCCATCTCAAAATTAACAAAAAAGCTACACAAAACCCCTGCAGTTGTGTTGCTGCAATGAACAATCAATAGGAGAAATGGACAGAAGATGATCAAAGCTCATGTGTAAAACCCCTGCAACATTCACAGTGCAAATTCACATCTGCAATATAAAGCAAAATCTAGCTGCAAAATCCTCCTTCAGAGCAGCATACCACTGAATATCAAACAGGGAGAGTGCTCTGGGCTTTTGGTTGGCCACAGTGCAGATCAGAATGCCAAGACTTGAACCTTTGGCCTGATCCAGCATTGTACATTTCTGTTCTCAAGAACACACAAACAAGTGTACAGTGCTTGCTGTGTATCTCAGAACAGGAAGAGGCACAGAGAATAACAGCTACAGATCTGAGAAGTGGGAAGCAGCCTCCATTAAACAGTAATAAAGATTATAAGCTGGCTCCTCAAGAGAGATTACCAAGGGGGTCAGCAAGTGCAGTACTGTACTGGGTACTCAAACTTATCTCTAGAGAGAAGAGCAAGTAGGGGAGAGGCATTTACCATTTCGCTTAATACCACAAGTAGCAAGCACTTGATAAGTGTAAGAAACAAATGAGTTTTAAACCCACAAAACGCAGAACATTTCTTTTAATCAAGTTCCTTCCTACTCATCTCTGGAATTCCTCATGACTGCAAAGTAGAAAAGTGGCCAACAGCATCTGTAGGCACTGATCAAGATGTTCAAAGCGCTCTTTTGCTATCACAGCACGTCCCAAAGACCACCTTGCTTTGAGCAGAGGATTGAGGAGACAAAACAGCTCCATCAGAGAAGCCAATTGAAGAGCATTGCATGAAATGTTCTTGCTCGTTGAAGGTTAACTTTCTTTCACTGGTCTTTCCACTTTGGTTGTAGGGGTTTTTGATGCTTATGGTTTTCATCCATTTCTGTGAACGGCTCTGCAAAGTTCACCTGAAAAGTGATCAGTCAATCCAGACTCTTGCCTCACACAAGGGCCAATCAAATGCTCCCAGGAGCCAGAGAGCAAGGTGCCTCCCAGCAACTGGTATTCTGGCACACTGCCTCTGAACCCACAGTATTCATGGCTAACAGAACCTCCATGTTCAGAGACAGGATGTCACTTAAGGCTAGTTTTGAAAACCAACTTTGTAAAGGCCTGTTCTGTTAGGGACTCACAACCATATCCTGCCAAGCCCCTCCAACTCACCACCAAGCCTCATCGTCCGCCCATCATTATCCTGGCACTTCCCTCTGGTGATTGATGAACCAATTAATATAGTGATTGATAGCCATATTTTCTTATAACACTGTAACTGCCTCATGAGGGCTAGAAACTTGGTTCTGCTTTAGAGCAAGACAGATGCTTCATGGCTCCATACCTCACATCACAGTCATTCTTCTGATATGGTTTTCTGTAAGATAGTGAATTACCACCAGAAGGTGAAAACCAAACCATCCCACTAGTCAAGAGCTCAAAGTTTCCGCTTCAACCACTATTTCTTGCTTTCTAAACGAACTGCACATTCATTTCATCAGATATGATGCTCTGGTAAACTCTGAAAGCCACAGCGAAGGATGATTGAATAACATTATGTTGCCTAGGTGATGAGGGGAAAAGTAAGAGGAAAGGTTGAGTTGCAGTTTCATTGGAGAAGCCAAGAGATTCCCTCCATTCTCAGTTGTGCTGCAGAACTGTCCATCCACCCACTCCCTAAACCTGTCCTCTTTAAGACACACTCTGGACACAAAAATGGAAGGAAAAAAATGACTTGAGGTCACAATGACTCAGTTACTGAGGCTGAAAGAGCATTTTCTACTCCAGCACTGTACTCACCAATAAAATAAAAAAAATCAAGGTCAGGTGTATGAAGTCCTGAATTGTTGTACCATGACCAGAGAGCCCCCACCCCGTTCCAGCCACCTGCAGGACACACACCCCTACCCACTGAGAGGAGCACTTCCTCTTTGCAAAGCAGAACAGGGGAAGCTCTTAGAATGATGTTAACATGAACTCACTGAATATGGGAGTGAAGTAGATGAAACTTTCTTAGTGAAATTGCTTGCCACTTCAGGAGAAGGCATAAACTGGATAGAGACCATATAACTGGAAAAGGTGAACTCAACTCCACTCCTTTGCCACCTCTTTTTGCATACCTCTCCAGCTATTTGCCTGGCTAGGAAAAGAATTTCCTCCTCACCGCCCACAGCACCACAGTCCCAATCCAATCTATGGATACCCCAAAAACTACTTTTAAAAGAAACTTAAAAAGGAAGGAGATCTGATCACGGATCTCGTGCAGTACTAGAGTAAATACCACAGAATAAAGAAACCTTCCAGAATAACTCTGGTTTGGGGTTAGTTTCATCACTTGGTTTCCAGGCCCAATTCAAAGAGCTGGCTTTGACCTTTAAAGCCCTTAGCAGTCTGGGACCACATTGCTCCCACCTGAACCTACCATTCACACAGACCATTGCTGGAGGCTCTGCATCACACACGCAGTTGGGGGTTGGATACCTAGACAGGGTAGGACAGATACCTAGACAAGGCAGGGCCTTCCAAGGTGTGGCACCAAGGCTGTAGGACTCCTTCCCGACAGCGGTTCATCTGGCTCTCTCTTCATTAAGATTCAGGTTGCAAAGTAAGGATACTGTATCTGGGCAAACTAAGCAATTTATTGCTATTGGATGTTCCTTCTGCTCTTTTGTCACTGCTGCAAATGCACCAGGTGGCTGAAGAAAGTCACTCATGTCGACATATCTTTAAGTCTACAAGGGTAATGTCTACAAAGCACTCTGCATGTTTGAAAGAGAAACGCTAAATATGCCTATACTACATATTTAAGCAAGTTACCGAAAACAAAAAGCAAGGATCCAAAAGCTGGTTAGTGCAGAGCCCAAGAGACTGAGCTACAATTCAGGAACTGACCTCTGCCACAAGTTCACTAGGTAGCCTTACACAAACCACAATCTCACCCTCAAACCTTCTCCAATATAGGAACCATATTTACCCACCTTGTAAGGTTGTTGCAAAGAACACAAGGTATTATATTATATGTAGCCCTCTGAATGCTCAAAATATGTAAAATGTTAGGTACCAAGCCTACACTTAAAATGTAAACCAATTTCAACTTTCTTTCCTACTGAATGGCACAGGGATTTGTAACTTTCTGTGGGGGCAGACAGACTAGTAATCCAGCTTCTCAGCATCCGCCTAAATCTGCAGTTTTAAGGGTTAAGAATGTAAGAGTGGCTGTGTAGGATCAGAACATGGTTCTGTAACTCAGAATCAGGTTTCCTAAAGTGGCCAACCAGATACCTTCTTTGAAAGAAAGCCAAAGAAAGCTATTACCACCAGCTTCATCAAACCTATTCAAATTTGTAGTAGAGATATTTCTATACCTCTTACTATAACTTCTATACAAAAAGCAAACTATTCTAAATTCTGACACCTCTTCCAAACCTATGCAGTTGTGCAAATAAAGTAAATGTCTGCAGGTGTGATAAATTTTGCACACAATCCAAATCTCTGAATGTGGGTTGGTAGATTTTTTAAGGGGGGTCAGTGCATACAAAGTGCCAAATTATAGCATGCCACAAGCAGGTGGAGGAGCCATCTGCTAAGAGACAGTAGTTCTCAAACCTTTTAGCATCGGGACCCACTTTTTAGAATGCCAATCTGTCGGGACCCACTGGAAGTGATGTCATTAACCTGGTAGTGATGTCATGGCCAGAAGTGACATCATCAAGCAGGAAAATTTTAACACCTACCATACAACAAAATCAAATCTAACTAAGGGCACAATCCTAACCAGGTCTACTCAGAAGTAAGTCCTATTTTGTTCAATGGGGCTTACTCTCAGAAAAGTGTGGTTAGGATTGCAGCCTAAGTAAATTAAAAGTTTACAATAAGTATAAGTTTTAAAAAATATTTAAAATAAAGAACTCTCCTAACCCTCCCAAGCAGTTGCTAATCTGTTTAAAAAATATAATAAAAATAAAATACACATTGAAATGAAATGAACGGGGACCCACCTGCAATTGGCTCACAACTCACCTAGTGGGTCCTGACCCACAGTTTGAGAAACACTGTGCTAAGAGATGCCTGCCTGGTCAAACGGAAGCAGGTTTCAAACAAATTCCCACTCCTTGCATGCTCCCCCTCCCCCCCAGTCCCTGCTTTGAAAACTGCTTCTTTAGTGATTTTGCAGAAGCCCACCATGGCTCTTCCGGGAAAAATATAGAATTTGAGGGCAAACTGCTCAAAAGAGAGCTCATTCACCATTACCACCATTCCCCTGAAATGCACTATCACAGAGAGAGTGTCGAGTGCATTCTAGCTGCAACTTCTGTGTTTGTGTGGCAATGGCGGCCCTTACACGAACTGACAACATATCCTAGAACCCACCCTCTCAAGTTCCACAGAAGACTTGCACAAATTCCTTGAGAGAGAAAGCCACGCAGGAAGGGTGCAAAAAGGGAACTTCAAGAACTTTGCTCTTTGTCAGTGTTTTGCAACCAGTGGTACTGCCCAGTAAGGCAGGAGGTACTAGGCCTCACTGCCATTGCAGCCACATGGCACTGCCCCACCTGGCCCTGTTATCACTGTGCATGATGTGGCTGTGCAGCAGCCTGACCCTTCAAAAGGGCAAGGTCCAGGTTAAGGGGGTGCAGAGCAGAGGAGAGTTCAGAAAGCAGAAGCAAGTGAAAAATCCCCTTCCTCGCTGCAGGGACAACTATGAAGCAAGTCACACACTTCTGTGCACAGTCACCCCTGCTGGAACTTGCAAAAGTGGTATCCACAAAAAAATAGCACTTGGAAAAAACAATACTTCCTGAGCCCTTTAAAAAAAAAAAGAGGTTGAAAAACTCTGCTCTAGTTCTGAAGCTCTCCAAGCATAAGAACATGGGAGTCCCCCAAAGACTGTAAAGAGTGGTCTGAAAGAAGATACTAGAAGAGATAACAGTGAAAGGCAGGACAGACAGACAGAGAGGGAGAGGGTGGAGAGAGGAGAAACTTTTTTTTAAGGCAGTCTCCAAACTTTTCAGCCAGAGGGCTGCATCAAATATCTGGCATGGTGTCGAGGGCCGGAAAAAAAATTTAAATAAAATTTAAATAAATACAGTAGAGATGGAACTTAGATGAATGTATAAATGGGCTCAAATTTCCAGGATTTCTCCAAGCACCACCACAGAAATAAAGCAGACACTTAAATGAACTCCCATTCCCCTACACCACGGGTGCCCAAACCCCGACCCTGGGGTTGCCCTCAAGGCCTCTCAGTGCGGCCCTTAGGGAGCCCCCAGTCTCCAATGAGCCTCCGGCCCTCCGGTGATTTGTTGGAGCCTGCACTAGCCCGATGCAACTGCTCTCAGCATGCGGGTGACTGTTTGACCTCTCACGTGAGCTGTGGGATGAGGGCTTGCTCCACTGCTTGCTGTTTCACATCTGTGATGCAGCAGCAGCAGCAAAGGAAAGGCCAGCCTTGCTTTGTGCAAGGCCCTTTATAGGCCTTGAGCTATTGCAAAACCTTCATTCATTCATATAAGTTCATCTTTAATATATTCATTTATATAAACTTATGCAAATTTATTCAAATTTTAAATGTAAATTAATTCTTTTTTTCCCCCCGGCCCCCGACAGTGTCAGAAAGATGATGTGGCCCTCCAGCCAAAAGCTTTGTACACCCCTGCCCTACACCATAAACAGCTTACTTAAATGCGCAGGAGTAAATACCTCAGAACCAGCACATCACAGGAAACACCTGGAGTGTGTTCTGTGGGGTAGGCAGGCCTTCCTGACCCTCAGAAAGCCTCCCAGGGTCTTCAGATGATACATAAAGTTACTTCTGGTTTTTCAGGAAAACCAGGAAGTGATGTTTTTAGACCTTAAGAAGGTGCACGCAGCCTCCTTGGCCCTCAGAACAACCCTGGACGCGACCAGAGCACAGTTCCAGTGGTGTTCAGTCGTAAGCCAGAGGCTGGTTACAGGCCGGACAGAGGCTGGCCACGGGCTGCATCTGGCCCCCGGGTCAGGGTTTGGAGACCCGTTTTTAAGGCATGGGAATTAAACAAAAAAATTATCTCTAAGTAGGGAAAGTGAAAGAGGGGAGAAAGACAGACACAGAAAGGGAGAGGACAGGATCTAACATTGCTCAAGTGCTAAAAATTTCATGCTGCTTTCTTTTCCTGTATCAACCGATTTCTAACATCTGAAGCACAGACCTAGGAAATAGCAGGTTGTCACAAATTTTAAATACATATTTTCTAGCTCTAAGACTGCTGCCTAAAGATATATTGACTGTCTCCTGGAGTTGGATGGAACCAAAACACCACCGTGTCAAACACATAGATATAAGACCATCATCAAGTCTGCAGAAATCAACCAATGAAACCAAAGTCACAACATGCCTCAAGCAGATGACAAGGTGGACAGCAAGTGAAGATGCTTTCAGAGAAATGTGGGGCTTGCTTTTAAGGGCTTGTATGCATGCAAATACACTTGTATGCTAACACATGGGGTTTCTTTTTTATATAGACACTTCTGAGCATTCAAGGTGATATACAGATCAACCCAAATACCAAAACTCACCATGAAACACCTACCAGCTGCCCAATGAACACAAGGTAAAAATATAATACAAGTAGAGAAATGAAGACTAAAAACACTAAAAGCATCTCAAGTATCTCAAGCCAGAAGTTTTCCAATTATCCCAGCAAGATCCATCACAAGGATGAAATTAGCATAGTATGTGCCCAATGACAAAAAAAAGTGAGTGAGAAATAGGATGCAAAGGGGCCTTATGAGAGACCCCAAGGTAAAGAGGGGGGAATCTTAGTAAAGCTTCTCGAGAGAACAATAGAAGACAGATCACGTGGTGACATTTACTCCTCCCAGGCAGTAAGAAGCACCTCAATGAGGCAGAATTGGGAGGGAAGGTAGGAGATGAAAAGTACAGCATCTGGAAACCCAAAATCCTGTATGAGGGTGGAACTCTGGGTTTATTTGCAGCAGCATAAAAGGGTGATTACAATCACACACACCTTGCATTTTACTTCCAGGTCAATCCAAGGCCCACTTTACCATTGATTACACAGGCCAACACACATTTTGCTTCCTTAAACGTTACACCAATTCCTGGGTATATTTGAGGTACTGATTCCAAAAATGGCATCCATTTTACCCTATCACGTCTAGTTTTGGAGATATAGCCTCATTAGTGAATGGTTCAAGCAGCTTCCTCATGAGGAAGCCTACACCATGGCTTCCTGAGGAAGCTGCTTGAACCATTCACTAATGAGGCTATACTATATCTCTAAAACTAGATGTGATAGGGCAAAATGGATGCCATTTTTGGAATCAGCAACCCAAATTCATATCAAACCACCATAAAGTTTGGGAAAACTTTTCTGACCCTCAATTTTGTAGGCCTGTGTTATTAAATAGATCAAGTATGGGGTGGGGGCAGCAAGGTGTTTGCCCCTCTTTTAGCAAGCTCCATCCAACTCCCAGTTAACTTCTCTCCAGACAGCTGTGAGAAGGTGTCTGCCTGCCTACACACAAGAGCAGGTGCACACAATAACCTGGGCTTGAAGACTGCATGGGTGAGCAAGAGAGAAACCAATTATTGCCTACAAAGGATATCAATGGCTACGTGCTACCAAGAGGACACCTCTCATGTTTGTGTGCTACCTACAGAAACAGAGGGGAGCATACCTATGAAAACCAGCTGCTGAGAAGAAACAGTAGAAGTGGATTATTTGCCTATATGTCCCACTGGTGGGCTTCTCAGTGGCATCTGCCTGGCCACTGTGGGAAACAACAGGAAGCTGGCTAGAAGGGCTTCTGTTCTCACCCAGCAGGGCTATTCTTGTGCTCTGAAGGCCAGTCTCTCCAAAAATGCACAAGACAGTCCTACTCATAAGGAGGTCATAGCTCCACAAACACGAACACAGCCATAAAGGGGCCCTACATGAACCTACCTTCTCTCTTATCCACACACCCCCAAAAAAGAGAGTGGAGAGAAAAACTTGTATCAGTTCCTTGAAATGCATCAATTGTTAGGCCTTTTGACAGAGAAAGATGCACCCGCTACGCTTTACAAGAAGATGCAGGTGACAGGGCCCCTGGGACCCTCTTGCCTTGTGGAGGAGCCTGACAGACCTATGAGGCACCTCCCAAACAGATTAACCACAGCTCTTCAGGGCTGTACATCAGTGGAGGGGGGGGAAGCAAGACTGAGCAGGGGGGGCTGCAATTTCCTGCCTCAGTTTTTAAAAAAGGCCTCTTGACATTTCCTGTGGTTTAGGGTAGGGAGGGAAAAGATAGCAAACCGGTCATGTGATTCTCTCTTCAAGTGGGAGGGAGCGTACGGTGGGCTGGGTCTGGGGAGGCGGCTATATATGCGCCAGCCGAAGTCACCTCCATCTCTCTGCTTCAGCCGGCGACCGACCCCCTGGTCTGAGAGATTACAACCACGCAAGCAAGAGGTAGTGTGCTATTATCTCTATGGGCTTTTAGGACCCCCTGGGTTGGGGATAGCAGGATCACATGGCTGGGTCCCCCAAACCAGAACCAGTTCAGAGCACTGAATTGGGAAAGATTTGTCTAACTAGGGCTAGGAGTTAAAAAAATTATTTGACCAAGACAGCAGGACACAGAGTGTTGGACGTGTGTTGTAATCTAAGATTTCTAATACCAGAGTAGCAGAGAAACAAGAGTATAAGATCAAGGCGCAGGGGAGAAGATGGTAACTATGAATGAAGCCAGAACTAGGTTCTTTTACTCTTGTTAGAATTACAAGGCACATGTTTTAAAAGAGGCATGGAAAAGGGGTGAATTTTCAGTTTCTAGGCTGTTAAATTGTCACCCCACCCCAACTATGCTTAGAACGGGAAGTAAGAATGGAGAAGTTACACTGATCACATGGGCAGCTTATGCAAGGGGAAACATGGCGGTTGGACAGCCAGTGGGTGCAGACTCATGCTTATTCAGGCACACTGCTTGCCCTCTACTATTTGCATACTTTTTTTTTTTCAAACTCATTCAACAGTATTTGCCAAAGAAGACTGTTTTCCCTTTAACATTCTTCCTCTCTCCTGTTTCAGGACAAAACTCTTCTATGAAGAAGAATGTGGAGTTTGGGGTACATCAATTCTGCACCATTCCCACAGTGGGCCGCTGCTGAAACATGGCTGAACTGGTGGTATCACTGATGCGGGAGGCCCACACTCACCTGCCTTCATGAACCCTGTTTTAAAGACAAGTGCCAGGATCAAGATGGCTGGTAAGGTAAAAATCAGGAAAACACAAGATTCTTTCTCAACTTCTAGAACTGAAGTGGAATCTAAGAGAGGGAGGCGGGAAGGTCGATAAAAGTAGGACACTGCCCTTTTCTAAAAGAGGTTCAGTTCAACTCTAGGCATGTGGCACTGAGGCCAGTCATGGGAAGGGCACCCTCTGCTGTCTCTGCTACATATTACAAGCAGTTCTCAGAGGGAAAGGGAGAGAGGCATTTTGCTAAGTGCGGGAGAACTTGTGAGACAAGTTGCCTGAGCTAAATGTATGAAGGCAACAGTCTAAACTCCCAATCAACGATAAGCAGGGGGAAGATAAAGACAGGAGAGAGAGAAAGAGAGAGATGGAGTGTAACTCCCTCTAGACAACTGATTTTAATCAGATTTAAAAGACTCAAATGTTCTCCAAATGCCAGCATCATGACAAAACTCCTAATTGTCCTTTAATAGAGAAGCTTTATAGAGACTAAAATTTACTTCTCTATTCACTAGAGAACAAATTTACAACCGTGCATAATTGTACCAAAGCACAAATATTATATCTACTTTGCACAGCTTTTTGGCTTTCTTATGGGAAAAGTTTCTAAATATTACAAGTCCAACCCTCTGTAAGCCCCCTTGCATTTCAATGGGGCTTGCACCCAAGTCATTTGGCATAGACCTACAGTCAAGCAGGTACGCTAACTGAATGGAGGCCAGAATCCTAGATGCACTAACTTGTGCATGTCCCACTGAACTCTGGGGATAGCTTCCAAGTAAAGACATACCACTAGGCGCAAGTAAGATTTAACAGCATTTTGTTGCTAATACTTTTCTCAATATATCAATATAGCAAAACATTTTATCTATCTTTTCTTAGAAAAACCTCTAGCTATCCTGATAGTCTATATACTGTATTTGCTTGTATACAACAACTAGGTATAATAAAAAGGGTTAACAATACCAAACATAAAAGAGATTACATTCTACTATAAGATGTTGGTAGGATGTTTTTGGTTTTGGAAATTGCCCCCAAGTTATTAAGGCTGCAATCTTATGCACATTTACTTGTGAGTAAATCACACTGGATTCGGTGGAATTAATTTCTGAATTAACACATTGGGTTTGAAAGTTTGCATAATTAAGGGCCCAATCCTATCCAACTTTCTAATGCTGATGCAGCCATGCCAACCAGTGTGCACTGGATCCTGCAATGCAGAGAGCAGTCACAGAGACCTTGTTTCCTTACCTCAGGGCTGCACCAGTGCTGGAAAACTGGGCAGGATTGGGCCCAAAGTTGCCTTGCCCTTTTTTTGATCCAAACCATACCAAATAGTCTTTAAAATACTGTACATTTTATTCTGGATACAACCTAGATTCATTTCTGCCTTCTCTAATACACTGCTGATTTAGGAATCACCCACCCACCCACCCCCACACGAGCCCAAGCCATGGGTTGCATTTCCCTTTGTAGATCTCAACAAAGCTCCTGCTTTTGTTGCCTGTCTAGTTCTAGATAGACCAGCAGAGGGAGGAGGTGCAGGGTGCTTACTGGACAGCCAGAAGGCCCAATATAATTAATTGGTTCTGTTAAACCTAAGCAAGTTGCAACATATACAGTTCAATAGTAAGAACATAAGAACAGTCCCACTGGATCAGTCTATAGGCCCATCTAGTCCAGCTTCCTGTGTCTCACAGCGGCCCACCAAATGCCTCAGGGGGCACACAAGACAACAAAAGTCCTGCATCCTGGTGCCCTCCCTTGCATCTGACATTCTGACATAACATGTAGTCACATACAGTGGTCTGCCAGGTGTTTGATAGTGCCCCCTTCCCTCATCATTACAGAGCCAGGCAAGCAGTAATCCGAGCCGAAGCAGGTCATCATGCATGGCTGGTAGTCTGAGTTTAAGTGGATAGATCCTAAGTAGCTCTCAGATTAAGGGGGGGGGGGTCTCTTTAGCTGCTATTTTTAGGGGAACTCCAATTTGGCTAAAATGGGGGGGGTTGTGATTTCCCCTGCCTTTCCTCCTGAAATTCAAGTTGTGCAGACCTGAATTTAATACAATTGCAAGATGAGTTTACTTGCCATAATGGTAATGTCATTCTTAAAAGCTATGCAGGATATTCCTATACAATAAACAGTTAATTACATTAACAATCTACCGCCTGTGTTGCTTATCTGATGAGGCATTAGGGACAGTGTATGTCACTCACACCACAATACAGCTCAATTGGCAAATAAAAATTGGGAGGCTCCATTTCCCACCCCGCCTCATTACTACAATAAAAAAAAAAATCAACCAGGATGGAAAGCAGCACCCTCTCCATTACAGCCCCTGCAGAATTCCCTCCTAAAGAAAGAGTTGTCAGTGTAACACTAAATATGCAGCACAAGGCCACAGTATTTAAAATAAAATTTTGACACAAAAGCCTTTAAAAGCTCTCTGTTTTTCAAAGACTCTTCTTTTTACAAACTGTAGTTTTAAAAAGGGGAAGAGGGTAGAATACAGTTCTATTTTCATATTAAGAGTAAAAGTTTATTTGGGTGAGGATCTAAAGAGCAGCTTTGCTTCATAAAAAGCCCAGTGGAGTTTTTTACTTGCTTTGTTTTTAAGACCCACATTGCATGCAATGCTCAAACTACCTTTTGAAACTCCCCTCAGCTTCAAAGCCTGTTTGTTCCGAAGTGTGAGAGCTGTCCGAGAAAGACAAGCTGAAAGTCCTGTTTGGGCTTACGGAAATAGTTTTAGATTCTGGCCTCTAAATATATTCAGAATGTTAAAAACAGATGCACGTGCCTGGCTCTCCATTTTAAAAACTGCAACATGCCAGAAACCAAAAGTCAAATTAAAATCCAACATTTTGGGACTGGCTTTTAAGGCTATGCATTAACAATACTTTAATGTCAGGTTCATTGACAAAATCCTCTACCCAGCCAACTTGTCATCAACACACTGATTGTTCACCCTCTCTTAAGTCTCACCAGAAATAGCAGCAGTTGCTATGCAGGAAAGAACACGTATTCCAAACCCTAAGTCACAATCCAGTCCTCCAAACACACAAAGCTAATTCCTTGTCTTTGACTCTACTATGGAGGCACTTCAGAATGTGGGATTAATGATTGCAATGCAACAGAATTTCTCCTAGTTTTGCTATATGCTATTACTTATTGACAATTTGTCTTTCAGATAAAACTCCATGAACAGGTAGAAACCTGTAATATAGAATCCTCCCAACATAATCTCTAACATAGAACATTCTTGGCAGTTAGTGGAGTCTGGTGATGTAGAGCAGATGCGGGGGAGAAATGGGGTTTCTGACAACCAGGATTTGTTGGAAGAGGCAGAATATTTGGGCTTTGTCCACACCTCCAGGAAAATATGTTGTATGAACCAGAACCAGGTGTTTCTATCAACTCTAGAAGGTGGCTGGGATACAGCAAGAGGACAGGAGACAGGTGTGTTGTTCTATGTCTTCCTAGGGTTATTTATAAGCATTATGAATGTGCCAGGTGCTCTATAGACTAGTCCCTACCCTAAGAAGTTTCCAATTTAAAATCTGACACAGTAAAAGTCACAGAAAAGGGGGGGGGGAAATAAAGGTGGAGAATACATGATCAGCCCACTTGCTTGTACTGGGGTGTAATTTCTCAACAAGGATGGGAATGAAGGGATCGCAAAGGTCACAGTCAAGGGAGACACTGGGATGCAAGGATGATCACAGACATTTTGTGACATTCCATACTTGTGCATTCCAATTGGGCTTATAGCATGCTCTGCAGGAGGGAAAGGGTATCACCATCTCTTTTTCTAGCACCATGTAAATTAAAAGTTGCCCTTTCCCCCAAACCAGTCACATGCAATGCCCATCTGAGAACTTGTACAAAGTACATACATCCTTCTCTTTCTGCACAGGTCTTTTTCTGGGTGGTAATTGGAAAAGTGAATGAAATTTTTTTCCCCAATCTTCAAGCATGGAGGGAGATAAAAGAGACAAAATGCATCTTAGTACAAGCATACAAAAGGGGGTGATAGAAGAGAAAGAAGTAAATATTCATGGGTATAAAGGAATTTAGGTTAATTGATTTTACATTATATGTATTAAGAGCCTACACAATATACACATGAATTTACTGTTCGTTCACCAATTTGTTCTCTGCTCCCCGCAACAGCATAGATTCTACTTAAGACTGTAAGTCCATCTGGGACAGGAAGGATTTTTTTGGTCTATGAAATTGCTGTTTCAACCTCCCCCCAGCCCACAAAATAGGGTAAGTTTTATAAGTCAACCCACCCCACTCTGCTAGTGTCTCCCTGTTATATCACAGTCAGGGAGCCACCAGTAGGTGGTGGCAGGGGAGATGAACATGGGGGGGAGACCAGCTGGGTAATCGCCAGCAGTGGATGAAGACAAGAGCCAGCCGTGGTCTGCAGCTGCACTTTAAGGACAGTGGACTCATCCATAAAGTAGAAAGCACTACTAAACGCTTGTGTCCAAGTGTAGTGTTTCCTACTTTATGGATGAGTGTACTGTGAGCAACGGAGGCAACAAGGAAGAACGGCACCAGGCCCAGGACGCAGGACAAAGAAGGAAGGGAGCACAAGGTGACAAGGTCATGGGATTGTTCATACAATGCATCACCCAATACACCCAGCCCCGTTCACAAACATCACTCCAGAGGGTGCATCCCATCTTGTGGTATGGTACCCAACAGGCCCAAACCATCTTTTAATGCTTTTAACACGCAACTGATGAAAGAAATTAAATTATATGAAACATGGGAGAAAAGACAGAGGAAGAAAGGCAAGAAGGCAAAGTACTGGCAAAGAAGGTGTTATTTGGACAATGCTTTCTTCCTCACTTAATTTTGCCTCACTTAATTTCTTCCTTGCTTAATCTTCACCTTTGTGCAAAACACCTCACACATAATTCTGGGAAAACAGGAGTTTTATTGTACTTGTTTGACTAGGCAGGGAGAACCAGATTATCATGATAATTTGCTTCCTTAGTCAGGGATCTATGGAAGCTACTAAACCACTCCACAGAACCCACACCCGCCCCAACTAATACTCATCCCCAGTATTAGATTTCCATTTATGTAACTATGGAAAGGAGATTTACTAATAATCATTGCTTATTGGGGGGGGGGGGTAGTTTGGGGGCTGTCCTGGAAAGAAGGGGGAGAGCTTTTCTACTACTACATGTACTTGAAATCCACGTCAATCATTAAAATATTTAATGAATCTCAACTGCATCTTTGTATTTACTCAGAAGATCAAGGGAGGGAAAGAGGTTAAGCCTTCAACATGTTTGACTAGGTTTAACATGTCATTAGCTTTACAAACTTCTCTAACCTTTGTAGTAAATTATTAAACACTGCAGTACCCAGAAGCAGCCATTACTTAAAACAAATTCATAGCATCACCACGCTTGAATATATTCAATGCACATAGAATACTCTTTGCTACCCTCACCATTGCCATACTCTCCAGTGTTTCATAAGGGAATTTTTCTCTGCCCTAGAACAAAGGGAGGGTGGAGGGAGGAAATAAGTTCAGTCTAAAGTGCCCATTTTACTCTTTATTCCCATGTCTTCAGTCCTCATCCCCTAGGCTCTATGCCAGCACTTATAAAAAATATGTCTGAACATATTTTCTACTTACCACTGCATGGGGGGTTACCCAGCTGTTGCGTACATTATTTGTGTTATTATTGTGTTGTGTTGTGTTATTATTATTATTATTATTATTATTATTACTACATCTGTCCACTAGCAATAAATAATCTCACACAGTGAACAGTGAAATAATCTCAGGCAGTGGGACATGTTCACTTCTACTCACTTACCCTGTCTCTGAACTTCAACTCTTTTCCAGTCCTGCAATTCCAACTTACAATATAGCTAGCTTTCTGTTTCACATTTAAAACCTTGCCAGTTTTAAAACTTAAATGGTACATTACACAACAGTACAGATCACAAAGGAAAGAAGGGCATTAAAAGAGAACCTGAAGATACCCTGGGAGGACGGCAGCTGGAACAGCACTTATGTTTTCAGCTGCATTGCTAAAAGGATCCTTTCTGAAACAGGCTGGAATCTAAACAACTACACACCTTGTTACACCTTGAGAGCTAGCTAAGGACATTCATTTCTCCAACAGCAGTCTGCCTGTGCCACAAAAGCAAGCATGTGAAATGTCACGTTTTATACAGAGAAGGCCGTAGCCTCAGTGATACAGCACATTTTTTCCCCATGCAAAACGTCCCACATTCATCTCCAGCATCTTCACTTAAAAGGGGTAGGTGGAAGGTGACGTCTTATTGCCAGGCACAGACAGCAACACTGGCATAGATGGACCAATGCTTCGACTCAAGATAAGGCAGTTACATTTGTTCATAGGTATCAGCAAACAACTTATAGCACTGCAAAGTTTTAAAAAAATATTGGAGAAAAGTTCAGTGGAAAGCCATAATGATGATAAAAAGATGCAGACAGAAAGTCACATGAGGAAGTATTGAGGAAACTGTATGCTTAGTGTAGAGGGGAAAAAGTAAACGTTTTTCCTGTCTTGGAAAAGAGGGGAAAGCTGTACAGATACCAACATAGCCCTAATTATACTGTACCTCTGGTGTGGACCTCAACTGAAAGACACTCTAAGAGCCACACTTGTCTGATTTAGGTAGATTATAATTATAATTACTGAAATCTATAAATATAATTATTTCACAAAACTGAAGGGCTGGTGGCAGGGCTGATAGTTTGAACCAAGTCAAAGGTGTCCCAGAATCATGACAATCAAGGAGCAGAGCAAACAATGGTTCAAAGTACAGGGAGACAAGTCTAGAAGACAGGCTAGCAAAAATATCCTAAGAACAGAGATCAACATAAGAACAAGGTGCAGAGGGAGGGGACGGGATGGAAGGGGTCTTCGCAGAGCAATGGGACAAGGACACCCATGATCAGGGATGGCTGCAACAACAAGAAATGTATTTTCTTTTTAAAAGCAATTCCAATAGAACAAGGAAAGTGGACAATGGCGGGGGGGCGGTCTTGTCACTACTATTAGATGAGACAACTGGGAACCTGCTAAGTCTACACCACTTCCTTCCCCTTTCCACTCACACGAGATAGGGCTGACACACTGTGCAAATTCTGGCCATAAGCTGGCTCCAAATACCAGCTTTCTTTAAAAAATAATAATAATAATAAAAGGTTCTTGTTGCTCTGCAAGCCAGCCATGACCAAAGACAGGCAAGCAACACTCTCTACAATCCTTCACTGAGAATATTCTGTTTCCACCTTCCACTATTCTAACCAGTGAAAGAAGGCAGAGCTGGGGATTGACTGGTGTAGGAAGAAGTGATAATGTGCCTTCTTCCCTTTCATAAACATGGCCCACAGAGCTAGGAAATGATTACAGTTACAGTTCATTTTGAGGATGGAATTACTGATTCGTTAAGCTTTTCTCTGCCTCCCCTGGGGAAGTAGTAAGAACTGTCCGTGGAACATAATGGGAAAAAATAAAATTTTAGCACAGTGGTGATTGGGCAGCAGGGTCCACTCCTTCCCACCCCTCCCAGAAAGGAAAATACTGCTTCCCAATCACAGCTATGCTGATCTCTCAGTTATCCCGATTTCTCAATGTTATTATATGGATAGCAGTCACATCTGCCCCAGAAAAGAAGAAAAAAGCTTGAAGAGCAAGAGCTCCTCTCTCTGCTTTTATGCTGGCGGGGGGAGGGGTACGGAAAGATTTCCTAAAAATCTGGGAAGAGTCTGTGACTCTATTACAAGTCTATTGTATGACCAAAAAGAACTATCTTCTTGCCCACCAGAGCTCTGGCTCTCCCCAAGTGGGTGGAAACAGCAACAGGGCTGTTTAAAGAGTTGTTGTGCTAATTTGTGTATTTTGCCTTAGTGCTTCCTAGATTTCAAGTAGCTTCTACAACACGATAATCATAGAGAAACATCACATGCAACTTTCCAAGTTAGCCCAAGCTTTCTTGGACTACAAGCTCCAAACCCCACTCACCTAATGACGCCATGATCCTGAACCCAAATCCACTCTTTCCCACTCCTGCAGTCCCAAAGTACAGTGTGTGAGGAAAGAGGAGTGCATATGTTCTCCGAACAAGGAGAAAAATTTTGCATAACATCTTGTAACTTAGTGGTGGTAGTGTTTTTAGCTTACAATAATAAGAGTACACACCCAACTGTTATAAATTTATCAGAGACAGGCCTCTTGTTAAGAGTTTTTCTCCCTGAAAAAGAATCACTATCCCTCTTTTGCCACTATTCTTGCCTCCCAAGGATCCTTTCTTAAAATTTTGTTTCTGTGTTGCTGGTGGTGATGTGCAGGACTCAGCTATGAGGTTACCCCAGGTCTCTGGCAGTGAAACCTCTGAGAGCAACAATCCTACACATGTTTATTCAGTAGGCAGCAATGGGATTTACTGACATGCGAGTATAGAATGGCAGCCCGAGTGATGGAATGCACAAGCATGTGATCAAGGCACCATGCAGCACATTTTGCTTTAATTGCTCCATTCAGAGGGAAATACAAGACATTTAAGTAAATAAGGCTGCAATCCTACCCTCACTTACATGGGAGTAAGCCCTATTGACTAATGAAGCTTACTGCTGAGTAAACACAGGATTTAGCTCTAAATGTCCTGCTATTTCACACACTGCAGTTGCTACAGTGGTGTATATTTTGAAATAATGTACTGTATTATTTATAGGACAATGTCGTCTTTCTGGTATTCCTCTCAACAAAGGAATGGTTTAAAAACTTGAGTTTTAAGACTCAGATTATTGCAGGGTAAAATCAACAGCCACAAAGGCTTTCAACAACATGTAACAATGGAGGAAATGGGACTCACAAGTGCTCTTTGGTTTAAAACAAAAAACAACAGGAGTATTACAAGCACAGCCTTACTTTAACCTGTGAAACAGGTATACCAGAATAAAAAGATAAAAATGTTACCCAGAGGTGCTTGCACCAAACTGCATGCAGCAAAAAATATGGTTAATAATAATAATAATAATAATAAAACTTTATTTTTATCCCGCCCTTCTCCCTAACGGGACCCAGGGCGGCTAACAACATATTAAAAACAATAAAATTTAAAAAACATTAATACAGACAGATAAAAACATTTAAAAACACACTACAGGGCCATAAAAACAGTAGTCAGATTAAAAGAGTAAAAGAGCAGATCACCGAGGAAACAAGCCTGTAAAACTAAAAGATGTATAAAAAGTTAAGAAGGCCAGAAATCAGAAGGCTTGTTTAAACAACAGTGTTTTCAGGCCTCGCCGAAAGCTCTCAAGAGAGGGAGCCATTCTCAAGTCAAGGGGAAGGGAGTTCCATAATGTTGGTGCCACTACCGAGAAGGCCCTATTTCTTGCAGCCACCCCCCGGACCTCCTTGGGTGGCGGCACTTGCAAAAAGGCCTTCTCTGATGACCGGAGATGGCGAGCCGGATTGTACGGGAGTAGGTGGTCTCTAAGATATCCTGGCCCAGAGCAGTATAGGGCTTTAAAGGTCAAAACCAGCACCTTGAATTGGGCCCGGAAACGAATGGGCAGCCAATGCAGCCCCCGGAGAAGCGGGCTGACAGAGTCAAACCGCCTGGCTCCGGTGACCACACGGGCCGCCGCATTCTGTACTAATTGTAGTTTCCGAACCGTCTTCAGGGGCAGCCCCACATAGAGCGCGTTACAGTAATCTAACCTCGATGTCACCGTGGCATGGATCACCGTGGCCAGGTCTGCACGATCCAAGTACGGTCGCAGCTGGCGCACCAGCCGAAGCTGAGCAAAGGCCCCCCTAGCCACAGCCGCCACCTGGGAATCCAGGACCCAGGTTAAGGAATTGCTGCTCATAAGAACAGATTTCAAACAATACTGCAGCCTATGCAGTGAGTATAAAGTTACCATACAGAACAATCCTGTACATTTCTACTCTAATGTAAGCCCCCCTAAGCTCAGGTGGACTTATTCCCAGGGAAGTGTGTACACTAGAATTGCAAATTTATTAGACCTTCAATTCTACACATCCTTAGAGTAGGATAAGCTGATCTTGTGTGAACTGAATAGGCATGCATAGAACTAAGATGTCAATCTATTAAGTCTTTATTTAGCTTTTGAAGATTCAACTATGTATTATTGGAAACCAGAGGCCATTCTATGGCAAAAGACGAGTTAGAAATGTTACAATATATACCCTAGATCAGGGGTCTCCAAACCCCGGCCCGGGGGCCAGATGCCACCCATGGCAAGCCTCTATTTGGCCCACAGCCAGCCTCTTATCCCCTGGCCCACTTTGCTGAACATGACTGGAACTGTGCTGGTTGCATCTGGAGGGTGTTCTAAGGGCCAGAGAGGTTGAATGAATGAGCCCATGCATTCATTTATTCACACATCTAAGTTCCATCTCTAATTTATATAAATTTTATTTAAATTTTTTTTCCGGCCCTCAAAACTGTGCCAGACATTTGATGCAGCTCTCTGGCCAAAAAGTTTGGAGACTCCGCCCTAGATACTCACCTATAAGGTGAGAAATTTCTGCCAATAAATCAAGCATAGATCATCTCCTATCTTTATCTGCAGGTCACTCAGGGGTCAGGGCTGTTCTGGCAAGGCAGCTAGAAGCCCAGAGGAGAGCAAAAGGACATGGAGGAGAATGCAGAGTGTTGCTCTTTCCTCCGGGCTGTTTCAGCCCCATATTGGGCCAGGAGGCTATGGATCCAGCACAATTCAGCTCCACCGGTCCCACCCAGTTCCCACTCCCTGCCCCACCTTCTCTGTCCTTCCCACCCCCTGGAGCGCCTCCTCCCACACCCCCATTTACCTCTCCCCCACCTGGTGCTCGCTCAGAGCACTAGGCAGCATCTGGCCAGCCTCTGACCACCACTGACCCAGCACTGGTTCATCCTGAGCCAGCTCCAGTACTCAGCCGGCGCTAACCATCACAGACATGCCTTACAGCACATTTGCAAAAATGCTCGCCAGTGGTGGGCCATCGTGAGCCCATCAGGATCAGGCTCTCAGTCAGGCTACCAGGCAATCAAGGGCAACCAGGCTCCAAGGCAAGCTGCAGCCAAGGTTAATATTTTCACTCCTGAGAAAAAAAGTAAACAAGGGTTCAAGGCTTACATTTAAATCAAGCATGCCTCGTTCTCTTTAGCAGGATCATACCCAATCCTTCTGCACCCTCATTCCTTTTTGCAAATGTTTGGCAGACATCTGGTTTTTTAAACAGGATGTAATCTTTGTTACCATCTGAAACGAAAGTCCTAGGCTACAATTCAGTGCACCATTACTTAAGAACTCCACCCATGGAAAGCAATGGGATCTACCTCTGAGTAAATAGGGTTGCAACTGTATGTAGCTGTGCTTCTTTATGCTCATTCCTTGTTGCTTATCTTCCCCCCCCCCAAACCTGGAAACTGCACACTCCCAGTTATGTGTTATATGTTGTATGTAGAACCTCTGGCTTAACACACCTGGCACCTTAAAGAAGGATTGGACTGATGATTCTATTAGTATGTTGTTTATAGTGCACTTTGACAGTGTTTACAAAAAAGGGTGTGAAGACCAGAACTTAAAAAGTATCTCATGATCTTTTACCATATTTTTAATAAATTAGAGACCGTATAGTTCTCAGGTAAAAATTACTGGTAGTATTATTTACTACTAATGTTCAGAATCTGGCCTAGGGTAAAATCAGACAAAATTATAGTCAGACACCCCCCTAAGTTTACCTCTTCTCCACCCCCCCCCCCCGAAATATCTGAGGGTCATAGAAAATTCCATGATTTTTTGGGTTCAAACCCTGCCTTGACTTATCTATGAGACTGACTTCTACTTGAGTATCTTCAATATTACATAAAGCTCTGTGCCGGAAAAGCCTAATGCAAAGCAGTATTGAGAGAGGGCAATTTGGAACAGTGATTAAACCCTCTACAGCTGCCACTTAATTGGCATAAGTTACAAATTATATGGCCCAGATTTGGTGCACTGAAATTTGGCAACCCTGTTTACTAGAGTTGTAAAGTATTCCTTTTTCACCTGAGTAAGTGCAGAGGGAGGCAAAGAGTAGGCATTCTTCCAAGGCAGCAGACCCAAACAGATTTCAAGGAATCATGCTTGCAGGAAGGAAAGGAATGCTTTAGAGCAGTGGTTCCCAACCTGGGGTATGCGTACCCTCAGGGGTACTTGCCAGGACCTTTAGGGGTACTCGAAAAAGAATTGAATAATGGCGGAAAAGGTAGGTCTGTATTAGAATGCCTTGCAGGGCTGGCATTAGAATACCTTGTGGGGCTAATATGAGGAGTACCGTTTATGGAAATGGGTTGCCAAAGGGACGCAAGTGAAAAAAGCTGGGAACCACTGCTTTAGAGTTCTGTTAACCACACAACCAAGAGCAACCCAGCGCAACATGATAGTAAGGAAGGTAAACTCACTGGTGAAGCATTACTGCCAGGCTATATATAGCTGCTCAGGAAAATATTTCTCATTCTTATTCACCAGAAGGTTATTTGGGGCCCTGTACCAAAATTAGCCACCAGCACAAGAATTGGAGAAATGAAGGGGAGGGGCTGAGGGAGAATGAAAAACTATATATTCCGTATTCCCCAAGTTCCTTTCAGTTCTCCTATTTTTGTATAATACATTTAAGACCTCAGAATTCAGGGTTCAGTCTTCGTTACCAATCTTTTGAGAATCTGTGTTCCAAGTCGAATTTGTCTCAAGCTGATGCTTTAATTGCCAGAAGTCAGGGTGGTTTTTATCATTCCCTTTTTAGAGGTACTGCCTGTTGCCTGCTAGGTATCAATCTTATCTTTCCTTCCCACTCAGAAAACCAGCTTGAAAACCTCCTTAAATTTGACCAGGGGAACAAAGGATGTCTTTTGCTGCTGACATCCTGACAACCTAGAGAATCACCATCCAACCGCCATCACTTAAGGTTTTTGAAGGAGCAGTTAGGATTTCCTTTTCAGACAAACTTAAAGGGCTTTCTGTACTCAGGCCTTCATAGTTTTACAGACTGCGCTGTTATTTTTCTTGAAGCTGCAGGACAAAAAAAGGCAGGTTAACCTCCATAGGACTCCTTTAACATGGCCACACCCCAGAAAAGGCACAGAGAACAATTTCAGGGACTCAACAGCAATTTCTGCATTTCGTAAGTTTTTTATTTGACAGAAAAAATCTCCTTGCTGTACATATCAAAAAAAATTAAATGCTTTTAAGAAATATGAAGAAACTTCTGTTCCCATCCCTCCCTGATTTAGGGTTTCTCAGTTTCTTTCCAGCAAATCTCCATCACCTTCCCCCATTCCAGTCCCCATCCCAACCCCTCCTGACCTGGCTCAGCTGATCAATATGAAAGAGTCTGCTTTGAGGAAGGGATAAAATGGAAAAAGCACTGCATATTAAAATCTGTTTTTCCGGGGGAGGGGGGGAGAAGTGGTCTAATCCTCAATTTTATCACCATCAAAAGTCAATCCCACTGTTATATCCTCTTAGAAAAGACCACCTCCTTTTCTCCCCTAAAAGGCTGGCTTGCAATCTAGGGGCTATTCTGAAACAATGAGTAACAAGGGGGGCTGCTGAATGGTAGAGGCCCACCCCCACCCCACTGAACTCTGGGAGAGTTCCAGTGCCAACATACAAGCCTTCGTTTTTTCTTACAATGCTCCAAGCTTTCCATAAAGGGGCGCCTGAGAAACGCTAAATCAAACAGATTAGCTCACATATCACCCAACCCCCCCACCCACCCCTTTTTGTGTTTTCTTTTTTTAAACCTTTTATTTCTAAATCAATGAAAAGGAGACCCCTCTCTCAAAACACAGAAGTAAAGATTTTAGCTGTAAAACGCACAGAAAAAATGCTCACAGGAAAGAGAAAAAATCAAAATGAACGTCACCAACTGTTGGAGGAAGAGGAGCGCAGAAGTGGCGAGTCCCGGTGGATGCTGAGCAGAGATGTCCAGGGAGGAGGGGAATGTAGCTGCCGACAAATGATGGGCAATAAAGACAGGGACAGTGAAGGAAAAAACTAATGAGAATAAAAAGCCAATGGCAAATGAATAGGGCCCCCCCACGTGCACACACACACACTGGTTTCCAGTGGGCATCAGGAGGCGGGGGCTCCCACCTGGGACAGCACTGTGGGAGGCTGGGGTGGTGCAGTCTATGGTTGCAAGGGCAAGGGCTTTCCAGTCTCTCCAGAAGAGACTTAGGGGGACCTGGAACAAAGAATGGAGAACAAAAAGTTAACAGGATTAACTCAGTAAAATGAGGGAACAGTCCAGCAACTTGACCCTCAAAAACATGGTACCCGTTCTTTGCAACTGCAGGTACCCCAAAGCTAGTTTGCAATACTTTCTTGTACAATTATTGTAAGAAATCATGTCCACTAGGACCAGAGTCATAGTAGATTAGATAAAGATAACAAATAGAGGAAAGATATAGAGGCTCTTTCATTATGAAAGATTTCTTAACGATGAAAGATACAGAGGCTTAAAGCAGCCTGATGCGATATGAAAAGAGTCTTGCAAGGATCTCCTCCCACTGAAAGGCGAAATTAATAACACTATGAGAGAACTTAGAACAGCTTTCATGTGGGAGACCAGCAGTTTCCTATCTAAGCGGCATCAAAGGCCAAACCTGTTTAGCTTCATCAATGTGTGCCTCCAAATCATTCTTTGGCCTTCTGGATCATCGAGATCAGCAAGAATCACAGAAGGGCTGGCACCCTGTGTAATGGGCTTTGGAGAACTTGATGTGTTTGGGCCTTTATGTGCACACCTCCAAAAAAAGAAAAAAGCAGTCTCCAAAACCAATATATTCCTTCAATAAGTACTCCCAAATGTTTTTCAGTTGATTAAAAAGACTATGCAGTTACTACTTTTAGATAAGGGACTCTCTTGAAAAAGTAATTCAAAACAAAACTGGAAATACTTAAAGGAGGACTTCTGTTCAGGCAGCTACTTTTTGCAGCAAACCTCTTTTTTTCTGTTACCCCATCATGGTTTCCCCTTCCTTCCTACTGACTTCCTCCTCCACCCCTCACCAATTCCCTGCAACTTCCTCTCCCATCTGCCTACTCATCTGCACTGTGGAAAGGCATCCAGGGGGCACTTCCATGACATTACTACCAAGGTTCTCTGTGCACTAAGAGACCCAGGGAGCAAACATGAAAATCTAAAGTCACTTCGCAACTCTGGAGCATAACAACATCTCTGACAGCAGCAGCCTGTGGGGCGTTTTGAGAGTCAAAGATCTTCAGCATGTACCTAGATAGGCCTCCCTCTCATAAGCTACTGGGCATAGCATTTTCTGTAAATTATGGGATGCCCCAAGAAGAACATACACTTATCTCTAAAGTCATTAGAACAGTCTCTCTGTATTTCCAATAAAGTACTGCAGGAACACTAGCCTACACCCTTCAGCCTTTTGACACAAATAAATCATAGCTAAGTAGGCGTATTTAAAGGGGCTGCTTCCTGCCAATAACTCAGTTCTGGTTTTCTTATTGAATTATTACCTTTACAATTCATCAGAAGACATAAGCAGCTTTGCTTATGTGTCAGAAAGAAAACACAAAAAAAATTTTAAAAGCTACCTTGAAGTTCTGCGGCGGGTGGCTCGGGGGCTGGGTGAATTGCGTCGCCGTTTCCGTCCTGGAGACCTGCTGATGCTTCGTTTGTTTCTCTGCAAAGATCTGTCCCTGGACCTGTCCCTAGGCAACAGAATAAAAGAATGAATCTGAAAAACAGACTTCTACTTCCAATTCTCCCAACCTTCCCACTAACCCATACTAAATAAATCCTTAAATCTCCACATGTAGGAAAAGATACTGAAGTAAATAAATAACTACCTGCGTCGATTTCTTGGCGCAGAGGGTGGTGGGACTGGAGGGGAAACCCGGCGTCGTTCTGCTGGAGAGTAGCTAAGGGAGCGTGAGTCACGCAAGGAATCAATAGGCTTCCGGGGGCTACGGGACCTGAAAGCAAAGAAGGGGACCAATGGGTTATAATAACATCCACTACGCGCAAGGTCCTTCAACCAAGGGAAAGGAGGGGGGAAGTTACACACATGCACTGCCCTAAAAGAGCTGAGTGATAATACAAGTTACAAACTCAAACTGGTATTGGGCACCAAACTTGGCATCCTTCCACTTTTCCAAGATTCTAACTCTTAAAACAAACAATTGTCCCAAATCTGTGTAAACAATGCCTATGAGATCTTAGAAATCAGAGTAAGGTGGAGACTAAATAAGATTTCAAGTGGCCAGGGTTTCAGTGCCCAGCAGTACTCCTCACCCCCTCCTCTGTAGCCAGCAGAGAAAGGGTTATGCAAAGCAAACACAGATACTGGTTGAAATCATGTACTGTAGACAGTTTGCAAAATCCAGTTTCTTTTGGCAAATATTTGGGTATCTTTGAGCAGAACTCCAAGTTTTTTCAGCTGTGATACAGTAGAGTAGTGTGGTGACTAGATTTGCTCCCTGAAGCTCTCTGTGCACAGAGAACTTTGAGACTTACTTCTCTAGGAAATAACTCAGTTTCCATCTTTTCCCAACCACTGTCACTCTTGGGAGCAACCCAACCCACCTGTGCTTTTCAGAAAACCACACACTCAATGGCATCAGCAACTGCCCTGAACATCAGACGCAAGCAACAAGTAGTAGGCCTCATGGTGGCAAAGTTAGGTTTGGGAGCCAACCCACTGCACACTAGGGAAATCAGTTGAGGCCTAGCAGTTGAGCCCAGTTCTTTGCTACCACTCACTTCCTTTGCTCTGGAGACGACTTCTTTTTGGTGGCCACCTTGGCCTGTGCCTGGGTTCCAGTCTTAGGCGATGAAACCGAGGATGAAGATGATGACGATGAAGATGAGGCAGAGGAAGAAGATGACGAGGAAGAAGAGGAGGAGGAGGAGGAGGAAGAAGAACTGCTGCTGGAACTGCTGGAACTCCGAGAACGCCGCTTACGCTTGCCCAATTCCAGAGGCCGCTCCTCACGGTTACCCTCCTTCTGCACTGGGCTTGGTGGCCTGGAGAGGTGAAAGTGGCAGGGGAAGGAAAAGAAATATTATCAAAGTTAAGTCAGATGCAGGATGTCTTGCTATTATACAAGGAACAAAAAGTCTCATTAGGGTCTTTGAAAATCTCCATGGGAAAGGCTCAAAACTACAGGTCAGGTCATGTTGATTAGGAGAGAAGCTGGGAATACAGTTGCCTTAAATCACTCTCTTTTCAATTTCTCTAATCAGCATGGCAATTGTTCCTCCCATGCCAATCAGAGAACATCTACAGCCTTCCACTCACATTACCTGCTGCTATTCCATGATTGGCAGCCATGCTGGTGACTGCACTTTCCAAGGGGCTAGATCAGTGGTTCTCAAACTCTCTGGGAGAGTTTGAGAGCCAGTAAATCTTTGCAGGGGCGGGGAGAAGTCAGTGGCGCACTCCCCAGGATCACGCCGCTCAGGCGGTTGCAGGGGCTTGGGTGCACTTACCGGGATTCCGGCGCGAATTCTGACAGGGCTCCCCACAGCAGGGAAAGTGGATGCAGAGCTATCATGCTCCACTTCCACTTTAGCGGGGCGGGGCGTGATCGCCCCCCCCATCCACTTTCCCTCCTGCGGGGAGCCCTGCCAGAAGTCGTGCCAGGCTCCCCACACCCCAGGGAGGCTGCAGGAGGCTTTGGGTAAGCGTACCCAAGCACCTGCAGCCCCCTGAGTGGCGCGATCCTGAGGATTGCGCCGCTGCCTTCCCCTGCCTCTAGGCTGTCCCCGCCCCTTAAGTGGGCAAAGACCAGGGCCCTCAGGCAGGAGCGTCACGACGCCCCAGTTTGAATAGCACTGGGCTAGATGCTGCCCTGCAGGATTACAATGGGGCAATGACCCACACAGTTGAAAACTTTAGACATTTTCAGACAGGCATAGGAGCAACTTTCAGGAGCTATAGCAGCTATCTCTCCAGTAAGAAAATATCTAAAAAAGAATCTTAAGCTTGCAGAAGAGGACTCAAACCCAGAATATTTTGACTGAAGCTTCTATTGACCAACCTCATCCACCTCCCCAACAATTTCCATTCTCTAGTTGCTTGCTCTACTACCTCAACCACTCCCAAAATATGGGACTATACAGAGAAATAGAATCTTGGGAGCAGATATAATGAAAAGTACATAAGCCTAACTAAATACTTTTCATTTGTGTAAGCACATACTCTGCAAGAAAGCCTGGCACCCATTTTCATTAGGGGGTGCCTTGATGGCATTTAAGATAACCTAGTATAGGCAACAAAAGACCATGTAGCCCAATTCCACAGCCTGACTATGGGATTCTTAACTGGCAATTTAACTGATTCCCACAGTCACCATCTCTCAGCCTAACCCAGTGGTTCCCAAATTGAGGACTATGGCGCCTCAGGATGTCCCTGGTGGCATCTTTCTCCCAGGTGTCACCAACTTGCCCAGGCCATAAATGTGCCGTTCTGCAACACCACCGCAACGGTACCAAGAAAGAAGGGCATCGTGGCATCATGGCATCATGGCATCAGTAAGTTTGAGAACCGCTGGCCTAACCTATTGAACTGACCTTTTATTATAACTGTAAGAAGGTGGGAGCCACATATGCCACTCTCAGCTCTTTGGGAATAGGGCAGTGTATAAAATACAGTGAATCCTCAGTTAAGTGACCTCCATTTAATAAACTTGGGAAAAATGGACATTTTCTGCATCATTAAAAACTTTGAACATGCCCACTGACTTCAACACATTCAGATTTAATGGACTTCCAGCATTAATCGAACACCTTCCCCTCTGATTGCTCCTTAAATGGAGGGTTCACTGTACAAACAAGAGAATACAGCTAAGTGAAACATGGGCAACCTCTAGTGGACAAAGGCAACTATTATACAATTTTAACACCACATGTTCAGGAGGAAGCATTTCAGAGCTATCCAGTGCTACATCGAACATGTAATTTGTCCTTTAATGCTTGGGTTTTATTGCCAGTTAAGAAGCACCTGATGGGAGAATAGTGAGGGGAGCAGAATTACAGCACACAGGAAGTGGTGTTTAATCTTTCCCCAGTGCACTGCAGTGCCAGAGAAAATCATGCTCCTAAAAAAGCAATTTCTGCTAGAGCTAACAGAAACTCTTCCCCCTCCCCCCTGCCAGCTAACAGCAGCTTCAGGGGCAGGATTTTCATTGAAACTGTGGTGTAGCATGAAAGGGTTAAATATCTATTCATGCTGCAGTCACAGACTGTGCTTCTTCCCCTCTTGCAAACCACAAGCACAAGGCCAAACTCGGCATTTAATGTTACATGAAAATAGAAAGAGGAATCTTATAGCAATTTAACAAACTAGGGAGCACTCCTCAGCTGGCAAATACCTATACACACATGTGTACAAAAACCAAATGTATGTTATGGAGCCAAATGGCCAGGAAATGCAAAAGTTAGTCTGACATAACTTGTATGCATTTCAGCTCTGCACAGACAAGTGACCATTCACCTGTGACCATTCCTAACAGCAGTAATTACCACTAAAAAGAATCTTCATAGCATTGCTGTTTGTTTCAAATGCAGTCAATACAAGGTTCTCTCAGAGCAGTAGTATTTGCATTATTTATATAATCTTATTTATACAGAATCATTCTTTGTGTCTCTTGTATTTCATAACCATTCAATCTCACTACCTACAATTTTTCTAAGATCATGTGCACACATTTTATGCATGCACCCCCGTCAGAGGATAAAACTTCACGCACCTATTTAAGTGGACTCCAATTCTCAAAAAGTTTAAGCTCAACTTGCACGCATAGGAGCTCTACACAGAAATGACACACATCGGACCTCTTACATTTCATGGCCTATTCTATTGCCTATTTCTCTGTGTACATGTGCACATTTACCAAATGAGAACTTCATGCATCTTATCACAAGTGGCTGTGCCACAAAGTTAGTCTTTTAGGGTGCACATTGAGCCAGTAATGGGCTAACACTAGTGGAGGTGCAGATGACCTTGGAGTGGAGACCAGGTGCAAGATACTAAAGGTTTCATCTAAGCAAGACATAGGTAATGATTGCTAGCAGTTTGCAACAGGAGGGAAGAGTTAAAAGGAAGGCTCTTACTGTTTCAGTACAATCTCAGCCTCAAGCTCCTTTTCTGGCTGATCGTGGGGGCTGGAGTCAGATGAGCTGGACTCTGAGTCAGAAGATGAAGAGGACGAGGACGATGAAGAAGACGAGGATGATGAAGAGGTGGTGGATGAAGCAGAAGAACTTCTCTTCACCTTTGAAGGAGCAGAGGGTGGTGGGGAGGGGAGAGCCAGTGGTGGAGCTGCAGGACAGCTGCTCCTGCTGTTCTCCTCTATGGTAACAGAGGCCACTTGTGGCTCAGCCTCAAGGGTGGGGAGGCGAGCTTCAGACCTGTTTGCTGCCTTTCCTTCAGAAGCCAGCTCCTCTTCTTTGTGGGATGGGGCTAGCACAGAAACCAGGGCTGGGAGGGGACTGGAAGAAGTACAGGAGGAGGTAGGGGAGGACGAAGATGATCTAGCTTTAACAGTAGGAGGAGGGGAGCCTGAATGGGAACTGCTTCTCCCTGATGACAGAAGAGCACCAGCATTTGGGTCATCCCTAACCAATGCAGATTGCAAGGTCTGACTCCTATCCCCTGGGCTGTCCTGAAGGGTCACAGAACCACCATTCTTCAACACCACCACAGCTTCCTGCAGCATGGATGGAGCAGGAGAGAGAGTCTTCCGTGACTTAGGAGAGTCTTCATGCGGAGGAGATGGTGTATGAGGAATGGCAGTGATGCTTTTGCTTTGCCAGAGAGAAGAAGCTGAGGGCTTCTCCTGTGTGTCAGACTTGGGATATTTCTCCAGGACCGGAGGGGAGCGCGATTTCCTTCCTGGAGAGGTGCAGATTTCCCGGGAACCTGACCTGGAATGCTTCCTCACAGGAGATGAGCGGAAGTCAGGAGATACTCTGGACCCAGCACCTTTGTAGGCTGCTGACATACGAGAAGCATCTAATCTTGGAGGTGAACGGGATGCGTTCCGACTGGTGGCAGATCTTTGTGGGGACAGCCTCAACATCTCCCTCCGTGTTGGTGATCTGGAATGACCTCTCTGCGATGAGGAAAAACTGGATTTATTCTGACGAGAAGGGGATCGAGAGCGGCTTTGGCCTGGGGAGGAAACAGATCTCTCTCTTCGCAGTGAGCCCCGTGACTTGTCTCGTCGTCTGGAGCGTGAACGGGAGCGACTTCTCCGCGACGGTGAGCCAGATCTTCCCTGTCGCATGGAGGCCCTTGGTCGGTCACGACGGGACAATGACTCAGATTTATCTGGATACGAACTGGCATTTGACTTCTGTCTAGAGTGTGACCTGGACCTTCCACGCCTCAGAGGTGTTCTAGATTTCCTTCTAGGGCTCAATGGTGACATGGACCTTCGCCTCCTTGCAACTGGTGTTCTAGATTTCTCTCTGGGTCGCGGAGATGATCCAGATCTGCGACGCCTTGGTGGAGTTCTTGACTTTAATCTGGGTCTTGGGGATGATCCAGATCTGCGGCGCCTGGGTGGTGTTCTGGACTTCACTCTAGGTCTTGGAGATGATCCAGATCTGCGGCGCCTGGGTGGTGTTCTGGACTTCACTCTAGGTCTTGGAGATGATCCAGACCTGCGGCGCCTAGGTGGTGTTCTGGACTTCACTCTAGGTCTTGGAGATGATCCAGACCTGCCACGTTTTGGTGGAGTTCTGGATTTTGCTCCAGATCGCGGTGGTGACCTTGATACTCTACGTCTTGGCGGCGTTCTGGATTTTACTGTAGGTCTCAGTGGAGAAACAGACCTGCTTACAGATTTCTTTTCCTGTTCTGGGGAAGATTCTGAACTACTCCCACTGCAACGTGCTCTTGATTTCTCTTTAATTCCAGAATATGATCCTGACCTGCTCCTCCGACATACATCACTGGGTACCTCTTTCTTCTCCAGTGGTGATCCAGCCCCCATCCCTGTAATTCTGGAGGCATCTTTTGCTACTGGGGAAGCTCCAGGTCTGCTGTGCTTTGCAATAACTGCAGATGTGCTATTTTCTGGTTCTGGAGAAGAATCTGACCTGCCACGTACTGGAGACGACACAGATTTGCCTTTGTTGACTGATGATATTGCAGACTGACTCAGTCTTGGGGGTGATTGTGATTTCCCTTCCTCTGGAGAAGATGATGAGGAAGAAGATGACGATGATGAAGAGGATGATGATGAAGAAGAGGATGAAGATGAAGATCTAGATCTACTTTGACTAGGAGGAATATCTGACTGCTTAAGTATTGGTGATGACCCAGGCTGGTTTTGTCTTGGGGGTGACTGTGAATTCTCTTTTCCCGAGAGAGACGAACCTGATTTTGGGCATGGTGATAGAGCTCTCTCCATTACTGCCAAGGATCCAGGTTTATTGTGCCTTGGAGATGATCCAGATTTTGCTTTCATTTCTTGAGATCTGCTTTGCTTTGGAGATTTAGACTTGCCATTTAATTCAGGAGACAATCTGGATTCACTTCTTCTAGCAGGTGACCCAGACTTCTCTTTTACTGCTGAAGGAGAAAGACCAGGCCTGCCTTGTTTCAAAGGTGTCGTGGATTTCTTTGTATCAGGAGAATATTTGGATTTGCTCCTGGGAGATGATCTTGAATGCTCTTTGATCAATGGAGAAGAGCTGGACCTGCTCTGCCTTGGTGATCTAGATTTCTTCAACTCTAGAGAGTCGATTTTGCATTTGCCCACTGGTGAAGTAGATTTCTTTCGCAGTTCTGAGAAAGATCCAGATGCAGTTTGTTTTGGAGAAGCAGACTTCTGTCTTGAGGGTGATGGTGATCCAGACCTACTGCATCTTAGAAGGGGTGATCTAGGTTTCTCTCTCACTGATACAGATCTCCCAGTTCTGCTTCGCTGTAATGGAGGTGTTGACTTAGTTTCAGGAGAGGCTATTCGTCTTGAAGGCGATACAGAGTTTTCTTTCATTGATGAATGAGAGGAACCAGATTGGCTTCGTCTTGGAGGTGACCTCAATTTCTTCTGCAGCCCTGGAGATGAACCTGACTTTGAAGATGACTTTGCCCTGGTTTTCAGTTCTGGAGAAGACTCAGACTTGTTTCGCCTTCTTGGTAATCTCTCTTGTAGATCTGAAGATGACCTAGACCTGCTACGTTCTGCTGGAGATTTAGATTTCCTTCTCAATGCTGGGGATGAACCTGACCGGCTCCTTCTAGAAATCATTCTTGATTTCTCTTCAACTGCTAAGGAAACCTCAGGTTTTTTTGTGGGTCTTGGAGGTGATCCAGATCTGCTCCTGGGTGACATTCTAGATTTATTTTTGAGTGGAGGTGGTGTCCTGGATTGGCTACGTCCGACAGGGGATCTGGATTTCTTTTTTGGTGCTGGAGAAGAACCAGACCTGCTTCGCCTTGGCGATAATCTGGATTTCTTTTTTGGCCTTGGAGAAGAACTAGAGCGACTTCGCCGTGGGGGTGTTCTTGATTTTTTCTTCTTTGTCCTTGGAGATGAGCCTGAATGGCTCCTTCTGGGAGATAATTGGGATTTCTTTTTTGCCTTTGGAAGAGAGCCAGACCGACTGCGCCTTGGAGACACTCGTACTCGGCTTCTTGATTCAGGAGAGGAACCAGACTGGCTACGTCTCAATGGCCTTCTGGGCCTCTCTCTCATTTTGGAAGAGGAATCAGACCGACTTCTCCTAGAGGAAATTCTGGAGGTCTTCTGATCTGGAGATGATACAGACCTGCTTCGTCTAGCAGAAATTAAGGATTTCTCTCTCCTTGGTGAAGAACTTGACCTCCCTCTCCTAGGAGGGGTTCTGCTTCTAGATCTCCCTCTTCTAGGAGCAGTTCTAGACCGAGACCTTCTCCTGGGAGGTGTTCTAGATCTAGACCTGCCCCTTCTTGGTGGCGTTCTTGAACGTGACCTGCCCCTTCTTGGTGGCGTTCTTGACCTTCCCCACCGCCCACTATTTCTGCTTCTCGACCAACCATGCCTTTGGGGAGTTCTAGAACGGGACCAGCCACGCCTCTGAGGAGTACGAGACCGTCCCCACCTGGGGGGAGAGCGAGACCGTGACCTGCCCCATCTCTGAGGTGTTCTTGACCGACCTCGCCACTGAGGGCTCCGTGAACGAGCCCTTCTCACAGGGGTGCGTGAACGGGATCGGGCCCGTCTCTGAGCAGAACGAGACCTTCCTCTCCTTGGAGGAGTACGGGATCTGGCCCTCTTGGGTGGGGTGCGTGACCGAGATCTACCTCTGCGAGCAACAGGTGTTGGGGAGAGAGATTTGTCTCTCCGACTGGCCCTCGACTTTGTGCTCTTGGCTGGAGGGGTGCCTGACCGTTCACGTCGGGACAGCATCTTAACAGACTGTTTTTGCCCAAAACGAGAAGTTTCAGGGGATGAGCTAGACCTGTCTCTCTGCGTGGAGGTCTTGTCCTGCCTTCTGGGTTGCTCCTCAGGGGATGAGCTATGGGAAACTGGGCCTGGCTTAACTTTTGGGGAAGGAGAAGAGGAAGAAGAGGAGGAGGAAGAGGAACAGCTACCACTCTCTGAAGGTGAACGGGAGCGCTGGGGTGGAGAGCCATCATGAGAGGTCCTCCGCAGCTTGGTCTCAGTAGCCTTAGAAGCAGGAGACAATGAGGAAGCTGCAAACTGCTGCCTGCATTCAGGGGACCCTTTAGGCTTGGATGGTGGAAGAGTCCCATTACGATCCTCCAACGGCTTCTTAGGTGGTGAGGAGGCACAGGAAGGAGACCTGCTCTCCTTGGACGAAGGTTGCCTGTGCCCCAAAACCTTTTCCCGAGTAGAATCATTGGGCACTGGAGAGCGTTGCTTGGACCGTAACTCCTGCTCAAATGATGGGGTAGACTTTCGGCCCCCATGCCGAGCAGATTTCCTCTCCTTGTCTCTGTCCTTCTCTTTGGCAGGAGAAAGAGGAGTGGCAGAGCGTTGGCGGGTCTCACGTACTGGAGAATGCTTCGACATAGTTTTCTGTATAATGGAAGAGGGAAAATTGCCATGAGAGCAACAATGCAGACTCCAACATTTCTCTCTGCCAAATATCCCACATCTAACTGGAATTCTTACACTAACTTTCCAAGATCACAAGATTACCTCCCGCTTTTCTCTACTGTCTCGAGGACTTGTGCTCCTGCCCCGTCGGGCAGGCTCAGGAGAAGAGGAACGTTCTCTCTCTGGCAGATTCTTGGAAATTGCCTCAGCTTCTCCTTGCTTTCGTGAAGGTGCCGAGGGAGATCTACTTCGCTGTCTTACGAGGGACTGTTTCTGGGTAGCAACACTCCCTGACCTGCAGAGGACAGAAAATCAGAGGTCTGAAACACACATTATCCCACTCTGTCCTGGTTAGAGATCCGATTACAAAAAGCCCAGCTCTCAAATCAATGCCTGAAGGTGGTACCTGCTACAGGAAGCATCAGATGAAGAAGAGCCATCTGGAGAGGAAGACCGATCTCGACGGCCTTTCTGAGATGCAGACTCACTGGTAGACCTGAGACACACAAAAGCATGAATGGAAGGAGTGGAAAAGATCAGCTTCAAGCAAGAAAGAATCTGAGCAAAAATAAGAGAAAATATGGCTTTACCTCTTCCGTTTCTTCTCCTTGGATTTGTGTTTGCTTTTAGGACTTGGAGACCTGGGGAAAACAAGTTTGTTGTGAAACATTTATGTAACACAGAAGAAGCATAGCACAACTGATGTTTTCACCTCAGTTCTTACAGCACCCATCATTAAATATTCCTATGCTTCATGGTAATAGACTATGCTCTTCCAAAAATGTTGCCTGCTGATCCACATGACATCACTGTAGCATAACCGATAGTGGAGGATCTAGCTCTTTTTAAAAAAAACCCTTAGATTCAGAAGCTTCCAGAGCACCTTTGGAGAATTCATCATTCTACAGTCTACCCTACCTCAGAGACTGGTTGTGAGAACAAGTGAATGGAAGTAAGCTTTGCAAGTTATGTAGACACTGTAAAACACTCAAAAGCTGTCAATGCCTCACTCACCTGTGCTTTCTTTTCTTTGATTCTGATCTGGAAAAAAAAAAGGTTCTTACATGCTATAGCTTTTTGGCAGACACCTAGAAGTTGTATGTCCAAAAAGTCTGCAAGGCTAATGCTCAAGTTTCATGTTGAATTAAATAAATGACCATTTTCTCCAACCCCATCCTTGCAAACGAAACTAATAAATAAAAGACTACGGCTGCAGTTCCATAAACAGGTGCCTGAGAGTAAGCTGCATTGAATTTAGTTGGGCTTACTTCTGAGTAAACATACATAAGCTTATGCTGCAAGTCTGGTAAAAACAAACTGCACAGAAAATGGTCCCAAGACTCTTAACAGCACGGAACAGTTTTTCGAAGGGGAAAAAAGGAAAAAGGCAATTTTATCTCACAGAAAGCAAGGGCCTGCTCTCTCACATGCATCAGAGACAGAGAAGCAACTATTTATCGGTAACTGACAGTTAACTATCATCCCAAGCAAGGCAAATGATCCCAGAATCAAGCCCCATTTCCCCCCGCACTTGGGACAGTCCCTTACCTGCGTTTCTTTTTCTTTGAGCTTTTCTTCCTTTCTCTCCAAGAAGGTGATCTGCTTTCAGACCTTGAAGGCGCAAGCAAAAAAAGAATGTTACATGTTTCAAGGAGATCCATAAATGCACAGTCACATCTCCTCTTTCCTCACTAACTCACACTCCAGCCCTCTTGTCAAATCCAAACCACCCACACCCACTCTTCTCTACCCAAACCCTCTCATCTCAGAGTTGCAAAGGCACTCAGAAGCCTCGGCCCACCCACCTGCCTCTGTCTTTCTTCTTTTTCTTCTTTTTCTGCTTGGGAGACGGTGAGCGGGAACTACTGGACTCTCGGACAAGACTGAGAAAAGAGATATAGGGAGACAAAAGTGAAGGCCCAACTTCCAAACACTGCCTTCAGTTACAGCCATATTGCTCACTAAATCCCCAAAGAGGCAGTTAAGGTGGCAGATAAGAATTGTCTAACCCTCAGGCTCACAATAATTAATGACAATGCTTAGCAGCTTGCAGTGTTCACAGAGCTTCACGTGTATTATATCACTATAATCCTTAAGTATTGTTATCCCTGTACAGCAGTTGGAGAGCTGGGGTTGAAAAGGAGAGACTGGCTGGCTTAAGATCACCAAGGAGTTTCACAGCACAGATAAGATACAAACCAGGGAGTTCCTAATTTGTTGTAGCTCAATTTCTTAGCCACTATACTACACTGACCTTAATAAAGAGAAACAAAAAATAGGTACTAAAGATATAAGCAGTAACAAAACAAATCAAGTTAACAGCAAATGGTACTAAAATTACAGAATTATCTATTAGCTAACAAATCAACACATTGTAAGAGAATATAAGTTTTACAATAATTTTTACATCTGTCTGTTCCAGTGTAATTTTAACACTCTGAGATGGTACTTTTTAATATTTACCAGTTAGTGTTAGACTGGGAGTGAGGACAGAAGACTTGGGTTCAAATTCCCACTCAGTCAAGAAATTCACAAGCTGACTTCAGACTGCTGCATAGTGACTGGGTCAATCTACCTTACGGTAATGAAAACAAGATGTAGGAAAAGAACTGTGTACACTGCCCTGAGCTCCCCGGAAGAACACGAATGCCTCAAAAGTACCATGGTGCTTAATACAAGACTTTTGCATTTTGGGTGCTTGGCTTAACTTACTTAAAATACATTAAAATAAACTACAGAGGGCCCTTGGTATCCACAGGTGATCTGTTCCAGGACCTTCCAGGAATACAGAATTCGCAGATAATGAAATCGGCAGGGGGTTCACACAGTGTCACAATTACTTACCTTGGGGCCACACACAGCCTCCCAGTCTCTTTAAGTGTCCCAGACACGACTGGAAGGCACTCCTGTTTGCTCCAGCAAACTAGAAGTGCCTTCCAGTCACATCTGGGAGGTCCTTCAAGGCCTACCAGTCATCTGTGGATATTCAAATTCGCAGATAAAGAGGACCCACTGTACAGTCTCCTCACCAACAAAAAACAGAAGCTCAACCTCCACTGAGGCAGCAATAGCCAAGTCTGCCTCCTTACCACCAACCTCATTCCTATCAGTGGGCATCCACACACCTTTGTTATTATAGCTGCTTGTTTGTTTTCACTTGTGCTCCACACTTGATCCTGAATGGCAAACTATATGTAAGTTATTTAAATAAATACCTGTACTGCTTTTGCTGCTCTTGCTGCTGCTTGGCAGCGGCTGCAGTTGCTGCCTCCTTAGCCCTGCGATTGGGATCAAAGGAGCTGCCATCCACATAGTTGTCACTAATGCCAAACGCAGCTCGGAGTCTCTCATTCTTTTTCTCATTGGCCTCAGCCAGCTGATGGGTCTCTGTGACACTGGTAAAAATAAAAAATAGGAACAATTGACAAAAAAGAAACATGAGAACATGGGAGTCTAAAAGTAAAGATAGTAGCACAGGAGAAACAGACTCTGAAAGAAACTGAATAACTGCATATAACCAAAATTCAGAAGCCAAAATCCACGCAGGTGCCTCACTTACGTAGGCTTCTGCTGTTGTTCCCCCTCCTTGACCACTACATCTTTCTCCAGAAGCATCATTCGGAAAGTGGCTACCTTCTCCTGGATCTCTCCTTCACCGTACCTGGGATGCACACATCAGAAAGGACCTTAGTCCTGCCCATAACAAGGCAGCGCATAATGCTTCCAAAAAGCAGGAATAGCAAGAAAACAAAGAACTCACCCTACAAATTTACCTGTAACACTAGGCAAATAGTTTCAGTATTTCATAAAGTGAGCAGCTATGTATCGGAAAGTAAACTAGAGCAGAAGTGTCAAACATAAGGCCCAGAGGCCACAACATCTTGTTTCTACACCCAGGACGTATCTTTTTTGTAAAGACTCCATTCTGCTATCAGAAACATTCACAGCTTTGAACAGACCATGACAGACAAACGAAGAGCCTCTGGGTGCAAGGGTAACACACCCCCAAAGATTCTAAGCTGAGTGCAACACATTATCTTACAAACCTTGTCCAAGCCTTGTCCATTTCCAACAGTTGCCCATCTCCATTTTCACTTCTGACCTTCCCAGTCTCCCAGGGCTATCACCTAAATGTCACTCCCTCCTCCCTACAACAACCTACCCCTGCTCTTCCATGAGCTCAGCCAGCTCCAAACATTTCAGCTCAACCTTCCGCTTGCGCTCGTGGTCCAGGATGTCCTGGTTGGGTTTCTTGACCAAGGACGACTCCAGCTTCCTCAATTCTTCTTCCGACTTGTAGTCGGTACGATCCTTCTTATGGCGCACGGCTGAGAGATTGCGCTGTACGTAACCGTTGGTGCCACTGCCCCGGGGAGTGGGGAGTCCTATCCCATTGTACATGGCGCTCACGAGCTAGCACTGCAAGTGATTCTGATACCTAAAGGAAACACAGGGATGATAACTAGAAGTGGGTGCAGAGAGCAGCTGGAAACCACCCTCTCCTTGTTTTGAATAATGACGCAGAGACCTGTGAAATATATACTTCCCAACCCTGTCATGACACTGACCCTTATTTCCTGCTTGGTCTAACTCTCCAAATATCAGTGCCTGTCTCTCCTCCATCACCAAAGCACCTTAAATAGTCTCCCAGAAACCTAATTTTTAACCATTAACTTTAATCTCAATCTCTAGAAGACCACCACCTGGTCTCAAAAGAACCTAACCTATCCCCATATGCCAGTTTGTCACACAGATCTTCCTCCCAACTGTCACTCTGCTGAACTCCACCTGTGCAATATATATTCAGGTCTAGTCTCCTGCCTTCCCTAAACCATCTCAAAATCCACCCACTTCCTTTCCAACTGGTTGGCAACCTTCAGTCTCGAAAGACTAAGACTGCAATTTTATATGTTTTATTTGGCAGCTCAGAAAGGTTCACTTCTGAGTAAACATGCATAGGATCAGGCTGTACAACAGGCTCCATTACACCCTGTCTGTTTGTAGGATCAAATACAGCCACAATATTCCCCTCCCACACACTACTCTCTCCATCTATTAAATATCTGGGCACATACATTTTTCAATATAGCTTCCAATACCCCACCACCTGCTCAGTATCCCTTTAAAGCAGTGTTTTTCAACTTTTGTCCTTCAAAGCACCACTCCACATAGCCCACCTTTTCAAAGTACCACCAGAAATAATTGGCAATGACATAACTGCGGGGTTGGGAGGCCAGATGCGACAAACACCAGTATGAGACTCACGGTGGACAGAAGGGCTTTCTCAAGCATGGAAAAGCATGCTTTGAAACCTCCTACCACGGTCTGTTGTGCAATATTACTGGTCATGCTGCTGGGTGGCAGGTACCCAGGGGTTCCGTGAGTACCCCCAGACATCAAGTCTCAAGTACCACTGATGGTACCTGTATCACTGGTTGAGAAACACTGCTTTAAAGGGCTTAGGAGCAATCCTATGCATTTACTGAGTCTCGCTATAGACAATGGGGCCTACTCCTAGGCTAAGTGTGGATAGGATGGCAGCCTCACAGCCCCATCCTATACATGTTTATTCAGAAGTAAGTCCCACATGAGTAAATGGGGCTCACTCCTAGGCAAGTGTGGATAGGATGGCAGCCTCACAGCCTCATCCTATACATGTTTACTTAGTAGTAAGTCCCACAGGAGTAAATGGAGCTCACTCCTAGGCAACTGTGGATAGCCTCACAGTCCCATCCTATGCACTCAGAACTCCTATTACTCAAAAGTAAGTCCCCCACTATAGTCAATGGGGCTTACTCCTAGGTAAGTATGGCTAGGATGGCAGCATTACAACCCAGTCCAATACAGGTCTACTCAGAAGTAAGTCCCACAATAGTGAACGGGGCTTACTCCCAGGCAAGTGTGGAAAGGATGGCAGCCTCACAGCCGAATCCTATGCATGCTTACTCAGAGCTAAGTCCCATTATAGTCAACGGAGCTTACTCCCAGGTAAGAGGGTGCAGCACTGCAGCCTTCCCCTCCACACCCAACGCTCAGAAGCCCCCACCCACTCCACGGGGGCCAGTGTCGCCTACCGGCTCCAGCCCTCCATGCCCACTCAGCCCCCCCGCAAGAGGCCCGGTGGCCCAGCAGGGACGGGTTCCGGCCCCGTCGCTGAGGCCTCCGTGGAGGACCCCCTCCAGGCTCCCGCCCCAGGCCCTGGGCAAGCCCCGCCGCCTGCCAGGCCCCGCGGACCCAGAGCCCCCCACACCCCTTCCCTCGAGCCGGGTCCGCCCGCAGGCCTCCGGGCCTGGCCAACTCCACCTTCCAGCGGCCCCCAGCGGGAGCCTCTCTGCCCCTCGCGCTGCGCGGGGAGGCCGCTCTGAGGGCGCGCGCCGCTCGCTTGCGCTGTGGCTCGCGCTCCCTCACGCGACGCAGCAGCGGCCGCCGCGGCGGAGGGCGACGGGAAGGGAAGGGGGAGGGGACGCGGAGCCGAGCAGGAACGCCCCCCCTCCCGACCAATTCGCTCCCGTCTGTCCCTATCGGCGCGCGGGGGGCAGGTGGGAAGCGTAGTTCCCGCCGACCAGGAGCGGCGTGCGTAGCAATTAAGCGCCGGGGAGGGGAAAGACTACATCTCCCGGCGTGCCCCGCGAGCAGCGCGAAGGTCAGCCGCCATTTTCTACAGCGCTGTGGGGAAGGGGAAAGAGATGGGTGGCTCGAGGCGAGCTTCCCCTCATCCCCCTCCCGCAACTCCCTTCTCCTTCTTCGCCCCCCCCCACGCGAGAAATGAACGTTAACCTGAGGGGGAAAGAGGGGGGAGAAGGCGAAAAGGGAATGTCCCTCCCGTCAGCCACCGCGCGTTGCCACAGTGAGAGGGGGTGGAATACGACGTCGACGACCAAATCTCGTGAGCGTTGCGTCGTTAAAAGTAGATGCGTGTTGCTTTGACGTCATACGTCCATACGGGCTTGGCTTCGAAGCTGCATTTTGGAAGTTGTAGTTCAGCCGCGCCTTATGCGCCGTAGCTGTCCGTTGAAACTTTCAACGAGAAAACTACAACCGCCAGGAGGCATTGCGAGATGCCAGTGGAAAGTTCCCTTTCCCCCTTGTATTTCAGCCAAGAAAAAGGCAGAGCATTATATTCCTAGAGGGGCTTTCCCACAAAGCACCATGGGACATGTAGGCTTTATTTTCTGTAGCACTGTGAGTGGACGCATGGCTATTTATATTTCTGCCATGTAGGCATCTGCCATTTTGGTGGTTGTTCATTTATCAGTCTTGCATGATAAATACAGCAAAGTTCATTTTAGATACTATTAATTATTATTCCTGCAATATTAATTTTAGAAACTACATTACCCATAGAGCAACAAATGCAAACAACACCTCCAGGGCATGCTGGGAGATGTAGTTTTTTAATTCAGTTGGCATTGCAACTGAAGGTTGTCCATGGAGGTTGCACTGGAATGTCCATGGAATTGGAATTCCATGGAATGTCCATGGAAGGTTGTCCATGGAATTGCACTGGAGGTTGTCCATGACTTTGTGTACCTTGGCTCAACGATCTCCGACACTCTTTCTCTCGATACTGAGCTAAACAAATGCATCGGTAAAGCAGCTACCACGTTTTCCAGACTCACAAAGAGAGTCTGGTCCAACAAGAAGCTGACAGAACATACCAAGATCCAGGTCTACAGAGCTTTCGTCCTGAGCACTTCTGTACTGCAGCGAGTCATGGACTCTCCGCTCACAACAGGAGAGGAAACTGAACGCTTTCCACATGCGCTGCCTCTCGGCATCACCTGGCAGGACAAAGTTCCTAACAACACAGTCCTGGAACGTGCTGGAATCCCTAGCATGTATGCACTGCTGAAACAGAGACACCTGCATTGGCTCGGTCATGTCATGAGAATGGATGATGGCCGGATCCCAAAGGATCTCCTCTATGGAGAACTCGTGCAGGGAAAACGCCCTACAGGTAGACCACAGCTGTGATACAAGGACATCTGCAAGAGGGATCTGAAGGCCTTAGGAGTGGACCTCAACAGGTGGGAAACCCTGGCCTCTAAGCAGTCCGCTTGGAGGCAGGCTGTGCAGCATGGCCTTTCCCAGTTTGAAGAGACACTTTGCCAGCAGTCTGAGGCAAAGAGGCAAAGAAGGAAGGCCCATAGCCAGGGAGACAGACCAGGGACAGACTGCACTTGCTCCCGGTGTGGAAGGGATTGTCACTCCCGGATTGGCCTTTTCAGCCACACTAGACGCTGTGCCAGAACCACCTTTCAGAGCGCGATACCATAGTCTTTCAAGACTGAAGGTTGCCAATACAATGGAATTGCAATAGATTACTCAGGGCTTTCCCCTGCTTTGCACACTGAATACCTTCCACAGGCAAAAGGTGGTCTGGTCCATGTACTGACTCCTGCTAGTCCAACTGGAAGGCCCGGGGGGGGCACACACCAGCATGAGTGGCACAGGCTGTACTTTAAAACCTCACATTAGTAGTTGCCCCTGCTCTTTATTCACCAACACACACTTGTGTCTAACACAAATTTAGAGTTTAACACAAATGTTCCCCAGGTGGTTTGCACACTATAAGAATTTGTAAATGTTTAATAACACGCCACTCATCCTGCTATTTTAACAAGGTGGTTGGCAACCTTCAGTCTCGAAAGACTATGGTATAAGCCTACAGCACCCGGTATTCCCCAGCGGTCTCCCACCCAAGTACTAACCAGGCCTGACCCTGCTTAGCTTCCAAGATCAGATAAGATCAGGCATATGCAGGGTAGCAGTTGCTACAAGGTATTCCCTCCCCAAAAGGCAGAAATTGGGGCAGTGGTTTATTAGTGAACGCCAGCGTTCTTCAGCCTTGGGTTGGGACCTCAATGGGGTCACAAAGCCTCAGTTGTGGGATCGCAGCAACTTACAGGAATGAAAAAGGTTGCCAGCCACTGAACTAGAGCTCCACCAGGTGAAGGGGGAGGCATCTGGCATGCCCCTCCAGGTAGCAGGAGATAGTGTCCCAGTCCTGCTCAGGTTCTTAGCAATTGTGCTGAAATAGCTTTCACTAGTGCCTGGCTTCATGGTAACTTTTTATGCTCTCTCTGGTAAGAATATTTGGTTACAGTGAACCATGCTGGAAGGGCATTACATGGGCAGGGAGTGGGCGGGTGCATAAGGTCCTAGGATTGGTGGTAGGTCCCCAATCTCATACTGTATGTATGTATGTATATTTAAGTGTATTTCTTTATTTAAGTGTATTTATTTATTTTTATATTTTATATTGAGGTTGTGGCACAAAACAGGTTAAAAACCACTGGTGAAAGGTATTAGAAAATAAGGTGTTTCCCTGGTCAACAGAGTTAGAATGTGTGTGAATATGTTCCCAGGAAGTATGATACCATTGATCCAGAATAGGCATTCCCCAAACTAGCCAACACATCAAGCCCCTTCTATACTTTTGTGTTGTCTGTATTGAGTTTACTGACATTCATCCTCTGATTGCAGACGCTTGTTCAGACTACTGACACATTTCAACCTGATGAAAAATAACTAATATTGCTGATTCTATGAACACCTCACGCCATACTGCCAAATGATCGGGAAGTACCTCACGCCATACCGCCAAATGATCGGGCAGTTCCATCTAATCTAAGCTAGTATGAGAGTAAAGACAGGTGGTTGAGTGCTAATCTGATTGCAAGCAAAACAAGGTCATCCCAAAATAAGGTAGTGGTTGGAGGGCTGCCCAGGTACATAAAGTAGTTAAATATATACATTTTTTTAAAAAGAAAATATTCTCAGTGGTCCTCAGGAACCATGAACTGTGGTAGCATTCACTTGAGGAAAAAAAAAATCAACAACATTGGAGAGGAAGTGAATTGGTGTGCTGGAGTCTTTAACACCTTCTAATATCCTTGAGGTGAACAGTAGGGCAGATACAGCATACAGGTTGTGAAGACACTAAGGGGTTTGGAGATAGGCAGTGGTGGCAGTGCTGCCAATAAATGAGAGGGTAAGCAATGCAACCCATTATCCCACAGATCGCTTCCTGCCAAGTATGTCACTTACGTTTTGTCAGCCCACACTGGCCAGGCCAGCACAACAGTTGCAGAAAAACATCACATATCAGCTCTGAAAAAGGATGGGGAGACAAGGAAAACCCTGCAATGCAACGGTTTGGCAGTGACGTTGTCTGGATTCACCATCATAACTGCATGAAAGAAGGATATCTGCTTTGGGGGAAAGGGCTACTCGCATGGGAGGAACTTATCATAGCATTCCTCACTGACACCATTTCCCCGCAAGCATATCACCTCTGTTGTTGCCATGCACTTAAGAAAAAAAGATCAAAAGTTTGGAATGCATCATGAAAGAGGAAATGCTGGAGGCATTGGCCATATTTGGCCAGAGAAGAGATTATTCCGATAATAGCTTGCAGAGGCCTAAGAGGCCGCATGAACAAGCAGTAACAAAGAACAAGAAGGAAATTCCATATTTAATTCTGTTTTCCAAGCCTAGCAGCAGTTTCTGGTGGAAAATCTCTCTTCTTAATTTAATTTCAGTGGGTTCCATTTGCTGTGCCATTCCAGCATAGAGTTTGTAGCCTACATCAGGGGTGCCCAAACCCCGGCCCGGGGCCACTTGCAGCCCTCAAGGCCTCTCAATGTGGCCCTCAGGGAGCCCCCAGTCTCCAATGAGCCTCTGGCCCTCCGCAGATTTGTTGAAGCCCGCACTGGCCCAACGCAACTGCTCTCAGCATGAGGGCGACTGTTTGACCTCTCGTGTGAGCTGTGGGGTGAGAGCTCCCTCCACTGCTTACTCTTTCACAACTGTGATGCAGCAGCGGCAGCAAAGGAAAGGCCAGCCTTGCTTTGTGCAAGGCCTTTTATAGGCATTGAGCTATAGCAAGACCTTCATTTGTTCATATAAGTTCATCTTTAATATATTCATTTATGTAAACGTATGTAAATTTATTCAAATTTTAAATGTAAATTAATTCTTTTTTTTCCCCGGCCCCCGACACAGTGTCAGAGAGATGATTTGGCCCTCCTGCCAAAAACTTTGGACACCCCTGGCCTACATAAATGAAGCACCACTTTTACCCATGCATATTTAATAATAATAATAATAATAATAATAATAATAATATTTTACCCTAGCAGCCTGATCCTACTCATGTTCACTCAAAAGTCAGCCCCATTGAGTTCCATGGGCTTACTCCCAAAGAAGGATACAGATTGAATTGCATCCTGGGTTTTCTAGCCTCACACTTTCACCATTATCACCCATCTGTACTTTGCTCTAATTTGCACCTGATGTTGTGGCTTTTGGTGGAATTTGGAAGACATGTTTTTGGCATGAAATCATCAAACTATTTCAAGAATGTACCTAGTTACTGTGAAAGTGTTGAACAACAGGAAAGTAGACATTGTGAGAAGATGCATTGGGAAGCCACAATTTATGACAAACTCTTCTAAGGCCTTGGAAATGTGTTGTCACCCAGACCTTGCAAGGAATTGTGGGAAATAAAAGGAGACAAGAACTGAGGCTGCCTTGTATGATCTCCCTAAACTTGACCCTCCCTGTAAGGAGGAATGTGGGGAATGTACTGCTCCACTTTAAAAAAAAAGGGGGGGTGAAAGAGTGCACACGTAAAACCCCTTTGAATAACTCTCAAATCAAGTAGCTCTTGAAGTCTGAACAACCCTTTCAGAAATGCCTTCTGGGGGTTTTCATTGTTTGTGGAACACAAACCTGCTGCTCCTACACAAAGAAACCAACATTTGGCACAGTCCTCTCAAGATAAGTGCGTTCTATTCATGCTGTTGAGGTAAATGTGCTTTGCATGGCTCTCTGCTTAATTCTCTGTCTCCTTCCCCATCATGACCACAGGAAGGAGCTACAGCTTCATGGGAGCAGGTGTGGTCTCCTGAGCTGAGATGCTGTCTTCTTTGTGAGCTAAAAGAGTCCTCTCTGCCCATTTGCACTCGGGGAAATGGATTCCAGACCGGCACATTGTGAACGGGGCTTTATACTGCACTGTGCAAGACTTGTGATGTGTCCAAACACAGTCAGATTGTAAGTAAACACAGGCTATTACAGTAACACCAAAAAGAAAGGATAGACCAGGGGTGTCCAAAAATTTTGGCAGGAGGGCCACATCATCTCTCTGACACCTGTGTCAGGGGCTGGGGAAAAAAAAAAAAGAATTAATTTACGTTTAAAAATTGAATAAAATTACATAAATGAATATATTAGAGATGCAACTTGTATGAACGAATGAAGGTCTTGCAGTAGCTCAAGGCCTATAAAAGGCCTTGCACAAAGCAACGCCGGCCTTTCCTTCACTGCCACTGCTGCATCACTGACATGAAACAGCAAGTAGTGGAGGGAGCCCTCGTCCCACAGCTCAGATGAGAGGTCGAACAGACGTCCTCACACTGAGAGCAGTTGGGTTGGGCCCCAGGAAGTCTCTGGAGCGCCAGAGGCTCATTGGAGACTAGGGGCTCTCCGCAGGCCAGATTGGGAGCCCCTGAGGGCTGCAAGTGGCCCCGGGCCAGGGTTTGGGCACCCCTGGGAGAGACCCTTGTGACCACAAAGTCAAAGAAATGATTTTTTTTTTAAATCCCTGAAAGTTTACTGAAGTTTATGATATGCATAACAGGAAAATGAACTAATATCAGAAAAAAGGGAAGAGACTCCCCACCCATCCTCACCCTGCTTGCAAATTCCACACCCTGAAACAATCCCAACCTAAAAATACACTGACATACCAATTTGCACATCCGCACCCAGACACTAAAATAAAAGGAATGGGGGAGGGGGGGACAAAGAACTGAAGATCAACTACAGAGCTACTAATAATCCAGGAAATGGAAATCCTTTCAATTGTGTGACGATTTCACATAATGCACAGGTAACTGGTATGATGACACAAAATAAAATTTTGCAATCCTGTAACTAAAGAAAGTAATGGAGCGACAACAGTGGCTGTGCCACAAGTCTCGAAGAGGACATGGCAGAGCAAGGGGTTGGCAGCTTAACCAGGCAATGTCTCAGCCATCCATCCCAACATGGACATCATTCTCTGAATTAGTGCTGCCCTGAAAACAGAGCTGGTCTCAGTCCTTAGCTCCAGGGAACAATTTGTGTGTTGGGTAGCTTGCCCCCTTTCCCCCCAAGAGAACCAAGATCTATTATAGCTACTTAGGGCCAAATCCTATCCAATTTCCCAGTGCCAGTGCAGCTGTGCCAATGGGGCATGCACTGCATCCTGTTGTGGGGAGGTAGTCACAGAGGCCTCCTCAAAGTATGGGAACATTTGTTCTGTTACCTCAGGGCTGCATGTGCCTGCACCAGTGCTGGAAAGTTGAATAGGATTGGACCCTTAGTCATGATGGCTATGGAATTTCTGTAGCTACTAGAAGAAAGGTAGCTCTGAACATTGGTTGCTGGGGTATGGGCAACAGCAGGCTGTATGTTAAAGAACTAATAAATCACTCTGAGTGTACATCACATGTGCCCTAAAAATATCCCATTGTTTATCCTGCAGTATCTCCTCCAACTTCCAGTGGGACCCAGCCCACTTGGATACCTTTGTCAATAGTTATCCTCAGCTTCTGTTTATTGACCGACTGTCCATGAGAATGCATCCATTATACAAACATATGCATTTCTGATCCTCGATACTCAGATTTGACTCAGCTCCAACACTGACGCACAGCCAGTCCTGAGCGGCGAATGATTCAGCCCTGTTGTGTTTCTGCTCCAATTTTTCATGCAAACATCCTGGGGCCGTAAGTTCCACTGCAACAGAATTCCCCACATACAGTCTCTAGACTGGTCCAGATCTGAAGGTGTGGCCCGAGAGTACATTACAGCCTTGAAGTAATCTGGGTCAGGTCAGGAGACTGCCTGACAGCACTGCATATGTAAGACAGCCTTGAGCTCTATGATGAAAGAAAGGTAGGATGTCTCTTGAATAAACAAAAGTTGAGCAGATACATCTTTTCTATTGTCAGTATACGGACAGTGAATGATCCTGGAGTAACAGCCAGCCAAATTTAATCACTGCAGTCACCGAGATGTATTTTGAACTGCTGCTATATTGTCAGACAATTTCCCCCCCCCCCAAAAAAAATGTCTCTAACCCAGCCATTTTCAACCACTGTGCTGTGGCACACTGGTGTGCCCCAAATGGTCTGCAGGTGTGCCACGGCAGTTTGGGGCAAGGTCATTGGGGAATGTTAGCCCCCTACGAACAGCATGGTGTGCCTTGCCAATTGTCAAAATACTGATGGTGCGCCTTGACAATTTTAGTACCTTGTCAGTGTGCCATGAGATGAAAAAGGTTGAAAATCACTGCTCTAACCAAAAGAACAAACCCTCTTGGGACTTTTAAATCACTGGAAGACAGGCAGCTGTAACAAATATGAATGCGGCACATCGAAGGCTGAGCAGAGATTTTGGCAAAATGCAACCATGGGCAGGGTGTGTGCACCTTAGACAGTGATCCTTGGTTTAAGCAACGTCTAATCATCCTTACTCTGGACCCAGTACAAACTTACAACATGGCCCCTTTGTTTAGAAACAGGGCGGGGGGAGTTTGCATAAATATTCGAAAGCATGATCTACAATGTAGCCTAAATTTTGTTTTCTTGGTAATGTGCTTAGAGACCAGGCCAGGCCCAGGTAAAGAGTCCTCTTCCCTTCCCTGCCTCCACCCACACTTGGGCCATGGGAACAAGACAAGCAGCATCCTGTTTTTGTCAGTAAAATGATGGGAAAGAGATGTGGTGGCAACAAACAAGAAAAAAAGGATATTTCTACTGAAAAAAGGAACAGTTGCCAGGAAAGGACAGACCCTCGTAATTAAGATCAAAGAAAAGTAAGGAAATATTAGGATATGCATCCACATATTATGAAAGCAAGACAGCTATGAGCCATCTCTCTTAATATTTCTGGAGAAGCCATTTGACTAGCTTGCAGAATGTAAAAACTGGCTTATTGGATCAGGCAAGGGTCCAGTGTTTCTCAACTAGTAATATAGGTACCACCAGTGGTACTTGAGGTGGTGTCTGGTGGTACTCACGGGACCCCTGGACACTTGCCACCTGGCAGCGAGACAGGTATGTGATGCAACAAACAGCAGTAGGAAGCTTGGCTCCGCAGGCCAGCTCCAAAGCATGCTTTTCCATGCTTGAGAAAGCCCTCCTGTCCACCCTGAGCTTCTTATTGATGTTTGTCATGTCGCATCTGGCCTCCTAACCCAGAAGTTACTGGCAATGATGTCATTGAATAGGTGGACTATGTGAAGTGGTAAGGTGGTAAGGTGGGGTAAACCCCTGGGGGCTGGGGGATAAGAATAGGCCCTCAGTTTGGCTGTACATGTCTAAGAGGCGACTAAACAGCCACTGGGTAGATGGGACTCCTTAGCCTGGGAAGGCAGCTCATCTAAGAGACGGAAAATTCTGATCCCAAACCTCCACTGCCTTGTGGCTATATCCAGTTATGGAAGAGGCTCCAGGAGTCAACCTCAAGGCAAAATCCAGAGCCAGAGTCCCTGAGGCAGTTCATGGCTAAACACAGTCATGTTCTGGCAACTCCTGCAATGCTGCTGGAACCAACCACATTGGCTTCTGCCTTTCCATTGGACCATTTCAGCGACGTGGAGAGGGGGGATTTGCTGCATGGGAAACAGTCTATCCTCCATATCTACCCAGGCTTTACGCACTGGAGAGGACACTCTGTTCCAGAACCACCATTCAGAGCGTGATACCATAGTCTTCCGAGACTGAAGGATGACAACAAGGTGGGGGGACAAATACTGAGAAACACTGATCTAACCCATTTTTATTTCCTACAATGAATCTCAAGGACTGTCTTGCCCTTGCCCCCTTTTTAAATTGTAAAGCAGCACATGTGTGTTTTTGCATATATCTGTGTACATTCATCCTTTACTTTAAATAGCAAGAATACTAATAATAATCAGAAACTAGAGTTGCTAACTGACTGAAAACAAAGAACAAAAAAACACCCAACTGGTAGCTTTTGCAGCTGTTTTGATATGCAGAGATCAGCAGGTGATGCTTCTCAAGGCATGGAGATGAAGATTTGAAGCCAGTCATTGCTGCAGATCAAGAGCTGTTAAAAGCACAGCTGGGGGGAAAGGTTAATTCAAAAGTTTGCAACTCTACAAGAAAAATTGTTTAAAAACAGAACAGTTCTGAGTATTGGGGTGATGTCATTATAACATGGGAACTAGCCAATAGGTGCCTGCTGCCAGTCAACTTTTCTCTGATTCAGACTGAATAATGCCCAAAGCATGAAGAACTGGTGTGTTTTTTTTCTTTTTTTTCCCCACTTTGCCCATGACAGAAAACATGTTTTGAGGCAACAGCAGCACTCACTAACCACTTTGTTGTACCTGTTTTCGCTTCTAATCATCAAACCAAGATAAATATCTCATTTGCAAGCATCCATCTATGAAGTCTGAAATGGAAGGCCCCAAAGTCAGATCACATTCAATTTGGCTTGATTTAATTAATAATGATAATTCTAACAACATGCACATTGATAATTTGGGTGCCAAACAACACAATCTTATGCATGTAAACTCAGAAGTCCCACTGAGTTTAATGGGACTTAGTCCCAGGTAAGTGTGCACATAGAATTGCAGCCAAAGTGGGTCAGCAGATGTTCCTGCATCTCAGTTGGCAACTTTTGAATGGAGTCTGTTTGTGACCTTTTAATTCCATCCTTCCTTCAAGCACTTGAAGGTCATGTATATGGTTTATCCTCACCTGCTCATTGCATGGATGGTAGGGCAAAATCCAATATTCATATCCTGCTCTTGGCCACACGCATCCAGTGAATCTGGCTTTCTGATCTGAAAAGGGCTTTTCAGCTGGATTATTAGTCTGTCTAGTCCAGTTCTATCCCCTCCAACTGGCAGCAGCTGGCTCTCCCAAGGTTTCAGGCAGACATGCTTTTACCTCCCCAGCGATATTGGAGATCCTTTCCTAATGCTAATCCCCATGTTGTTAAAAGCTAGTTGAGAAGTATACAAACAGGGCTAGTAGCAATAGCTCTCTTCTGCTATTGCCTCAACTCATCAGTGGCACACTGGCTTTGTCATGGGGGTTCTGTATAGTCCAAAATCTCTAATGGGCATTGATAGGGCTATCCCCAATGAATTTGTCTAATCGCCTTTTAATCATGCTATAGTCGCCTTCCAGAGGGCTGGAAGCTCAATGATGTTTCATCCATCTGAATATAAATGGGGTTGAGAGGCTATCAGCTGCCTGCCTAGCTCAAGGTTATTTGCTCTGCTTGATTGTGGGGATCCAGGACTTTCCCAGCTCTCCCAGCCAAGCTGTTTCTAAATACTGTATCAGGCATTGGAACCAGGTTTTGGGCATACAAATTATGTGCTCTACTAGTGAACTATGGCTCCCTCCTAAAATGCAAACCTGAGGCCTGGTCAACACATGCAAAAGAATGAGACTGTGGAAGGGATTGTATCCCTTCAAATTGCAGGCATGCAGTGCCCAGGGCCAGCCTAAGACCTCCTGGCATCTGAGGCAGCATGCCAACTGCTGCACTCTTTCTCTGGTGATATACCAGTTTCTACTCCTCCTACACTCTAGCCCACTACTCTCCTTTCCTTTACACTTCTGTTTTGTCCCCGCTTCCTTTTGTAAGCCAGGGAGTAGAAGGAGGATCAGTAGAGGCATGCAGGTGGCCAGAAGTGTAATGCCCCCAACTGGTGTGCTTCCTGAGGCAACTGCTGGGCAGCCCAAACCTGTGCTGCCCAGTCCACGGGGGTGCCATGGCACCAAAATGGCTGCTATGGCATCTAACATGCAACTAGGCACCAGGATCCAGTGGAGCCAAGCTCCATCGGTCCCACCCTCCTCCTACCCTGCTCCCTGCCCCCACCACGCCTCCCCCTGACCTCAGATTTTTTGCCCCAATGTGCATGACTTTACACTTACTTACATTGAAACACATCTGCCATTTTGCTGCCCATTCTGCCAGTTTGGAGAGATCCTTCTGGAGCTCCTCACAATCACTTCTGGTCTTCACCACTCAGAAAAGTTTGATGTCGTCTGCAAACTTAGCCACCTCACTGCTCAACCCTGTCTCCAGGTCATTTATGAACAGGTTGAAGAGCACTGGTCCCAGGACAGATCCTTGGGGCACACCGCTTTTCACCTCTCTCCATTGTGAAAATTGCCCATTGACACCCACTCTCTGCTTCCTGGCCTCCAACCAGTTCTCAATCCATGAGAGGACCTGTCCTCTAATTCCCTGACTGTGGAGTTTTTTCAGTAGCCTTTGGTGAGGGACCATGTCAAACGCCTTCTGAAAGTCCAGATATATAATGTCCACGGGTTCTCCCACATCCACATGCCTGTTGACCTTTTCAAAGAATTCTAAAAGATTTGTGAGGCAAGACTTACAGAAGCCATGCTGATTCTCTCTCAGCAAGGCTTGTTCGTCTATGTGTTTTGAGATTCTATCTTTGATGAGGCATTCCACCATCTTACCCGGTATAGATGTTAGGCTGACCGGCCTATAGTTTCCTGGGTCCCCCCTCTTTCCCTTTTTAAAGATCGATGTGACATTTGCAATCCTCCAATCTTCTGGCACCGTGGCCGTTTTGAGGGACAAGTTGCATATCTTAGTCAAGAGATCTGCAACTTCATTCTTCAATTCCTTAATAACTCTTGGGTGAATGCCATCAGGGTCCGGTGACTTATTGATTTTTAATTTATCAATGAGGTCTGAAACATCTTCTCTTTTAACCTCTATCTGACTTAACTCCTCGGTCAGGAGGGGCCGTTCGGGCAGTGGTATCTGCCCGAGGTCTTCTGCCATGAAGACAGATGCAAAGAACTCATTTAATTTCTCTGCCAACTCTAAGTCTCCTTTTATCTCCCCTTTCCTTCCCTCACCATCCAGAGGGCCAACCGCTTCTCTGGCAGGTTTCCCGCTTCTAACATATTTGAAGAAGCTTTTATTATTCCCCTTAATGTTGCTGGCCATGTGTTCCTCATAGTCTCGCTTGGCCTCCCGTATCACCTTCTTACATTTCTTTAGCCACAGTTTATGTTCCTTTTTATTCTCCTCATTAGGGCAAGACTTCCATTTATGGAAGGAAGCTTCCTTGCCCTTTACGGCCTCTCTAACTTGGCTGGTTAGCCATGCGGGCACCATCCTGGACTTAGTCGAGCCCTTCTTCCTTTGCGGTATACACTTCTGCTGGGCCTCCATTACTGTTGTTTTAAGCAGCCTCCATGCACTCTGGAGACTCTTTTTACCTTCCCTTTCAACCTCCTTCTAACCAGCCTCCTCATCTGAGGGAAGTCCGCCTGTCGGAAGTCAAGGGTTTTTGTGAGAGATTTGCCGGATATTCTTCCCCCGACGTACATGTCAAAACAGATCACAGCATGATCACTGTTCCCCAATGGCTCAGTAACATTTACATCTCTAACCAGGTCCTGAGTACCGCACAATATTAAATCCAGAGTCACCTGTCTTCTGGTGGGCTCCATGACTAGCTGCTCTAAGGCACAGTCATTTAACATGTCAAGAAATCCGGTCTCCTTTTTGTGACCAGAACACAAATTGACCCAGTCTATATGAGGATAATTGAAGTCCCCCATGATTACAACCCTGTCCCTCCTTGTCACCTCCCTGATCTGTCTCCTCATTTCAAGGTCCCCTTCCGGTTTCTGGTCTGGAGGATGATAGATAGTAGTATGCCCCCAGTATCACATCGCTCCTCAGGCCTGGTAATTTATGCCCACTATGTCAATGTTTTCCCTAGTCACCAAACATTCTAGCTCTCCCATCTTTGCTCGAAGACTTCGGGCACTTGCATAAAAGCAAAGTTCTTGGTGGCTTTTACATAAAACAACATACTAAAACAATAAAATCAGCCATAAAAACCTTCCATAAAACCAGAGGTCATAAAAACAATCTACACAGGTTGCTAAGGAGAATACTTTCAGGTGCAGTTAGATCAGAGAAACAGGAACTATCTAGGAAAGGCCCATTTCTCTGAAACTGAGAATAATTCCATGTTCTTTTTGAAAGCAGTTTGAAAACAGGCAATATAGGGGCCTAATAGTACATTCAGAAATGGAAAGAAGGTGACATCAGATACCATTTGAGAAACTGATAGCTTCTCATAGCTGCTGCTCTCAACCTTCCCATCCTTTTTTTTCTTCTTGGAACACATCCAGTTTTATTCAAAATATTCACATGTCACAATCCCCGCTACTTAATCATACTGATTCACAAAGCAGCAAATCATTACATTACAAAATGGCATTACATTTCATTACACTACACTAACATTACAACAAAACGGCAAATGCTTAACAACAGAGGTGGCCAAACTTGCTTCATGGAAGAGCCACATGCGATAAACTTCCGATGTTTGACAGCCACAAGAGAGATGATTGAGAGCCGCAATATTTAGGAAGCATTTAAATTCTTAAATATATTTACTCACCATGAACATTAAACTTATTTTAATCCAGTGGACTCTCTGTTTCTACCCAGTTAATAATTATAAAGCTAAAAAAATTCTTATTTACCTTTTATATTAATTGTGATGCAAAAAGGAGCTCAGCCAACAGATTTATGAGAACTGCACATTACATGTCAAAGAGGCCACCCGTCTTAATAACAACAGCCATGAAAGCAAATGGACTATATCAGAGCGAAAATAGCAGGAATATCAACTCATGCCCAAAACTTCATGTAAGATCAGACAGTGGGCAGACCCCCAGGAGGGGGATAGGCCTGGTCTCTGGCATTTAGGCCAGATCCTAACCCCTCCTCCCAAGCAGCCCAGTGTTACACCAGGCTGCTTGGATTTGAGCCAGCAATTTCACTGGTGCAAATCTGAGTAGCCCCATTGAGGCGGCTGCTGTGCAACACAGGATAAGGGGAAATAAATCTCCTTACTCCAAGTTGTGCGGGATCCACCTCAGACCCTGCACTGGATACAGCACAGGTCAGCCAGCCGGCCTGTTCCAGAGCAGGTTAGGAATGAGCTGCCGGGCTGAAAATCTATCTTCCTCACAGGAAGCAAACACCTCTACCAATAGATTCCAATCTACCTTGTATAACAGGATTGCTTACAGACTTATAGGGTTTGTTTTAAAACTGGTTCCTTTATCACCACTCAAATATAGGAAGACAGGTAGGGAAGTGTTTAATAAAACCCAGGAATCTCCCTTCTTTTACCAATCCCTTCCCCCAGCCTTCTAAAAACAATAGGTGAGGGGAGGCTGTTACAAAAGGTAAGGTGACCAACCCCTACAATTCAAAGGCTACCCTTTAGGTTGCAGACATTCTCATGTAAACTCCAGCCTTTGGAAAGCTTCCGCTGCCAATTTGTGCATATCAAAAAGCCCTTACAGGGACCAGAGCTGGCTAGATCCTTTACTGCCAGTTTGCTTGGTTGTGTTTCTTAATAAAACTTTTATGAGATCTTTCTGCACAGTTATACAAACAAAAAGAAAGAAACATTTCTGATTAAAAACATAAAATTAAACACAAGTCGGAGCAGCCTAATTTAAAACAGAAGCAAGTTAAAGCACTCCTCACAGAGGCAAGCCTGCTGAAATGGAATAGTCTTCGCGGTTCAGCCCTGTTCAGACATTCAGTGATTATGGATGCTGTTCCCTAGTATAACATCCATGAGAGCAGGGCTGAAAACCCAACCCCAAGGCTGATGTGCTCTGAAAGACTAACAAATGCTATTTGCAGTAGGCAGGGATCAGTAGTGTTTCAGATAGGGCCGGCCCATCCATGAAACCAACTGCCTGATCCAGTGGGGCTGTTCTTTTATAGATAGATAGATAGATAGATAGATAGATAGATAGATAGATAGATAGATAGATACTCCCCAAGAAGCTTCATGGCTGAGGGGGGATTTGAACCTGGATCTTCCAAGTCTAAGTCCAACTCCCAAACCACTACGCCATCCTGGCTCTTATGAAGCAGTTGCTTCAGGCAACGGATTGGTGTTGGGCCCTCATCTCTGTTTGCCTACTTGCCTTCACTGATCCTCCTTCTCTACTACTCCCTGGAGGACGGGAATAAAGAAGAAAGCAAAATGTGGAGCAGTAGAGAGTGCTGAGGTAAAATGCTGGAGACTTGGAGGAGCAGAAGCTGGCACTTGGGGCAGCATTTGGCATGCTGCCAGCCTGAGTTTCACAGCATGGCAATGTAGGGGCAAGAATGCTGTACCTGGGTCCAGCACTAATGATTTCTGAACACCTGAATAGAGCTTTTGGCTCAAGGGTGGCAGTGATGGGGCCAGGCGCAGCTGTTTAAGGGAGTTGAGTCCACAGTTTGGGTTCCACAATAGAAAAGGTCCTGACTCTTAGGCAGACCAGTCACATCTCTGCTAGGCTGGGAAACACGGAGAAGGGTCCCAGTTGTCAAATGGAGTTCTTGGACAAGCTAATATATCACATAGCCTTGTTGGAAAATGGGGGTTGCGTACTCCAAATCTCATGCTAGCCAGCTATTAGTCAAAGCAATTTTCAAGAAAAGCCATGAAGTTTAAGCTGCTGCAAGTTTATTCAGAAGTAAATCTCACTGAATTCAGTGGGGTTTACTCCCTGGTGAATTCAGTGAGCCCCCTAAGCTGCATGGCTCAATGCTATGCAATGAACATGCAGCTCAATGCTAAGAGAAAGGTCACACAGAACAGGGGGCTTTTGAGATGGCGCCACATCAAGTTCCATGCACATGACAGCAAGGGAAAATGATGACATCATCACAATCAATTTTATGGCTGTGTACAAATTGCACAGAATACAAAGCTCCCAGCCCTCAAGCTGCTAAGGCTTACTTCCTGTCCTTTTAACAGCTGCATGCAAGGAAAGGGGGAAAAAACCCAGATGAGGCTTTTCTCAGTACCACATGAGCACACTGGAGGAACCTTCACCTGTCAATTTCTGCCATTGTGAGGAGCACAGAACCTCCTTTTATTCAAAAGTGGCAACTCCCATCCCACACTTTCTGGCTCCTTTTCTCCTCCCTCCTTCCTCTCCCTAACTCAGAAGAATTGGAGAAGGTGTGAAATGCCCTGATCTGGCAGTGTCCATTTCAATGCTTCATTGTCATGCGGAGTGAGGTGGACAGAGGACACCAGGGAAGGAGTAGCACACAACCACCTACTTCCTTGTTTTTCAACTAGCCAATCCCATGCCTGGTCCTAAGACACTGGTTTTCTGAGCCATTCAAAACCGGAACCTGTCCTCCAGTTGCTTAATGTTTAAAATGAGAAGTACTCTTCTAACTCAAAAGCAGTTAACTCCAACCTCTCATGAGAGGCAATCCACTGTTGTTACCCAATGGTGAAAGGTGAGCACTTTGCATTATGCTCAAGACCAGGGGTCTCCAAACCCTGGCCTGGGGGTCAGATGCAGCGGCAAGCCTCTATCCAGCAGCCTCGTCCTCTGAAAGCCTCTGGCCCACTCAACTGAACAGGACCAGAGCTGTGCTCTGGTTGTGTCTGGAGGGTGTTCTGAGGGCCAGAGAGGTTGACTGAATGAGCCCATTCATTAATTTATTCACTCATCTAAGTTCCATCCCTAATTTATTTATTTAAATTTTATGTTTAAATTTTTTTCTGGCCCTCAACACCATGCCAGGTATTTGATGTGGCCCTCTGGCCAAAAAGTTTGGAGACCCCTGACAATAGTTCAGAAGCTGCAGTCACTGGGGCCATGCCATGCCATTGCTCTGGTGGCTACACTGGCTGCACATTCCATTCTAAGCCAAATTCAAGGTGTTGGTGATTATGTTTAAAGCCCTATATGGCACAAGTTCAGGATACTTCAAGTATCACCTTCTCCCTGTTGGAATTTGTATGCTCTCAAGGGGTGGCAGGAGACTGTCCTAAAAAGGGTTAAGCCATAACCCAGTGTCCTTTGCAGTTTACCTGTCCACCTTGGATGACCTATGTGGGAGGGGCGTGATCCAGACCCTATATAACTCCTGAGCACTCCCTCCTCCCTCTCTCTTACCTCTTCCTCACCACAACTGAGGAGACAAGATGGCATGCAGCAGGGATCTGCTGGCGCCGCCATCTTGACCACAAGGCATGCAGGACGAGGCAGCTATAGGGCCTTGTTATCTTTACGTCAGAGTACCTCTGATTCCTAAATCAGATGCTGTAACCGTACTACCATTGGAACTGTGAGTAAATGAATCTGTTCTTGCAACTTCAACCAGCCAATGTTGTTTGTGTGTTTCTTGACTAGCAGTCAGCCGGGTGTGGGAGGCTCCCTGGGGTTGATTCCCAGCAAAGGGGGGTTCTGCTGCTGAAGCGACTCTGCTCCCCCCCTAATGGAGGAAATCTGGTTTAAGAGATTCCTCCAACACTCCCATATAATCTTGCATGTCCCCTTCAGTCATCAGACAGGGCCCTGCTAAGGATACCATGGCCATCTGAAGCCCATGGGATGGCAGCTAGGTGCAGGACCTTTTCTGTTGTGGCACCACATTTCTGGAATCAGTTACCAGAATATTTGAACAGTTCCCCTCTTTATATGGTTTCCAGAGGGGTCTAAAAACAAATTTATTTTGCTTGGCTTTTGAGGAGAGAAGAGCAACCTCCTAGGGACCATTTCTACCCTTGCTTTTATTCCATTGTTTTTATACTGTTAAATTCCTTTTAACAGTTTTTATACATTTGTTTTTATGATTGTGTTTTTATTTCTAATTGTACACTGCCTTGGACATAGGAAAGGTGGCATATAAATAAATAAATAAATAAATAAATAAGAGCATTTTATTCTTCTTGGGTGGTTATTTTTTTTTAACTATACCAAAAGGTTGTCTGATACAGACTACAGATTCTTCCAAGGGAACCCTGGAGCACTGATTCCTGGTCCTCATTCTTTCTATTTAACCTCCTTATCTTAGTAACTCAAGAATCCACAACTCCCAAAGGCCTCCACTTCAACCCTACACTCCCATGTGTATTCCTGAGAACAAAGACTGTGAAATGAACGTATGGAATTAAGTGCTGCAAGACCTGGCAATGGCCACTAGCCTTTAAAATCAGATGAACCATGCAATCCTATTCATGTTTACTTGGGAAAAAAAAAGTCCCACTATGTTCGATGGGACTTACTCCCTAGTAAGTGTGTTCAAGACTGCAGCCTAAATTGATGGAGGGGAGGTCTATTGTCGGGTATTAACCAGGACAGCTAAATAGAACCTCCAAGATAAGAGGCACTGTACATACTTTGAATAGCAATTGCTGAGGAACAGCAGTAGGTGAAGTATTCTGCTTTTGTGCATTCCTTTTTGAGTTTCCAAAGTTATCTGGTTTAATCCTGCTGCAATCCTATCCACATTCACCTGGGAGTAATCTCCATTGACTATCATGGGATTTACTTCTTAGTAGACATGCATAGGGATTGGGCTCTTAGTTGCATGCTTAGTTTTATCAGGGACGGGAACTAGGAGTTTGGGGAATAGTGTTTTCATATTAGAGTTGGGAAGACCTGAGTTCAAATTCATTCATGAATCTCACTACCTCACAGGGCTGTTGTGAAGGTAAGATGGGTGGAGGAGGAGAACAGCGTAACGAGCTCCTTGGAGGAAGGCAAAAACAGAAATGTAATACCTAAAAATACTGATATACCTTCAATTTCATGATTCAAAGGCTTTTGTAAAAATGAGACACTTTTCAACGGAGGCAAAAAAGACCCCAAAGGAGATGTGGGGCCAGGGCCAATATATGTGAGGAGGGCATTTCACTGTAAGGAAGTCAACACAGATCAGGTTCCCTGTTCTGAAAGTTGCCTGCTCATCTCTTTTAAGTCATCATGAACCCAAACTTCCATCCTGGGGGGAAAAAATTAGTGTTTCTAGCAAATAGAGTGTGAGTTCTAAGAACACTTGGGGAAACGCCTGAAAAAAAGATCAAGTGAACCTCAGTAATGCGGGGCAGAGACTTATTGGAAATCAAAACTGAAAGAACCTGGAATCAGAAACCTATGCACGTCTATCCGGAAGTAAGCCCCATTGAGTTCTAGGTCAGTGTGCCTAGAAGATGGGCAAGTCACTCCCTGCCCCGCCTAGTCTACAAGGGCTAACCTTGTGTGCCGCCTTGAGCTCTTCGGAGGAAGGGCGGGACCGAAATGAAGGACTATTAATTTGCTCCGGGTGGATTTATATTCCGTTCGATGTGGTGGCCTCGGCATTTCTCCAAGTCCAGCTATTTCTCTTTCCTTCGCCCCCCTCCCATGATCTGTCCCCCCATTGGGGACAAGGACAACAAGGCAGAGTGGGAGAGGAAAGACACTCCTGTTGGAAGACTCCAAGCTCTTTCAGCCCGATCCTGGATATGTTTAATACTAAGAATATTTATAGACTGCTTTGCAACAACAACAAAAAGTTCGCAAAGCGATGCACAGAGCAAATCAAGTCGGCTCAACTCACAAGTAAACCCCACTAATCTCACGGGTCTAGGAGCCCAATCCTAAACTTGTCTACTCAGAAGTAAGCCCCATTATAGTCAATGGAACTTTCTCCCAGGAAAGTGTGGATAGGATGGCAGCCTCAGAAGTAAGTCCCATTATGGGCAGTAGGGCTTACTCCCAGTGTAGATAGGATTTCATCCTTAGAGCATAATCATATGCATGTCTACTCAGAAGTAAGCCCCATTATAGTCAGTGGTATAATAGTCAATAGTCACTCCAGAGAAGTGTGGATAGGATTGCAGCCTCAGAGCCCAAGCCTATTCAGAAGGAAGCCCATTACAGTCATTGGAGCTTACTTCCAGGTAAGTGCGGATAGGATTGCAGCCTTAGAGCACAATCATATGCTTCTCTACTCAGAAGTAAGTCCCATTGTCTTCAGTGGGGCTTACTTTCAGGAAAGGATACCTAGGACTGCAGTCCTACTACCCGAGTAAGGCTGCGATCCTAGCCACATTTACTTGGGAGTAAGCCCCATTGACTACAAAGGGATTTACTTTCGAGTACGTATGGCCAGGCTTGAGCTCTCAACGTGCTCAAGGATGGCGCCAGGTGAAACCTGCCCCCACGCAGCAGCCCGTTGCTAACGTGAGCAGGATCCAGTTTCCCCGTGGGTGGGGCAGCCACTCTTTGTCTACTTTCATCTCCCCCCCCCCGTCCAGGGACTCTTTCTCCCTCCCGCTTCCTCTCCCAGGTCACCAGTTTCACCTGTCGGTGACGTCATCGCGGGGATGAGATGGGTGGGGACTGGAGAGGGGCCGAGGAAGGTATATAGGCAGCCCGAGAGGGACAGCACCATTCATCTGCTCTGCTAGAATCGAGCCACCTGCCTGCTTGAGGACTAGAACCTTGCCTGCTCCCGAGATCCACCTTGCACAGGTAAGCGGGAGGGACGGGCGGCGCTGGGTATGCAGGGCTCTGTCTGGAAGGAGGTTAACTGGACTCTTTAAGGACTGGAGATTGAAAGGGTTGCTGTTGCTTTGGGAGCTAAGGAAGAGTTAATCAACTCCAATTAGTCTACGTTCTCCCCCTCCCGAAAAAAAGTGGGTCTGGTACTTGGGATCCTCTGGGAGGCACGCGTGGGAAAAGAAAGCAAAGCCCGGATGCCTTGGAGTGTACTTAAAAGGGGTGGGGGCAGGTAGATCTCTTCTCCTGTCCTCTTCCTTCAACTTGGCCCTTGCCCAGGTCTGGGCTCTTCCACTTGTAGTGGGCAAAGTAGGGGACTGGTTTATTTTGAGCATAGATCAATTATGGGTTTGTGGGTGGGCTTAACCCAGGTCAGGATTCTCGGGGCGGGTGACTGTTTTCTTCAGGGTGGGCAGTTATGTTGTGTGTCTACACTGGTGTGCAGAACTAAAGGGTATGTATGGAGAAACATCGGAGACCCATAAATGCGACGGGTGGGCATAGTGCTGGCTCATTGCAATGCCCACCCTGGCCCCTCCCCAAGCGACAGCCCTGGCTCAGTCCTGGCGAGGCTGATCTTGACTCGGACCTCTTGCAGAGCGCGTGTGAAACTTCACACGAGCAGATCGGAACGCGTGTTCGCCTTCCCTCGAGGTCCTCGGGGATAGACTGTGACCCTTGGCGGTGTTTCTTTGCCTGTTGGGTACAAGGAGCGCTTGAATCTGGCGCACTGGAGTTGTCCAACTTCTGCTTTCCCTGGGGAGCTGCTATGGGGAAAGAAGAGGGGCGATCTATGGGACACTGCGCTTTCTCATCCCATCTGAAAGAGAGCCGCACCCTGTCCACTACTGGGGGCGGGGGCTGGGTGGAGACTGGCAATTTGGGTCTTGAGCTGGGATGGCAGAAACCCTCTTCACTTTGGGGGAGGGGGTAGTTTCGGTTGAAAGGGGGCGGAAAGCCAAAGGCACGGCCCCTTTCTCTCTTCTCCCCCCCAGCCCCGCCCCAGGCGTACGTGGGTGGCCAAGGGGAAAACCTTTGTTCCCAGCACAGCAGCTCAGTGACCACGTGGCTTTTTGTCCTTGGGAGGGAGATAGTGAGGAGGGGGTCCCTGAGAGGTGGGGTGAAAGGGGCTATTCTCCCTCTACCCCCAAGGTAATGATTCTCCCACCTCTGTTTCCCCAAGGGGTGAGTGAGGATTCCCCAAGGGGTGAGTTAGCCAGCAGCTTCTGCTAAACTTTAATGTGGTTGTGGGAATGCAAACCCCCCCCCACACACACCCCAGGCAAGGTGAGGGGTAATAAGCTGGAGTGTATGTTGACTTTGCTATTAAATCTTGAAGTGGATCTTTAGCATATATACTTTCTAGGCAAGTGGGAGGTAAATTGAAATTCCCAGGTTAAAACACAGAGGGGTTCAGGCCCTGAGATACCTAACTTTGTGGCCCTTTGAGGATCCAAAAGGGTCTGATCCCCAAAATTTGTCTTCTGGAAAGATGGAAGGGGAGACTGCATCCCACACACTGTGTTGGCACTCAAATTTGAAGTAGGGTGTTGCAAAACAGGTGGCACTGCATGTACTATGACCTCTTCGGTTGGATGTGCTCTGGTGACTAACAATCTGTGTGATAGTAACATGGCATACGATGTTTCTTCAAAATAGGGCTGTAAAAATTGGGAGACTCCCCATTTCATACCATATTACCAACATATTACCATGTTGCATTGCAGCATGGCTGGTGTTGAGAAAGGGTTGTAATCCTTTTGTCTTGGGCAAAATACTGCCCTGTTGACCAAGGGGCCCTAGTGAGACTGATGATCCTTAAGACCTTCTAACAACCCTGTTACCCTCTGAATGGCAGAGTAAGTTCCCTTCTTTCCCTGCTCCCAGTCTACTGTAAGGAACAAAAGTTTGCCTCTAAATAGGACTATAAAACCAGGTGTGGCACTGACCCTGGATTAACATGGAATAAAGGGGTGTGACCTTGGGCAGGCAATGGAAACCTAGCCTAAGGCTTCCTGGAGATAGCATCTTGCTTCTGAGCTGGTGTTCTTGGGGTTCTGTAATTATGTTAACAAGGGTCATTCCAAGGGAGATGTAAACTAATTTACTTAAATCCACAAAAGTGGGGGGGGGGGTGAACACAGGGAACAGCTTTGTACTGAGTCATGCAGTTCACTGGTCCATCTAGCTGGCACTGTCTAGCCTGGCAGAAGACCTTCAGGACTGCTGGTGGTAGGCTGGGAAAGCCCCTGGAGAGGCCGGGGATTGAACCTTGACCACCTTCATGCACTCTGCTGCTGAGGTGGCTCCTGTATTAGCAAGAAGTCACTATAAACCAAGGCTTATAGTAATAAAATTTATATTACTTTACACCTGTAATGTTCCAGACCTAGAACCCACCTTTAGCCCTGAAAGTCTATCCTGGCAGTAAAAATGTCTCTTAAAAAAATACAAGGGTGATATGAAATTGGTTGTAGCTTAAGGTGTGACCCACTTGTGGGTTTTGATCCACCTGTTGAAGCCTGTGTTGCACAATATCATGGCTCAGGCTTAAAAATGTATGAGGAGAGAGTGACACTCCCCTCTAAACTGCAAGCAACCCAGCTTCTTCGGATAAGGGTGGTGGTTTTGGGGAAAAGATGGGTGGCGGCAGCAGAGTTTAGCTTCTAGCAGAACTGCATCTTGCTTCCTGGGATAATGAGCCAACAGAGGCAAGAAGGAAATACAGGCATCATTGTCATGCATGTGTTGTATGCTGTTGAAATGTGCATGAACATTGGTGGTTCTGTGTGCCCTTCCAAAGATTTAAGCCACCTATATTTGTCCCTCCTGTACTACTTTACATGGTCCACCTATTGGAAATGCCACCAGAAGTAACTGGTGAGGATGCCATTGCTAGCTAGTCATGGACTGGTAGACTAGATGTGACACAACAAATGCCAGTATGAGATGCAGGGCTTTTTTGAATGAGCTTTTTTTTGAATGAAAAGCGCATACTGGAGCTCCACCCACTAAGCCTCCAGCCTTCTGCTGCTTGTTGCATTGCTGGTCTTGCTGCCAGGTGGTGGGGTCCCATGCATACCAATGGACACCACCCAAGTACCACCTATGGAATAAATGACTTTGTAATGAACAATACTCTAGCTCTGTGTAAAAATGTCTTAAGATCCAGATCTTGCTGGAGAGATGACATGGGCCTGGCTTCCTCTGAGCAAGGGTCTGGAGCTGAAATTGTGCATTCATCTGAATTGGGGCAAAACCGTGGAAGAAATAAAACAAAAATGGGTGGTGCCTCTGGAGCATATGCAGAGTACATTAAACACTCTGATTGGACCTTTATAGGGTCAAATCCCTTCTCCCAGTACCATTGTTCAATCATGCTGAGATTCCTGTGGTTAAAACATTGGGAGATTGGATCTTGAGCTCCAGTTTAAGTCACAAGGCCAAGCCATTTGGTAATGTGTGTGAGACTGGGGGTGCAATCCTAATCCCTTATTTCAGTGCTGGAAAGCACTGACATAAGGGCAATGCAGCTCTTTGCATTTGAGAAGGCCTCCGTTACTTTGAGAAGGCCTCCATGAGTGACACCCAACTGCAGGATGCAGCACATGTCCCATTGGCACTGCTATGCCAGTGCTGGAAAGCATTGACATAAAAGGTTAGGATTGCACCGTGCGAAAAACTTCCTTGGCATTAACATCTAGTTCAAAGAAGTATCTAGTTCAAAGAAGTATTTTCCTGTAGGTGTAGTATGGGAGGTGGCATCTCAACCATGGCTCCCTCCTATACAAAAATGTAGGCAACTGTCCAAGACATGCAGATGACTTGGTGGTGAGAGCAGTAGCTGAGGATTAAGCTAGGACTTTGTTTTCTCATAGAATACTTTTTCTGTGAGTTATGTCCCTCTTGGTGTGTTTCATCTCTTAATCATCTCTCAAAAACTTGTTTTGGTGGTTCAGGTGTTGCAGAATTTTCCTCTTGTCTGTGTGGCTGGAGTCTCAGAATAGATGCCTGAGATCACCTGTCACACCTCAACTATGTGTCTATATCCTCCTCCCTGCCAACTATTTCAACAGGTAGCATGGTCCAAAAGTTGGGTCAAAGGGACTTTAAATAGGCAGCATGACTAATGTAGGGATGAAGTGGCCATTTCCAAGATGGTGTAAAACATGAGCTATGGCAGTTGGGCAGATGACATGTTGTCTTACAATGGGTGGCTAAATCAGCAAGGTTTCCTTCTACCTAAATGTTGTCAAGTGCCAGAGGTTGCAAACTCTGGATGACTCCTTGCAGTCCTGGGGGCAGATGATGAAACTCTTGAAGGTCATCTACGGGGCAGGTAACTTTATTTGCTAGCAGATCTTGCTGTTGTGCAACAAGCTGCTATTCTAGGTACCTGACAATTGTGCAGGAGGTGTCTGTGTGTGTCTCTCTCCTGCAAAGGAAGAAATATGGCCCAATGTTATTTAGACTTCATCTGGAGAAGTTGCATGACCTGATGAGTCAGGAGCTTATCCTCCTGTTTGAATCATACTTGGGAGTATTGCCTACCCCTTCTGTGTTGACTCCTGTCTGAGTCAGGTGGGAGTATCGGGCATTTAGGAGACATTGTAGAGCACTTGCTACAACTTGGTATGGTATCAACCACCTTTTGATTCCCCCCTCCCTCCTGACTCTTTAAGAGTTGGCAAAATCTGTACAAATAGGGCTTTAGATACAATCTCAGGCAGCTGCTTGCCTGGGGCTAGAGCTGTAAAGCTGGGGCCAGAGTTGGGTGGGGCTTATGAAGAGCCAACAGTTCTCTCCTGATTTGCTTATAGAAATTCTGACAACCCATGGATGTCTTCCGAGCTAGGGAATTCCAGAAAAATAGGGTACATATCTAGCAAGCTGTGCTAATGCTGAGTGCTTGGAATGCCTAAGAAAGTATGGCTTCAGAATAGCAGAATTCTAGCATCCTAGTTGCTGCTTAGGTTCTTATTGACTGGTATAAAAGGGCATTTATTTCATCTTCCTTGCACAGAGTGCAGGGTGGCATACAAGTTGCTGCATGTGTCCTCCTGAACCTGTGTGATTTGAATTGCCCTGAGAGTCCTTGGCTAAGGATGTCTAAGGAGCTTGGTTTTCCCCCATCTCTGCAGTGCTCTAGCCATTATACCATACTCTCACCCGGTTCTCAGCACAAAGCCTTGAGTTGGAATGTTACACCACACCATGGTTTGGTGCTATGAGAACAAGCCTGGTGCTCTCTTGCATGCTTTTCTGGTTCAAGAAGTTTCTGCCTCTAGGCCCAGACAATTAGGTGGTGTTACGCCATCTCTTGCATCCAGGCATGCCTGTCTGCTTCAAGCCATGGCTTTCCTTTCTTGTTTGGAAAGTGAAAACCATTGCTTTCACTACTGCAGCACAAGCCATAGTTGCCAGTTCAGATGTAACTGATTGAATTGGAACATGTGAGGGAAAGAATGGACTTGTGCAAAGCTTGGTCTGGTGTTGCATGTGAACAAGCACAAACAACTCCAGTCTTTGTAGTTGGACCTTTAGGAGTAGAGGTATTGGGTTCAGTGTTGGCGAGAGTCTTGTAACTTTCCAAACAGGTAGTCTTCTATTTCGGGTGTCAAAGGGGTCTGAGCAGCCCGCTTGGAGGCAGGCTGTGCAGCATGGCCTTTCCCAGTTTGAAGAGACACTTGGCCAACAGTCTGAGGCAAAGAGGCAAAGAAGGAAGGCCCATAGCCAGGGAGACAGACCAGGGACAAACTGCACTTGCTCCCAGTGTAGAAGGGATTGTCACTCCCGGATTGGCCTTTTCAGCCACACTAGACGCTGTTCCAGAACCACCTTTCAGAGCGCAATACCATAGTCTTTCGAGACTGAAGGTTGCCAACATACAGTCTTCTATGCTACAGATGTAACTCTTAAGGACAATATACTACCTATGTAGCTTGTAGCAAGGACTGACTGGGTCTTTACTTGGTCTCCAAGGTGAGAGGAAAGTCCTTTCCCCATGGGAGCAAATGCAGCTGGGCTAACAAAACCTTGTTGCAAGTGACACTTTAGCCTGAAGGGATATTCTCCTAAAATTTAACCATGACAAATGGGTGGACAACTGAATAATTAGGGTCCCCTTCAAGGGAGGGTAAAAAACAGGTTGTGACTGTTGCTAATCCTGCCTGTGCTGGGGAGTGTTGAGCGAGGGGGGGGGGAGCGAAAACCAGCTCTACAAGGGGAGCCTTTAACACAGTGGCCTCTGTAGCCTGTGAAAAGGTCTACCGGAATCCTCTCAAGATTGAATTGTTCATAAGTAAAGTCCGGGGTGAGTGTGTATGAACACTGAATCTCTCCAAAGGCAACAGCAATGGCCTTTGCCTTGACTACAATTTGCACTGCATAAGAGCCCCGCTGGATCAAATCAAGAGTAGTTCTTCATTGATGTCTTCTGACAGCAGCCAGCTAGATATAAGCTTCCTAGCAACTAATGGGGCATGACAGATGGTTAATTGACCCTATTTGTCCTTTTGGGCTTGATAGGCTTAGGAATAGTGCTCCTGGATGCAGAGGCTCTATTTTGCTTGCTGTCATGACTCATGGCAATTGATGGGCAGGTACATTCAGGATGGTTCTGGTCTCTTTAAAGTCAGCTGTTAGTGACCATCAGCACATCAGAGTGAGTGAAGAAGCCTGGGCTTGCCTGATGACAATCTGCATAACTGACTCCCAGTATTATTCATACATGCCCTGCCATAAAAAGCAGGAAGGGCTATAGTACACTAGTCTAAGGCAGCTTCATAGATGCATTGAAATGTTAAGGGTAACAACTGTTGCTTGGGGGAGTTCTTGGGTATTCACCAAAGTTTTACCTCTGTCTCTACAGGACTGTCGAGCAATGGCCTCCGTTGGTTTCCAGATCCTGGGCATGGCTCTGTCAGTGATAGGCTGGATTGGGTCTATCCTCACGTGTGCTCTGCCCATGTGGAAGGTCACAGCATTCATTGGCATCAGCATTGTGACAGCTCAGACCACCTGGGAGGGGCTGTGGATGAACTGTGTTGTGCAAAGCACTGGTCAGATGCAGTGCAAAGTGTATGATTCTATGCTGGCCCTGCCCCAGGACCTCCAAGCTGCCCGAGCCCTCATGGTCATCTGTGTGCTGCTAGCTATCCTGGCCCTGCTGATTGGCATTGTGGGGGCCAAGTGCACCAACTGTGTGGAGGATGAGAATGCCAAGGCACGCATTGTTGTTGTTGCCGGTGTTGTGTTCATTGTGGCAGGTCTCCTCTGCCTCATCCCTGTGTCCTGGTCAGCCAACACTGTCATCCGCGACTTCTACAACCCACTGGTGGTTGAAAGCCAGAAGAGAGAGCTGGGGCCCTCCCTCTACATCGGCTGGGCGTCCGCTGCCTTGTTGATCCTTGGAGGGTCTCTCCTGTGCTGCAATTGCCCCAAGAAGGAGAGCAACAACTACAGTGCTCGATATACAGCAGCTCCTTCTCAACCCCGAAGCGATTATCCCAGCAAGAACTATGTCTGAGAGCCACACCTTGGAAACAAAAGTTGACATCCTCCACAAAACACACTGCTGTTGGGTCCCCTGGGGACAGGATTGCATTCTTTCTAGTGCTCCATGTAACTAACATCCCTACGGAGAACTGAACATCTTGTTCAAAACATCCCAACATGTGTGGCCCATCAGTATTCTTCACTGTTACCAAGTCATTGTAGCTAGTTTCCTCCCCACCTCAAAGTCTGATTTTGGCAGAACACCTTGGACTTATAGCCATCATCCTTGTTGATGCAGATAGTTAGGGGTGTTGGATCTCAAAAGTCCTTTCTCCAGGTAACTGAGAAATGAGAATTTCTGAGTGCAACCTGGGAGATTCAACAGGGAAGTGAAATTGCCAAAAATGTCTTGGAGGTCAGGTCCTGTTCAATAGGATCTTTGTGGGGGGGGGGGGGAGGGGAGGTGGCAGGAGGAAGACGACGGGTGTTGCAAACCTTTTAATCAAAGCTGTGATATGTTGTATAATACTTGTAAGCAAAGGGCTTATGACTTCTCAGGCTCTTGATGTTAATCTGTTAAAGTTAACCTGCATGCATTTCATATTGTAAGCCAGTTCTTTTTTAGTATGATTGAATAAATTTTAGTTTTTGTACATAACAATTGTCCTGTGTGTGTGTGTGTGTGTGTGTGTGTGTGTGGCACGCGGGGGGGTGTCTATAAGGCTTAATCTAAGCTGAATTCCAGAACACCTCTTGGATCCCTAGAACAAGTACTGTACAGTCCCTATAGAGACATATACAGAAGGATTTCTTTTGCTGCAGTCTGCCGGGGTGGGGATTCCCACTGCAAAAGGGTTCAACAAGACAGTTCAGGTTTTAGAGGATCTTGGTGCGACCCTCTGATGGATGGTGGATCTGCCATGGTACCAATGGAGGGCAGGCAATCATGGTGATGGCAACTACAGGTAGTCTTCCTTGACTGCATAGTTCACCCTTGCTTTGGAGCCCAGTTGCCACTGCAAGGTGGCAGCAACAAGGGGGAGGAGGAACAGGAGCTCCTGGTAGGTGCTGAACCATGTGAACTGCAGCTGTTGCAAGCCTTACTACTTCCAGAAACAAGGTCTTCATGCTCAAGAACTGCGTTCTGCTCCAAAGCAAGCAGCCCAAGATCCTGTACCAGCTTGGTGAACTTTCCCTTGGGAAATGACTTGACCATGTTCAGCACCACTTGAGAAAAGGAGCTATTTTCCCCTCCTCTGTTTTACTTCACAGGGTGGTTGTGAGGATAGGATATAAGGTAGGCTTAGGCGTGATAATGAGTCCAAGGTCACACAGTGAGGGTATAGCTTAGCAGGCATCTGAGCATAGAACTGTATTCTGACTTTAAATCTATAGCCACTACACCATCCTAGCTTATCTCAAACTAGGAACTCTGTCAAAACTAAAGCAACTTTGGGCAACCTGTGGGAAACTTGGGCTCTTGCTAACCCCCAAAGTTGGGCTTGTCCTAAGGCCTTCCAGGGCTGAACAAGGTGTGCCAATCCTTGCCCCTTGTCTCTGACGTGACAGTCTCTTCTGGAAGAGGAAGTGTGGGGGGTAATGGACTATAATGGTGCCATGCTTCCATTTCTGCCCCTCCCCTCCATATTCCAATCTGATCTTGGGAGGAGGTGCAGTGGAGGCAGGTGTGCAGGAGATTGAAGGGCATGCTGAAACGGCCTTCTTTTGATGGAAATGGGAGGATGTGAAACCTGTGACTAACCATTGGTCCCCTAACAGTCCCTTTAGCTTGCAAAGAAGTACAGCTGATAACTAAAGAGGGTGGACAGAAATGGGGCTAGACTGAAAGCTAGCAACTCCCATTTAAAGCTATGGGAGTCTGCAACAGCTCCACCACTGGATGGCTTTTAGGGTAGGGGAAGTAAAGGGTTAATGACTTGATTTCCATTTGGGGTTGGAGGGGCAGGCATTTTCATTTGATTTTGAGTCTTCAAGTTAAAAGGGGGTAGAAACCCTACAGGCCACCAAGGGGAAATATGACCCACTGGTAAGAGGAGCACTTTCTTGGTTTTGGAGTCCAAAGGGGTTTTCTCAATTGCTCATTTAGACTTGTATCCTATTCAGCAATTTGTTAACTGCTTCCAAAGTGCTAGAAGATTTATGGTTTTGCCTCCCTTAACCTCCAGGTATTAACTAAAAAATCAATGGTGGATTTGTTCCCCCTGCACAACATTGTCCTCTGGGGAAGAGCAAAAACTTACACAGGGTACTAGCTATTCTCTTCTAAACTAGCTGACAACTCCTGTTTACCTGCCTGAAATAGGCAAAGTATTCCATACAGCACTGAGGGCTAGAAACTTGCTCCTAAACATTTAATGGCAGTCTAGCCTTGCTGTCAACGGCAGGATTCAGTCTTTGAACATGCAGTAGCTCTGGATGTGTGCAATATGCTTTCCCTTCAAACTTCATAAGCTCAGGAGCAGGAATAACACTTCCACATCTCTTCCAAGCTGCTGAAACACTTCAAGATGCCTTCAACCTGTCTTTCAGAGGGGGTAGTGGCTGAGAAGAATTTTAATTCACTAGGCACTTGTGTACTTTATTTGAACCAGACCCAAAGGTCCATGTAGTCCAGGCTGGGTTTCAACAGTTGTTTGTCAGGTAATTCTGGGAAGCTGTCAAGCAACATAGGTAGAAAGCGGCCCTTTCCTGTTTGATCCCCTTAGATCTGGCTTTAAGGGAGAGATTGCCGTGGAGGTTCCATTTAGTTATCCTGGCTTACGACAACACTAAGCAGTGAAGAGAGAGGTAGGGTAACGCATAACTTCTAAACAAAGGGATATTGGCACTGTGTTCTCTACTGAGATCGTATCCTTTTCAGCCTAGCTTAGAAGCTTTTATTCTGAGTTTGCATGAAGATCTGATAAACATAAAAGAATGTTCTGCAGATGTTCAGAGCTAACCTCAACTGTCCTATCCTAGGATAGGGTCCTGCAGTGAGAACAAGTTCTAGGGTTGAGGCATGGTTCAAAGGGAGCTGGCTCAGGTCTTATTACAGATCGGGTCTGAGTCAGGTATCTCACATAGTAACCATCTCCAAGAGATGGACATGATTTGAGAACAAACTGAAGCAGGAGGTGGGTGGTGAGAGAGCTGATAAGTGACCATTTCACAAGGCCCTAAGAGAGGGAGGTGCTGGTAGTTAATAGCAGATGAGGAAAACCCACAGGAATTCTCACTGAGAAGCAAAACTTCTGACTTGGAAGAATTTTTCTGTGTCTCAACATATCCCATAGATGCATATGCTACTGACCCTGCAGAAACTCCATGTGAAAATACAAAGGGGGGAGGGTGGCAGATGTATAGAACAAGGGAATGGATAAAAACACTTGTGCATGACAAAGGTTTGGAGGAGCGAGCGGTGGGGGATGAGGTGCAGTTTGAATGAGCAAAGCAAATAAGCAAGGAAGCAAATCAAGGTATCGGGGACCTAGAATGTGGGGATTTGATTGACGGGTGGAGTATTTTCCTTATGCTGTATAGACATCCTGCTTCTTGGGTGCAAACTGGCTTTTGGAGATTGCTCCTAGGTCTGGAAGGGTTTTTTTTTTTGGGGGGGGGGGTGACCCACCTGCTGTTCAGTTGGCTTTGTTTTCTTTTCCTGATGGCTGTTTTTGTTGACCAATCTAAAGCTTTCCTCCTCACCCACCTAGAATATGGGCAGTGTTAAATTTGCGGGCATTTAAATGAATTAAGATACAATTGAATGGAAGTCAATATTCTCTGTTAATGGTACATACTTTTAAGCATGGCGATGTTTAAAAGGGGGCAGGAGGTCTGGTCTAGAGGGTAGAGCCTCCATTTGCCTGCAGATAACATCCACACACCTGCACTGTGCGACCTTGAAGCAGCTGACAAGCTGAGCCGAGTTATTCCATCTGCTCTGAGCGTGGGAGGATGGAGGCCAGAATGTGAAACCAGATCAGAAAGAAACATCTGAATGTTGTAGTTCTTGGAAGATAGAACCTTCTTTCAATTGTAAAAATCCCTACGGGGATTTAAATAGCCTGCCTATGTAAACCACCTTGAATAAAGTCTGAGGAGAAATCTGACGACCAAGAAAGACGGTATATAAATACCTGTATTATTATTATTATTATTATTATTATTATTATTATTATTATTATTATTATTATTATTATTATTAATAATAATAATAATATTATTTAGTGTGCCACCAGTGTAGTGGCACTTTACAGCAGAGATGGCACAGCTGGCCCATCCATGAGGTTGACTGAGGCAGTTGCCAGATAAGAGTTTGGTGGGGCATCCTCATGACCATCCACCCACTCACCTCCACTATTGCTCCTCATTCCTACTTCCTGATTTGGGAAAATTGGGGGGCACAGAGGAGAAGAGGAATTGTCGGCTTAAGTGTTGGCTTAAACCCCTAGCCCACCACTCTCTTCTCTTTCGTGCTTCCTCTTCTGCTTCATCCCCCTCTTCCTTTTCCAGTCTAGAGCTTGCCACATGACCAGGTAAGGTGGGGGCCTTTGGTACACCATGTCAGGTGCCAGGAAGTCTTGGGTGGGCCGTGGGAGATGGACATTCTTTCAGCTTGCAGGACCTTCTGTCTTTTCAACAGTAACCCTGAAGTCCAGTGCTAGCTGGATTACTGCAAATAAATCTACCTTCTGTCCATACACCCATTTTATACAGGCAAAACAGACAGATAATCTGCCCCAGGGAGTATACAGTCAAAAACAAGAGAGGGAGGGAGGGAGGGAGGAATGTAGGCAAATGCCATTACTCTCATTGAAACTTGGCTACAGTTGGGAATGAAGATTAAGAGGGAATAAGTCAAAAACCAAGTGGAAAATGTGGGCTGTGAGCAGGGATTTGAAGGGAGGGAGGCACCAAGTGTATTCAAGGAAAGTGTTCAAGTACAATACAGGGGACAGCAAATGAAAATGAGTGGAGAATCTGGAGAAGCAAAGCTGAGCAGCCGAACATAAGAACAGCCCCACTGTGTCCTCCAGAAACTTGTCCAATCCCCTTTTAAAGGCATCCAGGCCAGATGCCGTCACCACATCCTGTGGCAAGGAGTTCCACAGAGCAACCACATGCTGAGTAAAGAAATATTTTCTTTTGTCTGTCCTAACTCTTCCAACACTCAATTTTAGTGGCTGTCCCCTGGTTCTGGTGTTATGTGAGAGTGTAAAGAGCATCTCTCTATCCACTTTATCCTTTCCATGGATAATTTTGTATGTCTCAATCATGTCCCCCCTCAGGTGTCTCTTCTAGACTGAAGAGGCCCAAACGCCTTATCCTTTCCTCATTAGGAAGGTGCCCCAGCCCAGCAATCATCCTAGTCGCTCTCTTTTGCACCTTTTCCATTTCCACTATGTCCTTTTTGAGATGTTGCGGCCAGAACTGGACACAATACTCCAGGTGTTGCCTTACCATCGATTTGTACAATGGCATTATAATATTAGCTGTTTTGTTCTCATTACCTTTTCTAATGATCCCAAGCATAGAATTGGCCTTCTTTACTTCCGCCGCACATTGGGTCGACACTTTCATCGACTTGTCCACCACCACCCCAAGATCTCTCTCCTGATCTGTCACAAACAGCTCAGAACCCATTAGCCTATATGTGAAGTTTTGATTTTTTGCCCCAGTGTGCATGACTTTACATTTACTTACATTGAAACGCATCTGCCATTTTGCTGCCCATTCTGCCAGTTTGGAGAGATCCTTCTGGAGCTCCTCACAATCACTTCTGATCTTCACCACTCGGAAAAGTTTGGTGTCATCTGCAAACTTAGACACCTCACTGCTGAACCCTGTCTCCAGGTCATTTATGAACAGGTTGAAGAGCACCGGTCCCAGGACAGATCCTTGGGGCACACCGCTTTTCACCTCTCTCCATTGTGAAAATTGCCCATTGACACCCACTCTCTGTTTCCTGGTCTTCAACCAGGTCTCAATCCAGGAGAGGACCTGCCCTCTAATTCCCTGACTGTGGAGTTTTTTCAGTAGCCTTTGGTGAGGGACCGTGTCAATCGCCTTCTGAAAGTCCAGATATATAATGTCCACGGGTTCTCCCGCATCCACATGCCTGTTGACCTTTTTGACATGCCTGATTCTCCACATTCCACCAGGTTTCTGTTATGCCCACTATGTCAATGTTTTCCCTTGTCACCAGACATTCCAGTTCTCCCATCTTTGCTCGGAGACTTCAGGTATTTGCATAAAAGCATTTGTACATGGAATGCCCCAGGATGGGCTGCTTATTAGCTCCTTTATCCCAGAATCCTCTCATTGTGCCAAACTGTCTATCACATCCCATTGTGCTACCATTCCCAATTTCTTCTCCTACTCTGTCTTTGCTTTGTTGTTCTCTAACTACCCCATCCTCGTCCCATAGGGGTGAGGAGTCCCAAACCGGATGCCCCTCTGCTCCTGTTGGCTTTCCCCCAGGGATCAGTTTAGAAGCTGCTCTGCCACCTTTTTAATGTAATGCACCAGTAGTCTGGTTCCATTCTGGTTCAAGTGAAGCCCATCCCTCTTGTACAGGCCCACTTGTCCCAAAACGTTCCCCAGTGCCTAAAGAATCTAAATCCCTCCTCCCTACACCACCATCTCATCCACACATTGAGACCCCTGATCTCCGCCTGCCTAGCTGGCCCAGCACATGGAACAGGTAGCACTTCAGAGAACGCTACCTTTGAGGTTCTGGCTTTCAGCTTCCTACCTAATAGCCTAAATTTGGCCTCCAGGACCTCCCAGCTACACTTGCCCACGTCGTTGCTGCCGACATGCACCACAACCGCTACCTCCTCCCCAGCACTATCTACCAGCCTGTCTAGACGAGAAGTGATGTCCGCAACCTTCGCACCAGCTGAAATTATAATATGAAAATGCACGTTTGGGGGATTGGTAGAGAGCGGAGGAAAAGTACTGTATAGGAGATTAGGCACATGGGTGTAAATAATATGGCATGCACCTTCTGCACTGCAGGACTGTGATTTACTGGGTTTTTAAAGGAGCCAATATTGGGGGAGGGTGTCTTATAATTGCTGGATGAGAAGACATTAAAAGTACAGTTGGTATCTTGTGAGGAGGGGACCTGCTGGATTAAGTTTGGGGCTGCACCCTCCACCTATTTCTTCACAGAAAACCCATTGCAACAGCCTGCTCATCACAGCCTGCAACACAGCCCTCCCCTTTTCCATCCCACTTCATGCCAATTTTGACAGAGGAGGCTCCAGGGTATGCCAGGGGAGACCAGCTTCCCTGTCCCTAGGTGTCTGGCTGTGGGAAGCTCAGCCTGGCACCGGAATGTACTCATACCCCTCCAAGAAGCCAGGCAGGGATCTCGCCTTTCAAGGGTTGACTTCTGGGCCCACATCCAGGAAAACTGGGGGGGGGGAGTGCCTGTCCGCACTTCTGCATGCTTGCGAAAGGGAGGGAAGTTGGCCAAACTGTTCCCCTCACCATCTGAACAGCTGCCAGCTGGGTCCGCTCAAGGGGAGAGGTTCTTAACTTCAGGGGCTGGTAACCCTTGAAGGGGGACCCTCTGGCTGGTTATGCAGACAACACAAATTCCGAGAACCTTTATTGGCATACAATGCAGGCAACACATTCCATATAAACTCATGCCCTGCCTTGTTCAAGGATTATTCGGTTTTCATTTAACCATTTAAAGGTGAGGTGTGGTTGATTAAATGATTAATCTTTCTTCCCCCCCCCCCTTCAAACAATTTCATCTTCATTGCTGCATGTTTGACCCAAATGAACCCTCCCCCCATTAGGACAGAAGGCTGTCTAGGGGTGCAGTATCCTACTTTAAATAATCTCTTATCTCAGACTGTTAGTTCTGTCCAAGTAAGTCTTAATTTGGTCCACAGGGCTCAATCTGGGAACCTGTTCTGAAGGCAGTATTCAACCATAAGATGCAATGAGTGTTTCTGAGCATGTGCAAAATGTCTTTCTACTGCCTAGCTGCCTTATACAGCTCACCAACACATACACCTGGTGTTGTGCCAAAGCCTGAATCTCAGAAGCTGAGGCTTCTAGGGAGTCTTTCACCACAGAATCTCTCTATCAAGAATTGAGCATCCTGTGGGCATAATTTTCCATCTTGAGTTTAAGCCTCTGTTTCTAAGTACTGGTGGAGTTCTTTTAGGCTGCGGAAAGCTAGAGTATTCTGTGCTTCTTTCTCTTTGCTCTTCACAGGGAGAAGTCCCAGAATTTGCCAGGGAGTGATGCAAAAGAATGGGTGTCACAGATGCCTCTGCCCCTGCTAGAAAGCTCATTAGCAGTCTCTGTTGGGGTAAAGAGGCTTTATGTTTCTTGGTGGGCTGGTATGGGAGTGTCATGAACTTCCTGCTTACATTTTCATGGTCAGGAGAGGTGGCATCACGAAGGCTTCAATCTTTATTGGAGCACACAGGACTTTGGTTTCCTGGCACATTGGGATGGAGCAATAAAGAGCCAGCTGGGCATGTTGCACACTTTGCTTTGTAAATTTTATCTGCCTGTATTTTGCATCCAGAATGCCAGCTTTAATCTGAGCTGGGCTGAGCCCAGCAAATCTTTTATCAGTGCCAAAGTTCTACCATGAAGTATAATAATAGAGAGGAGGGCACCTCTGAGCATGAGCAGAATTCATTTCTCTCACTCACAAACTGTGGCTTTTAGCCCACATATACAGCAGCATTCACTAATGCACTGTCCTCTCTTCCTTGCGAGCTAGACTTTCCACAGCCATGGCCGTGGGTCAGACAAACTACGAGGCCAACTGGAGCAGCAACTTTAGACAGAGGATGGGGGGGATGCCCATCTCTGTTGCCACCCCTGCTGCGGCTTCATTCCTTGAATTGGAAAAGGAAGACAGAGAGAAAAAGAAAATACAGTGAAGAGGAGTAGAGAGTGCTGAGCTAAAAGTTTGGACAGTGGGAGGACCAGAGGCTGGTACATCCTTGGGTAAGAAGAGGCAGCATTTGGCATGCTGTCAGGAGGGCTTGGGCCCTCCATTCCTTTCATTCGAGCACCCCAACATAACCTTGTTTCATTACATGCCTGTTTCCATGCACTTCCACGCATTTCCACTTCCTTCATGCGCTCAGCACACGCTTTTATGCTCTGAATCTTCTTTGTACACCAAGAGCATTTGCACTCCTTCTTCCCTTTTAAGCACAGTGTTCCACCCTATAAGGGGCACTGCTCCTTGGCATGCTCTCCAGGTTGCTTAATTTGAGCCTAGAACTACAACCAGCGCAGTGCGACAGCCTCCCAACATCAAAGCAAGAAGTATACTCTTCCACCTGGGGAGGGAGCGTATGTCAACTTTCAGGTCGCCGCAAAAGGAACTGTTTAGAGGCATACAGCTATGTTTGGGAATTGTGCTTTGAAGCTGAGAGGATAACGGTGTGGGTTTGATTTAATCAGTAATAAAATGGTATGGTTAACTAGAAGATTCTGGAGAAGGGTGGATTGAAACATAACCCGTAATTAGGGCTAGTCCATTCAGGAGGCTGACTGACATGGTTTCCTCAGGCAGCAGATTGGCAAGGGATGCCCACCTCCATCTGCATATTTTGGATTGAAAAAATAAGAGGGGGTGGGGCAGGAAAGGCAGTGAAGAGGAAAGGACAGTGGTGTGAACTCCTCTCCCCCAGACTTCCTCTTCTGCTCTGTCCCCTTTCCAAACCCTGGGGGAACAGAGGCTGACACAACACCAATTAACGGGGCAGCATGATGTGGTATGCCACATCAGATGCTGGGAGGTCTTGAGCCGGCCCTGCCCATGGTGAAGGCTACTGTTGAGGGCGGCAGGTGCAAAACGTAGTTAAGGGCGCAGTCCTAATCCACTTTCCAGCACCAACATAAGGGCAATGCAGCTCCAAGGTAAGGGAACAAACATTCTGTCACCTTGAGGAGGCCTCCATGAGTGCCACCCAACTGCAGGATGCAGCACATGCCCCTTTGGCAAAGCTGTGACAGTACTGGAAAGTCGGTTAGGATTGGGGCCTAAGATTGTCTTTTGAAAGGGCACCCAGCTGTCCTGTATACCAGCAGTCCAGCATTTTATTGGAGCATCACCTTACTGGGGACTTAATTTGGAGTATCTTTTGAATGGCAGGGCACATCTGAGGTGAGATAAGAAGTGGTTGCTTTTGAGCCATGTGCAAAGATTCTTTTTTCAGATGCGGTACTAGAACCAGTCTTGAACCGGATGCTAGAACTATTGCACATTTCAGAGTGAAATAGTAAAGGCTGCTGCGTCAAACGGTAGGTGACCCCATGCAGTCTTGAGTCCTGGCATCACTCCTGATGGAAATGAGGCACTGTTTGGTACACTCCACCACCTCCCGCCATGGTATACCGGTATGTCCACGGTATACATGGACACTCTTGTTCCTGCGCCACTCCCCTCTTATCACAAAAGACCCACAGTCCCCTCACACCACCAGTACCCCTCCATTTCATAAAATGAAGGCCAAGACATCAGATTAGAAATATTTCTCTTTATCTGAATAACGACATTTCCAGTAACACAACCCAGTATTCTGAGCTGGGAAGAAGGGATGATGAAAAAGGTTCCCATGTGCCCCCTTTATACTCAGGGTAGGGAAATTACCTCTCTCTCTCTCTTTCACACACACACACACACACACACACACACACACACACACAATTCTCCGGAAACTTCTGAGGAGGGCAACAACAAAATTTCATAGGATCAGGGGTGAGATCCCCCTGCTTTTATCCCTGCTTAGTCCTCAACTGAATAATACACTCTCTTGTGGTGAGTTGACAATTCACCTAATGCTTTTGATCTTATCTTATTTTGGCTACCTTATCACATACGGTTATCACGTATGGCATTCTTCCCCAGAAATTCACCACAAAATATTCACGATCTTTTTGTGGTGGTCTTTTTTTTTTTAATGCATGGAGTGAGTACCGTTTAGATTGGGTCCCGCTCTGTCCCCAAGACAGGGCTGGAAGCCAGGACACCTTAGTTCTGTTCTCAGCTCTGTGAAGGGAATGGGGCCCACGGAACATGCATAGTTTCGAGAGGGACTTTCCTCACAGCGCTGGCTGAGGCCGGCTGTGGTCAACAGGAAGGGAGCAGTAAGGAGGGCAGCAGCTCTATCTGTTTGTCCAGACCCCTGGGAACAGCCAAATCCTTCACAAATTATTAACCAGAGAGCAAATAGTTTGAGGCACGACCAGGTCAGGGTCTCTTGCTACATCCCCCCAGCTGCATTCACTAAGCCAACCTCTGTTTCTAACTCTCCATTTAGTTCTGTCATTCCTATACAGGCGGCACACATCGAGCCCTGTGGTGAAGTCTGTCCTTCCCTCCAATTTCCACTTCCTCATGATTTGATTGTTCCTTATGTCAGGTTGAGACTCAGGTTGTTTTTTCTAAATCCCATTTGTTCTTGAATTCCCCCCCCCCCCACACACACACATCATTAGCTCCCCCACTCTTCCAAACAACCAAGTATCCATTTCCCTAGTCTTCCCCCCACCCCAATGTTAATTCCCCACATACTTTGGCTTGCCATTTTCCATCACTTCCTGCCATTCTTGAGCAAACTCTGTCCAACTGTACACAATGAGCATTATGAAATGGTCAGTTTTGCTTCCAGTTTCGGCCATGTTATCTTCAGCTGTTTTGTCTGATCTTGCTTTTCACAGGTACCTTCCTCACTGCCCTTATTCCTGCGGCCATTTTAGCCATTAACTTGTCACTGTCCTGCTCTCAGCTCACTCAACTGCCACACGTCTGTCCTTACAATCGCCTTGAGTTTGCGGCTGCACACATCGCTGTCATCATTGTTTTTCATTCTCTTACATTTATGTCTGTTCAATTTTTCTCAGTCTCCGACAACAGTCACTGCCCCAGACACAGAAACACTCAGGGCCCAATCCTATCCAACTTTCCAGTGCTGATGCAATGCAGCCCCAAGGTAAGGGAACAAAAGTTATTGCTTATAATAACAAAAGTTATTGCTAACTTCAGGATGCAGCACACAGCCCATTGGCACAGCTGCATCAATGCTGGAAAGTAAGAGAGGACTGGAACCAAAGAAACAGTCTCTCTCTCTCTCTCTCTCTCATACACTCACTCACTCACTTCAGAATTGCCAGATATCACATCTCAACCCAGACGAACTGGCTATGTTCTCTTGTGGCCATCATATAGTCTTGGGTTGACAACTCCTCTCAGGTTTTGGGCATAGCACATCCAGCAAGCCTACTCCACCAACACAATGACTAAGGCTGCCACTCATACATAGTCCCGTTTGTCAATTCCACTTCCTGGAGGTGCAGTGGATCTGGCTGGGGCAGAATACGCAATGCGGGGTGGGTAGCGGTCCTCTCGTGGCGGACAAGAGCAGCACAACAGTGACCCACCAAGAAGGAGAAGTGCAGACGCTGCCCAGCCGACATACAGGGCAGCCCCCAGCTCTCTCTTGAGGGCCTCAACAACCAGAGGGTTGTAGAAATCGCGGATGATGGTGTTGGCAGACCAGGACACGGGGATGAGGGTGAGAAGCCCTGCGATGATGAAGATTGAGCCGGAAGTGATTACAATGCGAGCCTTGGCGCCCTCGTCTTCCACACAGTTGGTGCATTTGGCTCCCACAATGCCCACCAAGAGGGCCAGGATGGCCAGCAGCACAGAGATGACCATGAGGGCCCGGGCAGCTTGGAGGTCTTGAGGCAGGGCCAGCATGGAGTCATAGATCTTGCATTGCATCTGGCCAGTGCTTTGCACGATACAGTTCATCCACAGCCCTTCCCATATGATCTGTGCTACAACAATGTTGTTGCCGATGAAAGCCGTGACCCTCCACATGGGCAAGGCACACGAGATCAAGGTCCCTATCCAGCCAAAAACGCACAGGGCCATGGCCAAGATCTCCAGCCCTGCAGAGGCCATTGTGGATGGCCCTCACTCTTTAGCCTGGGAGGCACACTACCACCACCCTCAGGGAGGGTCAGGGAGCAAGTATTATGGGGCGGTAATGCTGAAAGACAGGTTGTCCTCTATGTACGCAGACAAGGATGCGAATTCAAAAAAGCAATCTTCAAATTGAGAGATTCAACACCAGGCATCAGTATCTTTCCCAGCAGAGCAAGTTCAGGCTATAAGTCCTGGAAGAATATTCCAGCAACACACAAGACCAGAAGAAGGGATTCTGATGGCGCTCCTCTGTGTAATCAACTCTCTTTGCGGGATCAGCTGGCAGTATCGCTACAGAAGAGGCCTTCTTGGGTTACCTGGCTGCAAAGCCCAGAAGATGGCGGTTTACAGCATCCAACAGATGGTTCATGAGGTGGGACCATCCGTAAGATATCACTTTTTTTTTTTTTTAGCTTGACTGGAGACAGGATGGTCTAAGAACAGGCAGGTGAGAAACTAGTAAAGTAGAAAAGCCCAGCCAGAAGCAGGAGACGGGAGCTGGAGAGATCTACCATCTTCTCTGTGCTTCCAACAGGCTGCTTGTTGTTGAATTGTTCACCCTCACAGGTACCTGCTGTTCTCTGGACGGATCCCGTGGGAGCCTGTTCTTAGGGGCGGGTTATATGAACCCCCAACAGGTGGGTGGGAGGGGCAGGCAGGCCAAGGAGAGCAGGGCATTGGGGACTCCATGGTAACAACAGGCTGGGTGGTGCTGTTGAAGAGGGAGTTTGAATATTTCTTTATTTTCTGTTGGCTCATTGGGAAGCTGCCCGTTCTACAGGAGAAAGGAGGGGGAGAGGGGAAGCAGAGAAAAACAACCAGGGGTGGAGAGAGGGAGGGAGAGGAAGGGGGGGGAATTAGTGCCCTCAAATTTCTCTCAGAGAGAATTACAAAGAAGTGAGATCCATTAAATATTTGTTACCCTGGCCGATTGCATTCCAGAGTGATGCAAGGAACACTGCACGCACCGTGAGGACTCTTGAAATAAACACACACTCCTGCACGGACACACACGTCATGCTTGTTTTATGAATGCGGCTCGCACTAGGTTGAGACAGGTGAATAACAGTCATCATCATGCTTAGCCTTTGAGAGCCAGTGCCATGGAATGGATGGACCTGGATTTGGGAGAGCTGGGTTTCACTCGCCAACATACCTGCCAACACTGCACAAATGCAGGCATGCTCATTGTAGCACACCAAGGGCCCAATCCTATCCAACTTTCCAGCTCCAGTGCAACCCCGAGGTAAGGGAAGAAATGCCCTATACCTTGAGGAGGCCCATGTGACTGACCCCCCCACTGCAGGACGCAGCACATACCCCATTGATATAGCTGCACCAGCCCTGGAAAATTGGATAGGATCGGGCTCCAATTCTCCTACCAAGGCTCCCTGCCCCAATCCTGAAGTCTTGTTCTCTACACCTTTGGTATGCTGTTTATTCATCCATTCTGCAATTGTCTGTTCACCAGTTAAAAGCAGGGAAAGTGTCTGTCCTTGTCATTAAAGGTACCACAGAAGAAAGGAATTGTCCTACAACAGATTAGCAATTATTCACAATATTCTCAGCAAGCGTAATGACCGGAAGGGCTGTGCACAAAATGGTATCTTTCATGTTCACGGGCACACACATGTATGTGTATGCTCACCTGTGAGTGTAAACTTCTAGAGACTCCAGGGAGGGGGCTAAACTCTGAAGGATGACAAGACTTAGCAACTCATGCTAGCAACACTGTCATAAAACATTCCTCAAAGGCAAAACAGGAACAGTGGTTGACCAGGGACAAGGACCAGAAAATGGACACTGTCTCTGCTAAAGAGTTGGAGCGAATGTTCCACTCTGCCAGGATGCTTGCTGGGTAACCTTGGACCAGGCATTCTTTTTCAGTTTAACCTGCCTGACAGTATTGTGACACTGAAACAGGAAAGCCCTAAGAACATAAGAAGAGCCTCACTGGATCAGGCCAAAGGCCCATCTAGTCCAGCTTCCTGTATCTCACAGTGGCCCACCAAATGCTTCAGGAAGCACACAAGACATAACCTGTGTCCTGGTGCCCTCCCCTGCATCTGGCATTTAGAAGAGGTAGCCTACTTCTAAAAACAGGAGCTTGCACATGCCTGTCATGACTTGTAACCCATGATGGAACTTTCCACCAGAAATTTGTCCAATTCCTTCTCAAAGGTATCTAGGTGAGATGCCATCACCACTGCCTGTGGCAAGGAGTTCCACAGACTTACGCTAATTACACGCTAAGTAAAGAAATATTTTCTTTTGTCTGTCCTAACTCTCTCTCTCCCAACGCTCAACACGCACATACATGTGCGTGCATGTGAACACGAAAGGTACCATGTCGTGCATGTGAACACGAAAGGTACCATGTCGTGCATGTGAACACGAAAGGTACCATGTCGTGCACAGCCTGCCCTTCCAGTCATTGAGCTTGCTGAGAATATTCTGAATCATTACTAATCTGTTGTGGGCCTTCCCATGTATGCACCACCCCTTAGCTCCTTGAAGGGTTGGAATAATATCATTATTATATTATTGTATAATATAATACACATAATTAGCATTTCTGTAATGCCTACTTACTTTTTCTGTTATTTGCTTTAGGTACAAGCCACCCAAAAAAGTTATCTGCAGCCCAATCCTATGCAGGTTTGCTCAGTCCGTTGAGTTTAATGGGACTTCCTCCCATTTGGTTAACCATTTAGTTAAATCAGTTAAGCGGTTGTAATTCAGTGATAGGGCACCTGCTTTGTATGCATAAGGTCCCAGGTTCAATCCCTGGCATCTCCAGGTACAGCTGGGAAAGGTCCTTGTCTGATACCTTGAAAAGCTGAGCTGCTGTCAAAAAATGTAAACAATGCAGAGCTAGAGAGATCCATGTGTGACATTACAAAACAGCCCTCTGTTGGGGCATGCCTTCCCCTCTGATGATTAACCTGGTACCTCTTGAACTCTGATGCCCCCAGCACCTACCTTCACACCCTCTTGAGCTGAGCCAGCCTTGGCCTATGGCAGTTCAGAAGCAGGCAGCCCCAGGGCTCCTTGCTTTTTCTATAAGAAAATGGTGTCATTTTTTGAAGCAGGACTACTCAAGAAAATTTATAGCTGAGCTGGTTTTAAAAATAAATAAATAAAACATCTCACTTATCAGCTGCGGTTGCCATCTTATCACATTATTTCAAAGTTATGTGTGCTCAGCTTCCTTTTTATCAGACTTTGGGAACATGACTCAGTTTGACTTGGAGACAAAAAGAACCCTTTAGGCTGCCTCGCCCTTTGGCCTTGTTGCCCTGGACTGGCGCTCCGAGATACAGGACACATAGCAGACTGTTTACCTAGAGTGCCTGTGCAGTTCAGTGAGCTCAACAAACGCTCCAGAAGACAGTGCCCCCCCCCCCCCCAATAAAAAGGATAAAAACAGAGTCTTGAGTGGCTGGTAATGTAAAACTATTTTTTAATCTCTTAAAGTTAGGTGGGTCCCAATGTATTGTTTTAAAAAGTGGGTCCCAGTGCTAAACGTTTGGGGATCACTGCTCTAAAGCAATTCACCTTTTTGTGCCCTGCCAGCCACTTCTAACCTGAATCATGGGATCCATTTACAGTGCAAGCCTATGTAGATTTACTCTTACATAAAACCAACTGTGTTCAGTGCAGCTTACTCCCAAGTAAGTATGAGTTGCAGTCTTTAAAAAAAAATGTACATGAGTTTTACTGCTTATTATATAACAATAAACTAACAATTCCACTTTATCCTCTCTGCCCCACCTCCAACATGCCACAGATAAAAATAAGGACACCTTGTCTTTGTAACTTTCGTTCTTATGCCAACAATTAAAACCTGAGGGCTTCCTCATATGAAGAACATGGGAAGCTGCCAAATACTGAGTCAGATCAGTAGGCCATCCAGTTTAGTACAGTCTACTACCCTGACTGGTGCAGCTCTCCCAGGTCTCAGACTGTGGGGGGGGGGGGTCTTTCCTGACTCTAGCCCAGGAAAAATAGGTATTCTACCATTGACTGAGTTATGGCATCTCCCCTGTCAATCATAACACCTGGTTGAGGGCTCTTTTCCACCCTCTGTACATACATTGACCTACCCTTCAACTATTCCTATGTATCAGGATTATCCCTGATAATCAGTATCCCTGTTTTGTTTCTGGTTTTGCTTCCTAAGGATATCCCTTTAAAATGTCCTTTATGAAAATTGCTGGTGTTATACTCCAGAGCTCAAAGCCCTCCTCCATTTCTCTATTCGTTACATTTCTGTAGATTTTTCTTTTCCGCTTGGCCTTCCCTTCTTAGGGCCCAATCCCAAAAGCTCTTATTGCCAGCACTGAGCTCCGGCATGGGCTCTGGGTGTCGTAAATGAAAGCACAGTATTACTCCCCAAGCCTGGGAGGGGGGGGGACCAGCAGAGCCCTGCCCCACCAGATCCTATCCTCCATGTTGGGCTGAAAAACCTAACACAGGAGTTCTCAAGTCTGCACCAGCAAAATAACGGGCACAGACTTGAGAAGCCCCATTGTGGAGCCTGGGGCTTTCCTCGGAGGAAGGGGACAACAGTCCCTCCCCCCCCCCGACATATCTGCCGGCTTCCCAGCGCCCGCAGGATAGAGTGGTCACCATTTTGATGCCAGTATTCCTCTGAGCACTGGGAAGTATAGGATTGGGCCATTAGTTCGCTGCTTTAGGGTTTTGTATTATATTCCATATTTGTTTTAATTTTTTTATTGCACTGTTATGTATAATTAATTAATGATTTTTTAATGAACGTAATTTTAATAGTGTGATCCATTGGCATTTGATTTGCTTTATTGCTTTAAGTTTTAATGTTTTAATATTGTTTTAATCTTTTACTTTGTATTGTGTTTTAATGTTGTAAGCCCCCTTGGGTGCCCCAATGTGTGGTAAAAAGGTGGACAGAAATTATTTAAATAAATAAATAAAATAATTATTTTACAACTATCGCACTTTATATTTCATCCTTAGGTACCATTTTACTGTTCACTGCAGCTGCTGCTGTCTGTTTTGAACTCTTGGTCATATATTGCAGGACAATGGTGTTTTTCTAGTATATCTTTAAGCAAAAGAACAATTTCTTCCTTCGTTTTACATCCATAGACGACAGACTATTGCCGTCAACAAGCACAGAATACCACAGAGAGAATGGAGTGGGAATGGACAGACAGGCATGAAGGATCTTCTTTGGGTTTTTTCCTAAAACTCCATACATTCAGAATTAGAAACCAGGGTCTGGGCACATGCCCAATGCAATAATTGGTTCCCAGTTCCAGAACGGAGCTTTCTGTCCAATCACACAAAGATCCACTCCTGGTTCCTCCGCAAGCTCTCTCTTTGTCAGCAGCCCAATCAGGGAAGGGAGCCTTTTTTATTGTTGCAGTTAAGTTTATTAGTTTGTTTTATTTTTTTTTAAATATCTATCCCTCAAAGCATGTTTTGAACGGCAGATATATTTAAAAAAAAAAAACTGCCCATAAAACCACCCATAAAGTGAAAGCAGTCAAGGAAAAACTCATAAACCCGCAAAAGTGATGCCAGTGCCAGGTTGATGGGGAGCTTCAGCCAAGTGCCTCTGTGGGCCCCCCTAGCAGTGGACGGGGGCAGCCATGCTGGCACCATTTAAAAAAATTAATCTATAATGCCCCCACTGTTGCATTATTATTAGGGAGAACTGGGTCTACCTGGACCAAGGTAGAATGTACCTGTTTTCCCACAAGTACATTGGATCCTGGATTTTCCCCATTGCAGCCCTTTCCCTCCACTCCACTCAGTTATCAAGCTGAGAAGAGGGATGGCAGGCCCAGCCCAAGCCCTCCCCACAACCAGGGGAGATCTCTGGGGCAGGGAGAATTCCCACAATGCTCTCTAGCTCCGCAAGAAACCAGTTGTTGTCTGTGGTTTGGAAGCAGGCCAGGCCATTTTTTGCCCAGAGAAGAAACGGCTCATCTTGGAGGAGGGGGGCATCTCTCTTTCATCTTGCCCCAGGCTGTTTCTCTTTCAGGACATCGGATTAGCCAGGGTGTTGAAGATGGTGTGGGAGAGACTGGGTCTGAGTCAGCCAGTGAAAGTCTATGGCAGGAGATTGAGAACAGAGGAAAGGAAGAACTCTTTCACATGCCACATGATTCATTTATGACATTCGCTACCTGATGATGGGTTGATACCACGAACTTAGATGGCTTAAAAAAGGGATTATATAAATTTGTGGAGGATCAGTCTATCAGTGGCTATTAGTCATGGGAGTAAAAATAATAGGACATAGTGTTTGTGTAACATTTTGAGTGTTCTGAACATTTCACATGCACTGTCTCTTGCATAATCCTTACAAACACACTGTCTGTTAAGTATTATTGTCCACCTGTTGCAAATAGGGGTGTGAGAAGGAATAGCTTTCCTAAGGCCAGCTAGTGAGTTCACGGCAGAAGTGAGATCTGCACAAGGGATTTTCTGAGTCATAGCCATTATGCTATATTGGCTCTCACAGAACTTCCATGTTCAAGGGCAGCGTGCCGCTAAATGCCAGTTACTGGGGAAGGGCTATTGCCTTCATGCCCTGGGTTTATGGGTTTTCTGGAAGCATCTGGGTGGCCAATGTTGTAAAGTTGAGCCAGGAGGACTCTTAAATGTTCTTAAAGAAGAAAACACTGCCTGAACTGGAAGCCCTCTGAAGAAAAACCCCGGCTAATTGGGTAAGAGGCACTTTTTCAAGTGGGTGCTCCTTTTTTTAGCAGGGGGAGAGTAACTGGCCCACCTCCCCCCAGCACTGTCTGTTCTAGTGGCTGTCTGCTGGTATTCATTTGCATCTTTTAGATTGTGAGCCCTTTTGGGACAGGGAGCCATTTAGTTATTTGATTTTTCTCTGTAAACCGCTTTGTGAACTTTTCGTTGAAAAGCGGTATATAAATACTAATACTACTACTACTACTACTACTACTACTACTACTAATAATAATAATAATAATAATAATAATAATAATTCCTGGTTAATTAATCTCTCCCCCTAACGGTTCCAGGACTCAGGCTTGCCCAGTTATACTTCTGCTCTGAACAATCTCAACCCAAGTTGACACACTGCTTGTGTCTCCTGCAAAGATGAAGGAAGTGCACTTTACACATGCTCTGAAATTTCCCAAGATGACTGTTCATGTTCCAAGTCTGAGCACTGACACAAGACCGGTTGTGACAGGGTTAAGAGCTGGTGAGTTCCCACATCAGATTAAGTTTGCAAGTCACATCCTTCATCCCAAATCTCGGATCATAGTGTGGGGAAGACACTCTGCACATGCTCCAGGAGTTTCTTCTTTGTTTTTAGTTTGCAGGTTCAGAGACAAATTACAGGCGGCTCCTTGGAAGCGCTGCTAACCAGGATAGTGGCTTGGCTGGGCTCTGCTTGGCGTCTCAACAGTTGACTTCACCTGGCCCAGTCCCCAGTGGAGGGTTACCCGAAACCATCATCATCCTCCTGGAACAGGCCAAAGGGGAGGAAAGAATGAGGGTAGGAGGAGGAGGGTGGGAAGAGACACCGTCAAGAGCTCCCTTTCTAGGTCGTGCGCTGTGCGCAACCAGTGCCCATGTTCCAGTTTAGCAGGCAGATAAGATCACGTTGCCATGGGAGACAGACTGGGCCCGAGAACAAAGGCAGGCAATGAAGAGAGACAAGGAGGCCTGGGCCACCTCACCTGGGAGAGATCAAGTGTCCTATCACCTTGCTCCCCCCCACCACCACTGCCCCACAGTCTCACAAGTTTGCACCACCTGGTGACCACACAGATGAATTACACACTGTACTCTCCAACCAGTGTTGCCATATTTCGTTTTGAAAAATTTCTAAAGTCAGAGTGAGTGCTTCCTCTGAGCATGTGCAGGGTGCCTGTGTGCGTTTGTGTGTAGGGCAAAATATTTCTAGAGCATGCAAAAAGTGCCTGGACAATCTTTTAGCACATAATCCAAAAATGACAGTAGCATAAAAACACCTTTGTCAGAACCAACTGGAACATTTTTATTTATTTTTTCACATTTTTTTATACCTCCTTCCTCCAAAAAGCTCAGGGTGTTGTTCATACCTCCTCCCCTCCTTTTGCCCTCCCAACAATTCTGTCATAAAGAAGCAATCCTGATAAAAGTATTAATACATATTAGTATTACTAATACTAGGTCACCCAATGAAACTGATAGGTAGTCATCTCAGGACAGGCAAAAGAAAAGAGATCTTCATACAATGTGTACGGTAATTCTTCTTTGTCCTAGCAATCTACCCGCCTCGGTGCAGTGTCCACTGTCATACAATGTGTAATTAATCCATGGAATTTATTGCCACAAAATGTAGTGAAGGTCACTGGTTTAGATGGCTTTTAAAGGGGATTTGAAGAATTATTGGGGAACAGAGGTCTATCAGTGGCTATTAGTTATGATTGCTAAATAGAATTTCTGCACTAGGAGGCCAGTACACTCTTGGATGTACTGGGGCAAGGGAGGGGCATGAGCTCCTTGTAGGAAAAGTTGGATAAAAATGTCATAAACACTGCCAAAAGCCTGATTGTAGTCCTCCCCCCAACTGCTTAATCTGTGTACAGTTCCAAAATGAGAGGTCCAGGAGGGGTTCAACTCTGGAAATTACACCTTTCAACCTGGAAGCCAACCCTCCCCCAATCTGAGATGTACAGGGACCAAAAGTGATTGATTATAATCATGAGTAAGAGAAATGTTCTCGAAACATGCTTGCTGGCAATGTGTGATTTTTTTTTAAATATCCTATGCTCAAGACTGCTTGGAAGCCATTCCTTTCTCCATATTCCCAGAAGCACTATAGTTGAAAAATAATATACAGATATTGTCAAATTTTTAAAAAAGCACACACACATTTATTTATTTATACCCCACCTTTGCTCTGCCAGAGCAGATGCCAAAGGCAGCTTACAATTTCAGACTTTAAACAAAAACAAACACACCACAATATATAAAATAATAAAAACAAAATAAGGGCATACAGAGGCACAGGGGACAGTTAGATGACACATCACACACACACACAAGACTAAACAGAAATGTTTTAAGCCCTCACCGAAAAGCCATTAGGGAGGGGGTAGTTCTTAGTTCCCCCAGGAGGGAATTCCAAATTTGTAACACCTCTAGGCTCACCCGTGTCATCATCCCTCTAACTTGGGATTTCACAGTGACTGGGCACTTTGCACATGCTCAGAGGGCTATACCTCCCTTATCATTCATTTGTATGGTTCTAGGTTGACTCCTGGCACTGAAAACAGAGTTGGGACAGAGCCCTAATAGGCCCTGGTTCATATGATTCCCTGTCTATACCAAAGCTCCTTGCTGGCATGCAATACACAAACCTGCTAGGTGGGAGGGAGACCTGAGAAGGGAAAAAAACAGGATTTCTACATAATTGGAGACACAAGGGAGCTGGCAGGAGGGACCTCCCACACTCTTCCTAAAGAGGAGAATGTTCAAAGGAGATGCTAATTGCTGTGGGGTATGGCCTGGGCTGGAAGCCAAAATCCTAAGGAGCTGGGAGGGAGGGAAGGTGAGCCCCTTTGCAAGTTGCAGTTGAAGGGCAGAAACAGATCTAGCAAATGGAGGAAGCTGGATGCTGCCCCTCACTGGCCAGTCTTTCTGTTCCAAGAAATGTTGCTTACTTTCTCAGGAGCCTGAAAAAGACAGAAGGACAACATGGAAAACACTGGAATGCATCAGTTTAGCAGTGATGTAGTCTGGATCCCCCATTTTGTTGGCATCCTTCAGTCTCGGAAGACTATGGTGTCACGCTCTGAATGGTGGTTCTGGAACAGAATGTCCTCTCCAGTGCGCGAAGCCTGGGTAAAGTAGGTATGGAGGATAGGCTGTTACCCATGCAGCAAATCCCCCCTCTCCACATCGCTGAAATGGTCCAATGGAAAGGCAGAGGCCAATACGGTTGGTTTCAGCGGTGTCCCAGGAGTTGCCAGAACGTGACTGTGTTCAGCCATGAACTGCCTCAGGGACTCAGGCTCCGGATTTTGCCTCGAGGTTGTCTCCTGAAGCCTTTTCCACAACTGGATGTAGCCACAAGGCAGTGGAGGTTTGGGATCAGAGTTTTCCTTCTCTCAGATGAGCCTCTTACGACAAGTACAGCCAAACTGAGGGCCTATTCTTAACCCCAGCCCCCAGGGCAAACACTCTGGATCCCCCATAAAACATTATCAAATGAAGGCTGTCCATACTGGAGAAAACAGTGAGTGTGGGCACAACCCCTGACAGGCCTAATTCTCCCCCTCCAATATTTATTTGCCTCTTTTTCCTTCCCACCTTTCATTTATCTGATGCCTCTTCAGATACTCAAGGCAGCTGAGTCTTGAAAAATATGGGACAATTCTTTTTTTTCCCCTGTTTATTTATTTATTTAACTATAATAAACATAAAATAGAAAAACTAATACATACATAGACAAAATTCTAATAAAGCAGCACGAGCGAAGCCAAAACATTCCCATACTTATAATCCAAATACATATAGTCCAAACATTAACAAATGTTAATCTATACCACTAATCAAAATCAATCTTCAAATCCAAAATACCTCAAATCCCCATCCTCTCTCTGATTCAAAAAATCAATAACTGGACTCCAATTCTTCAAAAAGTTTTCTGTTGAATTTTCCCTAAGCAAAATTGTTAATTTATCCATCTCCGCATAATCCATAAGTCTTATCCACCATTCCTCCACCGAAGGTATATTCATAGTCTTCCAATTTTGAGCATAAAGTATTCTGGCAGCGCTTATCATATACAAAAATAAAACTTCATTTTTTCTTTCCACATACTCATCTGTCATACCTAATTAAAATACTTCTGGCTTCAATTGTATATTTGTTCAACAGATAAGATCAACTGTATCTGTGCATGAATTTGTGACCAATATTTTTTAACTTTTGAACACGTCCACCACATGTGGTAAAATGTTCCCTCTTGTTTCTTACATTTCCAACAACTATTGAACATAGTTTCATACATTTTGGCTAGTTTACTTGGTGTCACATACCAACGATAGATCATCTTATATATATTTTCCTTAATGTTAACATTCAAAGTAAATTTTATGCATTATTATGCATCATGTTGTTTTCTGTGGCTTAAAGAATGGATATTGTTGCAAAACAAAAAACTGTTGAAGTTAGAAGGATATGATTTAAGATTTGGAAAAATATGGGACAATTCAAAACCAATGATAATACTGTAACATCAAACAGAAAGATGTGTTGCCCAACTTCTCTAGGTCTTTCTATAGCTTTGGGGCAAGAGCAGAAAAGACCATTTCTCCCTCAGAAGCATCAAGGGTCAAACCCATTCCCTTAAAAGTATAGCCCCGAGGAAAGGAAATATGGGTCAGGACAACAGTGCCAGAGGAAAGAAGTTTAATCCTTTCTTATTCCTAACAATAATTGCCCTTTCTCTGACAACTTTCCAAAGTGCCTCTGCTGCCCCAAGTTGCTAGTTTGATTCCAATTTTGTTAGGGTGAGACTCTACAGGGCCAGACCAACAGATCTATGAAGGCCTTTGGGTCAACACCAGCATCTTGTACTGAGGCTGGAAAGAAACTGGGAGCCAGGACGCTTCTGCATCAATTCTTCCCTTCCTCAGCAGAGGTCCAGCTAGACACAGCAATAATATTTCATTGAGGCTCAGCTGTCCCAAACATTCTTTGCTCCCCCCCCCCAATATGTTTTAGGAGAAGCCTATGAGTTTGGGGGACAGGGAGGGTGGTGGAAGGAAATGGAGCCAGGAGCTCAGGCAGGGGAGCCAATGAACACTTGGGGTAGAGTGAGTGGGTTAGGGATGCATTTGGCAACCCATCAACGACTGACCGCTGTAGCAGGAAATGGGGAATGACTTCAGACAAGTTCTGAAGTGCTTGCCAGGATGAGCTCATGTCCTATTCCACCCTCACCAAAAGGTGGTGTGGTCCAGAAGGTAAGAATGTCCCCATATGGCTTCACAGAATCCAGTGTTTCACGAATGAAAATAGCGACATGCTTGTGATACTTGGGTTAACACGCCATGGATCAATTCTCCCATCACTCTATGTGGCAAGTAGCTGAAGTTTTTCCATCATCTGCAGGAGGCTCTGTTTGTTGATTGTGCAATTGCCTGTCTTGCACCAATTTAAAAGCCAGGGGGCTGTTTGCACTTTTTGGTAAAGGTAAAAAAAAAAAAACATTCATTTTATTTCCTTACATTTTTAAAAAATCTCACCCTTCCTCCAAAAAGCTCAGGGCAGCGTACATGGTTCCCTCCTCTTGGCTTTTATCCTCATATCAGTGAAATGGGTTACCTGTGAGGTAACTATGATCAAGAGATCATAATTGGCCCAAGTTCACCCAGTCAGCTCCATGACTGAGTAGGGATTATTTAAACCCAGTTCTCTCCGGTACTAATCTAACAAGGCCCACCTCCCCACTATGCCACACTGGCTCCCAGGGTTCAAAATGTAATCAAGAGTTTAAAATAAATTCAGCTTCAGGTGCTGAATTTGGTTATATAGTACCATCTGTGTAGCTGTTTACAAAGAATGAGAGGATAGGCCCCTGCCCCAAGTGGCTTACAATATATCTTTCAACACAGGGAATGAAGGGAGAGGTGAGAAGAGGAAGGATATGCAATTATTTCAATTATTCTTACTAGCAGTGCAAGCCTTTACATGTCTACTGAGAAGTAAGTCCCACTGAGTTTAATAGAACTTACTCCCAGGTAAGTATATATAGTATTTCAGTTTTAGGCTTAGTTACAGGAAGGGATGAGGACTAGGGACTGTAAAGCAACTGGTAACTGGATTTTATGTGGACAGTGAAGACAGTCTGAGTTCAGGTTCTATAAACCAGTTTGTAAATCTTTGCCATCAACTAGCTTTAAAGTAAAATATGGGTGATGCTGATTTGATATGTTTTAATCTACAGTTTTAGTGTGTTTCTGATATTGTATTGGTTTTAGAGAATGTTTTTTCTTTCATACTGTTTTTGTGTGATGGTGGACTTTATTTGTTTTATCACTATAAACTACTCTGTATATATTTCTAAAATGGTGGTATATAACTACTAAATAAAATTGAGCATTTATTCAGGGTCGGTCAACCCTGTGCTACAGAAAAGAAGATAGTACAGCCCAGTGGTGTATCTAGAGGGGGTGCAAAGCACTAAGTTTTGCAGAGAGCCTCAGTGCAGTGTGCAAACAGCCCCTCCCCTTTGGAGTCATGCCAGGTCTTGGGAGCAAAACAGAGGCCTCCATTGGCCTCTGCTTTGCTACTACCACCCGGAATGGCTCCAAAGGGGAGGGAGAGGGGCCTTTTACGTGCCACTGTGAGACTCCCTGAAAAACTTAATACTTTGCACCCCCCCAGCTATACCACTGGTAAGCCCACACTGCATTCCATGCTCCTTGTGGCAAATTCAGCATAAAAACTGAGACTTCAATTGTAGATGAAGGAAACAGGTCTATAAACAGGTCTATAAGGTACAGAGAGTCTGGCCCAACAAGAAACTGATGGAACATACCAAGATCCAGGTCTACAGAGCTTGCTTCCTGAGTACACTTCTGTACTGCAGCAAGTCATGGACTCTTCGCTCACAACAGGAGAGGAAACTGAATGCTTTCCACATGCGCTGCCTCTGACGCATCCTTGGCATCACCTGGCAGGACAAAGTTCCAAACAACACAGTCCTGGAACGAGCTGGAATCCCTGGCATGTATGCACTGCTGAAACAGAGACGCCTGCGTTGGCTCAGTCATGTCCTGAGAATGGATGATGGCCGGATCCCAAAGGATCTCCTCTATGGAGAACCCGTACAGGGAAAGCACCCTACAGGTAGACCACAGCTGCGATACAAGGACATCTGCAAGAGGGATCTGAAGGCCTTGGGAGTGGACCTCAACAAGTAGGAAACCCTGGCCTCTGAGCGGCCCGCTTGGAGGCAGGCTGTGCAGCATGGCCTTTCCCAGTTTGAAGAGACACCTGGCCAACAGACTGAGAAAAAGAGGCAAAGGAGGAAGGCCCATAGCCAGGGAGACAGAGCAGGGACAGACTGCACTTGCTCCCAGTGTGGAAGGGATTGTCACTCCCGAATCAGCCTTTTCAGTCACACTAGACGCTGTTCCAGAACCACCATTCAGAGCGCAATACCATAGTCTTTCGAGACTGAAGGTTGCCAACTGACTAAACAGTTACCAATCCAAGGATTGGTACCAGGACAGTGATGAACAAAGCAGAAACAAAACAATAAGCCAAGGATTCATCAGAGCAGCAGACTTTGCTGTAACTCATCAGCTCTAAGAGAAAATTGTTCCTTCAAGCAAAGGGATGCATTTGGTATCTGAGACTGTGTCAGGCACATCAACAGTGCTTGCCTGCTCTCTAGTGGTAGAAGGTAGTACTGTCTTCTCAATCCCTTAGTTTATTACACAGCCGGTCAAAGCCAAGTGCACAGTTAAAGAACCTTCACGGTGATATTCACACCCACAAATTCATGGTTAGTGGCTCATGGTTGGTAAACCAGATCCAGAAATCCTGGTTTGAAATGAGTTTTCAAGCTAACCTTGGTATGATGTGTGCTAACCATGGTTTGATGTGTGTCTGAACTAACAGATCCATAATTACAGCCATTGCTTGGCCTCCAGAGGCCACTAGAGCAGGGATGGCCAACCTTTCAACTTCAGGGATCCTGGACCATTAACAATTGTGTAGAGAAGGAAACTTCAGCAGGTGCAGCTTGTCGTGTCTGAAGTGCTGAACAAGCAGAAGATTATAGCAAACCAGCCACTCTAAGCCAGTCTATTTAGTAGTGAAGCTAACCTGGTTGTTGCAGGTTTCTGCCTGGCCTTTTATCTTATAAGACAAATATCGCAACTTCAAAATCCTGAACTTTCTGAATGTTTGCATATTTAAGAAATTGAAAATGCTGAAGCTATACAAAAGGTGCACATTTTTTTCAAACAAATTGTGAAAATGTGCTTCTATAGCAAGAAAATATCTTTCAGTCCTTCAAATATTCTTGGGCAGCATCTGTCACCTAGTCCTCACAGAACTCACTCACTCACCTTCCCCACCATCAGGCCTTTGATCCATAAGCTACTGCTGGAAGGGCCCAACCTCTGCAGGAATCATCACCTTTCCTGACTTTCATGTTGTGTTCACAAATGGGAGTTCTTATGGCTTGTTTTAAACATCGCACAGGAAGCAGTTGTTCTGTGCCATGTTCTGATACAAAGTTTTTATCCCTTTATGCACCAATTTTCAACCAGTATGCCACTGCATATTGGTGTGCTGCGAAAGGCCTACAGGTGTGCCTCAGAAGTTTGGAGAGAGTTATTTATTAATAGGGTCATTGGGGGATGTAAGCTCCCCACCAGCAGTGCAGAGTGCCTTGTCAATTGTAAAAAAACGGACATTGGACATTATCCTTGCCTTGTCAGAGTGTTGTGAGATAGAAACGGTGAAAAATTGCCATCCTGTGGCCTTGACATTGATAGGCAGAAAGGGGCATTAATGGGCAGTCATTGCCAAAAGCCATCTTGGCATGCACCTTGAGCCACACCTATCTGCATGGGGGAGGGTCTTCTAACCTCTTTCCCCCCTAAGCACCAGTCCCAATTCAAATCCCTTTGCCTCAGGTTGCTATACACCGGGAAGAAAAGTTACAGGCACAAACACTTGCCTGCCTACCTGCCTGTCTCTGCGCTCATAGGTGATAATATTTGCTCCTCCTATAGGTCTGTCTATAGTCAGCTTTATTGTGTAAACACCGTAAGTGCCCTCTACTCTTTTCTTCAAAGGAAACTGATAGTATAAAGGCTGCTTAGGAAGGGAGTCATAAAAAGTCTCTCTCTCTCTGTCACACACACACACACACACACACACACAGAGAGAGAGAGAGAGAGAGAGAGAGAGAGAGAGAGAGAGAGAGAGAGAGAGAGAGAGATTTCCAGTAATAATACATCTTGATCTTTATTTTTATTAGCAGTTTTTATCTGTTTTCATTTTGGGATTTTTGTCCATTTATGTCTTTAGTTGTTTTGGAGACTTTTCTTTTTTAACATGCAGTTCTCTTGCCTTCTCTTCCCAAGAATAAAAACAAAAGATCAAGGCAGGACATCAAAGAAGAGAATATATATATTTCACACCCTCTTATGTCTCACCACATCCTCTCCCTCTGCAAAACACTGTTCTCTGCCCCCCCCCCACTCAAGTGCAAACCGCCACAGGAAGACAAACAGCAAGTCCTATAGTCATTCCGCAAAGAGAACGTGCAGATCCAGGAGATGGCACAGGGCAGCAGTAAAACTGACCACTCCCAGGGTCATGGGATCAGACATTACCCAACCTAAACATTCACACAAGAGCATCACGCAATGCTCCGGAGTTTAGCTTGGATGGAGGCCGAGATCTGTAGACACAAAGAGATTCTTGTGGGCAGAATATAAAAAGTGGGGCCTGTGGAGTGGGCCTCACTGGGGGGATAGCGGTGGAGGCGGCAAGTAGGAGAGAGCTGTGGGCTGGCTTGGCTGCAGCATGGCCATGACAACTCAGGGCCCCTCCTGGCCTGGAATGATTTGTGCTGGATACACACTCTCCCAGCTTTCACAATCTGTCTGGCACAATTCCTCTTTTCTGGTCCTGGTGAATGACTATCCCTACATTGGCCCTCATTTTGCCTCTCAAAAATGCCTTTTTGAAAAACAATTTTGTTATCCACTCAATCTACACGTTAATGAGAAATAGAGGTGTTTGCAAACGGTGCTATTTACCTTACCCAGAAGTAAGCCTATTGTGTTCAGTAAGACTTAGGCTGTAATCCTAACATGCTCACCGGAAACAAACACTTCTAAGAATAGATCATTAACAGACAGGCTGACACTGGCGGGTCCAAATCCAGATTGGGGGCACAGCAAGGGAGGAAGGTGAGGTTAAGCCTTTCTCCTCAAAATGACTACTCCCCCCCAAAATAAATCACACCCCCTCCCCTGATGTTGCAGCAAATATTTGCAGGGAGGGTATCAGTGCAAAATACACACATGTGCTCTTCTGTTATTATCCACCTTTGAACCCCATCCTTCCCCCCCCCATTGAACTCAGGGTGTCTTACCCCACAGAATGAGGTAGACTGGTGATTGCCCCAAGGTCACTTATGAGCTTCACAGCTAAGCAGTGATGTGAACGGAGCCATCCCTTCAGTCCTTGTGTAACATTCTACCCATGACACTACACAAGAAGCCTTGGCAATTAGACCCTGAGGCTGATATCTGCAAGTGCAACAATTCTTACTCAGTGATGGGAGTGGGGAAAGGTATGCATCTAAATGAGTTAATATCTGCAAATGAACAATAGATTTGATTTTCCCAGTCAAGAAAAGAGGCAAAGCTTGCTTCTATTCCCAATGGTAATTTCAGTCATCACCACTAGGGATAGGTCCCTAGTGGATACAGCAAGAGTGTCAGACATAATGCCTGCAGGCCAACGCAGCCCCCAGAAGCTTTTTATCCAGCCCCTGTAATAATTGGGGTCTCCCATCACTGCCTTTTCAGCAGTGCTGCTTCTGCCAAATCTCTGGGAGGGAGAGGGAGAGACGGAAGGAAGTCTAAGAAGACAAGGAACGCTATGGGGTAAGGGGCGAACCAGGAGAGGTAAGAGAGGAAGATGCTGCTTACTGGGAGAGCCCAAGAATTATGTGGGCTGTCCTTTCAGCAGCACCACTTTGCAGATCACCTCTCAGCTTCTGAGCTGCCAAGCAACGCTGTGGCACTGCTGAAAGGGCAGCCTGTATGATGTGAGCTCTCCCATATCTTGAAAATATGATCAAGATTTGCACATTTTCTCATGTCATTTGCAGCTAATGCATTTCTATGTGAGAACAAAGTGCTTATTTCTGGCCACCATCTGCTTTAATGACATTGCTTCATCATTCTTGCTTGATGATGTCAATTCCAGCCCTCAGCAGGTGCCATGAATGCTATTCAGCCCACTGTATGAAATGAGTTTGACACCTCTGGGATAGAGAGTTGGAGCAACTGGGTCAAATTCTACCTCTGCCATAGACTCATGGTGCAGTCTTGGCCATGACGCATTCTCCCTTTCAGTCTTTCACTTGTATAATGGGAAGCATAGTGCTCTCTTCCCTCCCCAAAGCATTGCATGAGGGAGGGGAGTCCCAACTGGAAAGCACATCATACTGAACAACAAGTAGCAATAATAGATCAATACAGTGGTTCCCAAACTGTGGGTTGGGACCACTGGTGGCTTGCAACCTGATTTTTGGTGGCTCACCAAAGGGTGATGGAAAGATCAGATAACTAATTGCCTCAAGTCCTGAGGCTTTTCAAAAATCAGATACAATAGCTGCTAACTACCCTGCGAAGAGCTCAGCTCCTGTAGTTCGCAGGCATGTGTAAATATAGGGAAATAAATGTTTGAGAGTCTTTTTTTCCTAATTATTACTAATAAATAAATAAAATATTTCTAGATCTTTCTAGATCTCCTTTTTGAAAAGTCCGGCGAACCTAGGTGTGTCCCAAAACAGTGTTGTTTAAAAAAGTGGGTCCTGGTGCTAAAACGTTTGGGAACCACTGATATCATGATGGTGGGGGGGGGGGAACCTAGAGCAAAGCTGTGCAAATAGGAGGGTATGAAAAGGGACACAGCCAGAAATGAGAGGAAGGTTGGCTTGTCACCCCAGAGGGGGAGCTGGTGATTAATCTGGATGCACAACTTGGCCAGGGAAGAAAGAGATGGTGTGACCAGTGGGGATGGAGGAGGCTGGGAAGCAAACTCTCAACCAGGCCTTTCCTGCCAAGGGGTTATAATGCTTTGTTTTTCTTTACTTTTCAAAGTGGACTCCCCTCCAGCATTCCTAAAAGCCCAAGCAAATCAGATCCTGGAAAGCAAGGGCTGGGGGATTCAGACTGCAGAGGCCATGAAGGAGAACATGAGGATGTGTGCAGAGTTTTCAGCTGTACATGTGCCACAGAATCGACCATGCCATGGCAGTGGGTGGGAGGGGGAAAATCGCATCCTTGAAGGATAACCCCCCAAAAGTGCTTGCATGTAGAAAGCTAATCATAGTGACAGTAACATAACAGGGAAAGGTTTCCTTCTCCTCCCTTTCCGGTTTACTAGTTTTAAACTAGTTTTTTACGTGATGAAGCATTCAGAGAATAGCACCCCCTCTTGCAGTCTGAAGTGGTACAGTCCACTCTGACGTGTGTGTGTGTGTGTGTGTGTGTGTGTGTGTGTGTGTGTGTGTGTGTGTGTGTGTGTGTGTGTGATTCCATTCTGCTGCACTTGTAGATTTTTGATACTAACCATTGACATCAATGGGACAGAGGTCCAAAGTCCTGGGCCAATGTAGATGTGACATCGGAGATCTGTAGATAGGATCTCTTATGGTGGTTGTTTTTTAAAAATCCATAGCAGCCACAAGAGAACTGCAATACTAACTGGGGGGGGGGGGGGTTAACCCTTTCCCCAACACTGCTTTCCCAATTGAGATACTCTCACTTGCCCCATAGCTGCTATTTGCCCTATAGAGCAAACTTTCCTTTTCCTCAGCACTGTGGTTCTTACCCAAATCTGCCCCTCTTCTCAGCTCCTATGAACATTTTTTAAAACTGTGGGCGACCCTTTTCACAGATCTCCCACATCACACCTAGTTTGGCTCACAGAGTTTTCTTTATCCGAGCTCCCTTTCCATGCCCACTCCTTTCTTTGACCAAAAGTTCTTTGAAGAAGAGCCCCTCTGGATCAGGACCAGGACTAATCTAGTCCAGCTTCCTGTATCTCACAGTGGCCCACCAGATGCCTCAGGGAGCACACAAGACAACAATGAGACCTGCATCCTGGGGCCCTCCCTTGCATCTGGCATTCTGAGGTAGCCTACTTCTAAAACAAGGAGATCGCACATACCCATCATGGCTTGTAAACTGTGACAGACTTTTCCTCCAGAAATCTGTCCAATCCCCTTTTAAAAACATCTGGATGCCATCACCACTTCCTTTTCAGAACACAGAAAGGACTCCATTTTGTAAAGCTAGTCCCATGGCTGTAAAAATCCAAAGGCCAAATTGCACGTTATGTTGGCTCTCCATGGTTGGAACTCCCACCGTAATTTTCTTTGTATGAAAACAGTTGAAGAGAACCCTGATTTAGATCAGAGCTGTTGTGTAGGGAAATAGGGGTGGGGGTTGGTTCCAGAATTCATATTGCCTCACCAAAGCTGTTGTTAGTGGCAGAGGGGGAAACATATGAAATAATAGCTTTGGTGACCATTTTAGTTGTGAAATTGTGGAAGGGGAAAAGGGTTGGATCACACCTCTCCTTGCACCACAGCTCTGACACAAATCTGCCTGTCTGTCTGTCTGTCTGTCTGTCTCTCTCTCTCTCTCTCTCTCTCTCTGAAATTAAAGCCTGAACCTATTGATCTGGTCCTCACTGCTTCTAGGCTATTTTGGTTGGCTCCAAAGGTGCCCTCATGCATCTGGAAGGCATCTTCCACTCTTGGGAGGGCTGTTCCTACACCTCATACTAAAATGCTGTAGGAGAAAAATAGTACTCAGATTATGGGAGAAGAGGCAGGAGGACCCTTAATGAAATTCACAGGCCTCACCTCGTTCCTTGTCAATCACATCCCTCAGGCAGTCAGGGATGGCCCATCAATTAATTTCAGATGTTCCAAGTAACTACCTCAGATTGGTGGGGAGTGCCAACCTTCAGTCTGTCCACCTGTCTCCACTGCTCCACCACTGCCGGAATTGGAAAAGAAAGGAAGCTTCTGTCCTCCACACTTCCTCTTCTGCTCTGTCCCCCTTCCTTTTCCAGTCCAGGGAGTGGAAGGAGCAGAGGCTGGCAGGGGCAGCATTTGGCACATTGCCTCAGGTGCTGAGCAGTCTTGGGTCAGCCTTGCACACAGTCTTCAACAGTAGTCAAGGGGACCATTACTAAAGCAAAAGAGGTCTGCTTCCTCTCCCACCCCTGGTAGTTCAGGCTCTGGATAAAAGCAACACTAAATTCAGACAGGGCCTGGGAGCAGCAGAGCTCGCCCACTCTCCTGCACAAACAAAAGAATGGAAACTACCAGTGAACCTGTTCTTTACAGCCAGGGCTGACCCAAAACCTCCCAGCCCTTGAGGCCATGCGCCACCTGCGGCCCCCCCTTACCTGGTGGTGATGTGCCCACCTCTGCTCCTCACAGTCCCTGGACTGGAAAAGGAAGAGAGGGATGGAGTGGAAGAAGTGTACAGGAAAAGAGAGCAGAAGGCTAGAACTTCAGGAAGGAGCAGGAGCAGGGAAAACAAGTGGTCAGGTGGCGGTGGATGCCCTCTGTCCAGCTGCTGCTGAGGTGGCAGCCTCACGAATGGGCCAGCCCAGATTATGGCAGTGCTTGAACTCTTGAGCAAGTGTCCTGCAGAATAGCACCAGCGGCTATTTTGTTTCCACTCACAGTTCTTTGGACCCAGCCCAGGGCACCTTGTTTTCTTCCACTGCTCTTCAGTTAGAAGCATGTCCTTTACGGATGAGCTCAATCACTTTTGTGGTTTTCTGCCATAGGCCATTGCAACGAAGCACGCAACCTGCCTAATCACAGCAGGGAAAATTACTACATACACAGGACAAAACAACATACTGGATTATGGAATTGCCCGAACCATTAACAATCACCTCATTTAAAACTTGTGCCTGGTTTTTCTTCTTCCTGTTTGCATTGCAAAAAGGGCCACTTTGGGCATGGCACACAAATCTTCATCTGACAGCAAGCCACAAACCATTTCAGGGCCAAACTACTTATTACATTCAGCTCTGGTCAGTGTTGACACTTTATTCCTTTCCACATAGCAGCTGGATCAAGGACCCCTGCAGTTCTGAACCCTTGCAGGGGCTTTAACATACCCCCTGCCCTGACCCTAATTCAGTTCAGGGCCCCAACAGTCACTAGGGGAAAAACACTCCCTTTGGCACCCTATGGATTGAGATCAAGGCTGGGGGAAAGAGTTAAAACCTCTCCACCATAGTCCTGATCCACAGGGGGGCCCCCACCCAACAGCTCTTTCAAAGAAACATTAAGTCTGTCTACTAATGGCAAATTTAACATTAGCACTTGGTGCTTAGTTATAGGCCAATCTATAAACCAGCAAAGGCAAAAGATGCGATAAAAAGCTCAGTCTTGACCCTGTTGTACAGTGATCGCTGTAGCACACCCACAGCACACACTTGTGACTTGGCCAAATCAGCAAAAACAGGAATGTGACGATTTCTTCATTCAGGTATGCAGAGGCCAGGGGTTGAAACCGTCACTCTGCAAAAAAAACCTGCTTAAATGGAAAGAATGTTAACTGTTTAGGCGGGGCAGGGGCAGGTTGTTGAGAAACAGACAAGTTATTCTGGGTCTATGAAACTGTCCCTGGGGTTGTACAGGCACTGTTTGTTTGATGCCATCATTTTATATCCTCCTTCCTTCCCCCCCCCCCCATGGTCTTTTGTTTGCCTGCTCTGGGGGGGGGGTGGAATCTATTCCCACCTATCTTGCCAAGCTGTGCAGGAGAGATGACATCAATCTATCATGACCCTGCCAGCATTGGCAACCTGATATATGCTCTAATCTTTACGGAAAGAATTACACACCAAATATGAGAAGCCAAGTGACAAGTGCAACTTGCCTTTTTCCGTGCTGTTTGGTTCCCACCTCTGGATTACCTGGACATGTCCTCCTCAATCAGGCTTCCATCACTTCACCATAGGAGGCTTCCATAACTTTATCATGCTGATGAAGGCCCCCTCAACATATTCACAAAGATATCTGTTAGACATCTCTGCACAGCAGTGCTCATTTTATATATGGTCTAGTCTAGAGGGTAGAGCCTCCATTAGCCCAAAGATAACATCAGAAGGTTGCCAGTTCGAGGACACCAGCAGCTCCCTGAACAGCTGAGAATGGCGAGACCTTGAAGCAGCTGACAAGCCCAGCTGAGTGATTCCACCTGCTCTTGGTGTGAGCAAGAAGCGTCTTGGCTGCCCTCCATGTGAGAGATGGAGCTGCTTGTCAGCCTGCGTGGGAGAACTGGAAGCCAGAAGTGAGACCAAACCAGGAAGATCCATTCTGAAATGTTGTTGGTTCTTGAAAGAGAGAACCTCTATGATTGTAAAAATCCCCTTGAGGGATTTAGAAATGCTTGCCTATGTAAACCGCCTTGAATAAAGTCAGAGGAGTAATCAGATGACCAGAAAGGCAGAATATAAATACCTAGTTATTGTTGTTGTTGTTATCATCATCATCATCATCATCATCATCATCATTATTATTATTATTATTATTATTATTATTATTATTATTATTATTATTATTCTCCCTCTGCACTTTCTTCGCCCATGGTAACTTTTGTTCCATAATTTCAGTTTAGTATTTGCCATGTGTAACAGCAAATAAATTGAAAGGTTTCAGAAACCTGCCTGCATTCTCCCCACCAAGAGAGAGAGAGAGAAGCAATACAAGATGGGTACAATATCAAGATTTAACAAACATTTGTAATATGTAAACATGCACCGTCTTTCACAGAGAGCGATGCAGGCACAGACATATGAAGCTTCCTTACCCTGATCTGCTGTTGATCCACTTTGCCTCATTCTGTCCATTCACATTAGCAGTGGTTCTCAAAGACCCCTTTTCTTCTTCTTTTGCCATGAACTTACCAGGTGGCCTCCTGGTGAGCCTTTAACTGGAATTGTAAGGTACTGGGTAGGGGCGGATTCTTCTACTACAGTATTTCTCAAACTGTGGGTCAGGACCCACTAGATGAGTCAAAAGTCAATTTCAGGTGGGTCCCCATTCATTTGAATATTTTATTTTTTAATACATTAGACTTCATGGTACCATGGTATGTGACTGCATTTGGGGAAGTATTACAGACCTGTACTTTTAACAAGCTACTATGTATATTTTAACATTGATAGTAAATGGGACTTACTCTTGGGTAAGTGTGGGTAGGATTGTAACCTAGGATTGTTAAAAATTTCCCTGCTTGATGATGTCACGTCCAGTCATGGCATCACTTCCGGTGGGCCCTCACAGATTCTCATTCTAAAAAGTAGATCCCAGTGCTAAATGTCTGAAAACCACTGTTCCACTAGATCTCTCAGTGGCCAGACTCCAACACCTTCCCTCTTGCAACCAACCTCACCCAGCTCCTGAGCAAGCCAGACCTTCATGGAGCAAACTCTAGGGCAGTGGTCTTCAACTTGTCAAGAGCTGGGACTGACATGAAACCCCAGTCTGCAGTGTGGGACCCGCCTTCAGAAGCCCAGCAGGCAAGAGAGGTATGCTAGTGCAAGATGGAAGTTCCTCTTCTTCCACTCAGTAGTGACCCAGCGCTGTACTCTGCTACTCTGTTGCCCTGCCGTTTCCTTCCAGGCCAAGTGGAAGGAGTTGAATGGCAAGGAGTGCCATGGCAACCAAAGAAGCAAGGGAAGACAGAGGAAGTTCTGCAGGAGGAGACAGTGGCTGAGAAACCCACTGAAGACTAGGGAAGCCAAGGCAGCAACTGTCCCTGTTGAGATGTACCTTATCCAGGACTGTTAGCTATGGAAGGTTACTCTTCAAATTGTTCAGGCAGGAGTCTCAACATAAAATGGCAGCACCAGCAGTACTGCTGAGACCCATGTGAGGTTGGGATGCAACCCACTTCTGGGTCCTGACCCACCTTTGGAAGACCTCTACTCTAAGGGGGCAATGATAGGCTGAGCACTGTCAACTGACCTCAGCCAGGCTATGGTCAGGTGACCCTTTGAGACCTAAAAGTCCTTGTCTCCAGCTGTCTGACAAGTGTTTTGTTTGGTTCTCCTCTGAGCTCCATCCCTTGCTTGGGAACATTTGCGGCATGCAACAGGACCCAATTAAGAACAATTCCAGAGTGCTGGGGGCACAGCAATTGATCAGGAAGCAACAAAAGAGCTGCTAAAAAAAGTAAATGCAACTGATTTAGTGTTAGTTGCAGAGAGAAATTGGACTTCTTTGCGAGTAAATGTATAATGGGATTGTGGCCATGGAGACAGACTTTTATGGGACCAATAATGCTATCTGACAGCAACTGTTACCCTGCACATGCCTGTCGTACACTTGGTCTCACTCCCAGGGTTTTGGGTGCTCAGAGTTGTTGGTTCTGAACCCTAGAGCCCTCAAAGATCCCTGTTCGGTAGTACTGCCACCACCCTGTAAGAGCCAGTGCCTCAGTCCAGGGACACCGAGACCCTTTAGGCTTAACTATATCCCTTGTAGGCACTGAGCACTTTCTTTACTTAAAGTCTCAGTCCTCAAGTTTCTAGTCCACAATGAGGATTTTTGGTAGCTTGCTGAACGGCTAGGCGGGATTCTGAACCTTTGTCCCCAACAGACAATGAACCAACATGGTAAAAGGATTTTTACTTTATTAAGTAAATAGGGTTACAAAAAGTTACAAAAGGCAGCAATTGCTAGAGGCATAAAACTTCTAGGAACATATCAGCATAAAACAATAAAGCTAACTGGCTATCTCTATTATTTCCTAACGCTCACCTGGGTCAGCTTCTTTTGTAGATCCTCAGTTACCTATGAGGCCACATGGTCCTGGCCTGGGGCAGGATGTGCACCCAAGCCAAAAGACAAAGACCAAAGACGAAGACAAAGGGCAAGACACCCCTTTGGGCTTTGTTTTTTATACTTCACAGGCTACCAGGATGGGGTGACTCTGTACCCATTTTAAACTGTCCAATCAGAAACACTTGAGGTCAGAATCTTCTCGAAGTGGGGCTGGATGCTAGTCCTCCTAGTTCTCCCCCTCCCCACTGGAAACTCCTAGGCGCCTCTCTGGCTGCTGAGGAGCTACATCTATCACCTTCCATGAGTTGTAAATTCCTTTCAGCTAGGATTCAAGCCACTTCTATGTTACTGAGTTACTTTGGTTCAGGCTTTGCAATGTTACTAGGCCTGAACTGCACATATTCATGACAATGCCCAATCTCGTCTGATCTTGGAAGCTAAGCAGGGTCAGGCCTGGTTAGTGCTTGGATGGGAGACCACCTGGGAATACCAAGTGCTGTAGGCTTATACCATAGTCTTTCGAGACTGAAGGTTGCCAACCAACCAACCAATGCTATCTGAAATGCTAGAGGGAAACACCATTTTAATTCCTCTTCCAACAGATTAAGGAACAGCAGTGCCTCTTCCCAGTGCTAAAAGCCCCTGGTGTGGAAGAAACCAGGCTTCACATGACTGCTGTCAGGATCCCAGGGTATGGCCCATGAGTGTGTGGAACAGCCACTTCACTGAAACTAAACAGATCCAAATCTGGCCAGTGCTCAGATGGATGACTTCCTGAGCTCTATGATGAGAGAGAGGTGGAATGTAAATAGGATGCATGAGATGTGCACGAAATGCTCAGACTCCTCTGAAGTGCTATGCCAAAGTACGCATGATTCTCACCTGTTGTTTTTCTCACTCACCTTTCCCCCCAGTCCATGCGGAGATTCCAACTGCAGGTAAATATGGACATCAGAAAGGCTGTGTTGATTGCCAACGCGAAGGAGCCCAGTGTGTGTATGGGTGATTGTATTCAACAGCGAATCCCTTTGCCACCACAGGGCAGAACATGAGGACGCATTTAGCAGTGCAAACACAAGTGTGTTTATTTGGACAATGGGTCTGGATTATTCTGCTGACTTAACATCACCTGGTCACCTCTCCTGTTTTCCATCCTTCAGTTTCTCAAAGGTGCTTAATGTTTTGAGAGGTGCCAGTGCCCAAGCCAGGGAGCCAAGGAAAGACTAGAGGGGCACACAGCTTTAGGAATGACCTCACCCTGGTGATGTACTGTATGCCTTACAGCGCAATTCTAACTTGTGCTGGAGCAGGCAGGCCGGCGGGCCTGTGCTGTATCCAGTACAACTTTGGGGCTGGCTGAGGCTTGATCTGGGGCAAGGGGAAAAAATTCCCCTTACCCTGGGGAGCATTGCAGCAGCCCCAATGGGTCTACTTGGATCTATGCCACCTAAAGAGGTGGCGCAGATCCAAGCAGAACAGAGCAGCCTGAAGCTTCTCCACGCTGTGTGGGAATGGGGCTAGGATCCGGCATAACTGCCAGGTCCTGACCCTGCCTCCTGCTTGTCGCCTGTCCGCCCACAGGCCTGCTCACCGCCCACCTTCCTCCTACCCCAGAACACCTCCTCCCTGCCTCCTCCCCCCATCCTCAGGGCCCCCCCCAGACCTACACGCTGGCTGAACTCTGCCGGCACAAACTCACCCGCTGCCACTGCCTCGGAGGCTGGATCTGACCTCTGTGTTCCAGCACAGCTCACTCCAAGGGAGACCCAAACATGCTTTACAGCACATTTGTGACCCTCATGGACTGGCGCAAGGGACTGGCACCAGCCCAGGGCACACTTAGGATTGCACCCTTATTCACATCTAAATGAGACTGCATGGAGCTAGCCTAACTTCACAGGTTTGCCTTTGACAGTGTCTGGAAACACTGCTTTGAACTGCAACAGTGATGGTGTTCACAGGTGCTGCAGGTACATGCGCTGATTATTTAGAGCTTCCCAATTCAGAGGCAGTGTACCTCTGCATATCAGGTGCTGGGAAGCAAAAACTGGATCCAAATGAAGATCCTCTAGTGCAGCCCTTTGGTTTCCACAGTGGCCAAGTAGTTGCCTCCAGGGACCACAAGCAGAGTGGAATGGCAACAGCTCTTTTCTGCTCTTTTCCCCCAGTAGTTGGTAATCAATCAGTCAGCCATTAACCAATCATGGCTTCAGACCATGGGAGGTCCATCGAACCATCATGGCTATTCAATGGTCTATCAGTGGCTGCACTCCATGTTTCTTTAATCCCATCTCAGCTAGTGGCCATCACCATTTCTTGGTATATTTGGAAATGAGTTTGGTTTGTCCCTCTGCATTAAGCACTCATCCCCACTCCCCCTCCTAGAAATCCTGGCACCTCACCTGTACAGCAGCCATGCTACATTCTTTCCTTTTGCCCCTTGACCTTGTGTGCTTGTCTGGCCACCTCATCTTGTCCTGGTCTGCTCTTTCTCGCCCAGACTCCCAAACATTGCACCCTTCTGCTAGATTCCTTACTTGATGTTTGACTTTCCCACAGGCTATTTTCTGATAGAGCGTCAGGAAGGTAGCTATCCTTCAGGGGACAAACAGGGTGACCCCTGTCGCCCACTCCCCTGGATAATTCAGAGGCTCCTATGAAGACGGTCCCAGTGCAGCATTTTGCAAAATGCAGATTGACAGGTTGCACAGAAGGAAGGAAGGCATCAAGGCTTGGACAAATGGTTTCTAAGGGAGAGCTTATGGCCTAGTTTATGAGGCCAGGTGTGGTGCAGTGGCCAGGCTCTGCACACTTATGGGAGTCAGAACCATTGGTGAGAGTAATGCCATTGTTTGGTGATAGAGCAGATTCAACCCATAGCACTTGGTGATGCATGATATACTTAACTGTTGGCAATGGCTGCTCAGGAACCACAGAAGGGTCTGTTGATTCTGGGGACCACATGCCTATTGCCTATGTTGTGAGGGGAAAGCAAACCTTTTGGGGCACATCCAGGTGGGAGTGCAATTTGCCGAGGACTCCCTGCAACCTATATCTGTCCTTACAATCGTGTCCTGACTCCGAGGTCTTAGCTTCCATTTGCTGTGGCCTGGTCATGCACCTTTCCAGAACACCTAGGAGTCCCAGACAAAATACGCATATGCACTGAGAGGGTCAAATGACCCCTGGCTTCACTTCCTCTCTTCCAGTGTACCATTCTGGTTACATTCCACCCTTGCTGTATCTTTCCATCCTTCTTGTTCCCCAATGAGCTGGGTGGACTATAAATAGGATTTACTGGTGGTTCCTGGCACTTTTCGGACATGGAAAGTTCCCTTCCAGAATGACCTTCCTTTCAAACTTGTCTTGGAGACTCCCCAATCTTGAGTCAAGGAGCAGAGGTATTTTAAGCAAGACAAACTGCTACAGCAGGGACAAAAATGGAAACTGAAGTGCTGTTAAGAGGAATGGGTCTGAAAGAAGCAAGAAGCTGGATTTCTGTTTCTTGAGCAGGTGGCTTTGCCATAGTGAAATGTGCAAGATCAGAGCCGACTCTCACCAGGGAAGGAAAACAAAGAGAACAGAGAGAGGTGAGAGGTGGAGTCAAATATCATTGGGAGCAGGGGTGGCAATGAGAGGCAAACACCTGAAATTAACCAAAAAATAAAATAAAATGAAGATGTTTTCTCATGTCAGGTTTTACACTGATATTTTTACCCACATTACAAACCAGGCACCATACCTGGGATTCCCATGTAGTCATTCACCCATGCACTGACCCAATCCAGCCCTTGTTAGTTTTACCAGTGTTTCCAGTGCCTTCAGATCAAACCCATGTCAGATCATACCCAAGGCATTCACCACAAGCTGGGGCTTTATAAATTTCTACTCTGTAAAATCTGAGCTGTGGCACCTCTCCCAAAGCCTGTTTGTGAGTAAACTCTATGCTTTTTTGGCCAGCACCAAAAACTCTAATTAAGCAGAGATGACGATTTCTGAAGGCACAAATAACATCAGAAGCAGCTGTGTTGGTCCATTAGAGAGGAAAAAAGCCAGAAACTGACTCAGAAAACCCATTTGGAGGTCTCAGATCTTTTCTTCAGGCTGGATACTCAACCCTGGGTGGAAAAGCCCCAAAGTGTGAGGTTCGTAACAGTCTTTGAATACAGGGCAGGATAAAATTGATTTGATGTCAAAAGTCTTTTAATATTAATAAAGGTATTCCTTGTATTAGTGAACTTCAGCAAGCTGCATTGAGGGTACTGATTAAAAGTTATATATATGTGACTGTTTCTCTTTATTATTGCCATTCTGTAAAAGTGTCTCCCCTTTTCTATATAATCATATATACATTCATATATGATTTCAACAAAAAGTAGTTCAGTGTATCATAGTCACATATTCTGTTTCTTTGTATAGCTTATGTATCTTTCATATGCAATTCTTTAAAATTAAGGGCACAATCCTAACTGGCACTTATGCCAGCATAGGAGCCCCTGGAGGGCCGCAAACGTGCTATAAAACACGTTTGCGCCTCCTTGGAAAGAAGCCGCATCGGTGCATGTAGATGCGCCGATGCACGAAGGCCGGCAGAGGCCTCTTGGGTGGCTTCCTCCCCGCCGCTTGTGCCAGCGCACCCGCGCTGACACAAGCGGCGACAGTAGGCGTAGGGGGACGGGGAGGAAATGGGAGGGGGAGTTTCTGGGCGGGGGGAGGGTGGGCGATGGGTGGACCTGGGGGCAGACATGCAGGGAGCTGGGGCTGGGCTGGGACCCGGCGGTTTTGCTGGATCCCACCTCCTATGCCTGGGGAGAATGGAGCGGCTTCAAGCTCCTTCACCTCCAGAGCTGGCACAGGTGCGAGGAGACTCATTGGGGTGCATAGCCCTTACCCAGGGGTAAGGGGAAGAGCTTCCCCTTGCCCCTGGCTGAGCTGCTGCAGCCAATGAACCTGCGTTGGATGCAGCGCAAGCCTCCTGGCTTGCCTTCTCCAGCTCAGGTTTGGATTACGCCCTAAGTGTAAAAAAATGATTCACAGGGGGCATTCTGCAAACACAGAAGACAGATTTCAGACTTCTGAAGAGCATTGAAAGCCCCTTAATGCCACCATGCTACTAGCCATGATACAATAGCTTGATAACTGTACAAACAGTGTTTCAGGACTCAAGAGTCCTGTTGTATCTTGGGGAAAGCATGGTCATTCCTAAGATAATCATCCCTAATCACAACTACATCTCCCAAGCTGGGTTGTGTAATTGACTGACCCATCTGGGGCCATCAGTGGACTAGTCAATTTCATGCAAGAAAGAAAGCTGTGAGGCCAGTCAATTGGAAGCCTCCTTGGAAAAATGAGGCTTTGCCTGCCTTTGAAAAAGCAATAGGGTGGGGACCATACAGACACTTTATGGGAAGGTGTTTCAAAGCACTGGGGCTGCAGCAGAAAAAGTCCTACTTCTTGTGAAGACCCATCTGGCCTCCACCTGAGAGGGAATTAAAAGTAGAGTCTTACTTGGCTGATTTGAAATTCTGGAATGGCTTCTTTGGTCTAGATGTCATTGCGCCACCATGCCATAAAATCTGATCTACTGACCAACCACACTAGTGTCCTTTCCTTGTAAAAAATGATCAGCAATTCCGAACACAGGCAGCCCAGTCCACCACCAATGGAGTTGCGTTTGCGACAGCTGCAAAGTGTGTTATGTTGGCTGAACAGATGTTCTGCTGTCATAGTGCGCCCTTAGGATTGGGCCAGCGATGTACCTGAACATTGGAGCAAACTGGGAAGAATGTTCTCACTCTGTCTTCATGTGTACATTATTTTTCACCTCCAGACCTGTGTCTACTACGGAGCATTCCCAGACAGTGGCCTCTGGCACTTAGACACTGCGGTGTGGGAGGGAAGAGGTTGTGTTTATGCACCCATCCATTCCTTCACCCCCATTTTGCCATCTGTGTTTGCTGTAAAGCACCCCACTCTGATGACAACCAGTCTCCCGACACACAGGCACACACCAAGGCTCTTTGGATCTAGACCCCCTGTAGCTGCCCCAACATGAGGAATAGTTAATGGACCAAGAATGTTAGCGGGTCTCTCAAAAGCCAAGAAAGCAGGAAAAAGCTGTGTGTGTGTTGGCCCCAAAATCAATAGGGAGGTCAGGCTTCGGGGGAGCAAACTGTGCTAGGACGTGTGATGGGTCACAGGCCAGGGTCAGCAAATACTGAAGAGATGAACCAAAAGGGGCAACACAGCAGAGAGGGAAAGAGGCAGAGGCCCAGCCAAGGGTATCTCTGGGCTGGATTTGATACTAAAAAGAGCTCAAATGTAAGAAGTAACTTTTCTGCTGTTCAGGGCATTTCACATCTTGGCAATCATACAACAATCCTGTAATGCAGGCCAAAGAGAAGGGCCGTAACTTGGTATTGAAGCCAGTGGCATCACTAGTGTTTTCATCACCCGGTGCAGGAAGCTGGTGTATCACCTGATGAATCTCCTCTCATGCAATCGGTGGGGCAATGCCCCAGGTGGTAGGTGTGGTTATACCATCGCCCCACCCCCGCTGGTTTTTTGGCTGTAACTTTTGATAGAATAGAGATATGTCAACATGGTTTTTTTCATTGCATTCTGCATGAAATTGTCCGTTGAGTGATATATAACATGATGGTATTATTCAAAAATATCAAGATTTTAAAAATTCTGGCGAGAAGTGGTGTCACCCCCCTGTGTGCGTCACCCAGTGTGGTCTGCATCCCATGCACCCCCCTAGCGATGCCACTGAGTGAAACTCATGCCTTCCTTGCAGAAGATCCTAGATTCAGGTCATATTCAGAAGGACTCCTTGTAGTACCAACCAGTTGTTGCAATGTTCCTTTTACATGGTCAACATCACGGGTTCTGAAGGCACAGTAGACTGGTCCTTCTCCTTTTACTTCTCCTGTTGTGATCTGGACATGTGCCCGTAGCACTGACAAGCACTGACAACACTACAAAAGTCAGATTTTCTGTTAACATTAAGCACTAGAAAAATTCAGGAGGACAACGGAAAGATGGCAAAATGCGCAACCACCACCCAAAGAGTGAGTGGACAAAATGTGACTGAACATTTCATCTGGAAGGGCTTGGGCATCTCCAGCTAAGAGAGCAGGTACCAGGTGCTGGGAAAGCCATGCCTGAGGCCCAGGAGAACCACTGGCATCACAGAGAAGACAATGCAAAGCCTTATAGATAGTGGTTCAACTCAGTTTAAGGCAGCTACGTATGTTCAGTATTATGTTCCCCATATTCCAGATGGGCAGCCAGGACTGGCCTGTTCATGAGGCCAAATGAGGCAGAAGCCTCAGGTTGCAGATTGGTGGAAAGTGCCCATCTTCATCTGCCCATTTGTCTCCACTGCTCTTCTTCATCCACCGCCGTCTCCCTGGACTGGAAAAGGAAGGGGGTGGAGTGCCAGCAGAAGTGTGGAGGAGATGATCTAGCCTACCACTCCCCAATCTTCCACACTCTTCCTCTGCATTTTCTTTGTCTGATCCAGGGAGTGAGAGGAGCAGAGGCTGGCACATCGTCAGGTATGGGAGGGACAACATTTGGCTTGCTGCCTCCATATGTCCGGATGTTAAGGACCAGCGCTGTGGGCAGCTTGAGGTTTACATCTGTTAGTGAGCTTGTGGCTGAGAAAGCCACCCTAAGGAAAGAGTACTGAAGGTGGGCAACATTCATGTATCAAAAACCAAGTCTGCTTAATTCGTGCTGAGCGTTCCTGCGTAGGCCGCAGCTCCTGACCTTGCAGTGTGAAAGTTTGAGTCAACTTCATGAAGCAGAGTTGGCGAGAGGCCCATAATTAACAGCTCTCACAGTGTCCAGACAGTTTAAACATGGTTGGAACCTGGGAAGGGAGGGAGGGACAAAAGGAGCGGAGGGACATTACACAGCTGGCTGGACGTGAACGTTTACCAAGCCGCCAGGTGGGTGTGTTACAAGAACAAGGATGGAAGCCAACCCAGTGTTTATCTTGGACAAGGATGGCAGATCTTGCAAATGACTCTACAGAGCAGCTTTGAAGTAGAAAGAGCAGGTAGGGTCCTCCCCCCCCCCTTCTAATGAACAGACGCTCTTTGCTTTTAAGACCTGCAGGACAAGCAGAAGTTCTACAGGTGCAGCTGTCTCAGTATAGACCAGCAATTTTCAACCTTTTTCAACTCAGGGCACACTGACAAGGTACTAAAATTGTCAAGGCACACCATGCTGCCAGTGGGAGGCTCACATCCCCCAATGACCCTACTAATAAATGACTCTTCCCCCAAACTCCCACAGCACACGTAGGGACCATTTGTGGCACACCGGTGTTGAAAATGGCTGGTATAAACGTGTGTTGGTGGGTGGTGTTGAATACTCAGCCTGACATCCTATGGAGGGTGGAGTCCTGCCACACAGGGCACAGGGCTGGCCAAAACTTTCTCAGTGCCTGAGGTGATGTACCACACACCATCCACTAACCCAGTAGTGGGTCTGCTGCCACCATTCTTGTTCTAAAATGTTTGGGAACCACTGCCCTACAGTATTTCCCTTATCAAAATCCCTCTTACCAGAGGACAAGGCACAGGTTCTTGTTTCAGACTTTTTTCTTTTCCCCCCCCCAATTGGGGCTAATAACAGCTTTGGTGGGGTTTCAATCAGAGGAAAGACAAAGTCTTGAAGGGTTAAGCCTTTCTCCTCCAGCACTCTCACCACAGTACACTATGGGGCCCCCACAGCTTATTTTAAGCTTAAAAAAACCAAACAAACAACAACAGAGATATAATCACAGATCTTCCACATCACATGTAACTTGGCCCTGAGTGCTTGGTGTAGGAGTGTGGATGAACAGTTGCATATGTGTATTTGTGTGTGTGCAAGCCTTTGCATGCATTTAAGGCAGGAGTGGTTTCCTGTTTGCACAATGTTTGCCCCAGGAGAGGTCCGAAGGCACCATGTACACCTCAGCTCAGGAGTTCTATATGTAGATAAGAAAGTACACAGAAGAGAAAGTACATTGGAACCATGCAGACTAGTAAGATGAACAATCATAGAAAGGCATTGGATTTTCAAATGGCCTGTTGGTGTGGGATAGCAAGCCCCTGGAGAAGGGTGATGTATCTATTCTAGTGCAGTGGTTCCTGAACTGTGTGTTGGGACCCACTGGTGGGTCATAAGCCAATTTTTGGTGGGTTTTTTGGCACTGAGCAGAGTCTTCAATGAAAACACCTGCGATGGAAAGATCATCCATCTTCCACATCCATCATCCATCATCCACATCCACAAAGACCATCCATCCATCCACAAAGATAATGTGTTGTCTGAGCACGGGCAGCCCAATCCTGAGCTGCCCGGGCGCCCAGGTTCAGCAGCACCGAAAACGGCTGCTGCCACATCCTGCGCGCCTCCGGCTACCACAGGCGCCACTTCGGGAGAACGGGACTTTCGTCCCCTTCTCCCAAGTAAGGGAAGTAGTCCCGCAATGGGGCTACTCGCTTTACTGCCGACCAAAAGGCAGTAGTAAGACCAAAAGGTCGGCAGTAAGGTAAAGGAGTTTGTGTAGGGTGTTGAGCCCTACACGAACGGACAGGATCCAGTGGAGCAGAGCTCCAACGGACCCACCTCTCTGCCTCCGCACTCCCTCCCCCTGCATGCCTCCCGCCTGCCCTTTCCCCGCCTTCCCATCATGCCTCCTCCCCGCCCTCTCTCCTCTATCCGCCTGCCTCCCCCTCCCTGGAATGCGTCCTCCCCGCCCCCTCCCGCCCCCTCCCCGCCCACGCTTACCATGCTGCGGCTCAGCGGTCTGTGTGACTGCTGAGCAGCGGAGGATGGGCGCCCGCCTGGAGCTAGTCCAGCGCCAGCCAGTGCTAGGCTAGCACAGCCGCCAGCCCAGCGGTAAGCCTCACAGACGTGCCTTATGGCACGTTTACAACAGTGCACGACGGCGGGAAGCCGGCACACCGAGCTCAGGATTGGGCTCTGAGGTGATTCAAATATCTGATAGCTGCTTATTGCCCTGCAAAGAGCTGCATTTTGCAAGAAGCTGAGTTCCTGCAGTTTGCAAACATGTGCAAGCACAGGGAGAGAAACGTATGAGCATCTTTTTCTGGTTACTATGCCTTGTAAATAAATAAATAAAATATTGTTTCTTTCTATATCTTTTTTTTTTTTAAATCTCATTATAAATCTAGGTGGGTTCTGATCGAGTGTCATTTTTTAAAGTGGGTCCCCATGTTTAAAAGTTTGGGAATCACTGATCTAAAGATTCCAATATGCCCCACTAGGCAAGTCCCACAACCCAATCCTATCCTTTCCCTTGCCATAATGCTGTGCTGTGCCGTGCCATAGGCTGTGCTGCATGCTATGGTGGGGAGGGGGCAATCCAGAGGCTTGGGAGAGGCAATGGAAAATTTCCCCTTACTCCTCTGTAAGACCCCCAACCACCATTGGGACTTTTCAGACCTGTGCCAGCTCTTTAGCTGGTACAAGGAGACAAATGGGGTGTGTTGATTGGCTCCAGAGGGGATAGCATCCTCCGCAAGTCGCTTGCATGTGGTGCTACCCCCTCTTGCTTCTGACACGCCCCCAGTCCTCCCCCCAATCCACCCCATTCCTCCCACCCCCTGCCCTGTTCCTCCCACCCTGCAGACTTATCAGTATTGGTGGGGCTCCTTTTCACCATCCTTACCACCTGTGGCAGTGGCTTGGAAGTGTGCAGCTCCACGTGCTTCCCAAATGGCGTTTACGACACCGTAAAGTGTGTCCTGCAGTCAGAACACTCATTCTGGCAATGTTTGCACGGGATGGGATTTGACCATCAGTTTGCTTCCTCCTGAACCTGATGCTTCTTCTCAGCTCACATCCTTTGAACATTGTTTCAAAGGCAGCACCTGGACACTCCCACTGACAGCTCCTGCTTCAGGAGAAGCTCTGGCACTGCACTGCCTCTCCATTCCCCCACAACTACACACCGGCCAGAGTAGGCACTGCCCAGGTATGTGAAGGAACGGTCCAACCTGTTGTAAGGCAGCTTCATACGAATGCATTAAATCAGTGGTTCTCAAACTTTTTAGCACCAGGACCCACTTTTTAGAATGACAATTAGGACCCCCCAGAAGTGATGTCATTAACCTGGAAGTGATGTCGTGACTGAAAGTGATACCATCAATTTAGGTTTCAAACTGAAGTGGCGATCAGTCAAAGGTCCCATTATACCGTGTGCTGGAGGTGTTATTGTGCATAGCTCAGAATTCAAACACTGGAAGCCAATGTTCCAATTCAAACATTGGAAGCCAGAGCAGAATGCAGACCTGGATCCTTCTCCAAACACAGCACTCCCTCCCTTTCCAGCATTACATCTTCCCACCTATTCAGGGCAAACACCATGCCTTTCTCCCACCAGGAGCCTGTCGTGCCCAGCACTGTATTTTCAGTTCTGTATTTTCAATGGTGGCTGAGCTAAGTGCTATGAGACCCACCTGAAATCGGCTTGCAACCCACCTAGTGTGTCCTGACCCACAGTTTGAGGAACACTGCATTCAGTGAAGGGTGACTGCTTTTTTACATTCCCTATTTTAGAATTTTACATTCCCTATTTGGAATTTTAGCAGCTCCAAATGGTCATTGAAATGCAACCAAACGCGGATCAAAAATCTGTAACGCACGTTTTATTTTAAAAACATCCTTCAGAAATGCTGTCTGACGATGACAGTCAGTGGAACTTTATGGTGCATCTTAAGTCCTTCCAGTATCTGTGAAAAGAATGCTGGATGCGAGTTCGTCCCTGAAAGGCCTCAGTTTTCCATTTGTAAAATGGGACTAACAGTCATTCACTTTGGAACACCATTGCAAGGGCAAACACATTAGAGATTGTACAACATTCTGTAAAATTAACAAACGTAACCTGCTACGTAGAGGTGTGATGGCAGCAATACGAATATGTGTGTGGGTGCAGGTCTGAGGAATTATGTACACAGAATAATGAAATGATGTGTCTGACAGCATCACCCGCAAATGTGGATGCAAATGGTTACGTGTTCATGGCTGTAAGATCAGCAGTGAGTTAGTGCCTGTACCCCAAGCCCCTCTCCTGGGGTTCTGCTCAGAGCCCATTGGGTAAAAAAAAAAAAGGGGAATGGCTTGGATATCCAATGAAGGGAGGAGGTGGTCAGTGGGCAGGGCATGAGCAGAGAATAAAAAGAGCTGCCCCCTCCCCACCTGAGCCCTGTGTGGGACCCAGAGACTCTGAGAAGGAACTGCAGCCTCACAATGGCAAGCCTGAATCTTTGCACTTTGCTTCTCCTCTTGTGCCTGGCTAAGGGCAGCTTGCAAGGAGGTAAGTCTGGGGAGAGGGAGAAGAAACAGGGAACAAACTGTGTATTTAAAAATGGAGGAAGGAGGATGGAGAGGAAAAGAAAACACAGTTATGTTCTTATCAGAAGTGTGTAGCTGTTTTTGATGAAGAGAGGTGTCTGCGGGGGGGGGCTTTGATTTGGGAAGGTCAAATGGAATAGAATGAAATTATCTCTCTGAACACTGGAACTGGGGGCAGAGGGTGATTGACAGTCAGTTCAAGACTAGTAAAAATCAGGTATTGATGAAGCTGCCGCAGAGTCAGACTTATCTATAGGCTAGTCCTGCCTGCTCTGAACGGCAGCAGCTCCCCGAATTCTCAGGAGGAGAAAGGTATTTCCCAGACAGGTATATCAGAGGCTTTTAACAGGAGATACTGGGGACTGAAACTGGGGCCATTTGTGTGCACTCTACCCACTGAGCTAAGGTCTGACTTACAGAGAGCCTAATTATCCAGCGGAATTCATTGCCACAAGGTGCAGTGATGGCTATCCCTCACCTGAATGATTTTTTTTAAAAGAAGGGTCTACAATTACATGGTCTATCATCAATGACTATTAGTCATATTTACCAAAATAGAGCCTCCACACCCAGATGCAGAATACCAGACTGCTGCTGGGTACTTGAAACCCAGAAGCACCAAGTTCTTGAGATCTCGATCAGATGGAAACTTGGGTTTTGTATTTTTTTTAAATGTCCTTATTTGAAATAGGGCCTGATAGGACAGATATTCAGAACACAGAGAGACAGATGGGGTGGAGTGTTCAGGTATGAGTTTTCGACTCATTTACTGTCGAGATTGCATTCTGCTAGTGGAAGTTTGGTGGCCATTTTCATCATTCCTCAACTACTACTAAGCACCCCAGGAGACAGAAGGATGTAAATGATAGGACTAGACTAATATAGCAAGTAAACAAGGAAATTATTTCTTGTTCAGTAAGACTGAATGTTTGGTTTCAAATGTGTGAATTTACGTATGTGTGATTTTGAACTTAAGTGTACTCAAATGTTGTGGGGGGATCTACTAATTTACAGGGCAAACCTATGCATGAATACTGAAAGGCAAAACCAATTTTGTTCAATGGCGCTTATTCTCAGGTAACTAAGGGTGCAATCCTAACCAACTTTCCAGTACCGAGGTAAGGGCAATGCAGGCCGGAGGTAAAGGAACAAACATTCCTTTACCTTGAGGAGGCCTCTGTGACCACCACCTGACTGCAGGATGCAGCACATGCCCCATTGGCACAGCTGTGTCAGTGTTGTAAAGTTGCTTAGGATTTGGGCCTAAATGAATTTGTCTGATGTCTATAACTTGTAGCCTATAAGTTCTGAGATGTATGATTTGGGACAGTGTTTCTCAAACTGTGAGTCGGGACCCAATTGTGAGCCAATTTCAGGTGGTTCCCCATTCATTTCAATATTTCATTTTTAATATGTTAGACTTGATGCTCCCATGGTATGCGACTGCATTTGGGGAAACGTTAGACCTGTAGTTTTGACAGGCTACTCTATATGTTTTTAACAATGATAGTCAATGGAACTTACTCCTGGGTAAGTGTGGGTAGAACTGCAGCCTAGGATTGTTAAAACTTTTCCTGCTTGATGATGTCACTTCTGGTCCTGACATCACTTCTGGTGGGTCCTGACCGATTCTCATTCTAAAAAGTGGGTCCCGGCGCTAAATGTGTGAGAATCACTGATTTGGGATAACCCAAAGCTTATTCTGGGGTGCAGAAGTGTGTAATCTCCACTTCTTTATTCAGGGAGTTCATGTATTGTGAATTATTCAAAACTGTGTTGAATAAGGAACCAGAAACCACCTTCAGCCTTGTGGTTCTGTTCTCATCTTGGAGCAATTGGAGAACAATGTTTTTGGCACAGCATAGCAGAAAGTCCTCTAGGCACTATTTCTTCAACCAGCCTTTATATATCAAAATGGTGAAAAATGTGAAGAAGCAAAATAAGTTCCTCTTCACTTTCATAATACTTGAACTCAGGGACAGGCAATGAAATTGTTCTGCAGCCCAGGACAAATAAAACTGCTTTTTACCGAAGCAGATTATTTCTATCTCTAGGCCAATATTGTCTGCTTAGATTGTAGCAGCTCTTTGGGGTTAAATATTAAAGCACTTCCTTCCCAGCCCTGCCTGGAGATGCCAGGGATTGAAGCTGGGACCTCCTGAATGGATTACACATGTTCCCTATAAAAGTTTGGGACAGAATGCTGACCGTAAGTACTTCTTCACAGAATGTGTAGGATTGATGGAATTCCATGTCAGCAGCGGTGGGGATGGCTAGCAAGTGGGGAGACAGGACCAGGGTGCCCAGACATCCTCTTTTTCCAGGACATGTCCTCTTTTTTAGCCTCATGTCCTGAAAAAGAACTTAATGTCCTCCTTTTCCCTGTGAGCGGGCCCCTACAGGCAGCACATAACTTCTTGTAATTAATAAATTATATATAATAAATTAAATTAAATTGAGTTTTAAATTTAATAAGAAGTACTATACTGTTTAAATTAACCACATTAAATCAATATATAAGTGTTTTTAGCTTTTATTTTGTCATGTCCTATATTTTTTTTTGGAAGTCCTACTTTTTGGGGTGTCTTATCCTCTTTTGAGGTTATGACATCTGGTCACCCTGGACAGGACTCACAGAGGCTGTGATCCCTGAATAGCCTCTACAAGTACAGAGAGGCATTATACCCCTGAGAACATGTTCCCTGTCACCATGAGGTCCTTGTAAGCACCCAGGGTCATCTGGCTGAGTGCTGTTGAAAGGAGGCAGCAGGATTCAATAGCCCACCATCTGAGCCCGTTCTCATGACCTTAGGAACATATGTTTCTGGGCAAAGCAGGAATTCTATTCCATGGCAAAGTCAAACTGTACACAACTTTAAAAACAACAGTGATGCTTCTAGTTTTTGTTCTTTTTTTCCCTTTTTTTTTTAAGTAAAATGCTTTTGAATATTTTACAATAAACTCTTTGCAGTTAAATTATGAAAAGTCTAAAATTGTGGTATTTGGGAACTCATGGAAACCACAATCTTGGCTTTTCAGTGGAAAATTAATACAGCAGGTCGAGGAATTCCAGTACCTTGGTCTTCGATTTCATTACAAGCATTCCTGGTCCTCTCATCGATCAATTGCAATTAATTCATCTAAACCATAACTCGCTTTTTCTTCTCCTGGGGCAACTGGTTTGTACCAGCTGCTTTACAAGCTTTTAATGCTAAAGTTATACCACAAATTTTATATGGCATCCCAGTATGGATGTCGGCATTAAATAACACAATTGAAAGGGTTCAATCCAAATTTCTTTACAAAATTCTCGGCTTACCGCATTGCGTTCCCTATGCAGCACTCCGCCTGGAATCAGGTCAACACAGGCTGGAGTTACATGCATGGTCCAGTTTTTTAAAATACTGGGCCAAAGTCTTTTTTAGGGCTGATCACGACTTGCTGCTAAGGGGGCTGTTGACTGATTCAATGTTATCCCCTTGCCTAGTTCTATTTTATAAAAAAACTCAACAGATGGGCCTTGAGGTCAATCTACAAGGAGCTCCCTCTCCTGAGGTTATCACCAGACTTGTGAAAACCAGACTATATGATATAGAAAGGCAAGAGATTCTAGGCGCAGCTCAGAAAAAATGTTCCCCTCTGAATTTTCAACTTAAAATCACAAGTGGTCAACAACCAAAATATCTGTCCCTCCTAATACACCCCCTGGAGAGAAGGGCCTTTACCTTGGCACGCTGTAATGTGACCCCCTCTAATAACTTACATGGCAGATTTAGAAATGCCTCCTGGGAAGATCGTTTATGTAGCTGCAATTTAGGCGAAGTAGAATCAATACACATTATGTTGCACTGTCCCAGATATCAAGCATTAAGACAGCAATTTCTCTCTCCCTTGCTCCATCCTAAAACAGGGCATTCTGAGAAAGATATAATTCAATTCCTTCTAGCAGGTGATGTAGAGCATACAACCCTCTCAGTCGCACAGTTCCTAAATTTGAGTATTCTGAATCGAGCCAAGCTTTCTGTACCAAGTAATCACTGAGTAGGTTACATCTTGGCAAGATCTGCAGAGTAACTGATTGTTTTCTGTCTTTTAATAATTCATGTTTGTATGTAAAATGTAATGTATGTTCATTTCTGTGTGTACACGTAGGTGCACACATATACATATATTTGGGTACTACTTAGGTTTATACTCTCTCTACAATTTCTGTACAGAGTCTTCACCTATCAAATGTTTATGCCTAATAAAGGTTTTGTTGACTGTTGACTGTAAGTAAAATGCTTCAGAAATGGAAATGTACTAAAGTCCTTCCTCTGAAATTTTGACCTGGTCTGTCCCATCCCTGCAGATATGCTATTTACTTTAAGAAAACAGAACCTAGCATTTTCATGTACGTATTTAGGGGTCATGTCTAGTTTGACCATTCGTTTGGAATCAACAGTAGTAGTCAGATGAATTGAAACCGATTACAATTGTGTCTGGTTTTTCTATAGCGAATCTGCACAGGAACAGGTAAATGGAAGTCAAGGGTCTTGGGCTCTTGCACCCAGTAATGGGAGGGGTCCCCCACACCCCAGCCTCCCTTTTATACCCATCCCACCATGCCCCTCTAATCTGTCAGACTGGGCAGAAAGTCCAGATCGGGCAGGAAATGGGGGGTTTGCACACTCCCTCCCACGTCACTCCTCTGTCTGGCAAGGAGATGCCACATTCCTTGCCAGCCCTGTGCACAAAAGCCTCCTTAATGCCCTCGCTGAGGGGAGGGGCGTAGGGGCTGCCATCCACCTGCAAAGCCACAAAGCCACAGCATGCCGGCCAGGCCCTTGAGCCAGGAGACGGGGCGGGTCGCAGGTGGACCACAGGGCTGCAACGTCTCTCTCTGCTGTGATTAAATAAGCCTTTGGCATCCGGGACCCAGGCTTTGAAAGGAGCTTTGTGGAGAGCCCCAGACCCTGACCCTGTCCGGACTGGGCATGATGGGTGTTTTCCACCAGATGTGAGGGAAGCAAGAAAGGCACCAAAGAATCTTGTGGCATCTTAAAGACTGCTTAAAGATTTATGGTGGCGGAAGCTTTGGTGGACAACGGCCCGCTTCAGATATCTGCCAACTTCATATACCTGCCAACAGAGGCTCGCCCTTCATGCAGCTGGTGATGTGGGCTCCATGCCACTGATACAGCCATAAATCTGTTCCACGTTTAGGTGCCACAAGACTCTCTGTTGTTTGTCACAAGAGTCTAACAAGTCAAACCTTCTGGAATTTGTTTCTCAGAATGCTGTGCATGAACTTGGAACTCAAGAGAGACCTGTAAAAGGCAGGCTCTTTCCACCTCCTGTTGATTGATTGGTTGGTTGGTTGATTGATTGATTGATTGGATCTGATTCTGGTCTATATCATCATAGAGGCTTCAGAGTCAATCAACGATGCTCCAGTTGGCCCAGTCATTCTTTCTCAATGGGTAACAATATGTTAAATATGCACACTTGCTTGTCTATTTGTCTGAGATTCTAGAAAACAGTTAAAATATTAAAGCACTACTATTCCTATAGGTATTCCTCCACTGATGTTCTTTTTTGCTACAAGTAAAACAAAGGGCTGAGATGTATTCTGGATGAGTCGTGAAGAAGAGTGTGATTTTTAATGTGCATGGCTCCAGTTTATTCATCTTTTGTTCTGGGCACATTGCAGGAGTGAAACCTCAAGCAAACGGCCGGGGCCCCCTTTACTACCCATCCCAGGCCAGAGGTAAGTAATCTGTGCTGGGCCCTGCTCTGCACTTACACATATTCATTCATTGTATTTATGTACCACTTTTACACAGAGTTCTCAAAGCAGTTTACAAAAGAAAGGGATATGAGACCATTGCCCTGTCCCAAAGAGTGCCCCATCTAAAAGAAACACAAGAATACAACACAGGAAGGGGTGAGAAATGGAAGCAGGGATAAATGGAGAGGATAATGCAAATCACACACTCACAACCATAGCAAAATGGGTAATAGGGAGGAAAGGAGAACCTCTTTGGTTGGTTGGCAACCTTCAGTCTCGAAAGACTATGGTATAAGCCTACAGCACCTGGTATTCCCAGGCGGTCTCCCATCCAAGTACTAACCAGGCCTGACCCTGCTTAGCTTCTGAGATCAGACAAGATCAGGCATGTGCAGGGTAACAGTTGCTGCAGAACCTCTTTGGTATCACCTGTTTGAGGGTCAACCCTGCTGGGGTAATCACATCACTCATGTTAGGCCTGAGTCATGCCTACCCCACCCACCCAGAAAAGGCCTCCACCACCAGGTGTTTCAAATGTTGCGGGGAGTGCGGAGGTCTCCTCCTCCTCCAGATCTGGATGGAGGACAGGCGGCTCCTTCTTCGGCCTCTTCTCCTTTCCTATCCAGATATACTGAAGTCATTGCTACTTAATGAATGGAAATTCTTTTTCCCCCCTCAAGCCCCTTGCATTCAGTCATTCATTTTAAAAGATGTATATTCCACTTTTCCTAAAAAGATCAAAGCGGTTTACAATTAACACAAATACAAAATTTAAAAATTGCAGAGATTTTAGTAGAATTATGCATCTGCATATATAAAACAATTGATTTCTGGTCTTGGAAAGGCAGTAAGTCTGAATGGCCATCATGCAGCTGGCTACCTGTTTGTTACTATCTATTTTGGGGGGGGGATCCTCTTTTCACTTTCTTGCCCTATAGCCATACTGGACCCCATCACCAATACAAAGAGAGAATTCAGCTGTTGTATTCTACATCTCATCCCTCAGGTGTAGGAGCAGTAAGGCCAGGAGTTGGACTGGGACCTGCTGGAGCCAAGGCTGGTGAGTCATCAGAAAATCTCAAGGGGCTCTTTACGCTTTCAAAGCTGGATACAATGAAACACACACAGACATTTGCAACCACTTGGCATGCAGGACAGAACTAGTGTACTGGTGCATGGGCGGTTTGCACCTTTGTTGCATCACTCCTGGGGGATAATGGGTGACCTCAGCAACATGTTGTATTTCTTCTAAAGCCAGGGCTTTGTTGTGGCTCTAGGACAAAGAGGATCTATAGATGCAGGGCAGATAGGAAGAATGCCTTTCTGTGGGTCCTTGAGGATTGAACTTGGGACTGCAAAAATAATGTGGGACTTTAACCCTGGCTCACTTCAGTCATGACCAAGAGACAAGCTTGCGCTGTGCAGGCATATGTCACACAGTGGGGACCTACTATTAAGTAGGGGATTAATAAGTAGGGGATTATTAAGTAGGGGATTAATTAATTATTAAGTAGGGGATTAATGCATAGGATTGTGTTGCACAAGAGCCAAAATTAAGGAAAGACTTGCATTATAGGGCTTGGTATTACTATTAAATATCCTTTTATCATGTGCTTTTATATCACTCTTTCTCCAAGGCTCTCTAGTTGTACATGCCAAATGTTATCTTCACAACAGCCCTATGAGGTTGAGCTGAGGGAAGATGCTTAGCCTGAAGTGAACCAGTAAGCTTTGCATCTGAACAGGGATTTCAACCTGGGCTTGTGGGTCCATATTGTATTTAACATACTGTATGTTAAAGGAAAAGGCTGCAATGCTGCAATTTACAACACAGCCTATCACTGTTCCTCTGTCTTTATTCTCGACCTCCACCTTTGTTGCGGTCTTGCATCCTTGCAGGGAAATTTCCTGGCTACAGAACCCAAGGACTCCCTACAGGACTGGGTAAGTCTAGTCATGAGGTTCAGGTATTGTGCAGGAAAGCAAAGAGGAAGGAAAATCCATTCACTTTCTAAAGTATTTCCATTTCCTTCACTAAGACCTGCAAAGATAAATTGTGTAGCGTCCTAAGGTGGTATAATGGACTGTACCACAAAGAAAGCAAGGAGTGGAGAACTTTCCCTGTGATGTGCCTGAGTTTTTTTCTTTCTATTTTTGTTTTTCTTCACTTGCAGAGAGGTGTTTTATTTTCACATGTAAAGCATTCCAAAATAGCATCCCTCCATTTGTAATGGTACAATCCATTCTGCTACATCAGGAATCTGACATCTCAGTTGAGATTGTGCACACGGAAAGGGAATTTTCAGAGAGGGGGCATCACAACTTTTTTTTTTTAATCCCTCCCTTCCTCCGCACAGCTCATGACACCATGTAACATACATACACCTGTTTTTCTTCTTAACAAAAACCCTGTTAGGTAAGTTACACTGAGAGTGGGTGGCTGGGCCAAGGTAACCTAGGGCTCAATTCTATCTAACTTTCCAGTGCCAATGCAGCTGTGCCAATGGGCCATGCACTGCATCTTGCAGTGAAGGGGCAGTCATGGAGGCTTTCTCAAAGTAAGGGAACATTGTTGCAGCACATCTAAAAAGTTGGATGGGATTGGGCCCCTAGTGAGCTTCATGGCTGACCGTGAATTTGAACCCATTTCCCTGTGCCTAATGCTCTAACCACTATGCTAATGGTTTTGGATAGAGATGGCCCAAAGCCACAATCCTACCTGCCAATGTATCCCAACCAATCTAGCATTATGGATAGATAGAATGCAGTTTGGCCTCCCTTCTCAGTGTTTCCTAACTTTCATAGTAGTGGTGGTGGAAGATGGACCATAATAACTCTAATACAAAAGAACTCTCCTGGTTGCCATTTCCCAAACCAGACTTTTAGCACTCCTTATCCTGCCCTGGCAGGAGCTCAGGATAGCTCTGGGACTGGACCAGACTTTGGCAGCAAACCAAAGGCGGTGGGGAGGGTCGTAGCTCAGTTGCACTGACTCCAGAAGCTCCCAGGTTCAATTCCTGGTAGAGCCCGGTACTCCATTTGCTAGTGATGTCAGTGATCAGCTAGGGGGTGTGCAGAATCCAGAAGCTGATTTGTCTCTGCCAAAAGAGGTTATAGGCTACTAACCTATAGTCTTTGATTCTAGTCTAAAGGCCGTGGTTGCCTTTGGTGTAGCTACACAATTAAAGGACCCCGATCCCTCTGTTTCTGTACCCACTGATACCTCCTGCCCATCCATTCTGAACTTTCTCTATGTGATTTTTTTTCTGCCTCTTCACAGGCTATGGCATTCCTAATGGATATGGAGCAGGTAGGAAGGCGCACGCTCTCTGTCTCTCTCTACTTATGCAGTTTGCCCCCCTGGGTGTGGGGGGGCAGGCCCATCTCTGTCCCCCTCTTCCTTTTCCAGTCCAGGGAGTAGAAGGAGAAGCAGTGAAAGCAAATAGGTGGACAGAGATGGACCTGAGATGACTGCTGCAGTTGGCCTCATGGATGGTTTGGCCCTGGGCAGGATGTACTGATTCAGAGTACTCAGTCCCCGAAAGGAACATGTCCTTTACGCCTGTGTCCACCTCACTTCTGTTTCCCCAACCAGCAACACAGCCAACCAAGGAGAAATCCTAGGGGGTCAGCCCACAACTGGCACAGTCAATATTGTGGACCCCCATCCAACATGGGGAAAATGACGGGCTTGCTCCGCCCCCCCACCACTGTGGACAGATAGCAGCCTCTTGTAGCAGCAAGAGTAAATGAAGATGGAGGGATGGACTTGGCCTACAATCAGGGTGGGGTCAGAGGTTAGCCGAGTGAGCACTGACTGAGGGCCTATACCCATCAGAAAGCCCACCTGGCCATGTTGAACCAGTACCATTGGTAGGTATGAGATAAGCTGCAAGTCAAATTTCTAGTCCATTGCAATTCTTGATGCATCTTTGTGTTCCAGGTTACAGAGGTGTTGGCTATCGTACCACCCTCCCCTTTGGAGGTAAGTGCCCCTCCAGAGATGTTCAGACCTCTCCTCCTTCCCAATGCTTCAAATAACCCTGGGGCCAAATGACACAGGGCAGACTCAAAACCTCCCAGCACTTGCGGCAGCCAATCAAATCCCAGCCCCTGTGCACCATATGTGGCGCCTTGCCTAGTGGTGTGCCCACTCGGCAGCTTTTCCTTGTCTGCTCCCTGAAACAGAAGAAAGAGATAGAACAGGAGAAAAACTGTGGAGGAGAGGAGAGTAGTGGGATAGAATGTCTCCTCCACACTTCCTCTCCCATTCTGTTCCCATCTTCCTTTTAGAATCTAGGGAGTATGAGGAGGAGGAGGTGGGTGGCTGTCACCCCCTCCCAACCTGCTGCTTAAGTCAATTGCTTCAGGGCTGATCCCGAAATCACATGTTACATTAAGCATATTCTAAGCTCTTTTGTGCTTTTTCGCTTTCCCCCTAAACAGCAGTTGTAGGGGACCCCAATCAAGATTGGGATTGCTGCAGCCCCAATCCAGATTCTGCCCTACCTCCTATGGCTGCTAGAAAAAAATCCCACCACCACGCAAAGGCCAATGATGTGCTTAATGTCCCATGCAATTTGGCCCTCAGTTCCATCCTTCCTCATTTCCTTCACATTCCAGTGGCTAAACGTGTCCTGCTTGAGTGCCCACTTTCCCTCTCCTGCCAAGTCTCTCAAGATGCCTGCTAGGTGACCCAGCTACATTCCCTGGCACTGACGCAGATCCCTTGGCTTCTTTTGCTCCACTAAAAAAACTGGCCGGTCTCTTTGGTTTTCAGGACCCCGGAATGATTGCCTTCCTGGCCATTGCTTTCTATGCTTGTTTTGAAGTTGTGTGTTGCTTTTTTCCCCCTGGCAGTAAGAATATTTTGAGGCCTTTTATCCAAACTAACAGTTTTGTTCTTGCTCTCTCTTTCCTTATCCCACAGGCATTAGTGCAAGAAGCAAGGCTTCCAAAGCAGGTAATGGTCCCTTGACCATCAGATTCACCATCACATTCTCCAGTATCCAGGCTCATCAGTGTATGCTTTAGGGTCTCTTCTCTTTCCACCACACCAGACATGTGCAATTCCATGCAGGTTCAGAAGGGATCCTTCTGAAACACTCTGCTTTCATTTAAAAACAAAAGCAAGCTCCCAGTCCCTACCATCTTCCTGTTATTTTCTGGTCCCAGGCATTTGATCGCCTGTCTCTAGGAAAGCAAGCTGATCCCCCCACAAACACACAAACAGTCCTATCCCTCTCTGCCTTCCATTGACACTTATCCAGATCTGATTTCCAGCTTCTGCCCCCCAGCCCCATTCCCATTACCAAGCTGCCACTTTGTTGTCTTTCACTCACCTCTGCTATATGCTGCAACAGGTGTCCACACTGGCACCATCTTCCATCCAAATTTCATAATTTGACTTCGTTTGGGGGGGGAGGAAATGAGCTTTATGCTGATTTGTTTGGAAAATGACTTGGTTTGCCAAGCATTCGAGGGGAATTTGCCCATTACAAGGCTGCGACATTACAAGTCACAGCCTTCACTCAAACAGAAACTACATGTCCCAGGGCTCTTTGCACATGGACCACTGCTCACAACAACATCCCAAGCACAAGGAGTAAAGCCCCCGCCCCCATTTATTCATACTCCACCTTCTACCCTTCCTCTGTCATCTCTGTTGTCTCATTCTTACTCTTACATGAGATAGGGACACCATTTCTGGTGAAGTGCCACACTCATGGCATTATATGGCATTATATGAATCCGTCGATCAATTGTCACAAGCCTACAAAAAAACCAAAACCCTTTTTTAAGTTGCCAAGGATGTTTGAATGCATTTAGGATTTTTTTGGGGTGCTGAATCCAAAAATAGCATCTGTTTTGCCCTAGTTTTGGGGTACAGCATAGCCACCTTATATGCATATTCAAGCAGCTTCCTCATGAGGAAGCCGCTGCCCTGGCTTCTTGATGAGGAAGCTGCTTGAATCAGTATATAATCAGTATGCCGTACCCCCAAAACTACAGCCAATCAGGCAAAACAATGCCATTTTTGAATTCAGCACCCTAAATATACCCAAGGATAGGTCTAACTTTTATGACAACAAAATGTGTGTAGACCAGTGTAATGAAACTCAGATAGCCATGGAGATCTGTGCAATGAGAGTGCTTTCTTGCTTTCTCGCTTTCTCTGAACAGGTTATGGAGCAGGACCCAGTGCTGGTGGCTACCCAGCAGTAGGACCCCAACAAGGTGAGCTGGAAATCTTGGACAGATTAACATTAAAAGCCCCCAGCTGCACAAAAAAGCAGGGTTGGGGCCCCTTGAAGCTTTCCAAAGGGTTACTCTGCCTGATTTATCTGTTTGGGGATTATTTTGAGTGCTCCAGATGAAAGCTGCCATCAAAATAATGTTCTGAGCCTTGATTTAAAGGAAGTTTTGTGTAGGGCAAGGGTTAGAGAAAGACTGGGGTAGGAGTGCCCATTTCTTGCCCTGTCTGATTTTTCCGTTTTATCCATGCTTTCTTTATTCAATAGCCTATCTAGGTGGAGCTGGTGTTGGAGGCTACCCAAATGGATACAGCAATGGTGAGATTTACAGACACATGATATCACTCTGGATCTAGCCAGAGTCAAATGTGACTAATAATAATAATAATAATAATAATAATAATAATAATAATAATAATAATAATAATAATAATAATAATAAACTTTATTTGTATCCCGCCCTTCTCCCTAAAAGGGACCCAGGGCAGCTAACAACATATAAAAAACAGATTTAAAAAACATAAATTAGCACAAATAGCAGATAAAAAACATATTAAAAACACATTAACAGAGACCATAAAACCAGTAGTCAGATTAAAAGACAGAATAAAAAGAGCACAAAAGAGCAAGTCACAGAGGAATCAGGCCTGTAAAAAACTAAAAGATGTATAAAAAATGTTAAGAAGGCCAAAAAATCAGAAGGCTTGTATAAACAGCAGTGTCTTCAGGCCTCGCCAAAAACTCTCAAGAGAGGGAGCCATTCTCAAGTCAAGGGGAAGGGAGTGCCATAATGTTGGTGCCACTACCGAGAAGGCCCTATTTCTTGCAGCCGCCCCCGGACCTCCTTGCTAGTTGCTGGTGGACTGCTCCAGCTCAGCCCTGCCAATCCACTGTCTCAGCAACGAGGAGTCCATGCTCAGTCATGGAACTTGTGGCTTTGCATGTAGAAGATTCTGGGGTTAACCTTTAGTACCTCTAGTCAAGGGACCTCAAGCAGGGAGCCAAACAGCAGTCCCTTCTCAGACTTATATAGCTGGCATAAGTTCACGGAGACCCTAAGGCCATCAGGGGGCTTACAGACAGATAAGCGCCTACGGATCATACCCCCACCCAGTGGCATCACTAGAGTTGCATTACCCAATGTGGAAGGCCAGTGCATCACCCCCATGATGGACCTCCTCCCATGCAGTGAGCAGGGCAGTGCCCTGGTGGACATAGTGATGCATCATCGCCTTGTCTCCTGCTGGTTTTTTGGCTATAACTTTTGATAGAATAGAGAGATTTCAGTGTGGTTTGTTCTGTTGCATTCTGCATGAAGAGACACGTCTAATGATATATAACACAATGGTATTATTCAAAAATACCATGATTTAAAAATTTTTGGCCAATAGTAGTGTCACCCTCCATGTGTATCACCTGGTGTAGCCCACAACCCCCCCCCCACTCCTTAGCAACACCACTGCCCCCATCCCCACCAAAGCATGCTGTGCACACCTCCATGGTGTGGCTGCATGCTGTAGCATGGCAGGGGATAGGATTGAGCAGCAGGTTAACTTACAGCTATGCTTGCCTACTCCACATCAGGATATACTGAGTTAAATGGGACTTACTCCCAGGTAAGAGTGCATAGGATTGCAGCCCGAGGGAACTAAAATCACAAACTGAACTTTTCTACGTGCACCTGCAAAGATGAGATGTGTTGTTCACAAACTAATCTGAATCAGTCTTGTGTGTGAACATTGCGTGCCAATTACTGTCCACATTGCCTATTGTGTTACCAACTCAAAAGCATCAGCCACTATTTATGGCAAAAATCACACTATGGTTGCAATAACGAGATATGTCCAGAAGGTGGAGCTGTTGGTCAACCTACTGAGAGAGGTTTGAATGATACCACAGCCTTCTTTATTGAATTGATTTGTTTCACATAGACTACCTTGGAGTAAGGGCATTTGAGTAATAGAGCATTTGATCCAGATGGATTCTGTTTCCAGCTAGTTCAAGGCAACCATAAAAATCTGGTTTATTTTTCTCTCCCAGGCTATGGAGCTGGAGGCAATGGGTTCCCTGTTGTTGGCCCTCAGCCTGGCAGATATGGGAATGGTAATGAATTTAATTTATTTCTTACACTTATATCTCTCCCTTCCTCCAAGGAACTTTAGCAGTGGCATTTTAGCAGCCATGCGGAGTAGGTTAGACTGAGAGACATGCTTAAGGCCACACAGTGAGCTTCATGGCAGTGGCAGAATTTGAACTCAGATCTCCCCACCCCTAGTACAACACTGACTACTACACCATACTGGTATTAATGAGGCAAGAAGAGTAGGACTCAGATCATGGAATGTATGACAGGGGGAGGATGAAACTTCATCAGTAAGATGTGGGCTGGAGTGGAACACAAGAAATAGAAAGATTGGAGTTTCAACCATTGCTCTCCAGAGCTCAACTCCAGAACTGTGAAAACAGGACCACTTAATTTCAGTGCCCATGAGGTTGTTTGAAGCCCAGGAGATGTTTGCTTAATGTAAGAGCCACATATGATAAACTTCAGATGCTTGAGGGCCACAAGAGAGATGTTTGAGAGCTACAATATTGAAGAAGCATTTAAATTCTTAAATCTATTTAAGATTAAACATTAAACTTCTGTTTTAATCTAGTGGATCTGTTTTGAACCTGTAAAATAATGATAAAGCTTGAAAAAATTCTTAGAGCACAATCCTAAGCAACTTTCCAGCACCAAGGTAAGGGCAATGCAGTTCAGAAGTAAGGGAACAAACATTCAGTTACTTTGAGAAGGCCTCCATGATGCCACCCAATTTCAGGATGCAGCACATGACCCATTGGCACAGCTATGTCAGTGCTGGAAAGTTGGTTAGGATTTGGGCTTTCGTTACCTTTTATTGTGATGCAAAAAGAAGCTCAGCCAACATATTTGCGAGAACTGCATGTAATATGTCAAAGAGCCGCATGTGACTCACAGGCTGTAGTTTGGCTCTAAGGGCCGAACTAGATAGAATGGTGGAAGATTCATGATTGGATCTCACTCAGGCTTTGTTTTTTAGAGAAAATGCAGCCATAGGAGAGATTCGGCCTTTGCATGAGGGTTAATTTTTTCCCTTTGTGCTGGTTTCCTAGCTGAAATCAAAACACAAGCACACAGTGGCTGCACGTGCCCTAAAAACATGGGAGATCTAATTACTTGTCTCTAACACTATCTCATCTGCTTGCATACTGGAGATAACCACATCTCCCAACTCCACTTAAAATTACAGGACAGAACAACCAGTTCAGAGGGAGTGACTTCCAGGAAGGGCTAATCCCAACAGAAACAAGCCTTTGTAGGTCCTGAGTATGTAAGGAAAGAGCTGCTGTCTTGAAATGTTGGGTGTGTCCCCATTTGTAGGTGCCCAGACTCCCTACGGCAGTCAGCTAGGAGGCCCCGTCGGAGATCCCGCAGCTGCCAAATATGGAGGTGAGTCTTCCATAAGGAAATCAGCATCCCTCCAGGGGTGGTTTGTGCGTCATCTGCCTGGCAAACAAACCTTGGCTTTGTGCAGCTTGCACAATCTGTCTTAATTACCAGTGTCACGGGAATGAAGGTGAAAGTGATGGGAGATAAAACTGAATGCTGTCTGGGCATATCTGTGCCTGCTGAATGTTTATCTTGGTTTTATATACCATCTGCCATGGTTTCCCCCAAGGAATCCTAGAAAGTGTAGTTTGTTGGGGGCAAGGAGACTTCCTTGCCAAAGAAGCCCAGCCCTCTTCCTGTGATTACAGTTTTCTGAGGAAAAGACGTAACTGAACAGGTACAGTATATAGTGTAAGATGCGTCAAGGGTTCCAATTACAGGGGGGCAGATAGGATCTGGGCCACTTATCTTTTGTGATACCCCCTTAGCTATAGCTTAGCTGTAGCTTAGAAGGCTACAGGGGGACCACAAATTGGCTAAAATTGGGGGAGGTCAAAAGGTGAAGTTTTTATAGCTCATTCAGGCATTGAATATGTCCTATGTAAATTTAGGAGGATTCATTGATTTGTCCTAAGGGAAGGAAGGGTGGGTACCTGGTCTTCGGGGACCCTTCCTGTTGTAGCAAGTGACTTTCTCTTGCACTTCTTCTAACTCCCACCTGTGTCACAGGGGCAGGGCAGCTGTCGTACAATGGGCAGGCAGAGGCTGCTGGCCTGGGAGGAGACTATGATGCTGGAAGATATGGTAAGTTAGGTGTGTCTGTGGCCAGTGCATCCTGCAGGCACAGCAAAAAGTGCAGAATTCAAAACTGAGTGCATAATTCAGAGCCCAATCCTATCCTTCCCTCCACCAAAGGCGCATCAAAAAGGCATGTGCTGTATCTTGAAAATGATTGGGCTGTCAATATCTTGACTATTTCACATTTCATTTTTGTAGAGCAAGGCAAATCCAAGTATCTAGTCCTCAAGACAGGCATATATGGGAGAGGAGAGCAGATGCTGAAGCCAGGAAGTGGGGCTTTAATACCCCTATGGAGCTCTCTGCCCTTTACTGTGAGCCAAGAGCTCACCAGAACCACTGATGTAAATAACATTTATGTAAATGTCTTTGTCTGCATAACATGTGCAAAATTCCACTAGTCCTAGTTCAGAATTTGGGTCTCTTTGGAGCAGATGTTTTTTTTCTTCAGCACACAGAGCTCTGGCTGGCTGTGACTTGGTATTCCAAGGTTGTAAATTCATGTGTGGGCTTGCTGCGCAGCATAGCAAAAGTTGTGATTTTGCTAGGAGTGGGGCGAGATGGGGATAGAGATCTGGCTAGGGAAGTGATATTATCCTCTTACCTTCCCTGCTCCTTTTTCTCTCATGCCTTCCAGAAGTTCCTCAGAGCCCCTATGGACCCCAAACTGGTGGACCAGGTGGGATCAGTGTAGACCCAGCTGCAATTAATTATGGTAGGTGAAAGAGAGCCCACATAGCCATGAAACAAGGAGTGGACTAATCACATACACACTTGCTAACAAGCAGCTTGAATTGAAAAACTGAGTAATACTCATAACCAAAGAGAAAATTCTGAAATCTAGTTACTGGTACATGAGCAGAGCATGCATGCTGTTTGTTTTACTTGATGATGGTTGCCAATTCAGCAACAGAATCCTAGGAAACTAAAGTGTTTTCTCGGTTTCTGAACAGTGAGCTATTTCCTGTTAGATTTCTGTCCAGTCATTTTTTTTTGCATGGAGAAACAGACCAGTTTGTCCTAAGCATGCAACAGATGGAGAATTTTTGGCAGATGATGGATGGATCATCAGAGGATGTTAGGACTTTTGAACCTTAATCCTAGGGAACAGGGACCATACAGCATGGAGACAAGAGTGAATGCAGGGTTTGGGGGGGACATTTTGTTAAATTCTTCCCCCTTCTCATTCTCTGCTTCCTCTCCATCCTGTGTAGGCAATGGAAATGGGCTGAAGTATATGAATGGTAGAGAACCCCAAGCTAATGGGGTGGGAGCAGGTAAGACTGAGGATGTCCACTACCCTGCTTTCTAGAGGGCTTCTCTCTGAGTTTGGGAGCATGGTGTACAACCAAGGGCCACCTTCACTGTGTTTAGTTTTTGCCTCTTGCTCTACCCAGCAGGTCCATATAGCGCTGTTGCCCCTGGAGGTTATGGTGGACAGCTGGGCCCTGGGCAGGCACTGGGAGAATATGGTAGGTGGACTAAAATCTGCATTCTCCAGAAACAATGGGGAAGAGGTGCCTCACCCTCCAGCAGACAGGGGAACCATCCCTTACTACCCCCTTCTCCCCTTAGTGTCCCATAATTCTTAGAGCTGCTCTACCCATTACATTTCCCCATTTGCCACAGGAAAGCTGTATGAAATTGCCTGTTGATGGCAACCTCTCCATGCCACAACTGTAACATCCAGTTCTTTTTCAGACAGTGTTCTGGAGATCCCTGGGGTCCCTCAATGAGAAGATCATCAATTACTGTATTAAAATCTTTATAACCACCTTTTAAAACCTTTAAGGGCACACAGCATAACTCGCAACAGTATTAAACCACAATACATAAATTACGCAGCAATAAAGAAAGACAAAGCACTTCAGGCAATGTCAAGGAACCAGCAGATTTATGCAGAATTAGTTCTCTGTCCCCCAAAGCACCCTCTAAAAAAAACAGCATTTTGACTTGTTGCCTAAAGTCAAGCAATGATAGGCCAAATGACCTTCTCTCAGAAGGGGATTTTGTGGCCTTGGTGCCATTCCTGAGAAGGCCTAGTTTTGTGTCACCACTCACTATACCTCAGTTGGTGGGGGAACATAGAGCAAAGACTTCGATCGTGACTTGAGTGTGTGGCTAGATTTATATGAGAGAAGATGGTAATTAAGGTATTCTGGTCTGTTTAGGGCTTTATAACTCAAAAGTCAAAGCCAGCACTTTGAATTGAGCCTAGAAACCAAATGATTGTTGATCATAAAGCTGATGCAAAATCAGAATTGGATACTTTGAGCAACTAAGGCTGCAGTCCTAACCACACTTCCCTGAGAGTTAGCCCCATCAAACACAATAGGACTTACTTCTGAGTAGGCATGCATATGAATGTGCCTCACTCTTTTAAAACTCAAGCATCTGCATTCTGGACTGGTTGTGATTTCCAAATGCTCTTCAGGGCTGTCCCAAGCACAGGGCATTGCCGTAGTCTAATCTGCATGTTACCAAGGCACAAATGACACTGGCCAGATCCAGTGGATAGCCAGCTACCATAAACGGCAGCTAGTCTGTTCTGCCATTTATGTCAGCACATTTATGCCATTTATGTCAGCACATCCTCTGTCCTTCTCCAGGGGATGGAAAGTCTTGGGTGTAGGTCATGGTCAGATCTAGCAGGCCTGGCCAGCATAGCACCCCATAGGAACTGTGTGCACCCTAGAAGAGGCCCCAGAATCCTCTGCATGGTTCTGTGGCAAATGTTTAGAGATCTCTGGCAGGCACGCCTATGTGGGAAGTGTCCTCTGAAAGCAGAAAGTTTGAAAATCATTGGTTTATTGTTGCCACACAGTTCCCTGCCGCTACTGGATATTCTTGGTTGCAGTCAGTGGTAGCAGAGTGGAGACCCCCCACAAGATGGCAGCATGCTATAATAGGCCAGACAATTCTGTTGCTGCCACCAGCTCTCTCTCTCTCTCTCTCTCTCTCTCCTAAAAGCTTTTCTAACTTTTTCAGATTATACAAAGTTCAATTAGGTGGTCTAAGAGTAAGGCAGCCTGTTCAGGTGCCAGATTTTGGTACAAGGATAGCAAAAGACGAGAGTAGCCCAGGAACTGCACTTTAGGCAGATGCTGAAAGCTGCCATTGGCCATGATTCCCTGCGGATACATAATGGAGTCCTTTGATTCCTTGGCATCTTTGCCATTAAAAACTCCTATTCTGCTAATGCCTGCTGGAGAACCAGGTCATTCTATGACATGGGGGGAGGGAGAAAGACATCCGCATTCTGCCTCTGGGCTGTGCGTGGGCACTGTGTGACTGGGTGTGTGTCACTGATACACTGAATATAGCACACCTACATCAGAGGCCCTACATCTGTCACAAACTGCTCTTAGAAATTGTCATGCCACCCAAAAGTATGCCATACAAGAATAGGACCAAAATCTCCCGTCTTTTAACCATTCTGTAGCCCTCCCTTTGACACCTGCTCTGCCTTTTTTTCTTTTTTTGTAAAGCAGGAGGCCATGAGAACTGAGATTTGTACAGAAACAGACCACATTTACAATGAATTTCTTACTTTGAATAAAATGGAAAAGGGGTCTGTAGGCCTTGGGCTGGCCAAATTCCCAATACCTCCTAACACTCAAGGTGGCATGCCAGGTGATGCCGCTCTTTAACTGATTATGTGCCAACCTCTGCTTCTCCTGCTGGTGCTGATAATGTGACAACCTCTGCTCCTCATTTCCTCTTCCTCTCTGTCTCCCTCTTCCTTTCCCAATACCAAAGGTAGAAGGAGAAGCAGACAGAGATAGGCACCCTATACCAATCAGCTGTCCAAGGTGACCGTGTCAGTTGGCTTCATAGATGGACCAGACCTGTGTAAACCAAAAGAGAATGAAGCAAGAGGACAGATGCAAACCTGTATGAATCAAGTTAACTTTACCTGATTCCTTTCTCTTTTGCTTTAGGAGCAAAAGAATCTAAATATGGACTGAATGGATTTCTGGGGAATGGCTACAGAGGTAAGAAATTCCAATATCTTCCTTAACCCATTTTTGCCCAGCCCACAGGTTTACACATTTGGTCCCTGTTGTGTATATGCAACATTGCACAGAAATGGTTTAACAATGGCTGATTCTCATCATTGCTGCCCACATCAGCCCAAATCTGTATCCCCACCACCATTCCAGCTATTTCTGTCTAACTCATGATGCTATAGAATAACCAGTGGGCTTAGGTTCCTCATGGATATAAACTGGTTTAATAGTGATGTCCTCTCCCCAGAGATCCCTGGGATCTGTAGTTCTATGAGGAGGACTTACAACACAATCCTATGCATGGTTACTCAGAAGTAAGCCATAGTGTTCAATAGAACTCACTTCTAGGCAAGTGTTCTAGATTGCAGCATAAGGATCTCTCAATGAAGTCTGAGTACCCGCAGAGCTATGGTTCCCAGGATTCTTTGGCAGCTATCTCGGTTATCTACCAGTATCAATTTGTAGTTTACACATGCTTTTTGGCTTCACTGTCCCAAAGGAGGATTTTTCCAGGTGATATTTCCCCAATCATTGCCACAGGGTATTCAGATGGAACTGAATACCAACTGAATATCAACTGCCAGGAAAAAGCAGATCTGGGAAAAAGGCTTCATGTCTGATCATTTATCAGCACTGGGTGAAAGTTTCTATCCTCACCTCATGGCTTTGTGTGATTTGCATCTGTAAAATTGCTGAGTTGGGACAGGAAACAAGGTCTGATCTTTTATCTTTATCCTCTTTTTCTCTCTTTCCCAGGTCGCTGTCCTTCTGGAAAATGCTGAGGGATACTCTGCGGGACTTCCTGTAGCAGGATTCAGGCATCTCAACAACCTTTGGTGCTAATTCTGATGACCAACAACAATCAAGTCTCCCATTACAAATGATCATCTCTCTTTTTTTTAAATCTCCTATTGTGTTTTTATTTGTAGAAACTTCATTTTAAAAGAAGAAAAAACTTGACCATGTTAGTCTTTAATGCCTTGGTCAGCACTTTTTCCAAGGGCTTGCTAGCATGTTAGTGATGAATTCTATAGAAATGGGAAAGGTGGTGTTGGCAAACCTTTTTCTTTTAAGAGGTGTGACCGACAAACTCCACTTCTTTGGAGTTTGCCTAGAATGGATGACACCTTAGAGAATTCCTGGCTGCCCAGACACAAATGTCTTTTCAACTAAAAAATAAACAAAATCTACAGTTGTGTTTTTTGGTGTATTTCTTATCCTTGGCCAGCGAAACAAAATATACCAAGTAAGCCTTTGAAATTATTTAGGCATACATGGTGTGTTCTGAAATCCCTCTGGTTCATCTTCTAAAAATCCCCCCCAAATGCTTTCCATTCGCCTTTGGTTTCTTACAGCCTAAACATACCACCCACCCATAGAGCAGAATGAAACACTTAGAACCACGACTGGTTCAAGGTGTGCAAGAAGTTTATTTCATAAATTTGTTTCCCCTGGTTGTTCAAAAGAAATAATTTCCAGGACAGCTTATAGAAGTAAAAATAATAACTTCATCTTAAAACAGAAATGAAAGAATAGCTAAAAACTTAAGCATGAAAATAGTCTCATCATAGTTGGGCAGCCCAATCTACTCAACTCCCTACGTGGCAATGTAGCTGTGCCAATGTGGTGGGTGGCCGCTATATCCCATGGGGGAGCTTTGGGCTTGGGAGGCCTCCTTGGGGTAAAGGAACATTTGTTCTCTTGCTCTGAGTTAAGCCAGGGTCTGGGTTAAGTAGGGTCTACTTGGATCTGCGCCGGGGTCAGAAGAACGAGGCCAGGAAAGTGGATAGGGTATTGACCACTGATGCGGCACTGCCATCAATACCACCTCCTTCCTGCTCCCCGATCAGCCCTCCTTCCTGCCCCATCTCCTCCCTGTTCCTCCCCAACCCATTCCACCCCCTCCCTGCCTCCCCCCTGCCCATTGCTTTAATTTACTAGTGCTGTTGGGTATTCCTGGTCTGCTGCTGCATGGCCCCAACCACTTGCCCCTTGTGGAAGCAGCCAGGCCAGACCAAATGGCTTGTCACATTGCGTGACAGCCGTGAAGGGCCTTACGCCACAGGAACAAATGTAAGGCCTGAATAGGATTGGGCTGTTAAAAACCTGGGAAAATAAAGAGATCTTTGCAGAACACCCTTAACTGGCAGCAACTGTTACCCTGTACATGCCTACTCTTGTCTAATCTTGGAAGCTAAGCAAGGTCAGGCCTGGTTAGTACTTGGATGGGAGACTGCCTGGGAATACCAGGTGCTATAGGCTTATACCATAGTCTTTCAAGACTGAAGGTTGCCAACCATTTTGTGCAGAACATCAGAGTAGGTGCCAAGCAAATCTCTCTGGAAAGGGCTTCTGCAGATTTGATACCACAATTGAAAGATGCTGTCCCCCGTCACAATCTGTCTCACTTCAGATGGCAGGAGCCTCAGGAGCAGGGTCTGGAAGTTGGCATTCCTTTGGGTATGTAGAAGGGATGGAAACTTGAGTCAGGTGACTCAGACTCGAGCTGCAAAAATGTGCATTTTTTGCTGACTCATGGACTCATGAGACATGCGCATGGAAGACTCAGCAAAAACACTTGAGTCAAGGGCCCCTTGACTTGGCACTCAACCCCATGCATGCAGACTTGAGTCTGTCTATGTCTGGGTGTGCTTACTTATTGTTTTCATGACGTGAAAAACTTTGTGGGGCCATCATTCAGACTGGGAGAGCAGCCGGGAGTTCCAGCCATGAGGCATGGAAAGGTTAATGTTTGCTTTTGCTTCTGGGGGGGGGGGGGAAGTGGGATTGAGCACTTTTCCTCATCTTTGATAGGAAGGAAGGAACCAATGATCATTGTGCAAAGGATGGGCGCCTGATATTTTCTTTGGTTGAGGGAGGGCAGAAGGAGCAGCCTAGGGTGTCCTTGCCTTATGATTGGCTGCAGAAGCCAAGGGAGGGGGATGGAGGTTTCTTCCCCTGGACAACTTAGGGGAGAAGGCGGGGGGGGGGGAGGCGGTTCTAAGCCATCCTGCAGAAATCCATGGCATGGCTCCAGCAGGCTCATAGAATGACCAGCCTTAACGGGACTACATCTGAGTAGAGCCACAAAGAAGTGAGTCGTCCTGGTAAGCCTCACAGCTGCTGCCCATGACCTTCCTCCTTCTTGCTGCTTCTGTCCCAACTCTCATGCAGTCCATTCCATCTCTCCCGTCTTGTTTACAGATGGGTGGGGACAGCAGGGATGTGTTTAAACTCCGACTCACACACACACACACACACCCTGGCAGCAGACCTGTTTTTTTCCATGTTGGGCTGCTTAAGGTTGGCTACTTGAATCGAGTCCTTTAAAGTTGTAAAAAGGTGACTCGGTGACTCAAAAAGTGCCCCCGTTATGACTCTTTTACGAGTCAAGTCACAGGGGGCGGTGACTCTAGACTTGACTCAAGTCAAGTCGCACTGCATTTGCCCATCCCTGGTATGCAGTTCCCAAGTTGTGGAGGTGAACAGCAGCAGTTTGGATTGGGCCAAGAAAAGAACAGGTAGCCAGTGGAGCAGTTTAAGTTACAACAACAAGTGGTTCCAACAATACTCCCAGTTAGCAACATTTTTTTAAAGCTTTAGATCAGTGGCTCTCAAACTTTTTAGCACCAGGACCCACTTTTTAGAATGTCGGGACCCAACGAAAGTGATGTCATTAACCTGGAAGTGATATCATGACCAGAAGTGACATCATCAAGCTGGAAAATTTTTAACACCCTCCATATGACAAAATCAAATCATATTAAGTAAGTAAATTCAAAGTTTATAGTAAGTATAAATTTAAAAATTCAACCCTCCTAAACCTCCCAAGCAGTTGCTGATCTGTTTTTTTTAAAAAATTCCCCAAACATCCCAAAGGCTGCAATCCTATGCACACTTACCCTGGAGTGAACCCCATTGACTAACATTGTTAAAAGCATATACATAGTAGCCTGTTGAAAGTACAGATCTGTAACATTTTCCCAAATGCAGTCACATTCTAAGCATCAAGTCTAATATATTAAAAATAAAATACACATTGAAATGAATGGGGACCGACTGGAAATTGTCTCATGACCCACCTAGTGGGTCCTGACCCACAATTTGAGAAACGCTGCTTTAGATCCATGGAGCCCCTTGGAAAAATCAGAGGACAGGTGGGACTTCGGTATCCACCAATTTGGTATTCACTGATTTGACTCACCACTAATACCAGGGTGCACCTTTAAATGCCTTGTAACAAGAAAAAAAACATCAAAATCCAATTTCACTCTGTTAAATAATTATAATTTCATTCCACTAGATTCCATTATTCACCCCATCTAGTGGCTGAATGTGGTATAACAGATGTCACAGGTAGTAGTAGTAGTAGTAGTAGTATTAGCATTATTATTATTAACAAAAATGCAATTATGGCCAACTTGAAATAAATGACTGGCATTTTTTTTTTTGTAAGAATCCATTTAAGGATGTTAGTACCCTTAATAGTACCTTTAAGTGAGCTTGAATTGAAAATATTCCCCTTTTATCCATGCACTCACTGACCAGGTGCTTAAAGGGGATTAGGGGTAATTTATAACAAATCTACTCTTTAAGTCAGTGGTGGCCAATTGACAGCCTGAAGTCTTCATCCTTCACATGGGTGTTGTCTTACTAGAAGAGAAACGGGGGGGGGGGGCACTATCTTTTGCCTGGCAGCTCTCAGGCTTCCTGTATTCTCTCCCCAGAATGCAATGAGAGAAAAAGCCAGAGGTCTCACAGGAATCCTCCAAGTTGTGAAGTCCCCACTGAGTGAGGCAGTAGCCCAAACACTGCAAAGCACAGAGTGAGGTGTTGCTTCAGACCTGATGAGTACTAGTGCTCTTGAAAACTCCACACTGGACAGGGCTGGCCCAAGACTTACTGGCACCAGAGGAAGAGTGCCAAATGCTGCCCTCCCTTAACTGGAGATGTGCCAGCTTTTGCTCCTCCCAGTCAGAGATCATGTAGCTCACCACTCTCCCCTCTTCTGCACATCCTCTTCAACTTCATTCTTCTTTTTCTTTATCCAATCCATGTGGCAGAAAGAGGAGTGGAGGCAAGTGGGTGGATGGAGGGATGTGCCCCAGACCAATCTGATGCCTGAGGCGACTGTCTCAGTCAACCTCATGGATGGGCCAGCCTTGACCCAGGGGAAGCAGAGCATGGGTGAGTCAAATGGGAGGGGTTTGGAGCCCTACCATCCTTTGAGGGGTGCCAGTCACTGTAGGAGCTTCCTTATTTTTTCAACTAGAAATCTCCTTGCTTCAAAAATAAGCTGCCATTCTTTAAGTTGATACTGGCATTCACAAATTCAGAAACTTGTATTTTGAAAAATGCATAAGTGGGGCAAATAGGTGCTTCAGAAGCAGGACCAGCACATTCCAGGGCCTGAGGCGACATGACAGATACATCTCTCCTTTTTTTACCTGATGATGTGCCAATCTCTGCTCCTCCTGCTCTCAGGACTGGAAAAGGAAGGTGGATGTGTGCAGGAGATCTCCTTCATACTTCCTCGTCCACTCCATACCTCTCTTCTTTTTCCAATTCAGGGAGCAAGAGGAGGAGATATAGTGGAAGCTAGTGGGATGCATACCCCCACCAATCTACTGCCTGAGGCAACCACTTCAGTCAGCCTCATGGATAGACCAGCCCTGCAGTCAGAACAGTTTTGTGTGAAATAACTTTCTCTTAGCACCCTTTAACCATCCAGCATTTTAAAATGTGGCAAATTGGACTTTTTCCTTCCACCTGTTCAATGCAGGTTTATGGATGAAGTCAGACTTCTAATCCATGTTATTGTATGCACAAAACCAGGAGGTGCACATTATTCTAGATACATTAATGAGCATGACATGACCCCTCAACTGCATGTTGTATGTACTACAGCCCTCAACAGGCTACAGTACACCATCCCTTTTTCATGGAGCATATGACCCAGTTGAATTCTATGACTGTCTACTCAGAAGTAAGTCCCATGGAATTAAGTGGAACATATTCCCAGAAAAGTGTGCATAGGATTGCAGCCTCTCTCAGTCAACACTGCTTAGTTATCCTTTCATGGACTTTACACACTGTCATTTTGAAAATCCCAGTCTTTTAAATGTGGTTTATACTGAGGCGAACAGAAGAATCTGATCCATAGTAGTTATTATTATGTGAAAGGGAATAATAATGTTTTATACCAGTATTTCTCAACATTTGTCCTCCACTGTACCACTTCATGTGGTCCACCTTTTCGAAGTACCACCGAAAGTAACTGGCGATGACATCATTACCAGTTACTTCTGGGTTGGGAAGCCAGATGCAACGGAACAAACCCCAGTAAAGGCTTAGGGTGGACAGGAGGGCTTTTTTGAGTGCAGAAAAGCATGTTTTGGAGCCTCCTACCACTGTTAGTTGTGTTGTGTTCGTTGTGTCTTACTGCCAGGAGGCAGGTTTCCAGACTGTCCACTCAGATGTAAGTCCCATGGAATTCAGTGGGACTTATTCCCAGAAAAGTGTGCATAGGATTGCAGTCTCTATAATTCAATACTGCCTTAGTTATCCTTTCATGGCCTTTACGCACTGTCATGTTGACAATCCCTGCCTTTTTAATGTGGCTTAGGTACCACCAGACACCGTGTCAAGTGCACTGATGAGAAGCACTGTTTTATACTTTCCTTAGGTGTGTTTGTTGGAAGGAGATAAAATGTATCCTCTGTCTTTGTGCTTTAGACTTCAATCCTATACGGCAGGAGTGTTTAACATAAGGCATAGTGTCTGAGTGCTGCCCCCAGAAGCAATTTATCTGCTCCCCATTTTAAATAGGCTCTCCTAGTATGATACTTGGGCTCCCAAATATCTTGAGAATAAGAGTTGCACATTTTCTCTTCTGTCGTTTGCAGCTGATGAGTTTCTGTGTGGGAACAAAGTGCTTATTTCTGGCCATCATTTGCTTAGTGATGTCACTTTCTGCTTAATGATGTCATTTTCAGATTAATGACGGTCACTTTCCGCTTGATTGTGTCACTTTCTGATAAATGAAAGCACTTTCTTCTTAGTGATTCTGCTTAATGATGTCACTTTCTGCTTAATGATGCCACTTGCTGCTTAATGATGTCACTTTCTGCTTGATGATGTCACCTTCTACTTGATGACATCACTTCCTGCCCTCAGCAGGCACGATGAATGCTAACATGAGCCCTCTGTATGAAACCAGTTTGACATCCCTGACACACTGTACACACCTCTATGGGCATGTCAGCCCCTTTGAACACAATGGGACTTCTCTCTGACTAGCCATGAATTGGGCTTCTTGACCTAACTCTGGTCGCCCCATTGCATTGTGGGCTAGGAAAGGGGAGACTGGCATCAACAGCACAGACTGTTATTACCCCGTGGGGGATAAACGAGAAGAGGAGTGGGCGGAGCCAACTCCCTGAGCAGCCCCGCCTCTGAGACCTTAGGCAGCTCCTGATTGGCCAGAAGAAAAATGGCGGCGCGAGGGCGGGGAAAGGAGGAGAGAAAAAAGGAATGCGCGTCAGGGCGCGCGCGCTTGTATGCGTTTCTATTCCCCTCCCGCGCGGGGGGGGGGTGCGCGCGCGTGCGCGCGGCGACGGCTGTGACGTAGCAGAGGGGAAGTGGGCGCGGCCGTTTGGAATTTTGGCGCGAGCGCCGCCGTTGAGACTTCTCGGGCGCTGGGCGCGCTCGCGCCACGGAGAGGGGAGGAAAAAGCGGGAGACCTGGCTGAGGGGGGAAGGAGCCCGCTACATCCGGGAACTCGGGAGGTACTGGCTGAGCTGAGGGGGGCGAGTGAAGCCTCGCCCTGAGCTTCTTCGGGCCCAGAGCGGAAGGGACTGGGAAAGAGGCGAGGCTCGGCCCCAGTGAGGCTGCGGGTGACAAGCCTGGGGGGCGGCTTGTGAGGTTGGCCGTGCTCTTGTCAGCCTTGGGGGGAGGGGTGCACACTCACCGCAGTGCAACTTGGGAATGCACAGCCAACTGCTGTGGCTATTGGGGTGTAGCCTCCCCTTTCCCTCCCCTTTCCAGGGGATTTCAGTTCCCCCATGGGGGGGAGTGTATCCTCTCTCCCTCCCCAGGCCAAGTCTGCTTGTTCCTCTCCCCTTGACATGTGTGTGCGTCCCTCCCCACCCTCCCCTTGACATGTGTCAGCTCCATTGAGTTTTGATGTGTGCTGCTGCAGATGGTTTTGCAAAGGGGGATTACTCAAACTCCCAAAGGACATTTCTTCAGTTTTAAAATTCATTCATTCATTTATATTTTGATACCTACTTCACCAAAGGGGTTCAGTGTGGGGTGTGTGGTTCTTCTGTTCAGCTCCCCCCCCCCACTGATTAATCCTAATCACAACAACCTGACTGACAAGAGTGCCTGACTGAACCTGAGTTTCAGGTTCTTGAGCTCAGATCTTCTTCCCATCTACAGTCTGATATTCCTTCCCAACCTGAGGTCTGTGGAAGACCTTGAGAGGTGGTCCATGAGGTCTCAGGGGGGAAAAAAATAATCTTTGATCACTTCTCGCCAAGCACCCAATCTCCCACGGACCACCAAAGAGGGAGGAGAATGGACTGCCCACAGCCATGGAAGTGTCAGCTGTGGCTGTGGGTGATCCATTCTCCTCCCTCTTTGGTGGTCCATGAGGAGATGAACCACCAGGAAAGGCAGAGACGAGACCACTTCTTGCCTCAGTGGTTTCGGGCTCATAAAGGTTGGGAACCACTGTCTAACCACTCTCAGATGTCCCACAATAACAAGTAACAAGGATAGCTTAAATGGAATCTCCTAGAGGCCTCTGATTCTAGGGACAGATAACAGGGGAGGGGGGCCTCATCTTCATGATCTGCTGGTGAATTCTGCAAATAACCACTTCAAGAGTAAACAGCTACACTGCGGGGGGGGGGGAGATAACTTTCAGCATGAAATTGGCAGAAGAGGAAAATGTCAAAAACTCTCTTGTTGCATGTCTTGCTCTCATGCCAAATAGGTGCCCATGCAGCTGTTTCGAGGCTTAAAGGGACCATTTGCAGTCCATTTCCTGCTTTGAGTCTACCTGTCAAAGCTGGTTTTAGGGTAATGTATAGTTTGGTTGGAAATAAAATACTTGGCTAGTTAGACTTTGGAACTGATCTCACAAGGCTTCTCTTATGTTCTTAGTATTGGCTTGCAATCAGATAAAGCTGTGAAAATGCTTCCTCTGCCCTGGGTTGTTGTGAAGATAAAAGGCACAATCCCATATGTGCAGCTCTGAGCTTATTGGTCAAAGAGTGGACTAGAAATGTTGTAATAATTTTTGTTTTATGCCTTATTTATTTAGAAGAATTACAGTGCAATCTTTTGCACCTGTACTGAGAAATAAGCCTAAAACTGCTGCCTTATACACACTTACCTGGGAGCAGATCTCCCTGGATTTCTGAGTAGAGGTAGTGTTAGACTCTGCTTTTCACAGATAATTGTGTTTATGACAAATAGCTTAAATTGAAAGTTCTTTCTATCTTCCTTTTGGTGCTCCTTTTAGTGTTTCTTCTTTCTTTGACTCTGTTGGCAGCCTTGCTTGTTTTGTTTGCTTGCCTAGGTTCAGATTTAAGACTTATCAGTTTCATTTGAATGTCACATGGTTTGTAAAGAATAACTAAGGCCATTAGAAACTCTTATCACTGGTACTGATGGCTCCAGGACAGTTGCAGCAGACAGCTGAAATGCATTCTTACTTCAAATGCTTTCCAAATGGCCTGTGTCTGGAGATAGCAGTCCACAGAGCATTGATCTTCTAAAATGAAATACTTGTGGCTGGTTGGAGGACTGGATAGTCAGCACAGTTCTTGAAACTACTGCAAAACAAGAAACTAAAGGACAGAAATAGAAAAACAGTAAAAGCTTGCTTGTGCCCGGAGTTGGAAGCTAGCAAAAAAGAGCACTATGGTGGCACTAAAAATGCCCTTTTGGAATCAGTGCATCATGTCTAAATACGTCTGTTGGGTAGAGCAAATGAGATATTATTTTTAATCCAGGGTATGCTATTGGTCTGTGTGGTTATTCCCTAATCTTACAAAAGGGGAAATTCGCACAATTTCATGTGTGGGACAAACTCACCTGCAGCTCATGCCAAGATGCATTTTCCATACCATTTGTCTATTCAGCGATTTAGATTGACACTCATTCAGGGAATCAGCCTGAAAATACTTCTGTTATGCTGTCTCTCTTTCTCTGTCTCCGCCCAGCTCCAGAAATGGAAGTCATTAAAGTCCTTAGTGAGCCAATACCTATGACTCACTGCTTTCTTGATGTGCAGGTTTTGTAATAGGTTCCTGTGTAATTCTGATTTTTAAGAGTTTTGCTTTCTCCTTGTAGGACCCCCCTGTAGTGAAGTCCAGATATGCCAGTACCCCTTGACTGCGCAGGGGCCGAGTCCCAGCTGAGCCACACTCCTCTCCCAGTGCCTGCCTTCTTTCGGGAAGCAGAATGCAGCTTCTCAGTCAAGAGGTCCCGTCGGCCGCTCAGCTACTCTCTCCCTCCACGGCCACGCCACAAGAACACATTCACTGTGAGCCGAATTTTTTCTGACCGCCGGCTACAGCCATGGACCCATCTTCAACCCCGCAGTGTTTCCTTCCATGATGCACAGAACCAGCAGCCACCCCTCCATAGTCATTTGTATGATGCATCCAAAAGAGAGCTGTTTTTCAGGCAGTGCTTTCAGCAGTTGAGCTGTCTGGGGCGGGGATCTTTTGGTGAAGTGTACAAGGTAAGACAGTGGCAGAGGGACCACCAGTACTTTGATGCAAGACATTGTGCTCGGGGCTGAGTTCTTGCAGGACTCAGGAAAGGCTGTTGTGGAAGCAGTGAAAAAAGGCATATGAAAAGGCAAGGCTTCATTGAACTCTGGGGACTGCAAGTTGGGGAGAGGCTGAGAGTTTTCCCACATATATGGTACATAGAATGTGGTAGACTCGTGCCTTTTGTTAAAAATATAAAAGTTACAGAAATGTTTGAAAACATCCATATAGTACTTGAAGAATACTTATTGGTTGAGGTTTAGCATTAGCTTATGTATCCTAATAGGGTACGTGTGTCTCATGTATTTGAGAATAAAGCCCTCATCAGATGACATGAAATATGTGAAGTGTCTGGGAAAGGGGCATCATGCCTGCTGCCCTCATTCCTGATTTTCACATGTTGACTGAGACTTCTGCACAGAACCTGGCATTCCATTTCAGTGTTACTTAGTCACACTTTTTTCTGTTTTCTGAATAGGGCTGTCATTTCAAATAAGCAAATTTGCGCTGATCAATTTGTATAACTTATTATGTGCAGAATAACATTTGATTGACAAATTCAGGATAAACAAAAGTACTTCTTTAGACAACACAGTTGTGTGTGTTTGCTTTTATTATTTCTACACTGCAATTGTTTTGTATTTTATACTTAGTTTTAATTTTACTGTACTGGCAGTGCCTTTGAAAGACAGGATTAGGGGCAAGAGAGCTTGGACTTAAGGCAAAACAATTTATAAAGGAATTTTCCCCTATAAGAAATAATATAAACAGGGATTAATGAGGACCATCTGTGTGTCCATGCCCTACATTGGACTTAAAGAGAGGAAATTTTGCCCATAGGACGCAATGGAATAAGGAAGGCATAGGGACTATAGTGAGTGTTACACAATCCTGAACACACATTAACCAGTGTGCCTGAACACTGTTGCCTGAACACACATTAACCATTGTTCAGGAACGGCAATCCTGAACACACATTAACCATTGGCGGGGAGGGGGGTCTGTCCATGACATAAGTTGAATACTTCTTGACAGGCAGGCAGGGAGTTTGCAAAGTGCCCATTTGCCGTCTCCCCCAGTCTGCTGCTTCCACAGAGCCTGGACCAGCTCCATTCTCTTCTTGCACGGTACTGTGCAAGAGGAGTATGAGAAGGGCATTGTTTACACTGACCATTCAACAAAACAGCAGTAATGATGTTGTACACTAAGGGGGAGTGGCAAGTGAAGCAGGCAGGAGTTGGGGGTTCTTTCCCTTAGTGCCTAGTGCAGCCATCACCACTTTCTTTTAATTGTCACAGAGGGGATTCTGGGCTCCCAGCATTCCTTCCACTGGAAGCCAAGGATGGGGAAGGTTTACCTCACTCTCTTGGCAACCTCTACTTTTGCCTCCTCTAATGGCTTATGGAGAGAATGCTGGGATTTCCAAATTTGGGAAAATTAGAATGCCCAGATTTCCTCCATGGCCATTAGAGGAAGTGATGGCAGCAGCATTGGATTCTGATGGGAAGAGGAAGTAAAGCAAGTAGGGGTTACAGGGCCTTTGAGCGCAATCCAGAGGTGTCTTTGAGCCGACGCAAGTCCCTTGCGCCGGCCCATGAGGGTCACGAACGTGCCATAAGGCACGTTTGCACCTCCTCAAGAGGAAGCCAGGTTGGTGGTCCGAGAAGCGCTGTTCTGCGGAGGCTGATGCCAGCTTCCACACCGGCTTCCTCTTCAACTCTTGCGCTGTCCTAGCTGGGCAAGGACAAAAGGGAGGCGGGAGACAGCGATTCCTGGGTGGGGGGAGGGCAGGCAGTGGGCAGCCCTGGGAGCAGGCGGTGAGCGGGAAGCAGGGCTGGGATCCAGCAGTTATGCCTGATCCCAACCCCAGGGAGAGCTGCTCCACTCTCCTCTGACTTGTGTCACCTCAAGAGGTGGCACAAGTCTGAGGAGACCCATAGGGACCAGCAGGGGGGTAAGGGAGAAAGTTTCCCCTTGCCTCTAGCTCAGCTGCTTTTGGCCACAAACCTGCACTGGATACAGTGCAAGCCATCTAGCGCAGGGTGGGATTGTGTCCTTCCTCTCTTAGCATCTAATGTCAGTGCCAGTGGCTGAAACCTCCCCTAATTGTTGGCAAAGGGAATCCTGGGAGTCCAACATTCCCTCTATGGCCATTAGAGGAAATGGGAGCAGTGTTGAATACTGAAGAAGAGAAGTAAGTTCAGGGGGCAGGGATCAGACTTATGACCAGGTTCCAATGGGGTCTTATGCCTCTAAGTACCAGCCACTCAGGCAAACCATCAAGAGGAGTTGCCTTTGCTCTGCTTGTGGGTTTCTGGAAAGCATCGGACTAGCCACCATGGAAAATGGAATGCTGGACTAGATGGAGGCTTGGTCTGATCCTGCAGGATTGTTTCTGTGTTTTGAGGTTAATTTTTTATTGCAAAACTTGAGTTTCCAGTTGTCTGTCCCAAATACTTCTCTTGTAAAATAGTGTGGTATACAGTCTTGAATACTCAGTCCTTGGTGTTTGTGTTTATATGCTCTTAATGTTGGCTTTCTCAGCAGTGTTCAGAATGTGTCAAATTAGAAGTAGCATGCATTTTCATAGTTTCATCATAATTGTCACAATGCAACATGAGCATAATTTCTTGGTACAGAATCTGGTTCTTCATGGAACAATATGCTTTTGGCCATAGCTGGTGTGCTAGGACACCTGGGTACTGTCCCTGAATAAAATCCTCTTCTTTTGAATGGTCAGGAGCCTTTTTCAGTGTATGAGGTTTTTACAGTTATTTCATCTCTTACAGGTGCGCTGTAAGGAGGATGGGCAGTTGTATGCAATAAAGCGCTCTGTGGAACCATTCCGGGGCGAGGGTGACAGACAGCGAAAATTGGCCGAAGTGCGCAAGCATGAACGTGTGGGACACCATCCCAACTGTGTGAGCTTCGTGCAGGCCTGGGAAGAGCGTGGGCAACTCTATATTCAGACAGAATTGTGCCCAGGCAACCTGCTGCAATACTGTGAAGAATATGGGCCACTGCCTGAATGGCAGGTGCGGGCCTTCCTCTGGGACCTGTTACAAGGACTGTGCCACTTGCACAACCGCAACCTTTTGCACATGGATGTCAAGCCAGCCAACATTTTCCTCTCATCCAGTAATGTCTGCAAACTGGGTGACTTTGGGCTCATGCTGGAGCTGGACTCTGGGGATCTGAATGATGCCCAAGAAGGGGATCCCCGCTACATGGCCCCTGAGTTGCTGTGTGGAGAGTACACAAAGGCTGCAGACATCTTCAGGTGTGTGGGTGAGATGGGAAGGAGGGGGGCTAAGATAGTTGCCTATCTGAGGCAACTATTGTATCAGCCTCTCGCTTCTCAGTTATCGTTTTCTACTCATAATTTAACTGGTAGAGGATTTTAGAAATTGGGGTTACTACTTAGTATTGCTATATTACTTCTGCTTATCGTTGTGTTTTGGTCCTCTCAGCCTCGGCATAACCATCCTGGAGATTGCCTGTAATATGGAGCTTCCCAATGGAGGGGAAGGCTGGCAGCAACTGCGGCAGGGCTACTTGCCCCCTGAGTTCACTTCAGGTGAGCAGGAGCAAAAGGGACAACTCTGTGTATGAACATGCCAGAGCTGGGACTCTGACACCATTCCCCTTTGGCAGCAAATAGATTGAAAAACAACTAAAAAATCCAGTGGTGGGGGGGGGGGCGGGAGAGCATGCTGCTGGTATGGGGGATTCAGCATGCTGCAGAAGACAAGGTGGACACCTGTTTTTTTCCAGGTCTCTCTGCTGAGCTGCAGAATCTCCTAGCTGCCATGTTGGAACCCAGCCATCACCTCCGACCCTCAGTGGAGATACTGCTTTGTTCCAGTCTCATGCAGAAGACTGAGAGGTGGCGGAAGCTGATGCTGCTGGCCCAGACTGGGATCCAGCAAGGAGTTTCCATGTGTCAGGTGAGCATGGGCCTTGCTAGAGACCACCAAAGTATAAGTCTACAGCTCCTCTTGAGTGTACTGTAAGTAATCCCTTTCCTTGAACTGTGCCAATACCTTGCAGTTTGTCTCTGTTGTCCAAATCATGGCTTCTTCCTGACACAAATATCTACTAATTTTCTTGTGAATTGTACTGAGCTTGTTCCATGTGTTGCTGAGCATCAGTGCCTAAGCCTGTCATGTTTCTGTTGGTGACATACTGCCTGCCTTGGGGTTTGCTTCTGTTTTGTGTGAGATTCTCTACTGAGAGCCAGTGATTAACACCAGTGTGCTCACCGTGTGGCACTGGAACCTCACTTTGGTGTCTCATCCTTTTTCCTCTCCCCTCTCTGCTACTAATGGGGGAAAGATCCCAGGAAAGAACTATGGTCCCATTGCCACAGTTGGGATGGTTCCACCCTCCCTGCTACTTCTTAGTATGTGCTTCTTTCTTCTCATTCACTCCAGACCCTCCTCAGGTTCATGCAGTGGCTTTGGGGAGCTGTGTGCAGCCCGGCTCAGTGGCTGTTGTTCTGGCATCAGAGTGCACCGGTCACACCCCCATGTTCACCTTTCCTCCTTCCCCTGGAAGACAGCAGCCTCACCAGTGACTGGGGTGAGGAGGAAGAAAATGATGAGGAGAGCTTTGGTGAAGATGTACTTGACCTAATGGGGACAGCTGAGTGTCACAATCACACTTGCCCTGTGGAGCTACAGTCTCTAGACAAGTAAGTGGTTCAAAGTTGGAGAAGGTGGCGGAACCCTTAGGCAGTTGGGAAATGCAATGAACTAGAGAACAAGTAATCCATACTTGCAGAGACAGGAAGCTGTAAGTGTACTTTTCCATTGCCCTGCCTGCATCCATTGTGTAATATATCATAAACAGAAAGAAAGCGTGAATAAGGTGCCCCACACTGCAGGTGGCTGTGTAACATAGATTGTGTAACAAAACAATCCAGGTGCCTAAAAGAACTAAGCTGTTGGAGAAGACTAATCTACATGCCTTCTTGACTCCACCTCCCCAGCAGGCCCCACTTGATACCAATTTATGATATTAATAACTCTGTTCTGAATGTGAATATTTTTGCTTATTTATGTGACTGCTTCAGAATTCTTACCCCTAATTCTTAGGATTCTTGGTGATCTTCAATCTGTACTAATGGGATAACTTTTAGTTTTCTGTCCTGAACTGACTAAGCCCTCCTAATTTCCTTTCATAAGATTAATTGCCTGTCCCTGATAAGTGAAGCTGCTCTTCTTTGCAGCTAGAATGGAGAGAACAGTTCTTGGTACATATCTCAGGGGTGAGGTGGGGGTGCAGATTCTGAAAAGGGGTGGGCAAATTGACAAGCAGGTTTCCCTTATTAAAGATGGGATGTGGAGGCTTCTTGATGTCTGCATACATGTGTGCACGCATAATATAGAAAGCAAATTTGAGTGGTCTACCACATTCTCCAACATGCTTCTGAATTTTGTCTGGCTCTTAGCCCCATGAGACTAGAAGTGATGGTTTGCAAGTACAGATATCTCAAAGTGGTTGGTTCACTTCCAGACTGCCTGCTTCACCGCTCTTGAACATACATCCAGGTGTGGGAAGCACCTCCACCCCGAGGCATCCCTCACCACAACAAACTAGTGACAGGAAAAACAGGTAAGCTGTTGGGCAGGGATTAGATGTAGGGGAGATTGCCACTCAGTTCCTGGATGTTTTTCCCACAGTTCAGCAGTGTGTAAGCTGAAGAATGAAAGTTATGTCCAGACTTGCTTATGACTCATCCCTATGCAACAATTATTCAGTGGCTAATTTCTTCTCTTTATAACTCATCCACTTGGATACTGTAGTGCCCAGAGCAAATCTTGAGGCTCTGCCAGACTTGATTGCTGCAAAATGGTTCTTGCTGGGTTGCCTTGTTCATTGCTGAGCATTGCTATCTCAGTAGGAGAATCTGGTGGGACCAAGCTGAATTTTATCACCCATCTTTTTTGTCTGTCACAGGTCACTGACACTCCAAGGCAGCCCCAGTCTCAGCCACATCAGCTCAGAGTCCACCAATGGCAGCTCAACTTATTTAAACTTGTTGCCTGTGAGCAGCCTGCGCCGCACACTAACTTATGATGAGGACAATGATGATCAGGAGGAGGAAGATGAATGGGAAGCAGTTGGTCCCCAATGCTCAAATCACTGCTCCACTTTTGAGCCGAAAAACCTGCTGAGCATGTTTGAGGACTCCATGGCATCTGAGCAAAAGTGCCAGAGCTGATGTAAACTTCATGTCTTTACTTACTGGTTTGCTTTGGTGCAGATGGGTGAACAGAGGGGCCCTTCCCAGAGATATTTTCACATTCATGTTCAATACATTCAGAGAGAATGGGGCTCTGCAGTGTGGTGCTAAAGCTGGTAAAGGGGAGGCAGGACCTTTAGGGATTCTTCTCCGTGCATATGTCCTCTGAGACCCAGTTATGATGCAGTCTTGCTTTCCGGTGTTTAGATGATATATACATACACAGTACAGTATTTGCTGCTAGGCAGTGAAGAATGTATTGTCTGAGGGATAAGGGGGAATCCCTCTTTTATAATGGGATGAGGGTGAATTAATAATACACAAGTTTACTTTTTAAGTTTTATGTCCCTCTTGTTTGTATGCCAGGAATGTGCTACCATTTGAGGGAACTGGGGCTTGGGAAATGGGAGCTATTAAGTTTCTCTCCATTCTGGAGTTTTAGAAAGGTGGCAGCTGTAAGACTTGATAATAAAAGCATTTTGAAATTTCCTTTTGGATATTGTGTTCCCTCATTAGGTGTGACTTTGACTGCAGCCAAAGTTAGAGTTCGGTATAGATAAAAAGACCGTGAGAGAGAGTTATGTAAAATGGAACTAAAGTTGTGAAATGAGGCAAGCCAGAGCCTGCAGTCTCACTATGGGGAGAAATTAACAAATGATTGCTGTCTTTTTTTGTTTTAAGTACAGGCTGTGCTTTGGAGGGGTGTCTGGCTGAAGCAAATACTGTCTATGAACTGGACACCTTTTCTTCCCAATAAAACTCTTTGAAGCCAACCCTTGTAAGGCTGTCGGTATACAGTGTGAGTCCCAATCATAAGATATTTTGTAGTGAAGCATATCTCATGTAGCCCAAATAGGGGGAGAAGGAAGCAAGTAGTGAAGGGGAAAGAAATATTATGATTGTAGATAAACTACTTGGTAACAACAATTTAATCAAAAACACTTGTGCATTTCTTGGGGCTTCTTCAACTTCTTCAACTTGCTTTGCCTTGTACTTCACTGAGTAATATTTTGACTAAGGCCACAATCCTATGGGAGCAATATCAACTGAACTCAGTGGAACTTACTTCCAAAGAAACATTCATAGGATTGGGCTGTATCTGTCCTACTCTTTTGCTTGGAGCTAGAACACCAGATAATTATGTTTGCCTAAACAATGAAAATCAATGTGGTTAAGTGGATTTTTTAACTCTGACTTGTTTAATCAGTGTGACTTTGGCGCAATCCTAACCCACTTTCCAGCACCCACATAAGGGCAATGCAGCCCCTAGGTAAGGAAACAAACATTCCCTTACCTTGAGGAGGCCTCTGAGTGCCCTCCAACCGCAGAATGCAGTACACGTCCCATTGGCACAGCTATGCCAATACTGGAAAGTGGTTAGGATTTGAGCCTCAGTTTACTAAGAATTTCAGCCCTCCTAAATACAGATCATCCTGGTACAGAAAGACCTGTCTTCCTTCCACAGTTCATAAGATCAAGGTAGGAGTGACCTAAAAGCTTTATTTAACCCTAACTGTTTGTAGTCTATTGCATCTATGCTGTAGCAGGAACCGGGGTGTTAAATGTCTACAAAATCCTGTGCTTCAGCTTCTGAATGGTGACATGGGCATTTATGGCTAGCTAAAAAGACTTTCTGTGGTCAGTGGTAGGATTAACTGAATCCTAGTCAGAAAGGACAGGGAGACATTCACTGGCTGTCAGGTTTTTGAAGCATTAAGGAAACTTAGGATACCCTCTAATACTTAATGTTTGTATAGTACTTTTAAGAGCTTCACATGTATTGTCTTGGAATCTTTCCAACAGCCCTTTAAGGCCAGTAATATCCACATAAAGGTAGATGGCTGAAAGCGTGGCTTGCCTAAGACCGGCTAGCAAATCGTAGCAAAGGTGAGCATCAAACCAGACTTCCTTTCTTGTGACTCATTCTTTTAGCCAGTGTACTATACTTGCTTACAGTATTTAGTGCTTATTAATATGTCCCACCAAAAGCAATGAAATTGACCTGAACATTATAATTCTGTTGATTTCAATAATAGCCAACTAGTACTGAACTGTACTGCGAGCATGTTTTCAGTCTTGAGTTAAAGCTTTTTTAAAAAGGAGTGAAAAATACCCCTGACTAATAACTTAAAGCATGATTGTTAGAACTTTAAAAGCTTTACCTACTGACTCCCATTTCCAGTAAGCATTCTGGGCTAAGAGCCCTTGTCTCTCAAGACCTAACCTCTTAATTTGAAAGTGCTGGCTTGAAAACATAAGTATCCTCTACCATGCTGCCACAGCACCCCACTCTATACAGGAGAGGTTGTGATAACATTTGGGGGCATTTCATAACTAGAAAGATATAGGGCCAGAAGCAGACAGACCTTCAAAATAAATCATACCACTTAAGAGAGGGCAGGAAAAAGCTGATATCCTTCCTTGGGCATCTTTTTTATTATAAGAAGTCCAGACCTGTCATCTGCTCAACATGGGGTTCTGGACCATAAGCACCTACAGGTTCCCTCTCCTCTCCTACTTGGAGTCCATTTATTTTTATTTGGTGCCTTGCTCTTTTTTATTTTGAAGAGATATGTGGCTTCCTCACAAAGAAGCTGCGAACATTACCATGTCCGCCTACCCTGAGATTACAAGAGACAAGACTGAGTTTGGAGCAGGCAAAGCTTGAATCCAAAATAGAGGATGAGGAAACAGACACTTTACACTCCTATGTGGGAAGTTGATGCTAGATTTTCCTGCATGTTAAACCTCTTCAGGACCCTCCATGCATTTGCAAAAGACAACCTCTGACAAAGAGGCACTCTGGAATCTCCCCATTGAGGCACAAGACCTAACAAGTCTGCCCCATGCTTTGCTTATCAGCATGTTTTGTCTGATTAGTTCCAGGCTTGGGCCTAGCAGTTGAGTTACCAGCTGTAAACATTACTGAAATTCAAGCTGGACATGTAGTTAAATGCATCTTTCCCTGTTATACATATATATATATACATTTTTTTTAACCCAAAGCATCATAAGGCAGTTCCAAGTTGAAACAGAAAAACAAGGAAAAGGCCTGCCTAACCCTTTCTTCTGTTTGCTCCAAGTCATAGCCTACCAGCCTCCTGTCAGCCGAAAGACAAACACAACTACAGGGTGAGTCTCATCTAGCCCCAAATCAGAATAAAATCCACAGACTTGATTTACTACACTGAAAACCTGATCATCAGTCTGGATCTCTAGAACAGATTTTAACTATTTTCACACATGCTCTGTTGCTCAGTTACTTATACAAGTATGGATTATGATTCAGCTCTAGGTGATGCTGCATAGAAAATATAGAATCCCTGCTGCGATGGGCGGAATCTCTTCCAAATGTGGCTTTGTAAAAGCCACTTCATCATAATCTAGGTTAACACATTTGTTAAAATATTTCTTTATTTACAAGGGCCATCAAATATGGATTGGGATGTGGATTTTCATTTACTATTTTAGGTGCATTCCTGTGAGGCTAGACCCCTCCCCTCTAAAATGGTGGACTGAGAATCCCCTTATTAAAAATGAGAATAAACTCCAAATTAAAAAATATTTGCTTTGTTAGATAATCCCACAACCCTTGTTTAGTCAGATTTTGAAGAGAGCAGGGGAACATGCTGACCAACAGAACAAAATCAATCTTGAGTTCTGTACAGGAGGACTAGCGGTGGCAGTGAAACTTTTTTTGCTTAACCCCTTTTTGCCACGCCTTTACGGGCAGCAGTGGCTCCAACAGCTCTTGTATAATTTATAGCTCTCCTCAGCACCCAGCTCCTGTTAGCTGTTAGTTTTTCCCTCTAGAATGCATCTGGAAATGACCCTGCTAGGTCAATGACCCCAATTAGGAATGGACAGGATCTGGCTGCTGGGAAAACTACTGCTATCTATAGATCCATGGCAAATACGGTGTTGAGCAAAGAAAAAGGTCCTGTTGCATCAATGAAGGTAAACTCCACCCATCCCAAGCTCTCAATTTAAAGGTTTGGGCAAATGCAAGAATTCTTCCTTTCCCCCCCTCACCTTATGTAAGCCTCTTAGCTACTCATAAAACTGTTATTCTTCAATCACTAGAGCTTTACCACACATGGAACAGCACCTTTGGATCCACTATACTTAGATACTGGCCTCACTTGTGCTAATTAGGGTTAACAACTGAAGACTGCTAGGCCAAATTGAGGCCCCAGAGTGTAGTGCTGGCTGGTCCCCACAGGTATAATGTGAAGAGAGTTGCTAAAAGGCCACTTTGGGGCTTGGCCTTTTGTTCCTATGTTGTCAAAACATCCCTAGGAATCTAGTTGCTGACCAGGGGCCTAAATGAAAGTTTTGACTATTTTCAGAGTCACAAATGGGAATGAATTGGGAAATCCACACAAATGGAATTCAACCAAGACCAACTGAAACCAGTTAAAGAGGCTAGTGAAGAAAGTGAACTGAAATTTGAGAAAAAGCCTCCTGCCCAGCAAAGAACAGTAAGAAAGGAGGAAAGAAGATAGCTGCTGGCTGTAGTTGAATTGAAAGTTCTTCTGAGAACATACTAAACTAAGCTGCAGAAAACCCCTTAGTTGGGCTGTAGGAGATGTATTGTTGGGGAAGGAGTAGAATGTTTTGGGGAAAAAGGTGGGAGGGGGCACTCAACCCAAAAATGAACACATTCGGGATTGACTTTCAAACCTCTCTACCCGGGAGAGAATGGGAAATTGAGGCATGCTGCAATGGAGCCAGCTAGAAACCTGAAGTCCTGAACTTCCATCCTTCCACCCCAATCCAATTTGAAGGCCCCTAATTGTCCCTGTAGGTGGTGGTGGTGGGGGGGGGAGACAGCTGGTTTAGTGATCTAAGTCATTTCAGAGCAAAGGATGTATACAGAGCATTCCTTCCCCAATGGACTAGCTAGCTGTATCTCTATTCCACAAAAATCCTCATCACTGTTCAGTGCAGCAAACTTTGATACCCAGGTGTCTAACCAGCCCTTTTAAAAAATAAAAAAGTATTGCATGGTGTCTGAAAGATACCTGGATAAAAAGTCTTATTTAAATAACCATCTGTTTCTATAAAGCAGAAAAGCTGTATCCAAAACAAGCATCTTCTAGAGAACCCTTTTGTCAACCCAGTGCATATTTCACCTCAAAAACAGGTGAAAAAGATGTCCAATCAATGGTACTCTTCCTGGGCCACTGCCAAAACCAATGGAAAACTAGCTCTGATATCAGGGGAAGGCCTACAGCCTAAGAGGGCTTCAACTAACAGAGAACTTCCACCAGTGCAGTGCATAACCTCCCATAGCTTACAAGAGTGTAAGTCAGCAGGGCAGACCACTGGTTAACCAATAAAAGTTTCCCCACCCACTCCATCTCATCAGTGGTAATTTGGAAAAACACCACCACAAGCTGCTTCAGAAGCACCTCAACCAATGGAAATCCATTGTTGTAGGCCTAGAGATATCCAAATCCTATAGGTTTTGATCCATGAGTACTCAACCACTGGGGCACTCATAACCCCAGGAACTTTGTTCTCAGCAGTATCTGCTCAGAAGATGTACACGTGTCCTTCATTCTCCATTTCAGCCCTTGTAGAAGAGACTTTGAACAATGAAAATTTATAGCCCACACTTCAGAAGCCTCCCACCTAGCAGTGGGCTTCTTCTAGGGAAAGTAGCGGGCACAAAAACAGTGTGGTCATTCCATTGGGCAGGCATAATTGGCGATCCATTGTAGATCGGCCACTACACCCCAGTGGAGATAAAGAATGCTGACCACCACCAGCACGTGCATAATCTGATGGCTGTTGAACCAGTAGTCAAAGCGGCCCGGCTTCCAGCGCTCGGGAACCCGTGAGATGTTGATGACACCCCCAAGGAGGGCCAAACCATCCATTATGAGGTATGAGCGCAGAGAGGAAGGATGGCCAGTGCCCAGTCCCACCCATCGTAGGTAGAAGAAGAAGAATCGGAAGAGGGCCTGCCAAGCAAAAGACCGTAGGCGGCAAACACTGGAGCGGGCAGTCACTGCGCAAAAGATGGCATAGCTTGACAGGCCTGAGTAGGCCAGTAGGGCAGTAGTGCGGGGAAACGGTGTGCAGGGCAGCGTGCAGTAGATGATTGGCAGAGCACCTGCAGAAGAGAAACACAAACACAATCAACTGGGCAGGTAAGGAAAGTTCATGTTTGTGTTCGTGTAGTCCAGCTTCCAGCAGTTCGGCACTCAAGAGGTTTATGCTTCCCTCTACACCCTTTCAGCATAGACCCATTTGCTTTCCAACCCTTTTAGTTCTGCCCCCCAAATTTAAGATTTTTAACACCTCCAAATAATTTTTGGCTCTTTACCACACCTACCAGATTCAACTTCACCCACGCCTCCAACTTTCACCTCAGCTCCTAGTTTCAGCCCTGTTCTATTCCCAACACAAATGATTTAATCAGCAACATCCACCAGAGGAATTTTGTCCCATTCTTCAGGTCATTGTAAGATGTACTGTCCACCACCACCCATCAATAGTAGCCATGTACACCTTCCCTCCCTTTTTTTTTTTAAAGACCACTGCTCTGCTCCCAACATTGCCTGCCCACAGCACATCATCTACTACTCCATCTCAGTGAACTAATTCCCACAGATGAGAGATGAAACTCACCCAAGGTGTTGACCATGCATATTCCACACATGTCAAGAGTGAGCAAAGTATGGTAAACAGCTGGGCCTCCTTCGTGGTTCATGAAGAGGTGGTAAAGCACGCTGCCCAGCTGCGGAAAGATACAAGCAAGGTAGTGTGCTATTCCCAGCCATGCTACTGAGATTCGGGCCCATGGAATGGTCAAGGGCAGCAAGAAGAGAAATCCCAATAGAGGGATACCTGAAAGAAAGAGAACAGATTTTAATCATGGATGATGTCTAAATCACAACCTCCCTGCAACTCACTTAACCCTGCTTGCATCAAGGGTAATCCTTCCTCCCCATCTTTTTTCTGGTTTTGTGTCTCTAGTGTCCCCTCTAGAACACAATTTTTTGCCTCCAGCCACATCTGTTCTGACCACCTGGCTGCTCTAGAGCAAAAGTGGAAGCATCCTCATGGACCAATAAATCTAAGCCTCTGCTGGATGTTTTGGGGGATGGAACACTCATCTTAAGCACTGAACAGCTCTTGCCACAAACCAGTGTTTATCCAGGCTGTTTTTACTAGTCCTCAGTGATGAGACATTGCCAAGACTTCCCCCACAGCTCTACTAGGCACAGGAGTCCAGTGTCAGCCCTTCTGCTGTTGCCTCACTACACCTTATAAAACAATTTGCTTTGGAGCAGGGGTGCTCACACTTTTTTGGCTCGAGAGCTAATTTGAAACCCAGCAAGGCCTGGAGATCTACCAGAGTTTTTTTTTACAATGTTTGCGCCATCATAACATATAACATTTATGTGTACAATGTATGTTGGTGTACCTTGAGCCCCACTGAGTATAACAGGACTTACTCCTGAGTAGACATGCCTAGGATAAGGCTGTGAGGCTGCAATCCTAGCCACACTTACCTGGGAGTAAGCCCCATTGAGTACAATGGGCCTTACTCCCAGCGTTTCCTCCCAGAGGCACCTGAAGGGGGGGATCAGCACTCCGCGATTACTCATTTTGCCTCGCGATCTACCGGTAGATCGCGATCCACCTATTGAGCACCCCTGCTTTGGAGAAAGCTTGGAGCTCCAAGGAGAATATGAAGAGCAGTGAGGAAAGTTTATGTGGACTAGAGCCTACTCAGGTTCCCAAGTGTGTTGTCAGTTTATCTGTACCATGGAAACTTTTCTGGCATTCTGAAAAACATTTCAGAGAGCTAAAGATTCCTAAGCGCATGCAGGAGACATAAGACCCACATTCCTGATGCAGTGTGGCAAGGAACCCTCCCCCCCCCATGATATAACTTCATCCATCCTTCACTTGTGGCCCTTTTCTGTCCCCCTCTTTTTTCTCCATTTCACCTTACTCTCTCCTCGGCCTCTATTCCCTTAGAGATTTCAGCTTTACACAAACAGATTAGGTCTCCATGAGCCCAATTACTGCACTAACTGAGGCTGCCCAATGCTAGATCTCAATTAGGAACATGATAATCACCCCCATGGAGTTCATTAAGAGGACAGAGAGATGCACGAAAGAACAGAAGGGAACAAAGCAGCAGGACCTGGGAGACCTGTTTCTTAGCCCAGAGCTAGAGACAGCACCCTGTGCTTCTGACACAGTGATGTTGCCAACTGTTTTTTTCCCCTCCCTGGCAGGGATATTTTGCCTTTAACAGCTCTGTGACAAGCAAAAATCCAGTTGTTTAAGCTTTCTCCATCCTTCCCCCCCCCCCCATCACTGCATCTCTTGCAGGAAAAGCGAACCTCTTCAACTGTCCACCTGGCACATGTTGAAAAGAACAGAGCCTCAGGGATGGCAGAAGTGTGACAACTTGAAATAGAGGTTTCAAACCACCACTACCACCCCCCGTCACTCCCAGCTTTATTTAAGACATTTACATTCCACCTTTCTGTTGCAAGCTGACTGGTACAAGTTAAAAGACGCTGATACAAGAAGACAGAATCCAATACAAGACTAAAACAGCACAGAAGAAGACAAGCAAACTGTAAGAGGACAGAAGAGCCATTGTGAAATGCCCAATGGAAGAACAAACAAACAAAAATGGGATGTTAACCCCAGTATCAAAGTGATTGTAATGATGGCACCAGACAAATTTCCTTAGGAAAGGAGTTGCAAAACCAAAGTGCCACTACAGAAGACCTGGTCTCCAATAACCACCCATTTGAGCTCTGATGCTAGGGAAACCTGGAGGCTGCTGATCCTAACCAATAGAAAGGTTTCCATGGAAGAAGACTATCATTTAGGTACCCCACAACCAAACTCATTAAGAGCCTTTGGAGGTAAGACCCAGCACCTTCCCAGTGACCAGGAACAAATTGGAAGCTTATGAAGCTCTTTCAGTACTAATGCAATATGATTACTGCCGTGGGCTCCCAACAACAAGCTAGCTGCTATATTCTGAAAGAGTTGAAGTTTCTGAACACTTTTGCAAGGGCAGAACCACACAGTGCATTGCAGTAATCAAGGCTGCATGTCACCAAAGCACTAATAACTGGGCAGAAAACCTCTTTCCAGAAGGAAGCAAGCCAGGCATTCCAACCCAAGCTGCTATGGAAACTACTTGGGCTTTCAGCAGGAAAGATGGATCTAGATGGAGAGAGACATTCTCTTGGAAAGATGGAGAGAGACATTCTCTTTCCCCCTCCCCTCCCAAATCTGAGCCTTTTTCCACCTTTTTTCTTCACACATTATCTGCAATTTTTAAATAGGTACATAAGGGTGAGAAATTCAACAGGTCCTGCTTTTCTATCCCTTCAACTCCATGATATCAAACACCCCACCTCCTGAATTTAACATCACACAGCTGCTAAAGGCATAATGACAAGCTTGAGTCAGAAAAGGAGATGGAAATCCTGAAGATAATTGGCCACCTAAAGCTGGACAGAAAACCAGAAATTCCCTGGTTCCATGTGAAAAGGGAAAACATGGAGCTGTGTTGTCCTTTCTGGGTGGACTTGCAGTAGCTCTCCAAGGCCTCAGACAGATAACATTCTCACTTAGTGCTGCTGAAAGCTTCCCCTCCTCTGGAGATGTCACAGACAGAATCCTTCTGTATGCAACGCATGTGCTCTACCACTGAATTAATAAAGCCCTCTTTCCACTATGGAATGAGTAAGCCCACTGACTCCCTGTGCCTATTGCCACTTGTCTGGTAAAGCTGTCATTCTGCCACTGATGCCAAAGTCAAGCATGCCCCTTGATCTCCCCACAGTCAACAGAGTCAGCAGCAATTGAATCTAAGAATTAGACTTGTCAAGCATATGCATGACTCTGAGCTACAAACAATCCTCAAAAAAAAAAAAACAAGATGAGGGCAATGCCGTGACCAACCCACTGCATCGCAGCAGCTGGTGCATCAATAAAAACAGGCCATGTTACCAACCCCTCTGGCTCCTGGCATCCCCACCTGGCAGGATGACAATCCCAAGGACAACAGGGAAGCTGTGTCAGCTAACTTGCAACTGTGTGTTCTGCTGACAGCAAGGATGTGGTACCCAAATGCCAGCTGCACAATGGTGAATGCCTCAAAATCCATCCAAACATTGTGCATGGGACACAGTTGTGAGAAAAGAGACACAGAGTTGGGGGAAAAGCTGAGGATGTTTTTGCCTTACTGCAAGATCAAACTGAGTGCAGGCCAAAAGAGTTAGGAGCTGTTGTCCACAAGTCCCAGCCACAGAGGTCACTCGAAGCTATGAGAAGGAAGAGCACTTAAGATTCAATCTGAAGTCCTGTATTCTGTCCTGGGCACCACAGGAAAGGCACTAACAAATGGGGAAAGGCATCAGCAGCACAAGAAAGATTACTACTGAAAAAACTCCACAGTCAGGGAATTAGAGGACAGGTCCTCTCGTGGATTGAGAACTGGTTGGAGGCCAGGAAGCAGAGAGTGGGTGTCAATGGGCAATTTTCACAATGGAGAGAGGTGAAAAGCGGTGTGCCCCAAGGATCTGTCCTGGGACCGGTGCTTTTCAACCTCTTCATAAATGACCTGGAGACAGGGTTGAGCAGTGAAGTGGCTAAGTTTGCAGATGACACCAAACTTTTCCGAGTGGTAAAGACCAGAAGTGATTGTGAGGAGCTCCAGAAGGATCTCTCCAGACTGGCAGAATGGGCAGCAAAATGGCAGATGCGCTTCAATGTCGGTAAGTGTAAAGTCATGCACATTGGGGCAAAAAATCAAAACTTTAGATATAGGCTGATGGGTTCTGAGCTGTCTGTGACAGATCAGGAGAGAGATCTTGGGGTGGTGGTGGACAGGTTGATGAAAGTGTCGACCCAATGTGCGGCAGCAGTGAAGAAGGCCAATTCTATGCTTGGGATCATTAGGAAGGGTATTGAGAACAAAACGGTTAGTATTATAATGCCGTTGTACAAATCTATGGTAAGGCCACACCTGGAGTATTGTGTCCAGTTCTGGTCGCCGCATCTCAAAAAAGACATAGTGGAAATGGAAAAGGTGCAAAAGCGAGCGACTAAGATGATTACGGGGCTGGGGCACCTTCCTTATGAGGAAAGGCTACGGCGTTTGGGCCTCTTCAGCCTAGAAAAGAGACGCTTGAGGGGGGACATGATTGAGACATACAAAATTATGCAGGGGATGGACAGAGTGGATAGGGAGATGCTCTTTACACTCTCACATAATACCAGAACCAGGGGACATCCACTAAAATTGAGTGTTGGGCGGGTTAGGACAGACAAAAGAAAATATTTCTTTACTCAGCGTGTGGTCGGTCAGTGGAACTCCTTGCCACAGGATGTGGTGCTGGCGTCTAGCCTAGACGCCTTTAAAAGGGGATTGGACGAGTTTCTGGAGGAAAAATCCATTATGGGGTACAAGCCATGATGTGTATGCGCAACCTCCTGATTTTAGGAATGGGTTAATTCAGAATGCCAGATGTAGGGGAGAGCACCAGGATGAGGTCTCTTGTTATCTGGTGTGCTCCCTGGGGCATTTGGTGGGCCGCTGTGAGATACAGGAAGCTGGACTAGATGGGCCTATGGCCTGATCCAGTGGGGCTGTTCTTATGTTCTTATGAAGTACTCTGACAATCAGAAGTTCTATAAATGATGACATCCAAGTACTACTACCATAGTAGGAAGAGATTAATTGTCAAGGTTCAGGATATTCCACCCCTCACTTCAGAACTGAACTTTGGGTGCAGAATTCAGCACCTTAAGAATCTTGTTTTTCATTTTTTAAAAATAAGCAAGCTTCCATGTTTAAACTATTTCTGTCCAACGCTGCATATATGCAACAAGGATCAAATGTGTATACCTGTGGGCCGGGCAAAAATGGGTTAAGGTGGGATACAGCAAACAGAACTTGAACTGAGAGAGACCAGGGTGCAAATCCTCAGCTGTTAAGATCACCGGATGGTGCTGGGTAAGCCAGTCTCACTCTCTCAGCCTAACCAACTTCAAAGAGTTCTGGTGAGGATAATCCACAAGGAGCTCAGACCACGCACAGGAAGGATGCATGGATACATGTGATTAATCAAGAAATAAGAGTCAGCATGATGTAGTGGATAGCACGTTGGACCAGAATGGGGTGATCCAAGTTCAAACCTCATTCAGTCGTGCAGCTCAACCAGGCTCAGCCCGAGATCTGGCACCTGAGGTAGCATGTCAAATGCTGCCCCCCAACCTGATGATGTGAACATTTGTTCCTCAACTGGAAGCGTGGAGAAGAGCAGCAGCCTAGAGTGTCTGCCATAAGTCTCCAACACACTATCCACCTCTCTTCCACACTCCCTCTTCTGCTCCATCTCTCTTCCAGTTCAGAAAACAGGACAAGTAGCAGCAGTGGGGGTGCGTGGGCAGAAGGAGGTGGCTGCCCCTGTTGGGCAGGGCAAGTGCCCAGGCAGGGCAGATGTTGGGCAGGTGGCTGCCCCTGTTGAGCAACCTCCTCAGTTGGCTTCATGCCTCTAAACTCAACTTGGGTCAGTCCCTCTGACTACCTCACAGGCTTGCTGTGTAGATAAAGGGGAAGGTGAAGAATCTTTGGAAGGAGGGCAGAAATACGTATATAAACATAACAGACTCAGAACTATGTAGCTGCTGCTAGTGCAATCTCAGAAGCTGGGTAGACCTTCTATATATTTCTCTGCTCCTCTAATGACTAGCAGGGAGAAAATAATGCAAGATATACAACTTGAAGAATTTAGCTGTCCTTTGCACAAAGTGTACAGATTTTGGATACCAAATCAGACCTAACCCTGGGCTGTCAATTCTGAGTGGCAGCAACATAAACTCCCTGAGGTCTTCTGATCCTTTGAACAGGAGAGGTGCTGGGGACTGAAGTCAGGACCTCCTGCATGGAAAGCATGAGCTCCACCGCTGAGCTTACAACCCCTGGCTGAACATTCAACCCTGAGGATTCCACCTCCTCTGGCTGTCAGTGCTGCACCACTGACGCTGCAGGAGCCTTGTGCTGAAACCTGGCAACCCCTGAGAAGGACATCTTGCCTAAAGGCAGATGTTTGTATCAGTTTCCCAAACATACTCATGCTGCCCTGCTTCAAAGTCTAAGACATGCGGTGTTTTCCCACATGGGGCTAATCTCCACAAAGCAAGAGAGGGGAACAGAGAATTGCAAACCTGAGGCACTCCTCTTTCTCCATCCAGGCCCTAGAAACAGAAGCTGGCCTAGTTTTCTGCAAGCGCTGCTGCAGGTCTGTTGCCGAAGCACAATCCCAGCTGTACTCTCACTTCCCCAGGGACGTGTTGTGGATCAGATAGCCAACCCGGAAGCATCAGGACCGGGTAACATTACAGCCATGATTTCATGCTCCAAACCAGAGCCGCAGCCAGCTGAAACACTGTACAGCGGTAGCTGTTTCAGAGTTCTTGCTTTCATTGTGCTTTCTCTTATGCACACTTGCACTGAAGCCCACCCTTCCCTGAGAAGCTAGCAGCCCTGAATCTCATCACAGATAAGAGAACAGTTGGGCCAAGCAAGAGAGCTGGGCCAACTCTCATGTTCATTAATTACACACAAACTATGTAAGTACAGAAAGCACATGCTACATGACAGGAAGAGCAGAAACAAGGAGTCAGGTCCCTGCCATGAAGAACTTACTATTTCAATTTTACTGGGGCTGTGGGGGTGGAAGAAAAGAGACAGAGGCAGGCGTGCACAAGTGCAGTGAAAGCCATGTGCTTTTATGTTTTGACTTCTAAGAGTTCAGTCCGGGCTCTCTTTGCCGCCTCCGAGGTCAGCTGTTAAAGTGTAGGCCAGGAAGTGCTATTTCAGCATATCTGGGACAGGATTTGCCCTCCTTCACATGGTGTTGGACCCCAGGCTGTCAGGAAGCAGTGGGTGTGGAGAGAAGGTAGCTGAACCCATAATAAGATTATCATTAGCTACCTGGAAGGCATTAAATACAGCTCTAAAGGGTGACAAGAAGGTAAGAGGGAAGCAAAAATGGAATGCAGTGTCCTGCCAGAAAAAAATCAGCAGGGGGCAGAATTCCCCCCACCCCAGTGCCAGGGCTGGGTCCGAAGCAATTTGAGAAGATGTGAAGCCTCTTGGCCAAAAGGTAGATTCAGGCCAACTAAAAGGAAGAACTGTTTCCACACATAATTGCCACTAGGTGCAGCAAAGGTCATAAGAAGGGGCTTAAGAAAGAAAAGGAGGATTAAGCAAATCCATGAGAGTCAGGTTTGCCCATGACTATTAGATATGATAGCACAATGAAACCTCCGTATTCAAGATTACTATAACTCTGAATATTGGCTGCTGGGGACAAACTGCAAGCAATGGCCACTCATCACACTGCTTTTGGGCTTCCCAAGCTGCACCTGGCTGGCCACCGTTGGAGATGGTGCTGCACTAGATGAATCTTTGATCTGATCCAGAAAGGCAATTTAGAGATTCTTTTTAATGTACCCCCACCTTCAGAGGTGGGTGACTTAGGGTGGATGACTAACAGATGGGGCCAGTGGCGTAGCTAAGGGGGTGCAGGGAGTAGCAGTTGCACTGGGCATCAAGCTTTAGGGGGGCAACAAGCTGAGCTTGACAGTAGTGACCAAAATTATTTATTTATTTATTTATACAGGTATTTATATACCACCTTTCTTTGGTCGTCAGATTTCTCCTCAGAATTTAATCCAAGGCGGTTTACATAGGCAGGCATCTTGGTATGTAAATCTTGGCATGTATGAATAATACCCTCATATTATATATCATTGGAAAGGTAATTTAATGCAGAATGCAATGGAACAAACTGCATTGGAATACTGGTATTCTATCAAAAGTTATGGCCAATTAATCAGAAAATGCAAACAGAATTGCCTTATGGAACAAAAAGTGGATTTTCTTAACTCAAAACTGACCTATGAGACGGATAGTTCTGACAGCCACTGACATGTTATATGCTATTGACATGTTGTAATGACAAGTTATCATGATACAGCATTAAATCAATAAGTTGTTAATATGAGTCAGCTCTCATTTCCATGTATCATAATACAGTTACCCCTGTTACTGGGTAAAAGACACATTTTCAAGTGGTGACCCTCTTATATTTAGCAAGGGGAGAACAATCATCCCACTTCACCCCAACACAGTATCTCAAACCTATCAGGGGCACACTTTTTATTTATTTATTTACTTAATTTGATTTTATCTGGGGGGGGCTACAAACCTTCTTTGACCCTGGGTAGCAGATAGATGCCTTAGCGATGCCACTGACTGGGAGGAGGCAACAGAGCAAGTAGGTGGCAAGCTGCTGGGGAGAGGAGGTGGGTTCCTCCAAATTCACACTTGTTAAAAAGCCTGAGCATGACGTAACTTCTGGTTGTGACATCACTTCCGGGGCAACATTTTGAGCTTGGCACTGGGCTACACAATCATTAGCTACGCCACTGGATGGGGCTTTATTTGTGGTGGTGCCCCAATTATGGAACTCCCTCCTAAAGCACCCTTGTCTGGCACCATCCTTATCACCTTTCAGATTCCAGCCCAATTTTGCCCTGTTCACTGGCACCTCTAAGAACAATGAACATCAGTCTTCTCTTAGCTGTTATCTACCTATTTGTGTTTAGGTTGCATTATTTAATTTTATTACTGGTGCTTTTCCTGCTTTCAGTCACATTTGTGCACCCCCTTGAAGATCAAAATGATGGAATGTTAGAACAGAAATCTTTTAAAGAAGGGATTGTTTAATCTGTATGGGCCTGGGTGAGTCTCTGTTTCAGTGCCCCATCTGTGAAAGGGGGGGACAGAAGCACAGGCAGCTCTGAGGGCAAACACAGTAAGAGGAAAACGAAGAGCACTATATCAAGGATGAGTAGCTGCAGAAAGCAACACTGGTGGGGGAGTACTGTTTCTCTCACACTATTTGAATGGCATCCTCTGAGCCAAAAAGGGAGCGGTAGACCAAGCCACGCATGGTGAGGGAGGAGTGCTTGGGTGTGGGAGAAATCCAGTTCAACGTCCTTATTCCCCCTCTTGGCCCACACAATGTCACTGAGGTCAAGAGAATCCGGAACAGCTCAGGTTACCCGTGCAGCTGCCTCCCTTCCAACAGAGTGTGGGCATCCTTGCCACATCCTCTTAGCAATTCAGACCTCCAACTCATTGCAACACCTTCTTGCCTGCTGTCTCCAAGGCCCCCTTGTCATGCTCCCTACACAGCTTCGATATTGGCCAGCCAGCAGGATTCACCTGAAATCCCAGCTCTGCATTTATCTCTTCTCTCCAAGGGGGGGGGGGGAACTGAGCTTTGACTTCCAGGTGTCTCTGAATATGCAGCTTGCAGCAGTGATGGACTAGGGCAGGGGTCGGCAACCTTAAACATTCAAAGAGCCATTTGGACCTGTTTTCTGGAGAAAAGAAAACCTCGGGAGCCACAAAACCCTTTTGACATCTAAAATGAAGATAACACTGCATATATAGTTGTTTTTTTTTTTACCTTTATGCTATGTATAAAAAAACTATAGTGTGTTGCATTTTTGAAATGAATGAACTGCTACAGAGAAAACAATATGTAACATATTTTAATGTTACAAGATCACCATAATCTTAAATTTAGAATTACATATAAAAAACGAAAGAGCTAAAATAAAATACATTTAAATTAAATACTAATTTATTTTCCCAGGGCCTGCCCTAGCCAATTTGGTGCTATAGGCAAGACTTGGGCTGGTGCCCTCCCTAGCAGAAAATCCTGACCAACAGTAAATAGTCATCTTTGTGTCTTTTCCACAGTAATGTAAAAGAGGTACAATGAAATACAAAATCTAATGACTAGTATTTTTCAATACAATAAAGAGATTTATAGTTATTACTCCCCCTTGTATGTCCCAATTTATAATGCACTCCCCTCTTGTATATGCAACTTTCATAATGCGCTCCCCTCTTACAGGTCCCATTTTTATAATGTAGCCCCTTCTTGTAGCTCCCTTGTAGGTGCTGGGGCACCTTCCTTATGAGGAAAGGCATTTGGGCCTCTTCAGCCTAGAAAAGAGGCGCCTGAGGGGGGATATGATTGAGACATACAAAATTATGCAGGGGATGGACAGAGTGGATAGGGAGATGCTCTTTACACTCTCACATAACACCAAAACCAGGGGACATCCTCTACCTGTCTCCTCAGAAGTCAGTCCCAGTAGAGTGAACGGTGCTTCCTCCCAGGGAAGTGTGGACAGGCTCCTCTGCCTGTCTACTCAGAAGTCAGCCCCAGTAGAGTGAATGGGGCTTCCTCCCAGGGAAGTGTGGACAGGAATGCAGCTCACCTCGCTCCTTCCTGCCCATTGCCTCAGCAGCGCTGCATCTCCCGCGCTTCGACTAGCCTCACCTCTTCCGTTCAGCCCCCTGCCCGCTGCACGGCGAAGGAAGGAAGAGCGCAGGGAAGAGGTGCCTGTCTGCCCCCCCGCACCTGCTCACAGTGGGGCGGGGAGAGCAGGTCCAGGAGAGCGCAGCTGCCCCTGCCTGCCTGCCAAGGAAGGAGCTGCTGTGCGCATGGGGGAGGGGGTGCTTGGCAGGGAAGGAGCTGCAGCTTTGCAGGGAGGAGCGGCACCCCACACTCACCAGCAGCCACCCGCAGCACACTGCGCTGGAGCCCCGCTTCCAGACCCCACTGGGGAGCCGCATCAGAGGACTGAAAGAGCCGCATGCGGCTCTGAAAACACAGGTTGCAGACCCCAGGACTAGGGTCTAAGAAAGCAGACTGCACCTGTTGAATTGCTACCCATCATGCAACTGCAACAGGAACAAAGTCTCTGTTGGAAGTACAGGGGCCATTCAGTTCCTGGTAGAGTTCCTTGGCCACTGCTTATAGCTAGGAAGGTTTTGCCTAATGTTTAACAACAAATCCATTGCTTCTGGCCCCATCCTCAGGAAGGGTATAGTGGCAAGCCCAAAGGTAAAGACTCTTGGGGCTGCCTCAATTTGCTCTTTTCTCTCCTCTATCCAACTTCCAAGACACAGAAAAAAAAGTGTGAAGAGCATTCAAAAATTTTCCTCTGCTTTGCCATCTCTCTTACTAGAATGGGTTTTAGCACAGTCTGAAGTGGAGGCTTCTGGAGAAGCAGGGCTCTGAGTTTAGCCAATTCCTGTTTCTTCTACTGCAGTGGTTCTCAAACTCTCTGGGAGAGTTTGACAGCCACTAAGTTCTTGCGTGGGTGGGAGGGGGGAGGCAGCAGGGGCAGGGGAAGCAAGTGTACACGTACCTAGGCCCCTGCAGCCTCCTGGGGGTGCAGGGAGCCCGGCGCGACCTGCAGCAGGGCTCCCCGCAGCAGTGAAAGTAGATGCGGAGTATCGTGCCCCGCCTCCGCTAGGAAGTGGAGCACGATCGCTCCACATCTACTTTCACTGCTGTGGGGAGCCCTGCTGCAGGTTGCGCTGGGCTTGCCGCACCCCCGGGAGGCTGCAGGGGCTTGGGTACGTGTACCCAAGCCCCTGCAGCCCCCCTGAGCGGCGCGATCCTGGGGATTGTGCCACTGCCTCCTCCCTGCCTCCAGGCTGCCCCCGCCACTTAAGGGGGCAGGGGCCAGGGTCCGCAGGCTGGGGCGTCATGACACCCCAGTTTGAAAAGCCCTGTTCTACTGCAACTGCAAACAGTTTTTCACCCATGAACCATTCCTACTCCTGATGACCTTCAGCAGAAGTGGAGGGCATTAAGTACTTAAAAGGTTTTCTGAGAGACTTCAAAGCAGGGCCCTTTTAATCCCTTGGGAAACTGCAACTCCATCCACTCCATCTGCAATTCTTAACCAAGGGCCAGGAGAGCGCGCACACACACTCTCTTTCTCTCTCTATCTCTGCCTGGATTAGCCAGGATCAACTCTGCTTAGCCCATGGGGAGCTGGAAAGGTAATTCCCATTAGGATTCCTGGGTGCTTCAAGGGGAAAGAATGGGAGAGACTGAACTAGAGGCAAGTGCTCTAGTTCATGGACACAAAAAGCCACCTTATCCCAAATCAGGCCACTGGGCCTTTAAGACCATTAGGCAGCAGCTCTCCAAGGATTCTGTCTAATTTTTTTTCTAGGCTGGTTACCTGGGTGCCTTTAACTGGTAATGCCAGAAATCAGACCCAGTACCTTCAACAGGCAGAGAATGTGATCCGCCACTGAACTATGTCCACTCCCCAATCAGCAGAAAAAGAGTCCAACACTCAAAAGAAACACGTTTCACACATCCAATGGTTCTTAGCAACAAAAGCTTAAACAGAACCTCCATATCCACAAACAGTATACCTCAGAGTACCAGATAAATATGAACAAACAGGGAACAGCTATAAAAAAATAGAAATACCTAGCATTTGTATGGCGCTTTGAGCATTCAAAGCACGTCATATGTATTATATTGATATAACAACCCTGTAATGTGCTAAATAAAGTTCTCCCCATATTGCAGCTGTGGAGCTAAGGCAGAGAGGGAGGAGCTTGCATAAGACCACCTAATGAGTTTATAGCAGAGGCGAGATATAAATGGGGAAGTCTTGATGCACGGTTCGGTCTCTTCAACTTGTGAGGCATGGGGCTGGCCGCTCTTGGAAGCAAAACACTGGGCCACATTGACCTTGCTGATCTAGCAAGGAAGTTCTTATATTCCTATAACAGCTTCTAATTTATTTTTGTACATTCTTGGTACCATCCCTGGGCACCGACACTGCCAAGCAAATCTCAGGTGTTTGGCACAGGCCACTCCCTGAAGGTCCCCACCGTGTGGATGCTGCCCAACCAACTGCCTGGTATCCACGAGGCCATTCTCTTGGGAAGCTAATACTGAGTCACCTTACACAAACATGCAAACACAATTCCACTTGGCTCAGCAAAACAGGAGCCTAACTACTTCCCTGGCTCATGGTTTCTTCTCAGCAAATGCCTACAGTTTCCTGGGCTAAGAAAACTGGCTCACAGACAACACAGAAGCATCCTTCTAACCCAGCACTTTTCAAGCTGAATTCCTGGATTCCTTGAGAAGAGAACTAGAAATGGCCAACAAGCTCCACAGAAGAGTGCAGGTCTGCCCTTGCAGATCTCCTCCCATGCAATGAGCAGCTGCAAGAGGAGATGTTCTTTTGGGTCATGTGGGATGACAAGTTTAATAGACACAATGGGTGCCTTGCAGATACATTCAGTGTCAGGGGGTTGCATTAGAGGTTGACCGGATAGGGGACGGCCTTTGTATCCCACCCCTTAAATTCTCAGTTCCCAGCTGCAGCACTCTGTGTGCCATCAGGGGGCAGAAGGGGGGCAACAAGAAGATCAGGACTTTGGCCTAGGTTTACCACACGCATGGCACCCCTTTGCAATTTATTTTATTTATTTAATATATTTCTAACCCACTTTATCTCCCCTTGAAGGGCATTCAAAGCGGCACATCCCAACGTGCAGGGATCCCACAGTAGTCACACAGGCTCAAATCTCATCAAGCTGCAATCCTAAGCACACTTACTAGTGAGCATGTCCCACTGAGCTCAACGGGACTTATTTTGGAGTAAACCTAGTATTGTTTTCAGAGTAGGAAGTTTGAAATTCACTGTTCTTACCCAAGGACATACTCGCATCTTAACCTCATAAGCAGCTTGTGCTCCTGGGTTTCTCCCCAGAACTATTGATCCATAAAACGCCTGCAACCCCCAGATGTAGCCTCTCCCATTGATTTCCTTGAACCTTTGAACTATAATTATACTTCAGTATTATTATAGTCAGTATGACTTCCTTGTTTAGCAGATGTTTACTCGGCTCCAACAGCCACACTTTGCACAAGAAGAATTGCACCACTGTTTCCTGTTGCCCTTTGCCCTCCTTTGATGCAAGGAGACCAAGAACAATTCCCTTCCTTAGTAAGGGATTTGCCAAGACAACATGTGATGGAGTACACAGACTAATTGGCAGCTATATGAGCAGAATGCCATCTCAGAGCTGTGAATTATACTCCAGGATCCCATGGGAACACAGACTGTGATACTGGGCACATGCTCTGAGTACCCCAGTGTTTCTTTCTTTTTCTTTTTTTTAAAGAGCAAGTATCTAGCCGTTATCATTCTGAAGATATGCTTGGAAGTTTGTGAGCAGCTACAGCACAGTGAGATGTGCCCACTTGAAAAAGGGACCCTCACCAAAATATTCCCAACAACAGATGGCCAACTCCACCCTTACAGCAATCTCAGCTGATGACCCACAATTTGGGAAACTGACCTTCCATTGCTTCTTGGCCTGTATGATTGGGGAAGCATGGAAAAATGGTGCATACCTTCTGCACTGGCATCTCTTCCTGTCTGCAGAGCTTGTGAAACATGGGAAATTACACAGATAAGGAGCAGACCCCCAAGGTTGAGTAGTAGCAGAACACATGCTATTGAGTGGCAGGTTGGGGGGAGCTGCAAACAGATTCGGGGTGCTTTTTATGCCAAGTCTGCTGCTGTCTCTCCTATGGACAGAATGGCCCTGATCTGCTTTCTGCTTGCTTAAAACAAGTGGGAAGCAGATTGGAAGATAGCGATCTACCACTTCCTCATATTGTGGAACTCACTGGAAAGACACCTGAGGAAGAAGCAACGTGGAAAGGTAGAGAGCTGGATTGTTGTCTTTCATGCAGTTTGGGGGGGGGGGTTGCAGTGGGTTGGGGGTGACATTGGCAGGGGCTTTCAGTCAGATGGCAGATCACCTGGAATCAGTGCCAGGCTTGAAGGTATATCAGGCAGCTTCGAATTATACGGAGCATCATAAGCTCTTAAACATCTCTTTGTGAAAGCTTATTATTTATTAGGCATTGAATAAAGGAACAAACCAATGTACAAACTGAGGTCATGTATAACTGCCTCAAAGGGCAAGCAAATCTCTTGCCTGGAGTTTCTTGCTGTAGTTTCTCCAGGAATCAGGGTGAAGGCTAACAGGCTTATAACTGATGCCTCCCCATCTAGAGGTCAAACAGCTACGAGCCAGTCTCCAACAGACTTGCAGTGGTCTCTTTCCACTTCATTCAGGCAGGGTGACCATTAGCAAGCAACTCACCAGACTGGCTGTGCCTCAGTCCACCTGGTGATGCAGAGGTATCTCAGGTAAGACAACAGATCAGAGAGAGTTTTGCCATAATGCAGAAGGCTGGTTCATTAGTTAATTCTTGCAAACGCCTTCAGCAATTGGTTCCATTGCTCAACTTGTCTGGCTTTCTCCTCTCCTCCTATGTCAGACATATGCATATATCACTATGAACATATTCCTTCATTGTTCCCCACAAGAGAAAGTGGATAAACAGGGCTTAGTTTCTTAAGAGGTGCTGGGAAACAATTCCTGGTAGTTCTTCCTTCTGATCTCTGAGATGTATGGGGCGAACTGCTGCAGGGACTCAATGGTAAAGGAAAGGCACGCTGCACATTCTCCATGGCCTCTAGAGCTGGATCCCAGCATTAAAAAATAGTTTCCAAGACCAAGCCAAGCTTATAGACAGAAATGCATTTTGCAATGCACAGGGACTAAGGGAGTTGGGGACTCATTACAGAAATCCAGCTAGTCTAATATGCCTGGACTTCGATGAAGGCAATTTGGTAGAATCCAATCTGCACATGCTTCTCCTTACATCCCCTAAGTAAAAAGGTTAAGTTTTTATTTTCTTAATGAAATCTGTATAGTGAAGAAGGAGGCTTGGAATATCCCTGAAAAGCGGCCTGGCCCCCTTAGGCCATAAAGGCTGAAAACTTGCTCTTTCTTTAAAAAAAATAAACACTGAGATTATCAGAAAGTTTCTTACACTTTCTAAAAATTAATATCCCTCTTTTCTTCTATCATGAAGGTTCTCAGTAACTGAGTGAAAAAAGTGCCAGAAGAGAGCAAAGTCTTGATACACCACAGATGGCCTTGCCCTTCCCAAAAAATAAAATTAACTATGACAGAAGACACATTTAAAAATCATTTTTACCAGGACTGGCCCAAGATATCCCAGTAACTGAGGCAGCATGCTAAATACTCCTGTCGCTCACTAGTGAAGTGTTAGCTCCTCTCACTCCCTGGACTGGAAAATGAAGAGAAGGACAAAGCAGTAGTGTGGAGGACAGGGGAGTGATGGACTAGAGTGGACGCTCTCTAAACTACTACTCTGTCTCTTCCACACTTCCTCTTTCACTGTGCCTCCCTCTTGTTTTTTCCAATCAGGGGAATGGAGAAGCAGTGGAGGCAAGTGGACAAATGGATGGCTGCCCCCTGCCAAGATGTTGCCTGAGGGGACTGCCTCATTTGGCCACTTGGATAGGCCAGCCCAGACTCACTCACATGGGAATGGAGCTTGCAGCCTCACCTCTTTGTGGTGTATTCTAGCAAGATGCTGGGATCTCCAGGGAAATGTTCATGGAAATTAGTGATGCAAGTGCAGAATGTGTTTTGACAAAAAGCCCATCATGTAATAGCTGTACTTTTGATCAGGAGAGAGAAGAGAGAAGATCGGTAGCTACTGATGGCTCTGGGTGATTCCCAGCAAGACTTTCTAACTTCCCACTGTTTAACTTCAACAAGACTTTCTAACTTCCCACTGTTTAACAATAATAACAGTTAAAGGGATTTTTAAATAAATGTAGATATTTCCTCAATTAGGCTGCTGTAACAAAATCTCTTGAGTGCGAAAGGCGTGGATTTTTGGACAGGAATGTGAAAGCACAGGACCAGCTCCAAGTCTGCAGAGGCCCTCAGTAAACTGTCCTCTGTGGGTCCTCTCTAAGGCTCCCAGTGGGTCTTGATGGGTGGGATAGGAGAGAGGAAGCAACAACTCTCTCTTGGCTGTGAGACTCAGTTATTGCTTCCTCTCAGAGTCCCTCCCCCAGTCCACAAACATGAGCCTCTCCCCACCAACAGCCCTGTGTTATTGCAGGCCATTTGGTGGAATGTTTGTGTGTGGTACACGAGAGAGGAGATTGTGACATGAAGGCCACGGACACAGAGCTGGTCTAAGGAATTGGCAGTGGGTCCTTTGGTGGGCCCAGGGCCCTCAGCTGCTGCCCCACAATGCCAGCTATTGACGCTAGCCCTGGCTGAGCATGACCACGGAGGTACACCTGTCCTTCCTAAGTGGATATTTGCGCTCATGCCTCCCTGTTGTGCATTCAGCAGAGCCTGATGACTCTCAGTGTTGTACTAAAACATACAGCAGATCCTACAGGCCTGAAGTTGGATCTCCCAAGCCCGGATCTGCTCATCTGGAAGGGAAATTCCAACATGCTCTGCTGGGCCAATAAGAAGATCAATGAGTGAAGAACAGAAGCGGAATCCCACCCACCTCGCTTCTGATCATACAAATACTCAGCACCCACTGTGCTCAGCCCAGCGCTGAAGCCACCTCAATGGGACGCTGCAGCGCATGGGTCCCCCAAGCCCAGCACATTCTACCTTTGGGCCTTTCACTTCTACACGCAAAGCACACACTCTGCTTGGCTGCCCTTCTTTAAGACTGCACTTCTTTAAGTCATCTGTTCTCCCACCACACCACACTGAATACAAGTTCAGGCTGCCATAGAAACCCTGGCACTGTGAGCATGAAGTGAGACGCCGTCACCAACCGCGACAGGACTGTGCTGTCTTCACTCTGGCCAACATCCACCTATGCCTCGAAAAGTAAACTTGAATCCTCGACCAGCTGCAGAATCCTGGAAAATTGGGGCCAAGAGAAGGTGGGGGGGCGGATAGAGGCATCAAGGGGCATCCACACCCCCATGGAAGGGGGAATCGCAATGGGACGATGGTGCATGTGTGAGGATGAGGGTGCATGCAAGTCAGAGGGCTCTGACTCTTGCTTGGGGGTGCCAGGTGCACTGGGTCAGCGCGCAGCGAGGCTGAAGCAGGAGAGGAAGCGTTCAATGGGGCGTGGGGGGATCTGTCAGCGGGGATGGAAGCCTTGAAAGGGGGTGATGCGGAGGAACGGTGCTGTGGGGCCGGTGCAGAGAGGACGGCTCTCCCAACACACCGGGACCACCGCGGCGTGGTGCAGGAGTCCGGGACCGGAAGAGGGAGAGAGACCCTGCTGTACTCCACCGGCTGGGACGTGGTGCAGCCGGGCGAGGGCCCTGCAGGACGGCCAGCAGCCGGTGCTGGCGATCGGGTGCATTGGCTGCCGGGGGAGCGGGAAGGAAGCGACTGCAGCGGCGACGGACGGCTCACCGTGGGTGTAGATGTTGCCCAGTTCGTTGTGCAGGTAAAAGAGGCTGCGGAGGCAGCCAGGCCCGGAGCTGACCGGCCGGTAGCCCGTCAGCACGAAGCGGTTGAACTGCAGGTGAGGGGGGGAGCTGGCCCAGTCCAGGAGCCGGGGCCCCCCCAGGAAGGCCATGGCCGGGCTCCCCCCCCGGGGTCAGCTGCTGCCGCTGGCCGCGCTCCGCATCCTCCTCCGTCTCCTTCTCCTCCTTCCTGCCGTCGCTGATGCTGCCACTGCAGCCACCGGCTCCTCCTTTGGCTGCTGCCCGCTTCTCCCTCCCCAACCCCGGCTGAGCTCACAATCCTGGCCCGCCCACCCCCGTCACTAACATCAGAGCCGCGGGGCTTCTCCCTCCTCTGCCTTTCCCACGCCTCCCGGCTGCAAGGCGTGCCCCCCATTGCCCCGCTCATTTGCATAATCTCTACACCGGCCCCTAATTGGGCGCCGGGCGAAAATGTATCGTTCCACTATTAGCATAACCGACACCGCCCCTGCCGCCCACCCGTGGGAATAGAACGTCCAGGTCTTTGACATTCCATCATTTGCATACTAACCGCGCCCCCAGCGCCTTTGGCAGCGCAGACTTTAGAATGAGGTGCTGCGCGCAGCCGCGTGGAGAACGCAAGTTTGTGCTACAAGCACGAGACGCCCCCCAAAGGCAGGAGGAGGCTGTGCAGTTTTTGGCGCGGTTATGAAATTGATTCCTGATGGTTACTGGAAAAGCATGCCCCTACTCCCACCATCATCATCATCAGGGTTACAGTGTTTCTTAAACTGTGGGTCAGGACTCACTAGGTGGGTGGCGAGCCAATTTCAAGTTGGTCCCCATTCATTTCAATATTTTATTTTTAATCTTGATGCTCCCATGGTATGTGACTGCTTTTGGGGAAATGTTACAGATCCATACTTTTAACTGGCTACTATGTATATTCTTTGAACAATGATAGTCAATGGGACTTATTCCTGGCTAAATGTGGGTAGGACTGCAGCCTGAGATTGTTAAAAATTGTCCTACCTGATGACATCACTTCCGGTGGGTCCTGTCAGATTCTTACTCTAAAAAGTGGGTAAAAGTTTGAGATCCGCTGGTCTAACGTATTAGCCTCTCTCCATTCAAAACATTCAGACGCATATCTAAATAATTCTTGCAAAGCCTTTTTTAAAATCTCCCCCAGTGCAGATGGAGGGGGCTTAGGCAGTGGGGCAGGGACAACTAATGAGTCTACTGGAGAGATGGAATGGCAACAGGGGACTTCTCCCTTCCCCCCCCCCCCCACAACCCCTTCTACTGTTTGGCCATGCACTACGCTAGCTCTCTTGTAATGGGAAATCATATTTTCACATTTCACATTTTTGAAAGATAGTGACTGGCCCATTGTCACCCAGGAAGCTTCATGGCTGAGCAGGGATTTGAACCTGGATTTTCCAAGTCTAACTCCTGAACCACTATGTCATCCTGACTCTCCAAGTCTTGCCAAAAGAAAAAAAAATCCCCTCCCTTTGTTAGTATAATGAACAATAATGGAATGGGGGGGGGGGGAGAGATGGTGTAACATATTTGAGTTCCAAAGTTGGGTCAGGCCTTTATTAGGATCAAGCAGTGACAGGAAAGATTACAAGGTACCAAACGACGTTTCTGTAGGATTCTTTATTGGGCTCAATAGTATGTAAAAAGGGAAGGACTGGAAGCATGTTGTAGTAGGATCAAGAAGGAACTTGCCAATTTCAAGTTTGTGCTGGAGACTAAACTATGTAAGTTCACTTGTAGGCTTTATGTTTCCAGAAGATTTGGGGGGGGGGGAGGAATTCAACCGTTTGTTGCTGCCTTTTCCTAAGTAGCCATATGTACATATTTGAACCATCTCACCCTTCTGAGGCTGACTCAGCTCTGCTTGAAAACCTCCTAACTCCATCCGTGGCTTTTACAAGCGGCAGACAGTTGGGGAACCTATAGGTCTCCACTTTTTGCCTTGCCCTGCTCTTTTCCTTACCATCTGGCCAGATGAAAAATCCTATAGAATTTGAAAGCTTGCTATTTGATACCTTTTGGTTGTTTCTAACCTCTACTAAAGGTTTTGCCCTACTTTGGACCAGGGATTTTTCTTCTAATGGACCAACATGGCCACTTGCCATTTTATAATATTTGCATGATCCAAGCCTTCTGCTTGATTAGTAATAATTCAGTAATGCAATGCAAAGCCCAAGCAATTTTCAAATGCATTATTATTGCATAACTCACCACCTACCACAATCCACACAGAAAAGGCAGCATTAGATTGTAAGCGCCTTGGGGCAGGGCCTTGTCATAATAATTGTTAGAATTAGTGTTATTCATAATAGACTAACAACTCTTAGCATTGATGGATTGAGTAGTTCAACATGTGATTCAGGGTGGTTGGCATTCTCCTTTAGGGGAGGGGGGGAGAGAGGAGGCTGACCCACTATCCCTCCTCTGAAAACGGAAACCAATTACATGTCCATATGAAAAAATGTTCCATGTGTACAAACTCCTTAATTAAATTTGAACGTTCTTTTAATTAAATATGCAAACTCCCAACTTCTGCAAGCCTCTATATCTTAATTTGTGCAGATGTGACTATACAAACTACTCTGCTCTAAACTCCCATTCATTATAGTTCCATTAATCTACATATGGCATTATTATTTAATGCCAATCAGGCCTGGATTTTAATTACATTCTTATGAGTGCTTCGTTTTTGGCCAGGTAAATGTTATAACTAAAACAGACAGCATAACTGCTGCTACCTCATGGACCATATTCAAAATATTGATAATCATAGATATTTAAACTTCTAATTTAAACTAGCTATTAAAAGTTTAAACTTCAGTACAAATGCCAGGGGCAAGCATAATATACCTGAGTGTAGCTTGGACATAAGTGGGCATTTCTAAACTGACAAGTACTGTATTGGGGTTCAGCTCAGTCTGGGAAATTACATCATGCTCCCTGGAAACCTGAAAGGTACTTGGTGGTGGAAAGTGATTACGTGTTGAAAGAAGGCACTTTACACATGCTCAGAGATACTTTTTATTGTTTCACATATTCCAGGGCTGGGCTCTAGAACAGAAAACAAATCTCAGAGTAGATTAAATTAAATTAATTTCAGCCCTAGCCAAAAAACAAAAACAAAGATATGTAAGGGGATTCTTTAAGCCAAGCAACGTACAGCTCGATGTAGTTCTTAAAAATGAGTGTACAATATTAATTCCTTCCCACACGCACTGTTCAAGGCTGCCCCAGACGTGAAGACAAAACCCAGGAGCCCAGGCTCCTACGCCCATTATTTTCAATAAGCATGTATGTATGTAAACAGACTCTGAAATCCTGTAATTATAATTACTGGATCTGAGGTAGACATTCCAGGCATTCCATTCACAAGGATCTTGTGCATAACCACCCAGCCTCCTCAGTAGCATGGTTCCCTCCCACCACTGCCCACTTAAAATGGCTCCTTGCAAGGATTCTGCTAGCTCTATCAAAAGTGGTGTCTAAAGATTAAGAATTCCCTACCCATTGTGGAGCTCACTCTCTGTTGTTAATGTGCCTCCTAACTAGGAGACATTCCTAGGCTCATGCAGAGGCTCAATGGCCATCCTCCTCTGAGAGTGAGTAATTCTGTTGCATCTTTGCCTTGGAAACAATGGAATGATCCGATCTCACCCAACACAGAAATGTAGCTGAATTACCTTCCCCAAGTGAAAGTTAATTGGAGGGAGAACAGTTCAGAGCAGTGACTCATCCAAAGACACAATGGGCAGCCTCTTCCAGAATCACAGAAGCTTTAGATCAGGGGTGTCCAAAGTTTTTGGCAGGAGGGCCACATCAGCTCTCTGACACTGTGTTGGGGGCCAGGGGAAAAAAGAATTAATTTACTTTTAAAATGTGAATAAATTTACATAAATGAATATATTAAAGATGAACTTATATGAATGAATGAAGGTCTTGCAAAAGATCAAGGCCTATAAAAGGCCTTGTACAAAGCAAGGCTAGCCTTTCCTTCACTGCCACTGCTGCATCACAGATGTAAAACAGCAAGCAGTGGAAGGAGCCCTCATCCCACAGCTCATGTGCGAGGTCAAACAGTCGACCTCACGCTGAGAGCAGTTGTGTTGAGCCAATGTGGGCTCCAACAAATCTCCAGAGGGCCAGAGGCTCATTGGAGACTGGGGGCTCCCTGAGGGCCACATTGAGAGACCTTGAGGGCCGCAAGTGGCCCCAGGGCCAGTGTTTGGGCACCCCTGCTTTAGATGATCATGATTAATGGCACGCTGAGAATTATCTCATGGCACACTGGTATGGCCTATCAAATAATTTTGGAGTCCTTGCTCTTTTTGGAGGAAATGTAACGGGGAGCGGGAGGTTGCTCAAATTATTCTGCGCTATTTTGTCCCCACTAATGGCCCATTTGGATCTAGTTCATGGAAGAAGGAAATCTTTATACTTCCAAATCCCAACTGCTGATCCCAGCCCAACACTGCTGATCAAACACAGATATCAATAGAGAAACATAATCACTGATATGAAAATAATTTAATGAAGGTTTTCTGTTCCAAAGTTCATTTTGCGCCTTTTCTCCTCTTCTCTGACATGTCTGTAGCGCCCCCTGGAGCCAAATGAGTGTCCTATGGCCTCCAGGCCCAGCTTGAGCCCAGATGTCCACATGGAAACATTGGCAATGGGCCCAGCACACCACAAGCACCGTTCTCTCCATGCAGTGTCTGCAGATCTCCCCTGGAAGGAATCCCATTCCACATATCCCATCTCTTGGAGAATATAACCACAGGATCCCACCATTCCCAGGCTGTCGTACCTCACAAAATATAATATTTTGAGGAACCCCAATTCCATTCTTTCTTTTCTGCCATGGTCCTACATTCCCCACAATGCCACCAAACACAAATCTTGCCCTGGCAGGGTTTTCTGCCACAAGGGAGAGGAATTAAATTCCAGTACCGTAACAGGCTGTCTTGCTTCAAAGAGGCACTGATATCTCTGCCCAGGTTGAAGTGGCTATTGATTTCCCATCACCATAGTATTTTCCCAGCCCACAGAAAGCTGCAATGGCAGCTTATGAAGATCTCTGTACTGAAGAGAACATTGCTTCCTCAGGCCTTTGAAGATCTCTGTACTGAAGAGAATGTTGGCTTCCTCAGGCCTTTCTGTTTCCCCGGAATGTTATCAGTGCCACCGCCTGAGCACTGAGTCCCATTCAGTTCCTGTTTCCCTGTCTCCCACCCTGAGGTATAGGGTCCCAGTGTCTTGGTTCCAGCTGAACAGAGGAAGTTCCACCTGGCAGGGGTGGTGGCAGGAGCTGAGAATCACAGATTCGCATCCCCTCAGATGGTGGAGATGAGGGATTTGAGGGAGGACTGGTTGGTGGAAGAAAGGTTCTCATAGCTGTGGCACAGGCAAGAGCAGTCTGAGGAGGTCTCGTCGTCCCCAACCCCACCACCATTGTGCAGGGGGCGGTGGTGTGGGGTGCCGCGTGTCGTGCAGATCACCACGCGGGTGTGTCGGTAGGCCACAGCCCATGCCTCACCGCCAAGGCACTGGCAGCGGCTGCGAGGGCCTTTGGAAGAGAACGGGCCCAGGGAACCACCGGTCTTCTTTTGCACAGAAAGGCAGGTCCTGGAAAAAAAGAACAAAGTAAGAGGTGAGTCAAGAAAGCACACCACTGACAAATGCATCATGGGAAATATAAGACTGTGGCAGAAAAGAAAGAAATTCATTTGCCTGTCCCCCAAACCCTTAGTCTTCCAACAAGCAAAGAACAGAATCCAAGACTCCAAAGTAGCGTCTCTCCCTGATCATTGGCTGGAACCCCCCCCCCTTTCCTCCAAGCCAGGGATACCCAATGCAAAAGCTCTGGCTCACTCCCTGCCTACCTTTTGCGCAGATGGTAGGAGATGATAAGGATGGCTAAGACAAAAGTCCCTGTGGCCGTATACATCACCCAAGCTGTGTTACAAAAGAACAAAAGGAACAGTTTGTGAACAGTCTTTCACCTCAAATCTTCCACCAACCAATCCAAATCCTGCCCCCCTCCACTTAAAAAAAAAGTTAGAGATGGGAGATGTAATCCTAGATGGTGATTGAAAAAGCACCTTGAATCCTTAGAGTCCCATCCTATCCAATTTTCCAGCGCTGGTGCAGCTGTACCAATGGGGTGTGTGTTGCATCCTGAGGTGCAGGGGTGGTCACTGAGGCCTCCTTAAGGTATGGGACCATGTGTTCCCTTACCTCGGGGCTGCATTGCAGCTGCACCGATGCTGGAAAGTTGGGCAGGATTGGGTCCTCAGTCCCTCTGGAATTTACAAACTTTTAGCACTAGGTGGCACCAGGTTTATTAGGCAGCCTTAATGCCCAGGATATTGGGAGGAGGGCCTCTGTAACAAAACTCATTTCCATCATCCTGCTCTGGACTGCTGTTTGGAGAAAAGATTGGCCCATGAAAATGCAGAGGTTGGACACATCTAATTTAAAGTGTTGGTAGCCTGGCCAGCACAAGGAACAGTTTACTCACAGGCAAGCCTTTGGTACAGGCCCGAGCAGGGAGTGCACATGCACAACTTTGTATGTGCTGGCAGGCAAGAATTATGTATGACATGGTAGTCATATATGAGCCCATAACTCAGGGTGTATATACAGTACTGTTGAGTTTCTTGATTGTGTTGTGCAAGCATGGGATTCAGCAACGAGAAAGAGGTCAGCTTTGATTTAAATGTGTTTTTTTTAAAGTTTCTAGTCCTCGTGGCTGAAAGTAGATAGTTCTCGAAGAGTGAACAATTCCCACTGAAAATGGAGGGGGGCTAATCAGAATTCCTGGTAGAAGTCAAGAGAGGGGAGAGGTTCAGTGTTGTGCCCAGCTCTCTCCCATTCCCAATGGCTAGCAAGAAAAAAAAAGTGCCCGATTAGCAAACATATTGTTAAGAATTGCAGAATTCAGCTCTCCAGCATGTAAACTTAATTTTTTAATTTTAAAAACACAGAGAATGTATAGCCCTGTCCAAAATGTGAGTCAGCCTATTCTTCCCACGGCATTTAACCTTGCGCCAACCACAAGGAAAATCACCTTGGAAAGGTAAGAGAAGGTGACTCCTGGTGGCAGAACTGCCCCACAGCAAGTTTTACAGGGCACGGAGGGAACACAGGAACTGCATATGTGTACGTAAGAGTTCCAATGCCGCCCTCTTTTTTTTTATAATGAGAAGTCACTCTGGGAGAGGAGAATTTAGAGTGAAGAAGGGGAAGGGATGTGTTTAACTCTTTCCCCTCGCCACTTCTCCAGTCCAAATGGCACCACCAAGCAGCTTTAGCCCCTGCAGAGTTCCAGTAAAATGTTGATCCTTGAAGACATGCAAGGGGAATCCTACGGGGGAGAGCTGCTGTTGGGAGTGATTTTGCATAGATGGGAAATGGAGTACACACACGCACAAAAAGAGAAAGAGAGACACAGAGAGAGAGAGAGTCAGGGTTCTCTAGTGTATATTTAAGTGCTGCAAGTGATTAGCTTTGCATGTTTCTTGGCCTGTAGAGAAAAACAGTCCCATCCTCAGATACTCTGTTCTGCTCTGAGCCAGGCTAGTGCAAATGGCAGTAGAAGGTTCCCCCATCCCCATATCCCCAAATCCAGTTCTTTACCTCCTACCCCAATGGCAGACTCATTGGCATTGTAGGTCCAAGTGGAGTTGAGCCAATCAGAGGAGGTTGGGACGAGTCGGGAACTGTCACCTGGAAGGGTCCGTAAATCAGACCGAGCTCCATTGATTGAAGGACTCTTCACCCCTGGAGGGAAATCAGAATTCTTTATTACCTACACCAAATTCTTAGCCCACCCCACTCCCCAAAGTGTGATATCTTATTCAGCACCATGAGTTTTAGACACAATAAAAGCCAGCTTATTGGCTGTGTGTTTAATGAATTTTACCACATCACTTTTGCACAGCAAACAAATACTGTAAGCTGTGGGAGTCTCGAATGTGATGGGGTTTGAACCAAGAACCCTGCAGATCTAGTTAACAAGCTCCTCAATGGTTGTTAGCCTTGATGTGTTTGGAACCATTCGCCACTGAAAACCAGTCAATATGCTGGGGCAGTAGCCTTTTTCCTTCAGGGTGATTCCAGGCCTCTTCCTTTCCATTTTTAAGCTCTCATGAAAATTAAAAAAAATAATAATAATTAAACTTTCTACCCCTTCAGTTTGTAAAGAGCTCTAAAGATAAGGATTCCAACAGTATCCGACATGCTCAGTGCCTCAATAAGGTAACCTTCCACTGCTCTCACCAATGAATGCACAGATACTGGGATGACCGATGCATGTTAATTAAGCAATTTTATTAACCACTGACACAATTAAATCACCACCTATGAAGCTGATACAATTAAATCGCCAGCTATTAAGCAATCTCAGTTTAGGTTCTTGCTGCTTTGCACACACACACACACACACACACACACATGCTGTATGGTTAGTTAGGCAATCTCACCACAGCATTTTTGGCTCTAGGCCTAGGGACGCCCAGAGAAACCTGTCCATAATTCACCCCCTGGCTTATGCTGAGGGTGCTGGATTGTTGTTCAACCCACTGTGGTCAGGGAGAAAGAGAGCAAGGGGGAGCCAGCCACCCAAGGGCTTCTGCCAAAGTAACCTTCTGCCATTCCCAGGGCCCCAGTTCAAAGGGGCAGTCTTTCTTCATCCTTCCCTTCACATGGCAGGTGTGGAACCAAGAGCTTCTAATTAGAGACTCTGACTCCCACCCCCGGGAAAGAATTGGCAGGCGCTGGGGTGAAGCTGGGAGTTCAAAGACAGCTCTGCTATCAGCACACCAACACACAGACACACAGCGGCCCTTTAGGGACAAAGGTGTTCACATTTATCTCCCCCTCTGCATTCCTGCTGTTGCCCTCAAGCCCTTGTTCTGGAAGAGCCTTCAGCTGTTCAGTCCCAGAGAGCCATTTCTGTGGAGAATCACAACCTTACTCATTGACACACAGGCGGAACAGGTTTTGCCTGTCCTACCCCAGAGGCAGGCGCATCATGGTGTCAGGCCCAGGCTTGGGTACAGACCTCTATACAGGATGGCAAAGCCCTGGGCTTGCAAGAGCTGGTCCGATTGGAAGGAGAGGAGCAAGTAGTCTGTGGGGAGCAGCAAAGGGGCCCCTGGCCTTCGCCGTCCATCAAACTGAGCCAGCAGGAGGTTGCTGTGCCCGTCCCGCAGCTCGAGGCGGTCATTGGGGTCGTGCACATCAAAGATCCGGAAGGTGAGCTCGACAGACTCACAGCCTGGAGGGTGCAGGGCCCAGCTGCAGTTACTGTCGGCCTCATAGTCATCTGGGAACTGTGGAGAATAAATGACCCCGGAGAGTTCACTGAAGTTTCCCTGGCAGGCACCCATGGACACTGTGGCATGGAGAGAGTCAGAGAAAGCGATCAGAGGAACATCACTGACGATGATGATGATGATTTCACATTTCTGTCCCACCCTTCCTCCAAGGAGCTTAGGGTGGCACAGCATACACAGGTCTCTCCCAAATTTTATACTCACAGGGTAAGCTGAGAGATAGAGACTGACCCAAGCAACCCAGTCAATCATTATGTAACTGAACCTCCTAATCACACTGCTATCATCGTAGCTTTCAATCAACATCAACAACTACTACTTCAGACACCAAGTGCCATCTTAGAAGAGGCTTTCCCTCCTGTGTATGAGAGAAGGGGGAATGTCTCTCCTAGCATGATGCCTGCTGTGACACGTGTACATCCCCTTAAAAAAAGGAAGTTAGCTTCTTCCTTTAGAACAACAGCTTTTCTCATCTGCTAATTTATACAGCTGTAAATCAATCAATTGATGAAAAGGAATGCTCCTTCTGGAATGTGATTCTTCCAGTTATCCTGTGAACACAGTTTGGAGAGTAGACAACTGTGCAAGTCTGGTATCTTTTCAGTCTTTCCCACCGTTTGACTCTGCTAGTGGTAACAAAAGCACCCAAAGCCAGTTGCAAAGTACTGTAACTGTTTTATGTGGGCAGGCACTGCAAAATATGGTCTTATAAGACCTTTTTATCCAGAGCAATACAAGTCAAACTTTGTTCAGCATCTTTCCAATCGTTCATCCACTTAATACTCTCCCCAGTATCAGTTCCCCGTTTATGTTAATTTAAAAAAGCTGATGGTTTCACATCCATGTTCAATAGTAATGAACAGATCATTAAAATGTCTTGAATCCACTGGAGTAACTGAGGGGGGTCAAGAGGGGCAAATGCCCCAGGACGCCACACTTTAGGGGGTGGCATTGCTGGGCGCCCCGTCGCCATCCATGCCCCCCCCACTGTCACTGCATTTGGTCACCCTTTGGAGGTCTTCTGGGATGCAGCAGCTGTATGCAGCCACCTCCAGCCCCGCAGACATCTTCTGAGGCCTCCAGAGAGCTTTTAAATGTCACTTAAGTTTTTCCGACAAAAACTGGAAGTGATGTTTAAAAGATCTCCACAAGGCCGGAGGATACAGCATGCAGCCATCCCCAGACACCAAGGTTAGGGGGATAACTGGGGGGGGGGCTTGCTGTGTTCCTGGCCCCAGTCAGCACAGGGACCAGGATCACAACTGCTTTAATCGGTTAGTGGCCCTAATAAAAAACACTAAGTGCTAATTCACAGAACATGTTTCAGTGTTCAAAGCACTCCAGCATATGAAGTTATCCAATGTATGGAATGGTTATTTGGAAAGACAGTATTATTATTCCCATGTTGCAGACAGGAAGTTGAGGCTGATAGGGGGAGAATTATTGAAGGGCCAATCTGGAGTCACTCATGGCTGAAGGAGGATTTGAACTGGGAGCTTCTCAGATCATAGGGCCAAACCAGATCATACACTGATTGTGTGATTGGGGGCCAGCATGGTTCTTTGTCTTAAATGTAAATAGTAGTCATGTGGGGCTCCAATCTGAATTTGGACCACAGCGGGGGGGGGGGCTTTAATCTTTTGTCCTTGCTGTAATCTTGATCAGAATCCACACGCACCCCCAACAGTAATTGCTGTTTGCCTTGGGATGCATGCTTCCGTTAGTACCCCTCAACCCCCATTCAAACCACCTTCCTCGGGAGGGGGTGGCAGCATCAAGGGTGGGTTAGTCAAGCACGGGCAAAATATTCATGTCCATCAGAGGACCTACATGGCTAGGCTGGTCCTTGAACCATCAGTGACAGTGGTAGGGCCCAATATACCACTGGGGGGGTGCACCAATGCAGGGCTTTGCACCAGTAATCTGGCACCGGCAATGATCCCTTCCCATGCCTGCTTTTCAGGGAAGGAAAAGACCACAGGAGTTCCAATTATGGAACCCCCACATCATATCCAGTTTGGCTCTGTAGTACAATATAGTATTGCAGCGATTGCCAACCAGTGATACATGTACCACCGGTAGTACTTGAGATGCTGTCCAGTGGTACACAAGGCTCACAGGAGACACACACCGCCTGGCAGCGAGAGCGTGATGCAGTGCTACCAACAGCAGGAGAAGAATTGGTTCAGCAAGCAGGGCTCCTGCACACTGTTTCCGCGCACTTGACTAAGCCTGCCCTGCTTGCCCTGAGCTGCTTATTGCTGTTTATAGCATCTGGCCCCCAAACCCAGAAGTAACAGTTATTTCTCATACTACTTAAGATAATTAGACCATGAGAAGTGGTACATCAGGAACAAAGGTTGAAAAACACCATAGTATAGTACTGCTGCCCCATCTTTCCACCCAAAACAATTTACATAAAATGTAAAATCATGACAACAAAAAGGTAGGGGGAAATGTCTCACTGGCCTTGCTTCCTGCTGCTCCACATGGGACAGTTAGTGGTTCTATGGACACGGGATGGGGGGGAGGGACAAGGCATGGTTTGCTTGCAAAGCACCAGCACGTGGTGGCAGCAATGGTAACTCTTTGCCTCTTTTTCCTCCTCTTCCTCCTTCTTGGGCATTTTTAAATAATTCTATGCTACATACTATAATATAGACATATGCAGACATACCCAAAGGGTTGTTGCAAAGATTACTGAGATACCGTGGGCGGTACCCCCCAAAAGCACTATATAAATGCCAGGTTTGGGGTTTTGTTGTTGTTGTTGCTTTTTTAAAAAGAGATTTGAAAACATGACAAGAGGGCTGTTTCACTTCTATCACACTTTTGACAGCCCTCGACATACAGGGCCTGGGAAGGAAAAATAGCCCCGGCCTCTGAAAAACAGGAAAACAAAAAGCATCTCAGAAAACCAATGTTGGGTTTTAAAATAAATAAATACATCCAATCCAGATGTTAAGAATGTGAAACTGGGAAGAGGACGGTGACCACATGATATCCACTTTGGAGAAGCCCTGGAACCACTCTGCCTTTTGCAAGCCAAAATTATGCTCCCGCCTTTTCATGCATTTTTCTTAATTTCTAATCAGAATCTCCCCTTGAACATTGATACATTCTGAGGTCTATTATGGCAAAATGGGTGTTGGCATCCCCTTCACCTCCCCCCCCTCCCAGTATCTTTTCAGGGAAGACAAACAGGAGATTTGAAATGACCTTAAGCCACAAACCACATTAAAGCATTTTTGGGGGAAAAAGTGAATTAGAGCTGTCACACAATTAAATAAATCTTACAGCCCAATCCTCTCCTCCACCATTGTCCGCAGAGTAGCCTCAGAGACAGAGGATGTGCTACATCCAATAATGGGGGAGGGGTGACCAGAGCACCAACCAGAGGTTTGTTTTTTTCACTTTCCTCCATGTAGGTCTTCTGGCAGCCTATGGGCCTCCTCAGACCCACGCCAGCTATGTAGCTGGTGCAAGTCCAAGGCAAGAAAGGAGACAGGTCAGCCTGTCTCAGGAAAAGGAGATAGGAGCAAATTGCTGCCACCTGGGACCCAATCCAGCTACAGTTACGTACACAAAGATTGGTACATGCAGTTAGTACCAATCCTACAATCAGTTTCACGGGGTGTTCCTAATTCTAGACTAGGGGTGTCAAACATAATGCCTGTGGGCCAAATGTAGCCCCCAGAAGCAATTTATCCATCCCTTGTTGTAACTGGGCTCTCCCAGCATGATAACTGGGCTCTCTCATATCTTGGAAATATGAACAAGATTTGCACATCTTCTCTTCTGTCTTTGCAGCTAATAAGTTTCTATGTGAAAACAAAGTGCTTCTTTCTGGCCAGCATCTGCTGAATGATGTCACTTCCAGCCCTCAGCGGGCACCATGAATGCTAACTTCGACCTTCTGTATGAAACAAACTGACACCCCTGTTTTAGACATGGGAGAGGGAGAAAAAGGTTTCTCTATTCACATTCTTCCAAGTCATGCAGACATATTTTTGCTCCCCTACCCCACACTGAACAAACAGTCAACAACGATGTGTCCACATCCTTATACTTACCATTGTAGATGCCAATCCGGCCATCCCCCCCACACAACTCGCTGGGCTTGCCAAAACAGATTTGGTCACACTCCACAGAGCTCACTGGCTGGCTGCGCCGGACATCCCCCTCGTGGCCACAGAAACAGGCATAGCCAGCCTCTACCCCAGCAAACTGAAGAGGAGAGCAAAACAGAGATGATGGAGAGAAAGTGGGGGTGAGGACAGATTACAGGCTGCCCCACGGTGTTTGCTCATTGCATGGAGTGCAGAATAACAATATTCAGTGGTACCACCCTGAGAGAGTTCAGCAGGAGACAATCATTCGTAAAAGAGCAGAACGTGGTTTGAAGGAGACTTTGCTTGACATGGTTTACACACACATTCTTTTTGTCCCACCTCTGGTCAAATGGAATTTGCAGGTTTTTGAAACAATAGAAAACTTGCCAGGCCTGTTTACCAGGGGCCAAAATGGGATGAGTGCACACAGCCTGCAGCTGTGATGTCTGTTCCAAACTAATGGAAATTGACAAAGCAATACTAACATGCTGTTGACTGTCATGACCGTCCCCGTGCTGGCTTGAAGTGTTGAAAACATGCCATAAGACATGTTTGCGCCTACTCAAAAGCCGGGTGGACCAGCCCAGAGGCCCGCACCTGTTCAGTAGCGCCAGATTCCGACCCTACGTCATTATTTTAATAAAGTGGGGGAAAACTGCTTGAGCTTGTGTCAATCATCGCAGTGCCCTTGTACTCATTGGTTAGGACAATGAAAGCTAGGGGTGGGTTTCCCTTTTAATGAGCAATTGGGTTAATACCTGCACAGTTTTTCCTTGAAGTTCTGTAAATAAAAGATCTGGTGATGTTTTAAAAAATTAACAATGAAGTGACAACTGGACAACTGGACTCTTGGAATGAATCCCAAATATCCCTGAGGATTCCAGGCCCCCACCTCAGCTCCCTCTGTGACTCTGTCCCAGTGGTGTAGCTAGAAGGGATGTAAAGCACAAAGTTTTGCAGGGAGCATCACCACAGCATGCAAGCAGCCTCGCCCCCTCTCCTTTGGAGCTATACTGGGCGGGGGGGAGCAAAACAGAGGCATTTGCTCCCCCTGCCCAAAATGGCTCCAAAGGGGAGGGGGAGGGGCCACTTGAATGCTGCGGCGAGGCTCCCTGCAAAACTTAGTGTTTTACACCCCCCACTAGCTATGCCACTGCTCTGTCCCTTCCTGTGGGAATGAATCAATTGATGCCACATCTGGGGTGGCGAACAGCATTTTCCTAGGTACAAATTCTAGCTCCTGTAACAATCAGAAAATGCAATCTCTCCGGAGCAGAAGCGTAACCGTGAGGGCAGACAGTCAAAGCAAGCACAACAAATGAGCAACAACTGTGCGTTTGGTTGCACTAATAGAAAAAAACCCCAGAGAGTTTGGAAAGACAAAACAAAAGCTGCTTGGATGGCACAGCTCCATCTCTCTTGTGGTCAAGGATCAGGCTGACGGGCTGGGAACGGCAAAGGGGGATGACACAACGAGAGATCTCTATGCTCAACAAGATATGAACACAGAATGTCTACATCAGGGTACAGCTGCCTGTTTTGGGTACACATTTCTGTGCGAATTTCTATCTAGGTTCATTTTTACAGATCAAGAATCCATGTATACCGTATGCAGATTGTACAGTACTTGCATTGAATGGAATGTGTGATCAAGTATACCCAAGTACAAACAAACAGTTAATGCATCCAGGCACACAGATGCATTCGGGTATAAATGTATTGTAGGAACACCATGAAAGGCTACAATCTTTCATCCATTAATTGGTCAGATGAATCAATTAAAAAAACTTTCTTGATTGACTAAGAAGGCATCCCCATTATCAGAACATAAGAACAGCCCCACTGGATCAGGCCATAGGCCCATCTAGTCCAGCTTCCTGTATCTCACAGTGGCCGCACCAAATGCCCCAGGGAGCACACCTGATAACAAGAGACCTGCATCCTGGTGCCCTCCCTTGCATCTGACATAGCCCATTTCTAAAATCAGGAGGTTGCAAATACACATCATGGTTTGTAACCGGTAATGGATTTTTCCTCCAGAAACTTGTCCAGGCCACATGCCATCACCACATCCTGTGGCAAGGAGTTCCACAGACCAACCACATGTCGAGTAAAGAAATATTTTCTTTTGTCTGTCCTAATTCTCCCAACACTCAATTTTAGTGGATGTCCCCTGGTTCTGGTATTATGTGAGAGTGTAAAGAGCATCTCTCTATCCACTTTATCCTTCCCATGCATAATTTTGTTTGTCTCAAAAACATACATCAGAAAACACATTGTCTTAAAATGCTCATTATTTTTAATACAAATACTTATATAAGTAAGGCTGCAATCCTATAATACTTTCCTGGGTGTAAGCATCATTGAATGCAATGAAACTTATTTCTGAGTAGACATGCATAGGATCGCACTGTAACTGACGTAGGAGAGGCATTCCCCCAAAGCTGTCACCTGCGTGGGAATGCCTCTTCCAGAAATGGTGTCAATGGTCCTTCCTTCCCCTCACAGACTTACAATTCCTGCAAGACCTACAGTTCCTCACAGACCTACAAGATGGGCCCACTGCTGGGGAGAGTAATTTACCTTATAGCCCCGTTTGCGGCAGAAGCTGAGGCAAACTTGCACCGTGAGCTTGGTGGAGGTGCCACTGCTTCCACTCAGTGCTGGGGGAGTCCCAGAATCCAGGAAGCAGCCAATGTAACCGGGCACTGAAGAGAACAAGAAAGGGTTCCAGTCAAACGGTTCCCACATGTGTCTGCTTACCAATGATAATTCAGAGACCTTTCTCCAGGTGCTCCTGTCACTAAGAGGTTAAGGTGGTAGGGAAACAGGAGAAAGGGACCTTTCGGGAGTTGCACCTCAATTTGGGAATATTCTTCCTGGCACCATCTGGCAACCAATTGGATGAGCTTCAGGTCTAGTACTTAGCCAAGAGGCTTTTGTTTGTGAGGAAAAGCCCATCTTTGAGTGACAGTTACATCATGGCAGCACACTTCCTGAAAGGAGAGGCTGTGGAGGCACCAGAAAAAATGGCTGGGGGCATAAAAGGACTTGTTCTGCCAGTGCTATGAGCCCATAGGATTTGGGCTGTAACACATTTAAAGGCACACATGTAAAGTGTTCAGGTCAGACCCAATCTCATCCATGAGGCTGACTGACTTGCCTGAGGCAGTAGACACACAGGGGATGACCACCTCTGCATGCCCACTCACCTCCACTGCTCTCTCTCCCCCCCCCCCCACTCCCCGGATTGGAAAAGTAAGAAAGACATGGAGTGGAAAAAGGAAGTGTGGAGGGGAGGAAAACCACTCTCCTTCCCTACACACTTCCTCTTCTGCTCCATCCCCCTCTTCCAGAGGTTGGTAGGAACAGAGATCACCAGGCTAGGGGAAGCAGGGCTTGGCACGCCACCTGTGGCGCTAGAGGGCTTGGGCCAACCCTGGTTCAGGTACTTGTCAGTAATCCCAGTTCCATGGGCAGAAAATAGTGAGATGCAAGAGCAGCTTTAACGTCTTAATGAATATCTGGTGGGCTACCTGCACAATTTCCCATAACCTCTGTAAGTGAATGGTCTAGACTAGAGGTTGATCTTTTTTTAAAAAAAAAATGTAGCTTAATATTAATGGAAGGAACCTGGAATATCCCTGAGACAATCGGGCCTTGTAGGCTCCCCACTTCCATGTGATCCAACAAGCTTATCGACTGGAACACACTGGGGTACCTAACTCTTGTTGTCTGGCAACCTTACACACACACACACACACACACACACACACACACAGAGAGAGAGAGAGAGAGAGAGAGAGAGAGAGAGACTGCCCAATGATCTGCACTCACTGTGGCAGGTGGGGATGTCACAATACTTCCAGTAGATCCCTTCCTCGTTCTCTGAGATGTAGCACCAGGGTTGCACGTCGCCGTCCGGGTTGCGGCAATAGTTGTGGCTGCCCAGCCCCCACTCGCCATTGGGGTACTTGGCCGTGTTGTAGGCATGCTCCCGTGTCTGATTCCAGTAGAGACAGGGCCGCCCTGCGTTTCCAGGTGAGGTCTGGTTCTGCGAACCCCGGTAATCGGCCCCATTCACCATAAAGCACTCAGACAGCTCTGGGGATGAGAGAGAGGAGGACACTCAGTGGGAGACCACTTCCTGTGGCAGGCTCAGGCCATTCCATTTGTCACTCCAAAGAGGTGAAATTAAAATTGATTTTTTTTTTCTAAATTCCATTTTATCCAGCCCTGCCGCTAAGTTGCTATGGGTGGCATACACAGTGTGGACTCCCCCACTTTACCTTTACAACAACACTGTGATGTACTGTGATGGGCAGGAGGTCTGGTCTAGAGGGTTGAGCCTCCATTTGCCTGAAGATAACATCCGAAGGTCGCCAGTTTGAGGCCACCGGCACCGTGCGACCTTGAAGCAGCTGACAAGCTGAGCCGAGCTATTCCATCTGCTCTGAGCGTGGGAGGATGGAGGCCAGGATGTGTGACCAGATCAAGAAAGAAACATCTGAATGTTGTGGTTTCTTGAAAGATAGAAACCTTCTTTCAAATTGTAAAATTCCCTACAGGGATTTAAATTGCCTGCCTATGTAAACCGCCTTGAATAAAGTCTAAGGAGAAATCTGAGGACCAAGAAAGGCGTTATAGAAATACCTGTATTATTATTATTATTATTATTTAGGTTTAGCTGAGGTTCAAATCCTCACTCAGCCATGATGCTCCTTGGGTGACCCTAGTCTAGGTAGCCTAACCTATCTTACAAAGTTGTCAGAGCTGCCCACCCAACAGGCCGGCTGAGGTGCTTGCCTTAGACAGCAGATTGGTGGGGAGTGGTACCCACCTTCTCTCCACTGCTGCTGCAGCTCCTCTTCCCACTCCTTGTATTAGAAAAGATTTCCGACAATCTAGGCCACCATTCTCCTCTCTTCTCGTCCATACTACCTCTCTGGCCCCCTCTTCCTTTTCCAATCCAAGGAACAGGAGGAGCTGAGGTTGCCACACCTCCAGGTAAGGGGAGGTAGTATTTAAAACATGGCCTTGGGTGTCAGGAGGACTTACACTGGCTCTGAGTTGTGATACCCTGCACATGCCTGATCTCGTCTGATCTTGGAAGCTAAGCAGGGTCAGGCCTGATTAGTATTTGAATGGGAGGCCGCTTGGGAATACCTGGTGCTGTAGGCTTATACCATAGTCTTTCGAGACTGAAGGTTGCCAACCATTGAGTTGTGAGGCTAAAATGGCAGGGGGAACTTTGTATACTGCCCTGAACTCTTCAGAGGAAGGGCTGGATTTTAAAAAGAACAAAACAAAACAATTATTATGCCTAACATTTCAATGTGCTATACAAATATTTTAAAGAAAACACAGTTCTCAGAGCAATTTCCAGAAGGAAACAGAAAGTATTATCTCCCCTATGAATCCCACACACATTTTCCCAGGTTATAACTTTAACAGGCGAGATCACAATAGCTCCCTACTGTGAAAAACTTAACTGGGTGATTTTTGCACACTAAGCTGCTATGAGAGATACAAGAGCGAGTCAGCCTGGGGGTTTGTTTGTTTTGGTCTGGTCAGCTGGCAACCCAATCCCCTGGAGGGAGGGAACTTGGGAAAGCTCAAGAAAGTGTCATATATAGGCAAATGAGCACCTTCCTGAACTCACAGGACTGCCAGGTGAGAAATTGTGTGTGATGGCTGTGACTGCCAACAGAACTGTATTTCTAGGAGTACAGAAAGCTGCCGTACTGATTCCATGATAGGCCGGCGCAGGTCCCCTGCATTGGCCCAGGAGTGTCGCAAATGTGCTGTAAAGCACATTCGCAACTACTCTCAAGCCGGTGAGGCCAGTGCAAGAATGTGCGCCAGCGCTGAATCAGGACCCAGAGGGGATAAGCACATGCTGGCCAAGGCAGGCCAGCATGGGGGATGGGAAAGGGTGGTTGGAGGGTGGAATGGAGGCAGGGAGGGGCGTTTTGGGGTGGAAGCGGGTGGACCAGGAGGCGGATCAGGTCCAGGATGGGGGTGGGATCGGCCGTGGCAGTGCAGGCCGAATCCTAACACCCGTCCCTGGCCCTATCAGCCTTACATGGGCTGCTCGGACTTGCACTAGTGAAATCACTGGAGCAGATCCAAGTAGCCCAGTAGGGGTGACTGGGACGTTGTTCGGGGTAAGGGGAAAAATATCGCCTTAGCCCAAGTTGCCCTCTAGCCAGCACCTATCTTGTGCTGGATACAATGCAGGCCACTCGATCTACATGTTCCAGGGCAAGTTAGAACAGGGCTATGAGTTCAGTATTGACAATGACTGGAAGTAGCTCTCCAGGGCTTCAGACTGGAGTGTTTCTCTGCCCTATCTGAAGATACTGTTGGCTGAACCTAAGCACTGAACTACGGCCCCTGACAAGGAGGGGAAGAACAGTTTCCTGGGGGGTGTTTAATCACATGGCACATGAAGCTGTCTGCGCCCTCCTAACCACACAACAGCAGAGAGAGGATCGGGTCTTAGTCACAGAGCTGGGGGGCAACCGCAGGCTCAGAGAAGACCTGCCCCAGGAGGTGCTGCTCTCCACTTTCTCCAAGAGTTCGCCAGAGATCTCCAGCTGCCCCTCCTCAATGGTGGAGCTGGAGAAACATCAGAGGAAGCGTGACAAGACAAGCTTGAAAGCAGCAGAGGGACCCATCCCAAGGCTGCCTCCAGGGTAGGGGCCAAAAAGAGATTAGAGATGCTAAATGTGTAATCAGTTAAAGCACGCTCTGGCTTTGAAGATTCAAAGGGAATCGGTGTGGAGGGTGTCGCGTGAGCCTTGGCTACAGGCAAAAGAAACACAGGAGACCCTTTTAGATCTTACGTTAAGGGAGGGGGGAACAGGGGGAAGATCAAAGAGTTCAAAGGCGCATTTAATCGGCCATGCCAAGACAGTCAAGTGCAGGCAAAGCACAAGGGTGGGGGGCGAATGAGATGAGACGGACAGGACACCTCCCCAACCATCTCTTCGACCTCTGCCAAGGTCGGCGGTTGCTCCTCCTGACCCCAGCCCTGAAGGGAGCTGGGTTCCCATTCCAACCCTGCCCTCATCTCACCATCAGCAGAATGTGAGAAGGATATTCTTAAAAGCAACATATAGCTCTATCAAACAAAGCTATAAATCAGGACTCGGCCCCAGAAAGCCCCTGTTGTCGAGGCTGAGCTCAGCCCCAGAATGCAGAGAGTACCAACTGCAATAATGAGAGATCTGCCATAAATGCAATAAAAGTAACAGTAAATGTGAGAGTGCCTCTAGTCACACACAAAGCACTTTCATTCTTGACTAACCACAACCCGATCCTTTGGGATTCAGGTCTGGTCTACGCATGCAGCAGAATGAGGATGCCACCTTATGTTTCTGAAGGGGGAATCCCTTTTTTGAATTCCCCTATTTAAAAAAAAAATCTCCCTGCAAGTTAATCTAGCATGTCAGGGAAAAAGATTCTAGTCTCAACAGTTCAATGTGGTTCTAGTTTTCTGTTTGCAAGAAGGGTTTAAAAAATGCAATGGACATTCAACTATGCAATTTCCCTACCTGCAGCAGTGCAGTCTGTCCTACGATCTTTTGGTTACATTTTTATGCCATCCTTTCCTCCAAGAAGCCCAGAGAGGCATATAACATTCTCCCCCAACACTTTTTCCATCAACCCTGTCTGGCAGGCTGGGCTGAGAGCTGGTGGCCAGCACAAGGTCACAGGGCCCAATCCTATCCAATTTTCCAATGCCAGTGCAGCCACCATGGAGCCCCAATGAAAGGGAGCAAGCATTCCCTCACCTGGAGGAGGTCTCCATGAAAGTCTCCCTGCTACAGGATGCAATGCATGCCCTGTTAGCGTGGCTGCACCAGTGCTGGAAAATTGGATAGGATTTGGCACACAGTGTGCTCTTTAGCTGAAGCAACCTGGGCTGAGCCAAGGTCTCCCCACTCTGATTCCAACTCACAAACCACTGCACCACACTGCCACTCTCTCATTCCACTACATGTGTAGACCAGGCCTGAGAAGAGAGAGATTCAAGATCAGAAAGCATTGCTTCTAAAAAAGGTTGGAGCCCCAGCACCTCATATTTTGAAATTTCAGCAGTGCCTATCTGTCATGGGGTAAGTGTCTGTGTGTGGGTTTGGAATGCAAAGGAACTAGAAGTTATTATTATATTGCGGCTATTTGTTCCATCAGTTAGTAGTGATAGTATTTTAGGTTATATATATATATCTCTTCAACAAAAACATTCTCAAAGCACTTTGCAGTGGGCACATTGCTTTCCACCCAAAGCAGAAGAGGACACATCCCTGCCCCACAATAACCTTTATAGTTGCTTACAACCTTTTGCCAGAGAATGGAAAACCTGAAGGTTACATGTCGATATTTCTGAAAGCTGCCTAAATAATGAAGCTTTCAACTGAACAAAACAGGCAATCTATGAATTGGAGAGGTAACCAGAAACACTGAGTTTGTACTTAGGAGTGTCTTGCGGGGGGGGGGGCGTTAGAACGTCATCTCTCCTACACGTTCACAGGCAGGAAACTTTCTTGAAGAGGCTGAAAACCATCCGGTTTAAAAATAAAATCCCTAAGTGGAATCTGGAGAACAAGTGGAGCATTTCCAATAGTCAGGAAGAGCAGCTTCGGCGCCCGGCACACCCAGCGCTGGCAGATGGTCCCTGTGGGCAACTGCCAGGGCCAGCACCCCAGCCAGACCCATGCTTGTGTTGGGGCCCCCCTAGCAAAGACTGGGCCCATTCACCGTTTTCCACCACAATGCCCCTGATGCAACATCATTTCAGGGCACTGTGAGGAAACACAGAGCCTTCTTTTGGGAGTCATGGCAAGCTTTCCAAGGCTGTGCAAGACAGGGCTTGGATCCAATCCAATAATGGTATTGCCTTATCAAAACATAGTTCTTGATATAATCCTGCACAGCATCTTCTTGCTATTTTGCCCTACAGCTCCTAAGGCCAGCCCTGCTTTAGGCTGCTACCTCACAGGATTGTTGTGAAAATGCAGGAGGTAGGGGAAATGGGCAGGCAGGGGTGGGCTGTGATGGGGCAGATCAGATCCTGGGGGGGGGCTCAATTTTTTATTTATTATTTATTTATTTATTATTAATTTATTTTTTGGGAGTCACGTCATGAAAAAGTTTGAAGACCACTGCACTAAGAGAAAAACCACTGATACTGCCAACAAAGTCAGCCTCAGTACTAGGATATTTGCATCCTGGATGACTGCATCCTGGTCAAATGCATCCCAGTCATTGATGTCCCTGGACACTCAGGTCTAGGTTTTTTGCGTTCCAGTTCTTTGCGTCCCACTATAACTGGACAACAAAGAAACTGTAACTGGGCAACAAACCCCATGTTATATATACTAAGCATCCTATCCCACCAATAAGCCTACCTTGGCATTTAAAAAATACAAAAGCACATATAATATAAATATTCATATACTGGGACACAAATGTCAGGGATGCAAAAAAACAAACAAACCTGGGCAGCAATGCCCAGAGACTCCAATGACTGGGACACATTTGGCCAGGATGCAGTTGTCCAGGGCACAATGGTCCTGTCACTGTGAGCCTCCCCACAAATTTAGGAGGACCCACCGAGTGAAAGGACGGCCCCACACACTCAGTCGAAGGCCCCCATAGACCTGAGCTGATCCTAGTGCTCTGCAGACCTCCTTGCCCCCGACCCCATGAACAGCAGAAGTGAAACAGATGATGTCCAAAAAACCAAGCAAATCAATACCAGTCGGTCAGATAAAACAGGTCACAGAATGCAGATTCTCTTGGCGCAGAATCTCAGTGGCCTCCCCTTTTAAAGTGGAAAGAGATGCACAGGCATGGCGGATGTTCTCATGGATTAAAGAATGCCAAGTACCAGCCTGGGGTCTGGTGTGTGTGGCACAGGAAATCTGCCATTTGGGGCCTGGAGGGGGAGGGCAGTTCTGGCAGGAGAGTATTGGTGGGAATCGGCCCCTTGGCTTTGGGCCTCCCTGAAAACCCAGGAGTCCTGGCTCCCAGCCTGCCTTGTCCTATCCCAGACATATTAATGTCCTTCCGCAGCTGGGAATACGCCTGGGAGCCTCGCTTCCCTTCCCTTGCCACCCCCGCCCAGCCCCAAACCTCTCGCGGTGTAACCAGACGCCTTTCCAGCCTTGCAGACGCAAGCCCCAGGGGGACAGGCCCCACCTGTTGTTGAGGATGGAAATAGCTGAGAATATAATAAACAGGTGGTTGATATAAAGCAAAAGAGGTTAGGCGGGGGGGGGGGGAGATGCAGAATGGGGGGGGGAGTTCTTTGTGGGGGGATGTGGAAGCCTATGGAGGCCGGAGTCTGGATGTCTAGCAGGTGGTGCCTGTTGGCAGCTGGGTTTTCTAGAGGCTGCTTGGGCCCAGTGGGGGGCTGTCTTGAGGGGGATGGAGGGCATGAATGTGAGATGGCCTTAGGAGGAGTGGGGGGGGGGTGAGAGGAGAAGACTGGGAAGGGGACATCAGAGGTACAAATGGTCCAGGGCTTCTGTGTTACTGAGCGATGGAATTCCCAAAGAAATGCTATGTAAAGGCAAAGGAACGCACACAAGGGGAAAATAGAACTATCCTTACAAACGCAGGATTAGCTATTTTGGTACCATTGTGGAGGGCTTCCTCTGCTCCGACCGCAGCTGTTGAAACTGATGGGCTGTTGAGAATGACTAGGGAAGAATTCCAGACGTATCCCTCATGCCCCTCCGAAAAGCTTCACGGGTGTTTTAACACAATGACAGAAGTGGTTTTCAGACCGTTCCGGGGAGCCCTGGGTGTCGCTGACTGCTGCCTGGGAGTCCTCAGATCAGTTTCGGCTGATGGACTTCCCAGAGCTTGCCCACCACTACTGATCTTCTCCTTGCCATATGCCCCCAGAGGGGAGTATCGCAGGCTGTGTGCTCTGGGGCAAACCAGATACGATGGTGCCATCATTCATGCATCTGCCCCATGAAACTGACTGCACAAGATATTATGGAAACCAAGAACATTACTCAACTGTAGGAAAGAGCAGGGAAGTTCACAAAGATGGATCCATAATGCTTTAACATTCAGCAAGATTGGCACAGAGATGGCCGTAAGGAGCATGTCCATAAACCCCCAGGAGATGGAGGATGGGAATAACATGATCTCTCCATGAGTGACGGGTGTAATTCTCTGTACCACCCAGTCCTGACACTACATCTATAGTTCTCATACTGTGTCACAGAGTTCTTTCCAACATCTAGAGTAGCTATTTTCAACCAGTGTGCCATGGTATTTTGGCATCCCACGAATGGTCCACAGATGTAACGAGGGGGTTTGGGAGACAGCCTTTGAGGGATGTGAACCCTCAAGGGCACAGCAGTATGCCTTGTCAATTGTCCAAAAAACTGATGGTGTGTCTTGACAATGTTAGCACCTTGTCAGTGTGCTGTGAGCTGAAAAAGGTTGAAAACTGTAGATCTAATGAATACCTACCTAGGCCTCCCCAAATGTAAACCTCTCTGTTCTGCCTGATGAAGACTTCAGGAAAAGGAAGATGCAAATGGAGCATAAGAGCAAGTAAGGAGAGGAGAGTGGTGGCTCATAGCTTCCACTACTCTCTTATCCTTCACACTTCCTCTTTCGTTCCATCCTCATCTTCATTTTCCAATCATTTCTTAGACAATAAAAGGGATATGCTTATTTCACCCCAGTTCTCACACCAAGGATGACTATTCAAACAACCCACCCCACGCCTATTCCAAACTACTAAAGTCTTTATTCTATCTGCTGTATGCTATTTTCCTGGATACACAGCTTCTCTGGATTGCCAGGTGGCAGCGGTTATCCAGGGGGCTTTTGCCCAGCTTAGGCTGGTGAGTCAGCTGCAGCTGCAGCTGTACCTGAGCTGGTCAGACATGATCACAGCAGTTCAGGTATTGGTGCCATCCTGGCTAGATTGCTGTAACGTGCTTCATGTGGAGCTACTCTTGCTATGGAAATGGCAATCGGTGCAGAATGCAGTGGACAGCCTGGTTGCTGGGGCGTGGCTGTCTAACTCTCTTGAACTGCTGCTCTACCAACTACAGTGGCTGTCAGTTCAGTTCTATGCCCAATTTAAGATGTTGGCCATGGCCTTTAAAACCCTATATGGCTCAGGATTAGGCACTTGAGAGGCTGCCTCTTTTTATATATTCTTGCCTGCCCCCCGGGGGGGGGCCTTCTTCGAGTGCTGCCCCCAACAGAAGTTAGGGGGCAGCGACGAGAAGTAGTGGCACTGCAGCTGTGGAATTCTCTCCCTGGAGACTTAAGAACTGCCCTCTCCTTTGACATGCTCTGATGAGGACTGAAAACATTTTTTGTTTTGGGTGGCTTTTGGGTACTGTGCATTTTACGACATCTCTTAATTTGCATTATGGTTGCTTTTTTAATTTCATGATTTTATGATGTTTTATGCTGAATTTTTTATTTTTTTATTTACTGTTTTACTGTTGATAAGTGTAAGGGTTTTAGGCTACAGGTCTTATTGTGTGATGCTTATTTTATGTGATTATATGTATTTTATTGTTTTGCGAATGTTGTTAGCCATTTTGGGCATTCGCTTGAAGAAGGAAAAGCTGGATAAAAAAATCATTAAATAATTAAAGATTCATTTACTCTGCAACAGTGTGTCCTGCCCTTTGATTTAAGAAGATGGTGTTTGTTCTTCTGGCTAAAGATATCCTAAGTTTAAAAAATAGCATCTAAAGCACATGAAATGGCTGGATAATGAACTGTGTATAGTGCTTCAATGTGCTTCATAGTGGAGGCAGAGGAGACTTCAGTAAAGTGTGACGTGAAGCTGCAGACAACAGTCCTTGCTGTCAGACTAGGGGTTTTACATATGCAGGAGTGTCCCTATTTTAATCTGTGATTATTATTATTATTGGCAACCTTCAGTCTCGAAAGACTATGGTATCGCGCTCTGAAAGGTGGTTCTGGCACAGCGTCTAGTGTGGCTGAAAAGGCCAATCCGGGAGTGACAATCCCTTACACACCAGGAGCAAGTGCAGTCTGTCCCTGGTCTGTCTCCCTGGCTATGGGCCTTCCTTCTTTGCCTCTTAGCCTCAGACTGTTGGCCAAGTGTCTCTTCAAACTGGGAAAGGCCATGCTGCACAGCCTGCCTCCAAGCAGGCCACTCAGAGGCCAGGGTTTCCCACTTGTTGAGGTCCACTCCTAAGGCCTTCAGATCCCTCTTGCAGATGTCCTTGTATCGCAGCTGTGGTCTACCTGTAGGGCGCTTTCCTTGCACGAGTTCTCCATAGAGGAGATCCTTTGGGATCCGGCCATCATCCATTCTCACAACATGACCGAGCCAACGCAGGCGTCTCTGTTTCAGCAGTGCATACATGCTAGGGATCTGTGAAATTACTGGAAATTCAGACTGTAAGCTCTCTGGGGCTGGGACTGCTGGTGATCACTCAGTAAAGCACGGTGTGTGTTGCTAGCGCTCTATAAGTAACAATAAGCGCTCTATAAGTAACAATAAGTAACAATGGAATGGAATGTTCCTATCCCTTTTCCCCTCCAGCGTTTCAAACTGTACTGCTTTACCTACTCAGTGCATCATAGGCAATTAAACTGGATTTGAGTGGTTATCAACTTTTTCTGTCTGCAGAGCCTCTACCGTCCTAAATAGAGCCCTGCTAGTGCATATGTGGAGTCTCAGGTAACCCCAGAGCACCAGCCTGTGCGCAGAGTGGTACAGCGCCAAGCAGATGGAAGCCACTTACGGTGTGATTGTGGAGCCCTTCAGTGGGTCTCAGGGAGCGCCAGGGCTCCTGGGAACACACTCTGAGAAACACTGCTGTACGGCATCTCACTCTGAACTGGCCCAAGCACCAGGAGCATGTGATGCTGAGGTTAAAGCAAACGGGAAAGAAGACCTAAAGCCCACTGCAGCTTACAGGGTAGGGAAATGACACAAGGCACAGAGGATCCTGAATGCTCCCGAAGACCGGAAAACAGAGTCCAGTACTGTAAATTTGATTGTACAGAGTGGATAGAGTTTGATTTGTTACATAGAAAGATTTAAATGAGCTTGACCACTTTGGCTCTGAGGGCAGTGGGGTGTTGTCCACACAAGCAGTGAATCAGTTTTGTTTGCATACATTTAAAATATTCACTGACTGATATATTGCAATGCCAAACACACCACATTAATTAAGCCTAGATAATGGGCTCTGCCCCTTCACGCCTGTGGCTTCTTTGTCCAAAAAGACACTCACTCATGGGAACAAGAAATCCCAGTTCACCTATTGATATACATGAGAGCTTAATTAACTTATTCATTACTGCCACAAGATCTAGCAACAGCCACAAGTTTAGATGATGATGAGAGAGAGAGAGAGAGAATTATGTTCATATAATCACACCTTTGTTCTCTGCATCCAGAATAACCCCAGTTCTATCCTCACAATTCCACCTTCCAGAAAAGTGGAAAATAATCTATGCCTGGGTACTCTCCAAGTTGTAGGACCACTTAGTTACAAGATGTTTGATGAAAACTAAAGGAGTTGCTAAGTGGCGTTTACACACACACATCTTTGGTCTTAGGAGAAGGACCAGTGAGGACTGTGTAAGCATTCTCAGTAGAGGTAAGAACCCAGGCAAAGACAAACACAATCTCTGCAGAAAAAGCAGATTTAAATTGTCCTTATGCAGAGTTAACCATAAGGAAAAGACAGGCTCAACTGCTCCCTGCACCTCAGTGCCCCCTTATGGCTATTACATGCACTGCAGGCAGACTTCTCTGTTTCCAGAGTCCCAAAGGGACAAATACTGTACAAAGATGTGACTTGTGCAATAGACTGTCCAGCAGTACTATTCTGTTGAAAAGGAAAGGAAGTGAAATTGTGACTGATCCTGGTGAGAGAACCAAGAGGCAATAGGCTAAGCATTGTGCTCTGTAACCCTTAGGGTTGACAATATTTTTCTGGCTCCCAAAGGCAGAAATTAAACAGGTAAATCTTTCACCACTGCATCAGCACATCAAGCTTCACCTACTGAATTTCTGCCTTAAATCAGTGCAGTTTAACTTTAGGGAAGGTGGCTTTGAGCAGCTTCAAGTTAAAGGGCACGATCAAGGGCTGGAATGCCTCTCTTCCACAGAGTCGTCCCTGATCTGTTTTAATGTCCTTTATTTAATTACTTCCCCATCATAAGCTGAGGCTGCTGGATATGGTTCTCCCTTACCTTACCTCTCTTTTATCCTCATAACAACCCTATGGAGTAGATCATCCCAGGACATGGTCTGATCGTTTTGATCATGATACAGTTCACAAAAGCTAAGCAGGTCCCAGGTTGATAGGAGCCTGGATGGGTGACCACCTGCAATCTTTGTCACCTTGATTTTCACAATGGGATGCCAGTGAAAACTAGCAATTGACCTAAGATCACAAGCTACTGCTCCATAGAGTAGAGTAGAGTAGTAGTAGTGATGGTCCCAGCTCAGTAGCAGAGCATGTGCTTTGCACATAGAAGGGTCTGGGTTCAACAAAGCAGAGAAAAATTCCTCTTCAAAACCCCGGAGAGCTGCTACCAGCCTGTGCTGACAATATTGACATAGTTGGACCAAGGGTCTGACTCTGTTTGGCAGCTTCCTGTGAGCCACAGCAGATTTGTGAGGGTCACTGCATCCTTAGGCCAGCCTGACATGGAAAGAAGGAAGCTGAGGGTGAGTTGCTCCCGTGTCCTAATGCAGCAGGGGAAAGTATGAATGGTTATTTCTGAAACAGGTGGGGAAGGAGGTAAAACAAGCTCCCCAAATTCAAATTACACCATGTTTAAAGTCAGAGGAATACAGACAGCTCTACCCCAGGCCTTTGGCAGATGAGAAAGTACCCAATTTTCCCTCTCCCTTCTTGGGACATAAGCAGACCACAGAGAGCATCTTCTTTGAGAAGACCTGCTCAGCATGACTTGACTGGCATCAGGACTCAGCCCTGGAACATGTGCAGCAAAGACAGCAAGTCTCTGAGCATGTGCAGAGTGCCACACATCCCTCAGGGGTCACCACATTCCTTTTTAGGTGTCCAAAGCAGACCTTTCAGTTTAGCTCGTCAGAAGCAAAGTTTGCTTTGCAATTCATAACGTCACTTTTCTAAGGGAACAAACAGAACAAAAATGCTCTGCTCTCCCCCACCGAGACCCACGCAATCTCCCAACACCACTGAAAGAAGAACCCAGGAGTCCTGCAGAGTGAAGAAGCGGAATGACCGTCCAACCCTTGTTGGCGTCAGGTGGATGAAAAATCCACCAAAATGCTTTGGAAAGAATGGGCTCTGCTGGGGGAGGTGGAGAGCAGGAGTGCCCCCCCGACTGAAGCCCCCTGAGGGTGCAGTGCTTCCTCCAGGTCCCCTATGCCATCAACAGCATTGCAGGCAACAACCTCCCTCCCCAATTACGGCCCAGCCCAACCCTGCTGAGCCAGTTTCTGCACTCGGGAGTCCCATCTGACAGGTATCCTGGACAGCAGCCAGACGGAGTGTGTGGGTGAAGGCGGATGGGGCAGGGGTGGGGGGATCTACTCCAGAGCTTGTTCTCCCCCCCCTCCAGGGACCCGGCAGCTGTCTTGGGGTGAGTGTGAAATTGGCAGGGCTCCGTCTGTCTGCCGTAGGGTGGGGCAGGTGGCCACATAGTCCTTTTGAGGCTGGGGGCTCATCAGGCCAGGCACAGAGGGAGGGGGGAGGCAGAAGGGGGTCCTACCGGGCCAAGGGCGAGGAAAGGGCCTGGTGCCAAACCACTGGGAATGTGATCCTTCCTACTCTCGCCCCCGCCCGCCCCCTGACGCCCAAGCAGCCCCTGTGCGATGGGACCCACACTGGTTTCCTTCCAAGTGACCCACCTACTCACAACACCCTGGCACATGCACGTGGGGAGGAGTGGGGAGAGGCACACCAGGGCATGCCCCCCCCCGTCTAGGCTGCTTTCCCCACCTTCCACTTTTAACTCATTAAGTTCAGTCCCTGAGGCTGCGAAGGGGGACAGGAGCCTTGCCAGGACCCAGGAGTCCTGGTCCCTCTCCCCCAACCCCCTCCCCTCCCCTCCCCCTCCCCCAGTACAATCACTCACCTGCCTTCTGCAGAGCTCGTGCCCCCCGAAGCAGCAGCAGCACCAGCAGGAGGCCAAAGGCCATCCAGGGCATCTCTGGAGGGAGTCAGCCCCCTGCCCTGGGCACCACCGAGGCTGCCCCACCACCTGAACAGCCAGGGTCCCAGCTGGAGCTGGAGCTGCAAGGACCAGGGGATTGGGGGAGGGGGAGCGTCCCTGCGCTGTCACAGCGCCAGCCAGTCGAGGATCCAGAGGGGGGATCGCCCAGGGGTCTTCATAGAGGGGCGGGAGATCCCGTCGCTCCCTGGTGAGTCCTGCTCAGTGGGTCGCGCCTCTAGCCATCATCTCCGGGTCCTGCCGCGGCTCCGAGCTGTCTTCGCTGCCCTCGAGGGTTCCTCGGTCTAACGATCACTGGCTGCGGGATCGGGGATCACATGTCCCTCTTGCGGGGGAGTCCCCAGTGGGTCAGGCCGGGGAAAGTCCTCTCCCCCGGGCAGCCGGGCAGCCCAGCAGCCCAAGCACATCTGGAAGGCGAGGGAAGAAGTTCTCCTCCTCCTGCTCACCCTGCCCCGGGTGTCCGCCACGTCCGGGCTTGCCTGGCTATCCCGGAGACCAGCCGGTGCTATAGGCGAGGGATTAGCTCCCTGGAGGATCCTGTAGCCCCGATCCTGGTGGGTCTGGCTGGGGGGGTCGTTTGGGTGGCTGGGTCGCTTCTGAGCCTGGAGGGCGGTGAGGAGGGTCGGCGTGGGTCACTTCTGGCCCCAGCCAGGTGTGCGCAGGTAGGTCTCTCCCATCCCCGAGGGGATCTCCCGGCGCCCGTCAGGCTGGAGCGCTCAGGGCACCCGGCACCCTTCCCAGCACCCAAGCCAGGCACTCCGCGCCCGTCGGAGGGGCGCCTTGGCTGGGGAGGAGGCGTCTGATCGAGCCTGCTCCACCGCCCTCCAGCACCACCTGCAGCAGCCCCACGGATCCCCCCCAGCTCCCTCTCCTGGCCGCCTGCTGGGCTGGACGGGGCGATCGGTCCCTGCGTCTCCCCCTCCGCAGCGCTCCGCTCCGCTCTCCGTCCCCCCAGCGCTCCACTGGCAGCCGGAGGCAGAAGGGAAGGCAAGGCAAGGCGGCTCCCCCGCCATCCCCACCCCACTCCCTGCAGATCTCCCCGCCCCGACCGGCGGCCGCCCCTGGGACGGCCCATCCCGAAGGGGAGGGCCGAGCGAGGGACGCGGCGGAGGCTCCTCTTCTGCGGGCGGCGCGCTCTCCGCTCTGAGCGCAGCCTTGAAACCCGAGACGGGGCGGGCGGGGAGGAGGGAGCCCGGCCAGGCTGCAGCCGGAGCAGGAGGACGGGGGGGCTTGGAGGGGGGAAAGAAGGGGCATCCATCTCCCCCCGCCAGAATGTGCGAGTCGAGCGTGCCTCTGAGCGCGTGCAGAGCGCGCCCGCATACCTGCGAGCAGGGCGAAGAGCTCCCAGCTGAGCTGCCATCCTACCCGCACTTTCCTGGGAGTAAGCTCTGTTGACTCTAATGGAACTGAATAGACGTGCATAGGATTGGGCTGTGAGTGTGTTTCCAGAAGACCTGAGCCCTGGCCTTGGGCTGCAATCCTACACACTTTCCTGGGAGTAAGCCTCACTGAACGCAACGGAACTGACTTCTGAGTAGGCATGCATAGGATTGGGCTGTTAGTCCACAGACCTGCCTGGTTTCATCTCTGTTTGTAGAGGTTTCCCCTCACTAGCAGACAGGATGTGCTCTTGCAGAGTCCTGTCCGTAGGGCTACCAGGGAAAAAGAGAGGAGGACCTTCAGGTCCTCCTCTCTTTTTCCCTGGTAGCCCTACGGACAGGAGACCCATGACACGCCAAGCACTGGGGGAGCAGACAATACATGGGGGGCATAAGTCTCCTCTCCAATTTTGAAATAAACTGGGAGCTGGACATCCCACAACACTGACTCCCCAGATCATAGTTTTTGACAGAAAAGACAGGACGTGAGTTGTAGATTGTCCACACAGGGTCATCCCTATTTTATTCCAGAGTAATCAACCCAGGATTAGTGCCATTGTTTTTAAAAACAAATTCACCTCTGGGTGCTCAGAATCTAGCTACACTGATCTGAAAATTTAATCCTCAGTGTGTATTGGAACAGGCTGCTTGGCCACTCATTTTAGGAAAACTGCACTCTGTACATGCTCAGAGGCACTGTGTTCATTGTTTGCAGCATACAGAGCTTGTCCCCTGAACGTAAATACCTCTGAACATGTACAGAGTGCATTGAAAATAAGTTTCTGGGATGAATTTATGTCCTGCTACCACCCTCTGGTTCAGTCCTCACAATAATTAACAGGGACTAGAATCCTTACCACCAAATGTGTGAATGTGCATTGATGGAGACAATAGGATTCCACTCTTTTATTCTGATTTTATGAAGTGGATGGAAGAGGGAAACAGTGCTTAAAGGCAAGCATGTGAAGTACCAATTAGTGTGGTTTAGGGAATGTCGACATTACAAAATGTAAACTGGCTTGAAACCAGTTTAACTACTGAGCTTTTCCTTCAAAGGATTTTGGAAACCGTAAGCTCATGAGAATGCTGACAATTCCCTGTTCAAGTTCTCTAAAGACCCATTTGCTTGCACCCCTGAAGTCCCCGGGGGTTCCTTGGCTGTGGGCCATAAACAGTTAAACTGATCTGAAACCAGTCTCATTGGGTAGCATCCATGTCCATGGAGAAAGTAATGTAGATCAAGAGCACAATTTAGAAGATTTTTGTTTTCTGAAAAGAATGAGGCAGACAACACAGGCCTAGGCATGTCTACTCAGAAGTAAGCACCCCTGTTTTCAGTGGGGCTTTCTCCCAGGAAAGGGAGTAAGCAATAGGACTGCAGCTATTTATAGAGGACAAGCCCATAATGGCCACCATTATAGCAGAATCGAGCCTCCACATTCCCAGGCAGTACTTCCCAGTGTACTCAGAGGAGGAGGAGGGCTATCACATTCCTACTCATGAGCTTCCAGAGGGACATGGCTAACTACTGCTGGAAACAGAATGCTTGGGTTCTATCCAGCAAAGGACTAGTTACACTCAGCGGGTATCACATATTAATTAAGGACATAAATCAGAATGTTCCCACTAACTCATTACGGTATGTTTCAGTCTCAATTTCCCATATTGGAACAATAATACTGAGTTATCTCACAAGATGGTTGGAAAGAATACTGAGATACTGTACATGAACACTCATAAATGCTACTGTATTCTCCTCCTACTCAGTCGTGAAGTGAACTGGGTAAGTCATGATCACTCAGTCTAATTTATCTCACAGTGTTCTTGCACCCAGGTCTAGATCTCATCAAGGTGGTAAACCTGTGTCTGGACTACCATTTTAGAGTGTTAAGGAGCAGTCCCTGAAAGCAGTCTCTTGTTCGCTGTTTCATAAACACACACATAAAATCCCTCCACATAGAAAATAAGATCCATATCAAAAGGCCACAACTGCTCAACCTCACAGGGTTGTTGTGACACCTAGGCCTTGCTAAGGTTGTAAATCTGTGCCTGCCACAGGACCGGCTTCCCAGGACCTCAGGGAATGGACACCCCCACTGATCTGCTACCTCAGGCAATTGTCTCAGGGCTCAATCCTATCCAACTTTCCAGCTCTGATGTAGCCACAATGCAGTCCTGTGGTAAGGGAACACATGTTCCCATACCTTAAGGCCCCAAAGACTGCCCCTACCCCACAGGATGCAGCACACACCCCACGGGCACAACTGCACCAGCACTGGAAAATTGAATAGGATTTGGCCCTCAGTTGGCATATTGGATGGGCCAGTCCTGGCCTTCAGGAGGAAGCTCATATGACTGAATACTCCACCATACCAAAAAATATTCCCTGCACATAGAAACTAGATGCACAAGAGAAGGATTCTAGTATACCAGTTCCTTAACATGACAGGCCTAATGCCCCTTTGGCCAATCAGTTGGCCACAGCAGGAATTAGCAGCTCTAGTGGGAGAGAGCCTCTTAAACCCCGAGGACACCCTGCCAAGGTGTGTGTACCTATGTCTGTGTGGGACGGTGTGTGATTTTCTCTTGCAGTTGAGCTTGGTTTTCTTACCTGAATGAGGTGATGGGGTGGGCTGGTGGAGTAGAGGGAGGGGATTGATAAGGACTTAAGAGCATCATTGTTAATGGGGGTAGATTAACAGGTGGGTTAGAAGCAGGGGGAGATGAGAAGGGGATTGTTGTGGGTTGGAATTGTGGCATCTATCAGCCCTAGAGTACTACCACACCTTCTTCTTTCATCTACTGTTCTCTTCAGGTTCAAAGCTGTGGAAGGGAGGGAGACATTGGGGGGAAGCTGTTTCTTGGGGATCAAGGGGGGGGGATTAGGTGTGATGTGTCTTGTTTTGGTGTCTTGGCAGCAACATGGGGCTGAGGGGCTTTACATGCAGGGAGAAGAGAAACCAGCTGGGATTTGGGGCCTGCAGGAACCTGCCTCTTAGAAGGGGGCTTGGAATCTCTCCCCAGGCTTGGGGAGGGGGGGGAGCGGCCCCAGGTGGAAGCCAAAATAGCGGTGCGCATTGAGGAGGGGGATCAGAGAGAGAGAGAAGAGATCATTTATACATCAATCACACTGACTACAAAAGCTTCTGTGAACACTGAAGCATAGAAGAATCCAGAATTTGACACACGACCAATTCTCAAAGACAGAAGGCTTCCACAGGCGCCCAAGACTTCACCCTCACGACGACGCATACACATTCCTCCAAAACTGCACCAACAGCAACCAGTCACAAAGATGGTGCCTAGTGAACTCTTGAACTATTTTGAAGGTCAGGTGACTGCAAAGGACTCATGATTTGAGAGTGCCTCTGTGCATGAGAAGAGTGCATTTCCTTCACCTCTAAGTATCCACTGTCAACTCTTCACATCTTTGGGATTAGAGGACTGGCTTTTGAGCTTCAGCCCTAATTTTTTTCAGGGTTAAATGCCACATTGATCTACTGTCAATGTACAATACTATATATCCAGCTTGGGGCACTTATCTGCAAGCCTGATAAAATTAAAATGAATTTTGTTAAGTTTTCATATGGTTCAATAATTTTAAACTTATGAGGCCACCTGTATTTCAATTCAGGCTGTTCTGCACAGATTCACCCCTTCGGTCCCTATGTATCCTTCAGCCCCTCATTGGCAGCCTCTCCACCAACACCCCACGCCAAAACAGGAATGTCAGGAGTCCAGCCTGCCTACCAAGTACATTCCAGGCACTCCCAGGACCAAACTGAGTCCAAGACTAATCACAATGCAGAATGCAGTCTAGATGCCATTAAAGAGACCTGCTAAAGTCTGTGTGGTGGGGACATAACTCCATGGCAGCATACATGCCATGTATGCAGAAAGTCCCAGGGTTTGTTTCCTATATCTCCTGTTAACCCATTTCTGCCCAGACCAAAGGCGTGCACATTTGATCCCTGTTGCAACCCCTGCTAATTGGGTAAGAGGCACTTTTTCAAGTGGGTGCTCCTTTTTTTTTTAGCAGGGGGAGAGTAACTGGCCCACCTCACCCCAGCAGTGTCTGTTCTAGTGGCTGTCTGCTGGTATTCATTTGCATCTTTTTAGATTGTGAGCCCATTTGGGACAGGGAGCCATTTAGCTATTTGATTTTTCTCTGTAAGCCGCTTTCTGAACTTTTAGTTGAAAAGCGGTATATAAATACTGTTAATAATAATAATAATAATAATAATAATAATAATAATAATAATAATAATAATAATATATGCAACATTGGGCAGAAATGGCTTAAGGTCATACGTTTCAAGTCTAGAATTGAGCTGCTGTCCAAGGAATGCAGCCTCCCCTCAAGACAGACAGGGCTTCGTGGCCTGACCCAGGGAAAGGCATCACAGGTTATTATTATTTATTATAATAATCTAGCTGGTTGTTGTTGGAGGCCAAATACTTGTTACAATCCAATGCATGCTTTCCTGGGAGCAAGACCTTCTGAATTCAGTGGGACTTTCTTCTGAATGAGAATGCATAGGCTTGCCCCATAAGTCAAATCCAACATGGCATGCGCAGTATCCATATGCTGACATAGACACACAAAGGCTCTCACAGCTACACAGAGGGTGTCTTACAGAAACTGTTGCTCTTGATAAAATAAAATGCACATGCAACACACCACTCCTCAGACCAACTCTGACTCCCCTGGGGCAGAGAGGCCCATACTGAAACAGGGGCTTTCCCAGGGATGGAATCCAGATGGGTCCATGACTGGTCAGAGCTGCTTAACTCCCTTGAGGAAGGCAATGCTTCAAGGCTGGAGTGTTGGTCAGCATTATCTCTGTGACTGTTTTGGCCACAGAGTTTGCCTCAGAGCCCTGCAAGACTTTCCTTCAGAGCCTGAATCTGAATCTGAATTAGTCTGAATCTAAGGGGTAAGGCTTCAAGATAGCATTTTCCATTGTAGGAATTAACCAATGTGGCCAAAACACCAAAGCCTTCCCCCCACTTCCCAATTTTTTCTAACCAAGTTTCTAGACCTAATGGCTTTAAAAAGTTTGGTTTTTTGAAAGCAAGTTTCTAGTCCTTACGATCATACATTTGAGCTATGTGTGGGTCATTCTTGTTGAAATCTTAGGAGCCAAAGGAAGAAGGCTAAGCAAGAATTCCAGAGATCAGGGCTTTGATGCCCTGCAGGGTACTTTGATCAGAAGTTATGCATTGATTTACATAATTTACGCAGGTTGCAGAATCCAGCTTTTTAAACATATAATTTTAGGAACCCCCACTCCTGCACTAAGACTTGGTCTACATAGTGCTTCAGAATGAGGTGATAGAGTTCTAAGATGATGGCATCACAGACTGTATAACTTCAGACTTTGGGGGGTTATATTTTTGAATACTTCCTTTATATTATAAACATCCTGCAAGCAGAAAATTAGAACTGGCCAAAATGCTATTTGTAAGGATATGGTGTTTTTTTTTTTCCTTTCTTTGCTTTAATGTGGAAGACCATTCAAGACAGAAATCCCCCTGCCCTATAGTCTGAAGTGGTGCAGCCCATTCTGTCACCTCATTCCCTTGCATGAATGAGTTGGGCAGCCCTGAAGCTGCTCTTCTCATCCAGTCTGACCCACATGGGAAGACGCAGCCCAGGTGCTCCATCTTGAGAGTACATCCAAGGACCCAACTGCACAACGAAATGGCCCTTACTGCAAGCGGTGTTCAATTTAGCTATTTTGTTACCTGTATTCTCACCCGCCGTCCATGCTGGAACTCAAGATGGCATGCACAGGGTCCCCAGGCAATCTCTCCTTCTAGGCATGGGGCTGTGTAATTTAAAATTATGGATTTTCAGACCCTGCCCTGGTAGGGGCTTGGTCCTGTAGACCTTTCTTCTAATAATCCCAAATGAAAGAAGACCAGCTATGGTTAGAGAAAGTCACATGCAAACTGCTCTTTGGCTTCCAAGATGCTATGTAAACCAACATTTCCTACACGCTTGCAATCCAGTCTAAGCTTTGCAGCCATCAGGACTAGAAACTTGTTTTAAAGCAGGGGTGCCCAAACCCCGGCCCTGGGGCCACTTGCAGCCCTCGAGGACTCCCAATCCAGCCCTCAGGGAGACCCCAGTCTCCAATGAGCCTCTGGCCCTCCGGAGACTTGCTGGAACCCGCACTGGCCTGTTGCAATTGCTCTTAGCGTTACGGCCAACTGTTTGACCTCTTGCATGAGCTGTGGGATGAGGGCTTCCTCCTCTGCTTGTTGTTTCATGTCTGTGATGCAGCAGCACCAGTGAAGGAAAGGCTAGTCTTGCTTTGTGCAAGGCCTCTTATTGGCCTTGAGCTATTGCAAGACCTTCATTCGTTCATATAAGCTCCATCTCTAATATATTCATTTATGTAAATTTATTCAAATTTGAAATGTAAATTAATTCACAGTGTCAGAGAGATGATGTGGCCCTCCTGACAAAAAATTTGGACAGCCCTGTTTTAAAGCACAGATGCAAACAAGCTAAACCTTAAGACTGGCAAGATGCTGGAATTCTGTACCCAAAATTGACTTCTGTAGTTGAGGGATGTTTGTGAAGAATGGTGGACAGCTCGGCATCCTGGCTTTTCCATCCTAACCATTTCAGTGCCAAGAGTTTGAGGAAGAGACAGGAGTGGGGGGACAGCGGGAGGGGGGGTGTACAACTGCATCTGTATACAGGATTGAGCAAGGGATTCAATCCCTTGCCAAACCACTGGAGAGTAAGCCCTGGGTTACCCAGACTTTTTTTTTGTTTTGTAAGCAAGGAACACTGGAACAAGCTCCATTTCTAACTACCCTGGTTTTGCAACTTCAATGTAAGACTTCTGCAAAACAGTTCACATTTGCCTTGGGACTCAACCCTCAAGAAATGTCAGATTACCCCTAAACGATAAAGAACAGCCGTGGTCGGCCACTGGATTCCACTGGCAGTTTAGGACAGAACCATGGCAGGGAGCCAGACCCCTTTCCTCTCCTCCTTTAGCTCACTTGCTGACTCTGGGATACTCAAAACTGGCTGAAGTTAAGAGCCCCAAATTGGTACTGCAAAAGCATATGAATGAGAATAATGAATCCTGTGGCCTTTGAGGAGATTGGTTGGAGCCAAAGGACGCCTTTTATCCATATTCACCAGAAAAGCAGGAAGAAGGCTTCACCGGAGTGATGACAAGCCTGTATAGCTCAGTGGGAGAGCAAGCAGAAGTCACAGACAACGTTCTCCTAAACCTGATGGCCAAGCTTTCCATGGCAAGCCATGGTGGATCGTTGGGGACCCTGACATCTGCTGCATGTCGTAAGAATGGGAGGTCCAATACATTTTTGCCTGACAACTTTATCTTGCAGAAGGCAGAAGAAGGGACAAGAAGGCTGACAATGCCAAAGGCAATTGGCTATTTTAGACTTCATGGACCTGCACTATCGAACAGTAGTGCCAGTGGGATGCATGTTCCGCTGGCAGAGCAGTGCATTTTGCAGCAGGGCAAGCCGCCCACACACTGGTGGGAAGGCCAGAGCCTTTGGGATGCCCATCCATACCAACAGGGAAGAATTGGTTGGGGAAGTGAAAATGGCAGGGACTTTGGACAAAAGCGCACACGTCATCTCGGAATCCTCTACAGTATATCGAGAGAAGGGAAAGCTAAGGGTAGTCAGATATGTACCCTGCATTTTAGGAAAGCTGATTTTATGGGCTCAGAGGACAATTCACAGCCCAAACCTAGGTATGTCTGTTAAGGAATGCTGTGGAGTTAAGGAAGACCTACTCCCAGGAAAAGATGTATAGGATTGCTGCTTGTCCTTAATGGCTAGAAGTTCTAAAGGAGAAAACCATCTAAGAAGGATAGGATTTTCTTCAAAATGAGCTACTGAAGGCACAATTGTAAACAGTTTCCATGAGAAGGGAAACGGAGAGATAGCTAAGGAAACCAGCAGGGCTGCACAAAGAGCTTTCTGAAAAGCTGAGAAGCAAGAAGGGTATGTCTAAGAAGCAGATAACAAAGGAACGCTACATAAGAGTTGCCTGAGTGCAAGAATGGCCTAAAGAAGCACAGAATGAATGGAGGCTTGCAAGGGGCTTCCGAAACAACAACAAAAGCTTTTCTGGCTATGTCTGAAACAAGAGGATGGTCAGGGAAGTGGTTGATCTGTTGCTCGGGGAAGATGGTGAAGTAGTAATGGACAATGGAGAGAAGGCAGAAGTGTTCAGTTCTCATGTTGCACCTGTCTTCTCCCACAAGGGAAAAGTGGCCCGACCAGCACTGAAAAGGAACTGGGGACATCCTGGCTCCAGATAGGCAAAGAGATGGTAAGGGAACACTTAACAGTGCAGTTCTACTGATCTCTACTTGGCAGTGAGTCCCATTGTGATCCATGGGGCTTGCTCCCAGAAAAGTGTGTATACAGCATGGGATTGCAGCCCTAGTTCTTTTAAATTAATGCATGTTTTTGAAATCAGGTGAACAACACCCAAGAGTACTGAAGGAGCTTCAGCTGTGATCTTGGAGCCCCTGCCTGCATTCTTGGAGAACTTCTGGAGAGCAGGTGAGGTGCTAGTGGACTAGAGATGAGCAAATGCCATGGATATGGTGTACCTAGATTCCAGCAGAGCATTTGATAAAGTCTTGCATGATACTGTTGTCAATAAAACGGAAGAATGTGGGCTGAATGTTACTACTGTTCCATAGCTTCAAGGCTGGTTGAACAACCATTCCCAAAGAATGCATACAATTGGCTCCCATTGACCTGTTTTATCCTTTTTCTGACAGCAATCAGGCAGGTGTTACCAGGAGCTCAAAAGCAGGGCATGGAAGTGATGGCCGACTTACGTCTCTCTCCATTGCTGCCTGGCACTTAGAGGTATCCTAGGATCTGACGAGTGAGGCTCCATCAAGCCATCAGGACGAACAGTCACTGCTAGACAGCCTCCACGGATTTGTTGAATCCCCTTTCAAAGCCATTGAAACGAGTGGCCACCAACGTGTCTTTTGGCAGTGAATTCCACAAATTAGCTATGCGCTGTCTGAAGAAAGGCTTCTTTATAAAAGATACAGAAGTGTCTCAGTGCAACTGATTGTGAGAGATGGCTAGAGGTGGGGGCGGCGGCGGATGTGCCGGAGGTTTATGAAATGGAGTGGACAAATTGGATAAAGAGAAGGTTTTCTTGCTTTGCCGTGACACTAGAACTCAAGAAATGGATTGGCAGTAAATTCAAGTACTTCTTCAACATGCCCAGTACAAGACCTTATGGCACCAGAGGTGGTATTCCAAATGCTGTCTCTCCCAGCCTCTGCTGCTCCCTCTCCCTGCATTGGAAAAGGAAAAGGGGTTGAAGTGAAAGAGGAAGTGTGGATAAGAGTGGTGGGCTAGAGTGTCTCTCTCTTCCTTTTCTGATACAGGAAGTGGGAGGGAGAGGAGCAGTGGAGGTGAGTTTGCTAATGGAGGTGGGAGCCCCTGCCAGTCGGCTGCCTGCGGCAACCACCTCACCCAGCCTCATGGATGGGCCAACCCTGTTTTCAAACAACATACAATTAACTTATGGAAAGTCAATTTGCACTCACAAGATACAGGGGTAGCCACTAGCTTAAGTCTAAAGGAGACAATTCAGTAGCAGTGTGTTTGAGGTTCATGTGCTTCTTTTTCTAAATATAAATCACCATTTGGGGCCCTGATGTGGAATTGGACTGTGGCGGAGGGGAGCTTGAATCCCCCACCCGCCCTTTAATCCCCCACCCCACCCTACAGCTGCTATTTGTATTTTGTCCTGGGAAGGAAGCTCTGCTTGAACCTTGCACTTGCAAAGTGCAAGTGCACCACCGAGCAGCCACTCCATCCATATAGGGACCTAGGAGTGCCTGCAGGAATATTGAACCACCCCTTGTATCACCTTCCAGTGGAAGCCTGTCATGTTGCAGAGTGTGACTGCAGGCAAAACTCCCTTTTCGCATCACCTCTCTGTCCCAGGTGGGATGCAGGACACTGCCTTGGGGATGCCCACCACTCTGCAGTGGCATTTCAAAGCAGGTGTTACTGGGGATGGGGAGAAGGGTGATGAGTGTGCAGTGTGGAGCGTGTGGCAGTTTTCTGCCTCTTCCTGTCCATTCATTAAAGATTCAGGGGGAGGCAAATCAAAGAGTGACAGTGTGACACAGGCCTTGCCTTCATCTGGCTCCCAGCTGCAGGAACCGGCCTCAAAAACCTCCACTCTCCACCCACCCAATGCCACATCCCCTGCACTTTAATTCGGCCCTGATTAATGGCAGAGCTGATGCTGCAGCACAGGACACTCTGACTCCCGGAGGCCACCCCACATCCCTGTTAGTTAGTAGCGTGAGTACAGTGGGGTGTGGGGCAGGCAGGTCTTGGACACAGCCTGGACTGGGGAACAAAATGGGCACCAAAGATCATGTCTTGACAGCTACTAAAATAATGTTAAATTATTGTTTTCCTTTTCAGTATAGCATTACTCTAGCACAGGGGTGTCCAAAGTTTTTGGCAGGAGGGCCACATCAGCTCTCTGACACTGTGTCGGGGGCCGGGGGGGGGAAAAAGAATTAATTTACATTTAAAATTTGAATAAATTTACATAAGTTTACATAAATGACTATATTAAAGATGAACTTATATGAACGAATGAAGATCTTGCGATAGCTCAATGCCTATAAAAGTCCTTGCTCAAAGCAAGGCTGGCCTTTCCTTTGCTGCTGCTGCAGCATCAAAGATGTGAAAGAGCAAGCAGTGGAGGGAGCCCTCATCCCACAGCTCACATGAGAGGTCAAACAGTCGCCGTCACACTGAGAGAAGTTGCGTTGGGCCAGTGCGGGCTTCAACAAATCTCCAGAGGGCCAAGGCTCATTGGAGACTGGGGGCTCCCTAAGGGCCGCATTAAGAGACCTTGAGGGCCGCAAGTGGCCTCTGGGCCGGGGTTTGGGCACCCCTGCTCTAGCAGAGTGGCAGCTTCTCCTTGACTCTGGGCTGACAGCCTAACACAGTGCAGCACATGCGGTCACTGAATCTGGGTCGGGGGGGGGGGGAGACAAAACAGAGATCAAGGGTAGGTTTAAATGGGAGCCTGTGCTAGGCATTGAAAGGATGAATACCAGGGCTGGCCCATCCATGAGGCCAACTGAAGCAACTGCTTTAGGCAGCAGATTGATGGGGGGGGGGGGCTCCCATCACCAACTTGCCTCCACTACTTCTCCTTTAGCTCCCTTCCACAGATCGAGGAGGTGGACGAAAAGAGGTAATGCGGAGGGGAGGAGAGTGCTGAGCTAGAACACTGGAGAGTGGGAGGAGCAAGGCTGGCACACCATTGGGTAGGGGGGCAGCATTTAGCATGCCCACCTCAGGTGTCAGGAAGTCTTGGGCCAGCCCTGGTTATGACCTATTTAGTGCTGACAGGAATTCATCCTCTTCATCAACCCTTATGATAGGGTCCCTTGAACATCCAGTCTGAGGACGAGTGTTGTGGTACTTGGAAACTTTTGTCTTTCCATTTTGACGAAGGGCGTCAAGAGGTCTCATCTCAGTGGCTTTCGCTTTCGTGTTCTGTGCAAGCCAGTATTGATACTGAGATGTGGCTCTTCGATAGGCCATCAAAGCCAACCCTCCGCCCCTCTGCCTCTATAGCCATAACAGCTTCTGATTCCCCTTCCTCACCCTCTCCCTCCCTCCCGCCCTGCCCTGAGTAACACAATCCTGCAAGCAAATCTGGTAGGATTTGCTTTATCTCCTCCACTCCCTCTCTGCTCAGATCTGCCTCCAGCTGCACCTGGCAAACTTTGAGCCTTCCCTGATCCAGCCCCTGTTTGAAGCCGGGTCCCTGGAATTCCCAGCACGATGCCTTTTGTTCCCCATCCCATAGTCTCCCAGGCCAGGCTATTTCTGTACCTTCCCGCTGGCACCCTGGCTAGAAAAGGGAATGCGTTCAAAGGGACAGATGGATGCCTTTGGGATGACTCAGGGGTGACCCCAGTGAGGCACAAAGGGGTGCTGGGCTGGGCTGGGGACTTGGTTATGGGCATCTACTGATGACTGCAATGACCCACTTGCCATTTGGGGGTGCCATGCTTCAGGGAGCAGCAGAACACATACCCCCTTCCCATTTGAGTGTTAAACTACAGGCGGGTATTGGTTTAATGACTCTGCATTAGAGGCAGACGCATTGCCTTTTTCCTTTGTGTGGTTGCTCCTACATGCAGCTCCATGCGGCCCTGTTGCCATGTGTGGATGGGCTGCTGTGGCAGCCTGATTGGCCTTGCCCTTTGGGTGCACACACACACACACGTACATCCCTGGGGTGGTGGGCGTGGGAACAGCCCGTCCATAGTGTGAGGAATGTGTTACACAACCCTCCAGATGGAGCGACAGAGTCCTCCTGCCAGATGTGTGTCAGACAATTGCACGGGGAAGAGGGGGCAGGGAGGGCGGGGGGTGTGCGACACACAAGCAAAGCTGGAGCGCTTTGTGAGTGGCAGCGAATACATCTGTAGGCATTTGCTGCCTTTGTGCAGTTAGAGGGATGTATGTGTGTGACTGAGGGAGCAATATGTGCTCTGCTAGCAAGAACACGTGTGTGTGTGTGTGTGTGTGTGTGTGTGTGTGCCCACATGTTCATCATTAAATGGTGCACGTAATCAAGAGTGTGTCATTTTGGCGTGAAGAACGTAAGAACAGTGTCATTGGGTTAACTCAAAAGTTCATTGCAACCCACATCCTTCCCACACTTACAGATAGCGGCCTCTAGGAATGCCACAAGCACTATGGCTCTCCCCTACAACTGGTGGTGATCGGTGGTCTTCTGGCTCCAAACCTGGAGGTTTCAATGGCTAGCACCAGACCTCTCTGCCATGAATGTGTCTAATCCAGTCTCTCTCAAACTGTGGGTTTGAGAAAGACTAAATGGGTCTTGACCCACTAAATGGGTCGCGAACCAATTTCAGGTGGGTCCCCATTCATTTCAACCTTTTATTTTTAATATATTAGACTTGATGCTACCATGGTATGTGACTGCGTTTGAGGAAATGTTACAGACCTGTACTTTTAACAAGCTACCATGTATATTCAATAAATGGGACAGTAAATGGAACTTACTCCTGGTAAGTGTGGGTAGGATTGCAGCCTAGGATTATTAAAAATATTCCTGCTTGATGATGTCACTTCTGGTCATGACATCACTTCCGGTGGGTCCTGACAGATTCTCATTCTAAAAAGTGGGTCCCGGTGCTAAATGTGTGAGAACCACTGATCTAATCCTAATGTGGTGGCCATCACCACGTCTTGCAGCAGCAAAATCCATACATTCATGATGTGTTGTGTGACTTTGACTTGGTAAGAGTTTTCTTCTGTATCGTGTGTGTGTGTGTGTGAGCCCAAGCTGATGCATGTTTTCTCAGCTATAAGGCTTACTGAATTCAGTGGGTTTTACTCACAAGCAAGCATGCAGTGGATTGTAGCCTGTCTCTCTCTATGTGGTGGACATGCCAGGAGAAAGTGGGTTCCTATAGCATTAAACAGGCGTTCACCAAATGTATGTTTTTGAACACCACAGAATGTATAGTTATGTATGTATGCGTACACAGAAGTTGCAGTGCTCCTCCCCCATGCATATGTGTGTGCATATGTGTTCCTGGGTTTACAATTTATTGAACGTTATGCTTGATTTAGAATTGCATGTGGATATGTTTGTGCAGCAAGAAATGGTTAAATTATTATTTTTTAAGTGAGAGAATTCAAGCCCGCCCAGAGGTTTCAGCCACCGATGCCCTGCCTCTTCATCCCAGATGTGCAGGGCTGGCCATGGCAATGGGAAGGCACTCTGCACATGTTCAGAAGCACCCATCTTTGTCACTACTTCCCACCATTTTGAATGCTCTGGATTGGAAAGAGGTTCTGTAGCTGAGCCCTGGCATATTATTAAGCACTAGGAAAGAGAGTATGCGTGTGTGAAATACAATACGTTTGTGTGCGAATGAGCCGGAGCTTTTGTGCTGGAGGCAACTGAGGCAGCTGTTGACTCTTGGGGGTGGGGGGGTGGGAAGTCTGGTTTGGAAGCAGCAATTGGCGAGGGAGTTTAAAGCTTTGGTGTCATATTCACCTTTGATGCAACTTGCGCCCATAAATCTTGGTATCGATGGCCTCCCTCATATGTGTGTGTGTGTGTGTTGCTTTAGTCCTTGCTCTTTTCAAGACATCACTAAGCACAACTGAGGTGGGTGGGTGGGAGATGGAAGGAGGGGAACCCACAATGCTGGCAAACACTCATTTGGCCTGGAGCGGAAGTTTGTCTGGAAGGCCCACATGTGTGCTTGCGTGCATGCGTGTGCCCTGGTGTGTGTGCTCCTGCCAATCTGTCAGTGCATGCATCATTTTCACTGTTATCTGTGGGTGTGATGATGCCTCACAAGTGAGCAAGCAAGGAGGCTTGTATATGCCTCCTGTCACTAGGCTTGTGAGTCACTGTGTGCATAACTGTGTAGGTGCCAATAAATGGTGTTCAGCATTTGTGTTCGCAGCCATCAGAAGCGTGTGTTGTTTTCGATGATTTATGCGAGTGTTCTGAGATCCTGCCTGTAAGCACTCTAGTTGGCTAAGGGGACCACAGTGTGTCCCTGTTGCCTTGAATTGTGTACCTTTTTATTTAAAACAATGCTTAAACAATGCTGATTAGATAGATAGATAGATAGATAGATAGATAGATAGATAGATAGATAGATAGATAGATAGATAGATAGATAGATGGATAGATGGATGGAGGGAGGGAGGGAGGGAGGGAGGGAGGGAGGGAGGGATCAACTGATCAATCAATCCATCGATTGATACCCTTTCCTTCCCCCAAATAACAGGGTGGTACCCAGGGTTGCTAACAATGCACATTAAAATGCAATGCAATATGGAGGCAAAAAGTAATAAAAATGGAAGCCAGCATAAACCATCATGTTTTGGCAACCTTCAATCTCGAAAGACTATGGTATCGCGCTCTGAAAGGTGGTTCTGGAACAGCATCTAGTGTGGCTGAAAAGGCCAATTCGGGAGTGACAATCCCTTCCACACTGGGAGCAAGTGCAGTCTGTCCCTGGTCTGTCTCCCTGGCTATGGGCCTTCCTTCTTTGCCTCTTAGCCTCAGACTGTTGGCCAAGTGTCTCTTCAAACTGGGAAAGGCCATGCTGCACAGCCTGCCTCCAAGCGGGCCGCTCAGAGGCCAGGGTTTCCCACCTGTTGAGGTCCACTCCTAAGGCCTTCAGATCCCTCTTGCAGATGTCCTTGTATCGCAGCTGTGGTCTACCTGTAGGGTGCTTTCCTTACATGAGTTCTCCATAGAGGAGATCCTTTGGGATCCGGCCATCATCCATTCTCACAACATGACCGAGCCAATGCAGGCGTCTCTGTTTCAGCAGTGCATACATGCTAGGGATTCCAGCTTGTTCCAGGACTGTGTTATTAGGAACTTTGTCCTGCCAGGTGATGCCGAGGATGCATCGGAGGCAGCGCATGTGGAAAGCGTTCAGTTTCCTCTCCTGTTGTGAGTGAAGAGTCCATGACTCGCTGCAGTACAGAAGTGTACTCAGGACGCAAGCTCTGTAGACCTGGATCTTGGTATGTTCCATCAGTTTCTTGTTGGACCAGACTCTCTTTGTGAATCTGGAAAACGTGGTAGCTGCTTTACCGATGCGTTTGTTTAGCTCTGTATCGAGAGAAAGAGTGTCGGAGATCGTTGAGCCAAAGTACACAAAGTCACGGACAACCTCCAGTTCATGTGCAGAGATTGTAATGCGGGGAGGTGAGTCCACATCCTGAACCATGCATAAACCATAAAAACATACATATTAGAAAATGGCAGCAGCAGCAGCAACAACAAGAAAGGCATTAAAAATAGTAAAACAAAAAACAAAAAAAAACAAGCACTATCCAAACTAAGGTAGGAAGGCACACTAAAAAAATGTTTAGCCCCCACCAGAAGGCCTCTAGAGAGGACACAGGTCTCAGTTTGACCAGAATGGAGTTCCATAATATTGGTGGTGTTACTGAGAAGGCCTGACTCCTTGTCCTGGCTTCACTCAGGAGCAGCACTTGAAGGAAGGCCCCCTCAGAGGACCTCAGTGGACAATCTCGCTCATGTGGGAAAAGGCAGTTCTTCAGAAACCCCAATCCCAAGCTGTAAAAGGCTTTAAAGGTCAAAAGCAGCACCTTGAATTGGACTGACACCAAATTGGACAGCACCAAAAATGGACTGACAGCCAGTGCAGCCACAGGAACAGCAGAAGAGTCGAATTGCCAAGCTCCCAAGACTACATGGGCCATCACACTCTGCCCTAATTGCAGTTTCCAGACTGTCTTCAAGGGCAGTCCCATGTAGAGTGTGCTACAGCAGTAAAGTCTTGATGTCCCCAAAATATAAGGCACCAAGGTCAGGTCTGACCAACTCAACTATGGATGCAGCTGGTGCACCAGCACTGGTCACTGGTCACTGCCACTACCTGGCAAACCAAGAGCAGTGGAGAATTCCAAAGGACCCCCAAGTGTTATTCCCTCTAAGGAGTCCACACACTGCGAACCGTGGACCCCTTTTCTCTGGTGTGGCAGTGCAGCAGTGCAGCAGCATTTCCAGAGACACGGTGATGATGCAGAAAGTCATTGCCAGACTTCCTGAAATGCCTCTCTCCAAGCTGCAGAGAGCTTGGTCGAGATCTGTGAAACAGTGTGGCTTAATGGAAACAGTGCCCCAAGGTGCAAACCTGCTCTTGAAGGTGGGGTGCAACCCCTTTCAGGAACAGGTTGACCGTTCAGAACCTGAGTCATAGTTCTCTGAACCGGTAGGACCTCCTGTTTTGTCTGGATTTAATTTCAGCCTGTGGACCCTTATCCAATCCCCAACTGCCTCCAGGCAGTACTCCAGAATTTTGAAACCCTCTCTAGGATTAGATGGCAGAGAGATGGAGCTCTGGGTATCATCCACATATTGCGACTCTTAACCCCAAAACTCTGGATGATCTCCCCCAGCGGTTTCATGTCTAAAAGCAAGGGGGACAGAATGAAACCCTGAGGCACTCCACATGCCAAAGGCCAGGGTGTTGCAGGAATCTGCAGCAGCACCTTCTGGGATCTGTCAGCCAGAGAGGATTGAACCACCACCACAAAGCAGTGCTTCCAACCCAGCCAACCACCCAGAAGGACACCATGGTTGATGATGTCAAAACCCTCTGAGCAGGACCAACAGAGATGCTGTTCTCCATCCACTCTCCAGCACAGATCAGCAATGGATGGATGGATGGATGGATGGATGGATGGATGGATGGATGGATGGATGGCCCAACTATGAGACCACCTGAAACGTTCATGCCAAGTGCCACCCCAGAGGGGAAGCAAATGGACGAGCGCCCTGCTCATCTGTCCACTGCCCTCTGTAGCCTGCTCTCCACTGGGAGCAAGTTGGAAGATGATCACAGCTGCATCCGCCCCCTCCTTCCTGCAGTGCTGGATCACAGTGGGCAGGAGGTCTGGTCTAGAGGGTAGAGCCTCCATTTGCCTGAAGATAACATTCGAAGGTCGCCAGTTCGAGGCCACCGACACCATGCGACCTTGAAGCAGCTGACAAGCTGAGCCGAGTTATTCCATCTGCTCTGAGCGTGGGAGGATGGAGGCCAGAATGTTGCGACCAGATCAGAAAGAAACATCTGAATGTTGTGGTTTCTTGAAAGATAGAACCTTCTTTCAAATTGTAAAAATCCCTATGGGGATTTAATTAGCCTGCCTATGTAAACCACCTTGAATAAAGTCCAAGGAGAAATCTGAGGATCAAGAAAGGCGGTATAGAAATACTTGTATTATTATTATTATTATTATTATTATTATTATTATTATTATTCCACATGCGCTGCCTCCGACGCATCCTCGGCATCACCTGGCAGGACAAAGTTCCTAACAACACAGTCCTGGAACGAGCTGGAATCCCTAGCATGTATGCACTGCTGAAACAGAGACGCCTGCGTTGGCTCAGTCATGTTGTGAGAATGGATGATGGCCGGATCCCAAAGGATCTCCTCTATGGAGAACTCGTGCAAGGAAAGCGCCCTACAGGTAGACCACAGCTGCGATACAAGGACATCTGCAAGAGGGATCTGAAGGCCTTAGGAGTGGACCTCAACAGGTGGGAAACCCTGGCCCGCTTGGAGGCAGGCTGTGCAGCATGGCCTTTCCCAGTTTGAAGAGACACTTGGCCAACAGTCTGAGGCTAAGAGGCAAAGAAGGAAGGCCCATAGCCAGGGAGACAGACCAGGGACAGACTGCACTTGCTCCCAGTGTGGAAGGGATTGTCACTCCCGAATCGGCCTTTTCAGCCACACTAGACACTGTTCCAGAACCACCTTTCAGAGCGATACCATAGTCTTTCGAGACTGAAGGTTGCCAACCTTCAATTTAAGGTTTAATTTAAGGTTAAATTTAAACAATTTAAATAATAATTTATTAATTATTATTATTATTATTATTATTATTATTATTATTATTATTATTATTATTATTATTATTATTATTATTATTATTATTATTATCTTCCTGCCTTCTTGGTGCCTATGACATGGGCAAGGACAGGCAATTTTACAAAGCTCTCTTTCCACTCTACTCCTGATTTTCATGAGCATGACCGCTGCTCACTGCACCTTCTAATTTGAAAGAGAAGATACGCAGACCTTGGAGACTGCATGGACAGAAGCATGCTTGCACATTTGTCTGACTGCCCTCTATGGGAGGTGTTGTGCGCAGGCATGCATAAGCAGAGGCAGCAATGGGCAGCAGATTTGGGCAGCATGGAGGCACCCAACACTCCTAGATAAACTGATAGGTAGACAGATTCTAGAATCAAAAATCCTGTAATTAAGAGTGAGGTTTCTACACGTTTCAGAAAGCATAAAAAATGTAAGTCAAGGTACCTACCTTAATTTCTGTACCATGTAAGCCAGGGATGTCAAACTCATTTCATACAGTGGGCTGAAGTTTGCATTCATGGTACCTGCTGAGGACCAGAAGTGACATCATTAAGCAGGAAGTGACATCATAAAGCAGGTGATGGCCAGAAACATGCGCTTTGTTCTTTTTAGCTGCAAATGACAGAAGAGAAAATGTGCAAATTTTGTTTATATTTTCAACATATGAGAGAGCCCCATTATCAAGCTGAAAAAGCCCAATTGTAACAGGGAGCTGGATAAATATTTTCCAGGGGCCGCATTCAGGTATCAGGCATTACATTTGACACACGTGTGGTATTGGCAACCTTCAGTCTCGAAAGACTATGGTATCGCGCTCTGAAAGGTGGTTCTGGCACAGCGTCTAGTGTGGCTGAAAAGGCCAATCCGGGAGTGACAATCCCTTCCACACCGGGAGCAAGTGCAGTCTGTCCCTGGTCTGTCTCCCTGGCTATGGGCCTTCCTTCTTTGCCTCTTAGCCTCAGACTGTTGGCCAAGTGTCTCTTCAAATTGGGAAGGGCCATGCTGCACAGCCTGCCTCCAAGTAGGCTGCTCAGAGGCCAGGGTTTCCCACTTGTTGAGGTCTACTCCTAAGGCCTTCAGATCCCTCTTGCAGATGTCCTTGTATTGCAGCTGTGGTCTACCTGTAGGGCGCTTTCCTTGCACGAGTTCTCCATAGAGGAGATCCTTTGGGATCCAGCCATCATCCATTCTCATGACATGACTGAGCCAACGCAGGCGTCTCTGTTTCAGCAGTGCATACATGCTAGGGATTCCAGCACATTCCAGGACTGTGTTGTTAGGAACTTTGTCCTGCCAGGTGATGCCGAGGATGCGTCGGAGGCAGCGCATGTGGAAAGCGCTCAGTTTCCTCTCCTGTTGTGAGCAGAGAGTCCATGACTCGCTGCAGTACAGAAGTGTACTCAGGACGCAAGCTCTGTAGACCTGGATCTTGGTATGTTCCGTCAGCTTCTTGTTGGACCAGACTCAAAAAATGTAGTCTCACATATGTGTGGTTACAATTTAGGCTCCTGCACTTGTCCTGCACTTGGCCTTGGTCTTTCAGCTTGAATGTGACCCTGGAAGATGCATCTAGGCCTAAATTCAGTGGGTGTAGCTTTCCCAAGCACTTTGTGCAGGCACACTGAATGAATGTGGGCCTGATGCATCTGAAAAAGGCACAGTGCTTCCTCCATCACTGCAGAAAGTAGCCAAAATCTAGTTTCAATTCTTTGTCACACTCCGGCCTGACCAAACAAACGGAACATGCAGAGGGGAGCAGGCTTGATTCTCCATGGCTGGGTGAGCCAGCCTACATTGGCCTGAATCCTACAGAGGGAAACAATGCCTCTCTGTGTTGAAGCACCAAGGAGCACACTGAATCCTTCAGGGATCTCTGAAAGGCGCCTGCCTCTCCACGCACCCATCCCATCCTAATGGGAGTGATTTGGCCAGGACATGTATATTTCTTATGTATGCTTTACACCCCCTTCCTTCCATCATGGAGCTGAAGACAACATAAATGGGGTTTCCAGGCGGTGTCTCATTCAAGCACTGAGTACAGATGCACTTCCTCAGATTCATCAAGCTGGCTGTATCAAGTATGCTCAGACTTCCATCTTCCATCAGCTTCCTTCTTTTGGTCAACTTGGTCTTCCTGCATGGTGCTTCCTTCTTGTCCTAGAGGAACTGTGCATCAGTTGGAAGCCCAGCATGACCACTGACAGGGACCCTCTGTGAAGAGCAGCGCATTTCTGTAACAGCACTTGTGTCAGTAGCAACGCTGCTGGTGCCATCACCATCATGGGGTTGGCAAGGGGGAGTGGAAGGCCATTGAGGCCCTGGGAATCACCTCTCTCCAGCCCCACCAGCTTCCTTGGCAGCTGTGGCTTTGCCAGCAGATCTCATAGATCGAACATGCAGATCACGGGAGAGAGGGAGGGATATCTTGGGGGGCTTCCAAGCTGAAGGCTTTTGCAGATGGAGTGGTAGCCCAGCCAATACAACTGCCATGTTGATGAACTTCTTGTTAGCTAAAAACAGAGAAGGCCCACGCCTTTTCTGAACAAGGCTGTGTGGCCACCCGTGTCATAATGTCCCATGGGTGATACATGGCCGGGGCAGGGGGAATGGGGACAAATGTTCTGACTGTGTGGGAGCGCGCGCGTGCTGCTTGTGTGCCACTTTACCCAGCCCGTAACCCTCCCAGCTGCTCCCTCCACTCCGTCACACTCTGAACACGCTCGCAAGTTTCCAAATTGTTGGTTAAAAACAGCCTTTTCCGACCACAGACAACTGTTTGACATTACTGGAGAGTGAGGGGATGAAATGGAGGGGCTGGGCTGCAGGGAGGGGTTGCAGCCACATGGGAGAGGCAGGGGGAACAAGGAGACAGTGCTGGGTGTGGAGGGGCCCTCAGGCTCCACCTCGGTCTAGTCCAGGCCAGATGCCACAGGCTGGCCCTGCTGCAGGGAGGGAGGAGGCCCCGGTGGAGGGGGTTAGTCTTGGCTCAGCCCCACAGTTTGGAGAGCTGGTTGCGAATCTACAGTGCACTTCTCGCTACTGACCGCGAATGTCCCATGCCACGCACACAAGATCCCCCTTTTTGCATTCCAGCCAAGGTTGGTGATTCTCCTGATCACTAGCAGTACTTGGAATCACCTCTTTCCCTGGGAAGATACACTGAAAAAAGGTGGGGTGGGGGTGGGGGAGACACAGGATTCCCACTTCTCTCTGCTAGCCAGAGTGTCTGTAAGGCAGTTTGGTTAAAAGTGGTAAGGCCTTAATCTGTATTAAGTGATTGGGTGCTTTTTCTCACTCACCCATGGACTCATTCTGATATGGCAACAAACTGGAGACGTGTTCTCAAATAACTTTTGACAATCATTATTATTTTTATTATCCCTTAATCACTCTGTTAACCACAGTTTACACAGCCCAGGGGGGGCCACAGGTTGCAAAACGGGACATTTTTCTCCACCCTTTTCGCGGCATGCTTCCAGAGGAAGAGGCAGGGATTCTGAGGCCTGTCAGAGAGGCTTCATACATGCATTTTTGGCCTTTGGCGTGCCTGTGCCTGATTGCTGTACGTTCGAGAGCTGGCAGCCGAATGCGGGAACTGACTCCATTGGAAAGCATTGCAGCTGATGTCACCTGGAAGTTCTCTCTCTTATGGCAGTAGATCTGTGATGGCCCTTTCAGGCCAGCCAGCTATTGTGGAATATTGCAGCCAGCCAGTGATGGAGATGCATGCATGAACCAGCTTGTAGACTGAATGGCGCACGGAGCTGAGTTGTAAGCATCAGTGCTTGAGTAGAAGGGGGGTAAAGGCGGGCCAGGAAGCATAATTTTGCTAGACTTGAGGGGAATCAGGGCAGGGAGATAATGGATTTCTCTAAGGATCTCCCTCTCTCTTCCTGCACTAAACACTGGTGGGAATTATTACTTGGGTTGGGTTTGGCAACCTTCAGTCTCGAAAGACTATGGTATAAGCCTACAGCACCCGGTATTCCCAGGCAGTCTCCCATCCAAGTACTAACCAGGCCTGACCCTGCTTAGCTTCCAAGATCAGACGAGATCGGGCATGTGCAGGGTAACAGTTGCTGCCTATTACTTATTACAGATTGAACGAAGGCATCGTCCAGTGAAATGATGCTTTGCTCTCATCCTGCCCACTGATAACCCCCCTTGACTTGGGACTGCATATACAAAATTCCTGCCCCCGCCCCCTAGTTAATCATTCTTATCTGAAGAGCCAGGATGGTAGACTGGTTCTGGACTGGTTCAAACCTCAGCCATGAAGCTTCCTGGGTGACCCTGAGCCAGTCACTACCTCTCAGCCTCACCTACCTCACAGGGTTGTTGTGAGGACAAAAGGAGCAGAGGAGCTATGTACACCACCCTGAGCTCCTTGGAGGAAGGGCGGCATAAAAATGTGAATAATAAATATGTATGTTTCTTTTCTTTTTACAATTAAATGGAGATTAGAATAGGATTGTAAACACACACTAAAACATATGCAGTGTGTTTATTGGAAGAGGAGAAAGGAAATGGGACTAGATGAAATGGAGAATCAACCCAAATATTCTATGGAGGTCCCCATCCAATTTCTTACAAAATGAGGCCTGGAGTGGGCAGTAGGGGTGGGTGAATATTTCATCATAAGGTTTAGAGAGCAGGGCTTCTACAATAATGGATGTCTTTACAAATAAAGGGCGCCTGCCAATCTGTCTCATTTCCCCCACTTTCCATGCAGCTGCTTTCGGAAGCCAAACTTCTCTTGTCTCCTTCCACACATAAATCAGTCATCAGCACTTCCCCACTGCCAAATCTGCGTGTGCAAAAGAGACGGAGGACTGTAGGGAGACGCTGAGATCAGGTAATAACAATTTGGGGTGCAGGGCCAGAACAGCAAGGAGAGGCTGTCTCAGCCCGCAGGGGCTGGGGGGTGCTGTGCACATCGTGGGTGGGTGGGAGGGGGGGAAATTGTGCTGGGACCGACTGCGCCTCCTATTCCTTCCCCTGCTCCTGTCCTCCTGGCAAAGGAACCGGTTGGTCTGCCCCAACCTGCTGAAATTGGCAGGAAAAAGACAGCCGCTTAATGAGAAAGTGTGAAGGAAGAGAGCCTGGGGGTGAAAGGGAGGAAGGGTAGAGGCAGGGGGGCTGTAAATTGGGATGCCTGGGCTTCGTGAGATGGGGGTGGGGTCAGGGGGGCTACTGTGAGCAAGCTGGGGGGGCCAGGTGTTGACCGTAGAAGAGGAATGGGCCTCTGTGGGTAGAACACCTATGCACATTACTAGGGGGTTTGGAGAGTCCCACACAGTCCTTGCCAGCCCTCCTCTCCACAGCTCTGAATAGAAAAATGTTATCCTTTAGTCACTGAAGTTTAGTGGACCAAGTTGGCATAGGAATATGCAGGCTTTTCATTATAACAGAACCCTTTCAGCAGAATACACAGAGAGCCAACGTTCAGGTACGAATGCTAAAATCAAGTGGTAAACCTTTGCCTGGACAGTGGTACTTTAAGGCTACATAGTGGCATAGAGCACATACAAACAACCTCCCCCACCACCGATGCCCCAAACAAGCAAAACATCTGTACATTCAAAACAAAACGAAATAACATGTCAGCCAAAAGAGTCTGGTCACTCCTCTTCCAATATGCTAGTTTTCTGCATGCAGGGAGAGCGCCCCCACTTCTTAGGGAAGCAATCAGAAATGCAAATTCCCACTTGCAGGCAGAAATGATAAAATCCAGGCAAAGTTTTACCATTTGGTTTTGCTGAATGCGTAAACTAGACCTGTTAGTACATGGGACAATTTTTAAAAATACTTTAAAAACATCTTATTTTTCATTTTCAGTGAACTTTTAATCATGCTGACATTCAAAATAATCAATGTTAACTATTCTATATTACAAAAATCTTTGCTGAGTGCGTTGTCTGTTGGAGCTTGACAAATGGATGCAGACTCCACACTTTCTATGTCCTATTCCAGCCCCTGGGAATGACTCAATATGAGCCTGCAGCAAGGGGGCTCCTAGTTCACAGGAGGGTGGAATCTGGAGCCAGTGCAAAATTGACTGTCCCTGAACACAACACACTGGGAGATCTCGATACTAGACCAGGTGGGAAAGTAGATTGAGGAGCCTAGAGCAAACACTAATTTTCTCCTATATTTTTTCCAAGATTCCTGTGTAAATCCAAGGGCATGGTGTGAGACCACACGATAGTGCCACACTACTGAGGCAAAACAAATCTAGATCTGGTTGGTGCCTGGTTAGGCAGCTATCATGTATGGTGCCCTGAATTCCATGATAGAGCACAGGTAATGTCTAAATAGTTGAATTGGGAAATATTCGACATTCAGTATTTTGCATTTGATATTTTACCCTATTTATGAATGACATGCATTAATATTTAGTGGCAGAATTTGGTGACAAACAAGCAACAGTGCACACAATTTGGACAACTCACTCTGAAAGTATTTGGGTAGATGACAGCTTATGACAATTGACGCTGGGCAGATGCCAAGCATTCCAGGGAGCGTTCAGATGTTTAATCCTGAAGGCAAATTTCAAATTCAAAACCCACGTCTGGGTGTCAAATTTTCAACTCAAAGTCTAATTTTAAAATGTGAAATGCCACTGACTCTTGCCTTTCCCAACTGTCACAGCCACGCCAGGATGAGGTTCATATGAGGACCCCAATATGATATATGTTTACTTGGAAGTACATTGCATGGAATCCAGTGGAGTCTCCTCCCAAATTAAATATGCAAGTAGTGCAGCTGTAACTACTTTGCATTTGGAATGCCTGTCTTTGAATTCAACATGGCTGTCACACATGCTCTTCGCCACAGAAAAGACCGTCACACTGGTGCTCTTTCTATGTCCCATTCCATCCCTAAGTTGATGTGCCAGAAGCTGCCCCTGCTTACTTGGTGATGTGCCAGCCTCTGTTCCTCTCACTCCCTTGATTAAACAGGAACAGAGGATGTGGCAGAAGAAGAAGTGTGGAGGAGAAAAGAGTGGTGGGCTAGAGTGTGTCTAACACTCTAGCCCATCACTCTCCTTTCTTATACACCTCCACTTGCGTTCCATTCCCCTTTTTCTTTTTCCAGTCCAGAGAGTGGGAGGCGGAGAAACAGCAGATGCAAGTGAGCGGACAGAGGTGACAGCCTCAGGTAGCATCACAGATGAACCAGCCCTAATTTCAGGTCTCAAGTGGCATTTTCAGAGCAAGCCAGGATGCACGCAGCTGCCATGCCCCATGCTAGAAGCCAAGCATAGGCCTTCCCGGCAAAATACCAAACGTTTTTGAGTTATGAGTAGAAAAACTATTCATCTTATTTTTTTTATGGGGTGTGAAGATACCCTTGCTTGCCCAAGCTCAGTGTGCCATCTAGTGACTAATGCATGCAATTGCAACTTGAGTTGCATCCCAAATTAAAGCACATCAGCACTGGTTTGGCCTGGAACAGAATCTGGTTCAACCATCAAGGAGACCCTCTCATCGCCTCCAAGGAATATGGTTCATTTTCTGTGAAGGCTGTGGCTCTCTGAGAGAAGTATTTCAACACCCCCACCATGCTCAAAACTTCCAGTTTTCCTTGAAGTCATGTCAGTTAATCTAGTTTGAAACTGGATCAGATTTGTAGGACAAGTGTGCCTATGGTTTACCATGCTCAGTGGCAGCTTAAAGAATAGGGCAACTGCTTTGGATCTGTCCAGCCAGCAAACAGGAATTGGAGCCAGCACTGAAAACTTGCAGGGTTCAATCGTTTCCCGGTTTCATCCTGTTTGCACACTGCAGAAAAGGTGTGTGAGCAGAAATACCACAATTGTGACCTCATGTCTGTTGCCCTCAGCTACATACAGGTTATTTCTATGCAGCAATTTGAGTGATTCCCCCACCCCACACAGGCACCAACTACTTCCATAGACCTTCATCTGTGCATACCTAATAAAGAGGCTTCCTTGCAAAGGAGGGGGAGTCTGTGCCATTTTCTTAATCCTTAATTGTATTGTGTGACCACTGTTCTTGGACCAACTAGCAAACGGCTCAGTAAATTACATTGGACCAACTAGCAAACAGCTCAGTAAATTTAAGTTTTATATTCCCCCCCCCCTTTGTAATGGGCTATATGAGCACAAGATAGGGGAGAGAAGGGGAGTTTTACTCCAACTTTTTTTGTACCATGACCCCCCTGAAAGAAAGAAAGAAAGAAAGAAAGAAAGAAAGAAAGAAAGAAAGAAAGAAAGAAAGAAAGAAAGAAACTGGGAACCCACCGCCAATCCCATTCCCTTCCCTGGACCCAATCCTTCTCCTCCCTGCCCCAACCCCTTTTCCCCCTGTCTCTTGTGTCTTCACAACAACCCTGTTGTGAGCAGGGCCAGCTTTAAGAGCTGTGGGGCAAGACAGCAAGAGACTGTGCAGGGTTATATCAAGAACTGTTTTTATAAGGCAGTACCATTATTGGATTGGATCCAAGCCCTTTTTTTGCACAGGCTTTGGAAGGGTGCCATAACCTCCCTAATGAGGTTTTGCAACCCCTTTGGGGTCATGACCGATAGGTGGAAGAACACTGTTCTGTTCAATTGCTTCTAAATAACAGAGCTGGGACTACTGTCTGCTGGGAACCGTAGTCAGAGAAGCCTGACACAGCGCAAAGCTTTTCCAATTGTAGCATATGCAGACTGGGAAAATGTGCCCTGTCGAATTTCATGCATAAGTCCTACCAGAAGAAATGGTGGCAGTCTGAGCATAGACAGAGTGCCTTTCCTCCATCTTCAACCACAAAGCCAGTTCCTACTCAGCTGAGATTTGTTTCAGGCTCAAAAGATGCAACTCCCAAGAAAGCAGGGACTCCCCCCCCTGCCAGTACTGTACCTCTCTTTTTAGAAAGAAGCTCAGGCTAACCACCTTTAGGAAGTTCCTGTCTGTTGACCATCATACTTATTGTTCCCCATCAAAGGGATTGATGGACTGCCAGTTGGCCAGACTTTTAGCAGCCTTGCCAAACTTCCATCCTTCTGGCTGGCTGCAAGAACAGAGAGATGTTAAACACGAATGGTGTCTCCCTGGTGCTTTCACTGTTGGCGTTCATGTATCTGAGCACACCCATGAGCTAATGTGCTATGCGGTGAATTCAAATGACTGAAAATGATGTTGATGTGTGGAGATCTGAAGCTTTGCTTGAATAAACCCACCTGCAGAGTGAGGTCCTGCTCTGGATGCCTCCTCCTTCTCCAGTGACGAGAACTGGAGAGTCCTGATGTTCAGAGCCCCACACTGAGCCACCACTTTGGAAAAATAACCGTCCTTACATCAAGAGGTGGTTCTTGATATCATATTCCACAGCACTCTTTACTGTGGTGTACATGTGCCTGCACCTACTGGTCTCCGTAAGGCCCTGCACATGCTCAGAGCACCTGTGTCCTTCTACCTATTTTAAAATTGTATGTTGCTGCCACACAAGTCAGAATGTTGATCCACCCAGCCCGGGTCTGTCTGGTTCTGCCCAGAAGCAGCTGAGGCAGGAGAGCTCTTTCCATGCCTTGCTCCTGGCTGAATAGTTGGTTCTTGTTATCCGCTAAGGTTGTATTGGCAACCTTCAGTCTCGAAAGACTATGGTATCGCGCTCTGAAAGGTGGTTCTGGCACAGCGTCTAGTGTGGCTGAAAAGGCCAATCCGGGAGTGAATCTGCTAAGGTTAGGTTCCTGGAAAACCTAGTGGATACCAAATCAGCCAATACTGAATCATTGAACCTAAGGTGAAAATAGGGTTAGGTTCCAGGAGACCCTTTTCCCCATACATTCTATGGACTTTATGAACCTGAATCTTAACTTGAAGTACACAGGAATGGGTAATAGTGAGGACTCATCTGCAACATCTGATGCTTCCTCCTCCATGCTGGCTAGCTCTTGATGCGCTAAAGATTGTGGTGATGCTGATGGCTATTTCTCCATGCTGGCTATCTCTTGGCTCACTGAAGGTTGCTGGCCCAATGACAAGGCCTCAAAGATCAGAAGTGGGGAGGAGGTTTCTTCACTTGTCCTCCTTCACCTCCTCTCTCTTGGCTCCTCCCTTGGCTTGCCCCAGCACCAGAACAACCCTCAGGTAGCCTTCCAGAGACCTCTCATCATCAGCCTCATTGTCAATGCCAAGGTTGTGAAGATTCAGCTGGAGTCCCTGAGATAGTGCCCAAGATGTGGACACAAATGTGTCTGCCAATTCTCCACAGGGTCAATACCAGTCCCCAATGGAATGCTGCACCTGCACAGTATTTGCGGATAATGAGAACTGTGGCCATTCTGCCCCTTGCAGATAAGCGAGTTTGCATATAAAGAGAACTGACTGTATTTGATGCCAGGATTTACTGCCTTAATAGAGTATTATACCTCTGAAATATTATGTCTTTGTACTATATCTTTGTATATTATTATAAAGCATTGTATCTTTGAAAATACTTCTGCACAAGAAGCACATGCACAGCACATGATGTAACCAGCCCTTGGGCAGCTAAAGGAAGACACTCTGCACACACTCCAGGGCAAAGCATCCCAAGGGCCAGGGAAGTTGGCAGGCCAGCTTGGTGCCCTGTTTGTGTGTATGGCAACGTGTACATGCACCCCAAGGGCCAGGGAAGTTGGCAGGCCAGCTTGGTGCCCTTTTTGTGTGCATGGCACGTGTGCATGCGCCCCAAGGGCCAGGGAAGTTGGCAGGCCAGCTTGGTGCCCTGTTTGTGTGTGTGGCAACATGTGCATGCACCCCAAGGGCCAGGGAAGTTGGCAGGCCAGCTTGGTGCCCTTTTAGTGTGCATGGCACATGTGCATGCGCCCCAAGGGCCAGGGAAGTTGGCAGGCCAGCTTGTGCCCCTTTTGCGTGCCTCCCAGCCAAGGCAACCGGGGAGGGCAGGAGAGGAGCCGCAGGAGCAGAGCGGCTCCTGGCTGCCACATCCGTGCGCCCTGCAGCACGCGTGGCGCGGCGCGGATCCCCGGGGAAGTGCGGGGCAGGCTCAGCGGCTCCACCACGGAGCAATCGTGGCAGTGCAAGCCGGCCCCCCTCCCCACTCCTCCTCCTCCTCCTGCGATGGGCGAGGGGCTGTCCCAAGCCGGCTTCCCCTTCCTTTCGGCGCTGAGTGACAGAGAGCGCAGCCAGTGCGCGCCCTGCGGAGGGCGGACTAACCCCAGCCTGTCCGGCGCAGCCCGGGAACCAACCTGGTGGCCACCTCCAGGGCAGGGCAAGGCGAGCCGGGCCGGGCCGCTGGAGCGACGGGCAGGGGCGCGATGGGCGCCGCGCAACTCCAGGCGGAGCCTCCTCCGCGGCCGCTGCTGCCGCTGCTGCCGCCGCGCCCGGGGCTGCCGCTGCCGGAGCCCTGAAGCGGGGCGCGCTGCTGGAGGCGCACGGCCCAGGTAGCGCCGCCGGGCCCGGGACGCGCCACCCAGGCGGGGAGGAGACCCAGCCGGGCGCGGGGCGCGGGGAGGGAACAAAGGCGGGGCGCGGGGCAGGCTCGCAGCCCCGGAAGGGGCATCGGCTGCTGCTGGGGCAGCTGCAGCGTCCCGCTAGGTCTACAGAGCCGGTGCGCCCCGGGTTCCCTTGGGCTCCCCGCTTGGGAGAGGTCCCGTCGGCAGGGAGGCGCGGAGGGCGGCCCAGCCTTAAGCAGGTCTACTCCAAAGTAAGTCCCATTGGGTTCCATGGGGCTTACTCCCAGGAAAGTGTTTGCATAAGGTTGCATCCTGGGTCCTAGCCACGCCGACTTACCCTCGAGTAAGTCCCATTGACTGTATGGGAGTGGGGCTTACTTCTGAGGAGACGTGCATAGGTTTGGGCTCTGGGTGGGACCTTAAGGAAAGGGAGCATCAACCTTGCCTTCAGTCGCCTGGGTACCGTTTGCAAGGAGGCGAGAGAGAGCTGGGATTCCTGGGCAGGATCTGGTCTGGAGGCAGAGCAGATCGCCTCGGAGATGTTGGAATAAGGACCGCTGGGTCCTCCTAGGAGTGGGGGGTCTCGGATGCTGCAAGTAGGACTTCTGGGCTCCCTTAGAAAGGGGACCCCTTAGAGAACTCAGACCAGGGGAAGTTAGATCCGGGGGGGGGGGCTTGGAAGTTAGAATGAGGACTTCTCTGTTATAGGGAAAGGGGGCTTGGAGCCAAGATGCCTCCAAGTGACTCAGGATCAGGCTCTTTTCAATCAATCAGTCAATCAATCAATCAGAACCTTTATTGGCACAAGTAGAAACATCATGGAATATGATATAACAATCAGGCTCTTTTGGAAGTGAGAGCCAATGGCCTCAGTCCAGGGAAAGGTTAATAATCGCTACTGAAATGAGCAAGATTTAAGTTACTCCCAACTTTAACTTGTGAGTACAGTCACTGAGTGCTGTGATTTAGTGAGATTTCGCCAGCACTGAAGCATGACTGAACTTTTCACCATTTTGGCAAATGCCCATCAGTTCTTGAGAAAAGGAGAGATCTTGGGATTAGAAGGAAGCTGCCTTATACTGGGTCAGAAACCATGTTTAGGCCAGACCCAGACTTCTGTTTAGGCCAGAAGTGTCAGCACAGGCTGGCAGAGGCGCTTTAGGTATTCAGATGAGAGTTTTTTCCTCTGCCACACCTGGAGATGCTAGGGATTGAACCAGGAATCATCTCCGTTGTAAAGTGGCTGCTCTTCCATTGAGCCACAGCCCTTCAAGAGTTGGAGGTCTTGGCTTCTTTGGATGGAGAGATGAGTGGGAGTCTGCTTTGCTGTGGCGAGGACTCTTGAAGCTTTCCTGAAAGAATAACTGGCAAAAGCTGGACATTGAGACTCCTGAGTCTTCGGATGCTGACTTTCTGCAGTAGAGAATGGGTTACACACCAGAGAAATGGTGGTGGGTGGGAGATGGGGACTCTGGTCTGTGGGAGAGAAATAGGGTCTGCTGAGGCAGGATCCTGTTGCAACAAATGGTATGATCCTGTGGAGGGGTGGTCCAGGGAGATACTGGAAGAGCTGGTCCACCAGTGCTCATCTCTAAGGTCAGCTGTCTATTTTAACAATATTAGGAACGTAACGTGTTGCATTTTTTGGCTCCAACGTGCTTGTGACATGAATTCCTACACAGAAGTGCCTTCCCTTTGGAAATTTTGGGACCTATGAAATGTCCCATGGTGGTCCGTCCATGTAAACTCCTCCATGTTCCCTGGATCGGTGCTTGCAGGTAAAACTGAATGTGCCTCAATTAATACCAGAGAAGAGAAGAAGTTTCTCCCTTCTTCTTCCTCTTCTTCTGAGTGCTCAGAATTGCTCTCTGCTGGGGGACTGTGATCAGTTCTCTGTGCAGGACCAGTTTGTGGATGAAGATGTTTTTCTCCTCCCATAACACCAAAACTTGCTGTCCTTGGAAGGCAACCAGTGAAATCAATTAGCACTAGATTCAGAACAGACAAAAAATGCACTTCGCACAGTGTATAACTAACTTGTGGGATTTATTGCGACAGATTGTGGTGATAGCCACTGACTTGGATGGCTTCAGGGGAGTGGATTGCCAGGGAGCACCCACTTCCATCCATGCATTACTGCTGCTCCTCTTTTCACTCCTTGGACTGGAAAGGGAAGAGAGGGACAGAGTGGAAGAGGGATTGTGCAGGAGAGGAGGGTAAGGGTTAGCTCATCTCCACAAAGGAGGCTGACACATCAGCAGGAAGGGGACAGCATTTAGCATGCTGCCTCAGACACCACTTTGTCTTGGGACTATCAATGGCTAGTAGCCATATGATACCTGAGTATCTCCATGCTCAGGTGTTACTGAATACCAGTTTCTGGTAGATGGCAGCAAGATGCTAAATGAGATGGACCTTTGGCCTGTTAGCAGGGCCGTTCTCTTGTTTGACCCACACAAACAACTCAAGCAGTTACTTGGGGAATCTGTGAAGTGAGCCATCATCCAATTACACAATCCTAGATTCCTTTGCAAAGGATTCTGGGGAACATTTCTCAGATCCCACTGTATAGGATTTTGGGATAGCAAAATACCAAATAGTTCTGTTCCATGGGTCAGGTTGAAGAGTCCCTCCAAATTGCACCTAGGTGCACCCAAGTTCCCCACCCGTCCAAGTACACTAGAACTTAAGGATGCCCAATGAAATTGATTGACGACAGGGTTCAGGACAGAAAAAGGAAGCACTTCTTTGTACCACATGATGTATTTCTGGAATTCACGGTCACAGTGTGCAGTGATGGCCACTGTCTTAGCTGAATAACCTGACAGCAGGGGAAGGCCAGTTGCTCTGTGGTAATGCCCATGGGTTTTCAGAGATGCTTGGCTGGCCACTCTTTGGAAACAGAATGCAGAACTTTGGGGCTGATCCAGTAAGGTGCTTTCTGTGTGTTTGTTTTGTTTTGTTTTAAAAGTGCGAAGTGTTGGCTCTGGGGTGCTGTAGATTTATGTGTGAGCTGTGATGGGCATGATAAGTAATTGCAAATGCATTTTCATGCTGGGAGAAAATTTGCACCTGGGTTGTTTTTTTTAAAAGAGCAGGAGTTTATTCTATAGCCAGTTAAGTACTCTATTGCTACATTGCCTGTACAGTCATGTCATGGCTCTTTGCTTGATCCTTTGCTGAGAAGAAAATTAGCGACTGTCCTATATTTCTAGGCAGTATGGAGGAAGCTGCCTTTGATAAAGGGATGTATCCCAACTATTTCTGCCTGGTAGATGTGTTTACATTCTGTTCTGTATAACTTAGTCCTATCTGTTGCCCATCCCAGAAGAAGCAGTAATGAATGCCGCTGGATTCAGGCAGTAACATAACGCCAAAACCATCCTTGAAGCCAACAGCAAAACAGGTGCATTCTGCTGTTCCTTTTTATGTAGTTACTGAATTTTTATTTGTTGAATATACTTCACCACCACCATTTACCAGAACTAATCATCATAATAAGGCAACAATAAAACAATAAGCGGCAATATTTAAGATTACAAAGAACCCATTAAAATATTAAACAGCAGCTCACCGTCCACCAAAATCAGGATAGTCAATCGTTTTGCAGCCTTGTGCTGCTTTTTGTAGAGGTAACACTTTTTGATGGAGCTGCCCCTCTTATGAGCATAATTTGCAATTGTCTTTCCTTTCTCTGTCAGGGAGGAATTCTCTCATTCGCTCATCACTCCCCTGACGGTACAGTACACTTGTGGGTCACCTGCCTTCTCCTGTTGTGCCATTTCACCCCTGAGACTGTCTTTTGCATTGAGAGCATCGTCGGACTGGCCCAAAAAGCCTGAGGGATCTGCTGTGAGTCTATAGGAAGGTTTGAGGATACGAACTTCCCCTGAGTGGAAAAAAAAATGGCTGCCACACAGGAGGTGCCACCACCAGCACTCGGCCTCCACTTTTTGTACCCTTTAGAAGAAACGATGCCACCAAGGGTGAAAATAGAGGAGCCTGGACCTCCATGCCCAGAAGCAGGGTGGGAATGGGATGCTGCAGGGAAAGCCCCCCTTGTCGTCCAGGCGGGCACCATTGGTGATCTGCTGAGATGGACAACTCCTCCCCAAGTAAGGACTGACCCAGTGCCACAGTTGTGGGAGGTTCAGTGCCAGGAGATGGTACAGACCCTGCGGACTCCCGCCGAAGTAGTCCCAGCACCTGTACCTGTTCCTGTCCCACCCCCACCCCCTGCCTGGGGGAACCTTCAGTTACCTGAGCTTGCGCCTGTGGACGATATTGAAGCCTACTTGTCCAGCTTTGAGCGAGCGGCAGAAAGCTGCCAGTGGCCGCGAGGAGAATGGGTGACCCGGCTCATGCCCACTCTCAATGGGAAAAACCAGCCTCCTCGTAACGGCCTGGACTCCAGGGGCAGTCGAAGCGAACACAGGAAGTCCAAGTCTTCGGGCCTGCGAGGGGAGACCGGCACCAGCGTGGAGATGCAGCGCCAGCGCTTCCGGCAGTTTCGCTACCAGGAGGCTGAAGGCCCGCGGGAGGCTTGCAGGAGACTCCGGGAGCTGTGTCGTCGCTGGCTGAAGCCAGAGAGCCGCACCAAGGAGCAAATCCTGGAGCTGCTGATCCTCGAGCAGTTCCTGACTATCTTGCCCCAGGATATCCAGAGCTGGGTGTGGGAACGAGGCCCCATGACTTGTGCCCAGGCCGTGGCCTTGGTGGAGGGTTATCAGATGGGACGGCGAGAGACTGGCATGTGGGAGCAGCAGGTGAGGGTCTTCTTCATCTTGGTGATTCCAGTGCACAAAAAAAGGCAGGACTTTGGTGGGGGGAACAGGAATGAGGGTCTCTAGCCCTGGATCCAATCACATCCGTCCCCAGAGAAACACTTTCAAATTTTTCTCAGAGTTTCATCACAAACTTTCTACCGAAACACCTACAAGGGCTGTAGTTGCTTTGCAGGTACTAAAATGTCCCTACCCCAAAGTACCTAATGTCCAAGAGGGTAAAGTTGGGACTCTGTTACTGAGAGTCTTGTCCTATCTCTCCCCCCACACGCTGCAGTCATGCCAAAAAGGAGCACACTGTATCCGGGGGGGGGGGGAGGATGGATCAGGAAGCTTCAGAGGGGAAAGGAAATTTGGATCCCCTTACCCCTGCGTAAGCCTTCTGCTCCACAGTGGGTCTTCTTAGACGTGCTCCAACTCTTTAGCTGGTACAAGTTGGAGGAGAGAAAGAGAGTGGGAGGGATGGAAGAGATAGGATCTAGCTTGCACCATAGCCACTGGATCCACTCCCTCCCGCAGCCTCCCTGCCCCCCATTCTTCCCCCCTCCTCTTCCCCAGTTTTCCCCCCTCCCTGTCCAGTTTTGCCTTCTTCCTTCCCTCGCTGCTGCCTTACCTCCTCCGGTGGCTGAAGCAGGGTCTGGCAACAGACTGGGAGCACTGCCACCTCTTATGGCTGCTGATGGAGCCCTTTGCACACTGTCAGCGGCCATTTTGTGACAGCGGAACTCCATTCCACAGTCACAAAGCACTATAACCTGCAGCCCAGTCCTGCATAGGATTGGGCTGTTAATTACGTTAACATGCCTGTAATTTTTTTTTTTTGAAATTGTTTTAAAGAAAACACCTTGCTTACTTTCTTTTCAGGTGAAGTGTGCATATGTTGCAGTAGGCATTGTCCTAGGAGGCCATCTTCTCTCACAGGAGGGAACGCCTCTTCTAAAACCACACTTTCATCTTGCAGTTGTTATAAGTACTTATGAGGGAAAGAATATTAAAAAAAATCAGCCCAGTTAATCAAAGACAGCTTTTTAGCTGTTCAAGAATAATAATTATAAAAAATTGAATCATTAATCTGGTTAATTGATGAAACACTGCCTCTCTAATTAATATCAGCACTCCAGTTAGAAAAACACATTTAAAACAGTGAGGAAAAAGCTATCTCAGAGTCATCTGTTCTTTCACATTTATAACATGTGGAAAGGGATGGTTGGCACTTGTTTTAAGTAAACCTCAAACACGCACCAAGCCTGGTCTCCTTGTTTCAGTTCTTGCTGCTGTCACCAACTCCAACCCTTGCCAGACCAGTAACTTTGCCCAATCCGCCCTTATTAGCAGTGAGTCTCTAAAATCTCTAGGTCTTTCCCAGCGTTGTGCTCCAAAGGTGCTGGAGATCAAATCCGAGACATTATTATTATTATTATTATTATTATTATTATTATTATTATTATTATTATTATTATTATTATTAACAGTATTTATATACCGCTTTTCAACTAAAAGTTCAGAAAGCGGTTTACAGAGAAAAATCAAATAACTAAATGGCTCCCTGTCCCAAAAGGGCTCACAATCTAAAAAGATGCAAATGAATACCCGCAGACAGCCACTAGAACAGACAGTGCTGGGGTGAGGTGGGCCAGTTACTCTCCCCCTGCTAAAAAAGGAGCACCCACTTGAAAAAGTGCCTCTTACCCAATTAGCAGGGGTTACCCTTACCCAAGAGGGAGTGCCTCTTACCCAATTAGCACTACACATGCTGAGCAGTTGTTCTGCCTCCAGGCTGTGGTTTTCTTCAAGAATGCCTCTTTCCACCACAACAGCACACAAATGCAGGTTAAACGTGTTTGTCTGTAATACAGGCAGACATGACATTGCGGGAAGGTGGATCACACACATTTTGTGACTTGTGGTTCTGGGGAGATGGGACCTGAATCAATGCTGCCAAAAACTTTTTTTTGAAAGGCCTCAAAGAAGTATTTATTTGTAGAGCAAGAGTGATGTGTGGAGCACTGTATGGTGTATAGGTGGTCCCTGTCCCAAGGAACCTACAATCTACAATTCAGCACAAGGCAGACAAAAGGGAGAGAAGGACAGGCAGGGCTTAACAAGGGGAAACAGTGCATTGATTTCAGTTACATGTAGTAGGCCTTGTTGTTGTAGGGCAGAGGTTCCCAAATTAACCGTAGTCACAGCACCCTTCTTCTGTGGCGGCCTCTTCCTGACTCTCATGGGCACTGCCATCTTGGATTGCACAAGTTCTCATGTGATACAAGATGGTGGCGACCAGAAGAGTTGAAGGAGAGGCCGCCAGGGACATCCTGGGTGTGCTCTTGTGATTTCGCCATGGTGCCATCAGTGGCCCACGGCGCCCACGGGGTACAGTTTAGGGACCGCTGCTGTAGGGGATGAGGACTAAGGGGTTGTATGATTGACTTCACAGAAAAGGTGCACTTTGAAGAGGGCTTGCATTGTGAAAGCATTTTGTGAAGAAGTTCCCAGCACTGGGAGCCATGAAGAAGGCAGGGCAGAGCTGTTTGAGGGCACAAATATCTCTTTAGGCCAGTGACTTTCATTCTTTGGCCCCAGTGCTTTTAAAGGAGAAGGTTTAAGGCTTGAAGAAGACCCTTAAAATCTGTTGTTGTCCATCATTGCCAGGTGACAGTGCGTGTGAAAGTGGAACAGGTGAGCCCACAAGAGATGATTGTGCCTGGAGCACCATGGGAACCTCCCGCACCACTGCTGCCCCATCCGGAATGTGTGTCCTCGGGCGAAGTAACACTAAACCCGCCTCCTCCAGCTCCTGTTCTCAAGATTCCCTGCATCCCCAAACAGGAGCCTCAAGTCCTTCAGGAAACAAGTGAGTAGTAAAAATAAAAACCCCAAAAATTCCATTCTCAGGATCATTTAAAAAAGGGATTGAGAATGAAACAGTCAATGTTATAATGCTATTGTACAAATCAAGAGTAAGGCCGCATCTGGAGTATTGAATATAGTTCGCCACACCTCAAAAATGGATAGAGTGGAACTGGAAAAAGTGCAGAAGAGAGTGACGAAAATATGCTGGGACCCGCTGTAGAATCTAGAACAGTGTTTCTCAAACTGGGGGTTGGGACCCATTAGGTGGGTCGACTCGCTAGCCAATTTCAGGTGGGTCCCCATTCATTTCAATGTGTATTTTTAATCTGTTAGACTTGATGCTACCATGCTATGTGACTGCATTTAGGGAAATGTTATAGATCCGTATTTTTAACAGGCTGCGCTATATATATATATATATATATATATATATATATATATATATATATATATATGCTTTTAACAATGATAGTCAATGGGGCTTACTCCCGGGTAAGAGTGGATAGGATTGCAGCCTTTGGGATGTTTAGAGAATTTTTTTTTTTTAAACATAACAGCAACTGCTTGGGAGGGATAGGGTTCTTTTTTATTTTAAATAAATTTTTCAACATACTTATTGTAAACTTTTAATTTACTTAGGCCCAAATCCTAACCAACTTTCCAGCACTGGCATAGCTGTACCAATGGGATGTGTGCTGCACCTTGCAGTTGGGTGGCACTCTGGAGGCCTCCTCAAAGTAAGGGAATGTTTGTTCCCTTACCTAGGAGCTGCATTGTCCTTATGTAGGTGCTGGAAAGTAGGTTGAGACTACGCCTTTACTTACTTAACTGATTTGATTTTTTCATATAGGGGGGTGTTAAAAACTTTCCTACTTGATGATGTCACTTCTAGCCGCTTCATCACTTTCAAGTTAATAACATCACTTTTGGTGGGTCCCAACAGATTGTCATTCTAAAAAGTGGGTCCCGGTGCTAACATATTTGGGAACCATTGATCTCTAGAAAAAAGGCTTCGGAGGGGTGTCATGATTGAGAGGTGCAAAATTATGGAGTTGATTTTGTGCAATGTTAGTGTGATGACAGCCATCAGACAACAGCCTGGCTGTTGTAAACCGCAGTGATTGCAACCATCCCGCTGCTCAGCATTACGATGTACTTTTGCATCCTTTTCTCAGCAGGTGCCCTGATGGCCAATGGGAGCCGAAGGGAGAACCCATTGCAGGGAGGTCCCATGGAAGTGGAGGCTCATGGGACTTTTCCAGCTGGGAACTCCCAGGAGAACGTGCCCTCTGAGAGTCGGGTTGAGCAAGTGAGTCAGCAGCGTGAGGAGAGATGCAATGACACAGGCGAGAATCCAGCCGCGTGCCCCAACCCCATTGCAATCCCCCACCCGGCAGGAAAGCCCCTTCACCAGTGTACGGAATGTGGCAAAACGTTTAGCCGCAATTCACACCTGCTCACCCATCAGAGAATCCACACGGGAGAGAAACCCCACCAGTGCCCGCAATGTGGCAAGTGCTTTGGCCACACCTCCCAGCTGACTCGGCACCAGAGGACCCACGCCTCAGAGAGACCCTTCCGGTGTGCTCAGTGCAGCCGGAGTTTTTACCAGAGTGCGGAGCTGACCCGGCATCGGGCATCCCATGCAAGAGATCGGCCGTACGGGTGTGGCCAGTGCTTGAAGAAGTTCCGGTGGAGTTCTGATCTTATCCGACACCAAATCACCCACACGGGAGAGAGACCGTATAAATGCCCTGAGTGTGGAAAGAAATTTGGGCAGAACTCCCACCTGGTTCGGCATCGGAGGACCCACACGACTTAGCAGAGATCTTCCTTGATGAAAAGAAAGCTGCGTTTTCTAGTCAGTCCTGAATGTCCGCTGAGGGCTAAGTGTGGACCATCCACACCATCAAGCTTGGTTGCAGTGATGGGCCAAATGACTGATGTCCCTTCAGCACACCATCTGCAGAAAGATATCTGTCAGGGATGGTTTAGTTAGTGAACCCTACTAACACACAAAGTGGGATGGACAGCATTGTCGGTTCTAGGTCCCATTTTGTGTTCTGCCTGCGGGGGGGCGGTCCCAGCAAAACAAGACTGAATTATCTAGAAAGATGCCAAGTCTTGCTTGGGTTGGCTTTTTGAACAACACTGAACCCATAACGTTGTAGTGACACCAGTTGGATGTCTCTCTCTCTCTCACGCTTTCCTTTCCTTCTTCCTTTCTTTCTTTTTAGGAAAGGAGATAGATCTTCTAGTCATCTAGACAAGTTTATTGTTACATGATGTGGCCTGTATTCTGTCCCCTGAGACCATATATTTGTAGTGAAACACAAGCAATGAATTTTTTTTTTTTTAAAGAGAAAATGCCCAGGCGGGGGGAGCACATTCAGTGCTGGGGGGGAAAAGGAGGAAATCCTCAGAATAGTGGAGGACCCTTTGGGGGAAGCTGCTTTGGTGCTTTTTCTTTGGGAAATAATATTGATGATGAGAGAATTGCACTGATAAGGGTAAGGCTGGCTATGGTCCTGGGAAACTGAATGTTTGGAGTTAGTAGATGTTCAGATAACAGGCACACACCCATGCTAAGTATCAGCAGCTGATACCTCGGGGACTTGGCCCAACCCCATGTGGTCCACAGCATCACCACCAATCCCAGGGATCTCCCCCCCCCCATTGTTACACACCTCTACAGGGACAGCCCAAGCAGATTCACTGCTGGTGCTGGAGCCACCACACAGCATACAAACAAAAAGCAGCCCCTTACTTTGCTCCTACTCATTGAATCCCTTTCTACAAAACAGGAAGTGCAGATCATGCTGGAATTCCCAGCACACCCCGCTTGTTCTTGAAAAGAAAACCGTTTTAATTAAAGGAGCCACAAGGAAGGAGCAAAGTGTGCTTTTTTCCCCTGCTTCTGGGTTTGAGGGGAGAAGTGGATCATCACTGCATGAACAGAAAAACCATGTTGCCTGCACCCGAAAACCATAGCTGTTTACACCCTAAAAACACCTCCCCCTTACCTTGTTCTTTCCTTATGTGGTTCTTTTAAGTTTAAAGGAACAAGTGAGATGAATGAAGCAAATCATTGCTGCTCATGCAGTTTTCTGGGCAAAGGAAACAGATGGATGGAGCTCCATCTGCAGTGGGCTAGAGGAAGGCGGGAGCAAACTTGGGGTGAAGGGGCACCCTGAGTCTGCTGCTTTTTCTGCTGCCCAGTGCCGGCCATATCATTTGTGTCATGGACCATCTTCCGCCCTCCCCACATTGCTGCTTCGGCTTACTAAACAAAGCCAGTTTCTATGGGCAAAAAATGCAGTGCCTATTCAGATTATTAGTGCATCAGAATCCAATGCCTGTCATAGATAGCAGGTTGATGCTAAATCTCGGGAACCTGTGGTGCCATATTCTGGACAAGACGATTATTTTAATTACTGCTGAGATCCCTTCTACCCCTCGCTACTTCCCACAGCTTGTCAGTGCCATTTACAGAGTGATTTTTGCTCTGCTTTCCCCTCTCCCTCCACCATGCTCTTCTGGATAATGTCACTAGGAGCCCAGTCCTATCCCCTGCCAGCCGAGACCATGCAGGGCTGCCAACAGAGCATATGCTGCATGCTATGGGGGGGGGGGAGGAACCAGATGGCCCCGGAGTGATAATCAAAAATCTGCTATACTTTTCTCTCCATAGGCCACCTGTTCTCCAGTGGGTCTTCCTGGGCGTATTTCAGCTCTTTTTCTGGTATAAGTCTGAGAAGACTCCTGGGAGCAGGTCCTGGCTGAAGGGGTGGGGATAAGATCTTGGTGTGTGTGGCTCCTCCCAAGATCCTCCTGACCCCTACTGACTTTCCAGGGATGACTGGAGATGGAAGATGTTCAGCGGATGGCTGTCACCCATGTACAGCCTCCAGCTGCTTGACTTGCTGGCCACAGCCTGTGGAACAGCAGAGCGGTTTTCCTGCTGACAGATTGCAAGATCCATCAGTGTTAAGTCCCAGATAGGATTGGGCTGTAAGGTGACAAGTTAGCTTTTACCATAGAGTGAAGACCTGATGAAAGTGCTCACTGACGGTTTTCTTGGTGCTGTTAAGCTGCGTTCTGTAGAATGAGCTTGATGATTTTATCACTGAGTTGCAGACTCCCCAAAGCCTAGGCAGGATCAGGCTGGGGTGAGCAGTGGGTTTCACGGTAAGCGCTGCAAATGTGGGGAGTGATGGGTTGGAGGGAGGGTTCAAGATTCCCAGCTTCCAGTTACACCCGTGCATGGTCTTAATGTCTTGGGGCTTGTATTCTGATCAAGATGATGTAAAACACTATCAGAGTTCACAGTGGAAGTGAATTAATCAGAAATGTCCCCATCATCCTTGGGTCTCCTTCCTGACATCTCACGTACATTCCTAATTGCATACAAAGAGAACATCAATGAGAAATAATGTAGGTAGGACTGAGCAATGGTCTTGCAGCCCCCACCTTGTTGCCAGTTTAGTCGCAGAGAAGAGGTGGGCTTCATATCTGGAAAGGGAAACAGTTCCAGCTCAGGCCAATTTCCTATGGCAGCTACTATCTTCTTGAGTAAATTGGCCAAGTAACCAGAACAACCACAACAGGAGGATAGCTCAGCTGGTCCCTAAGCCTCCAGACCAATTGTCAGACTTTTTTGTGTAACATCCAGAATTTGGTGGCTTGTTGTCAGAACTTCTGAAGTAATGCTGGAATTATGTTTTATTGTCAAAAGTCAGCAGAATGACTTCCACTTAGTGTGGTTGCTTGAACTGGTAGCCCTCATACTAGGACTCAGTTTGTTGGACTCAGCCTGGGCTGGCCCATTCATGAGGCCAACTGAGGCAGTTGCAGCAGATTGGCTGTAGGTACTGACCTCCACTGCTCTCCTTTTCTAATCCAGGAAGTGGGTGGAATGGTTACATCACCTGTAAAGGATGGCGGTATTTGGCATACCACCACCGGTTCTGCTGGGAAAGACTTGGGGCAGCCCCAGCTTCAGTTCCAGTCCTGGGGGGCGGGGGCATAGCTCAGTGGTTGAGCATTCTTGCTTTCTGACTCAGTAATCTGACTGAGGGCACAATCCTAACTAACTTTCCAGCGCCGAGGTATTGCAGCTCTGAGGTATGGGAACAAACATTCCCTTACTTTGAGTAGACCTCTGTGACTGCCACCCAATGGCAGGATGCAGCACATGCCCCATTGGCATAGCTGTGTCAGTGCTGGAAAGTTGCTTAGGATTTGGGCTGCAGTGGTTCTTCAGTAGCCAGTCAAACAACTTACTGAAGTCCTGTTGACCTGAGGATAGCGGCAGGGCACATCATGGCTAGAAGTTCACAAGTCACAGCTGAGCCAGCCAAAATTTGTATGTGCCTCTAAACCTTCCCAAGGAGAAAGTGCAGGGGTTTTGGAGGCTCTCCGAACCTTCCCTGCACCACTGCAAAACCAAGCTGGGGAAGGAGGCAGAGGCTCATCCATGTCATGTGTCTTCAAAAGGCACAGTGAAGGGCAGGACGACCCCCTCCCTCCCTTCAAGCATAAAAAGGAGCATCTCTCAGACCTTGCACTGAATTTGGAAAGGCTTGTAGAGCAGAGAGGTGTCTCACTGCTTTCCAGTTTGGCACAAGATCTAGGAGATCTCTTGGCTGAAGGAAATTGGAGAGAGGTCTTATCGGAATGTGTTTGCCAGTGGTAAGCTGGTGAGCATCTTTGTGGATCTTGTGGGGGGGCAGTAAAAGCCATGTAGCAGCAAGAGCTGTGGGGTTTACTCTTAAACCCACTTCTCTGTGCAGCTCCTTCAGATCCAAGCAGAGGAGCAACCTACTATATCTTCTAGAAATTAAAAAAAAAAATTTCTCTGTTGGCTGTGGCCTCACCAAACCACCCCATGATCCATCCTCTCATCTAGCTTGAGTTTTGTGGCCTGCCCCAACTCCCAGCTTTTTTTCTTGGCAACCTTTCTTACAGTGAACCCTTTCCTCCCTTCCTTGGGACTTTTCGCCACATGGCCCACCCAGAGTCCCACCCACAGTCTCTGAAGAGCCCTGCTCTTTGCCCGGAAGCCCTCATACCAAAGAACCCCAAATCAGCACCACCAAACCCACATGTGGTTACTATCCCTGATGAGATGGATTTCTGGCCCCTCAGCCGTAGAATTTGGATCTCAGGGGCAGACTCTGTGGTGACAGTTCCTTGTTGAAAACAATAAGATTTGAGTGGGTGGTCGAAGGTAGTGGGTTATTTCAATTGTTCACAATAAGATTTGAGTTTTATTTTCATTTTGTTTGTATGGATTAATTTTTGAAGAAAATTAAAACATCTCACATTTTTGGTGCTCGCTCTGGTCTTTCATATTTTTATGGGATACAGTGGGTGTGCCTTTTTAAAACTCTCTGGCAGGGATAAAGGAATTAGCATTCACTTGGTTTACAGAATGAAAAGTAATTCCCCACCACCACCACCACCAGACACCATGGATAGTTCTCAGGGGCTGGACAATACCTCTAACAGGTGACCAATCCCACTTGCTCCTGCATGCACAGTCATGCAAATGTATCTCTTTACATAAAATATGGATACCCACATGGGCCTCCAAAGCAGCTGGCATTATGCAAACAATACACAAGGAACTTTTTTTAAGGCAGTGGTGGAGGGTAGTGGGAGAGCTCGTGCTATGCATGTGGAAGATTCCAGGTGCAGTCCCTGGCATTTCCAGGAAGGCTGGGTAAGGCCCATCTATGGAACCCCAACTTGAGCCTGTCGACATAGACTAGTGGTTTTCAGCCCTTTTTGTGCCCAAGGAAATAAATAGACTGGAGACCCAATGCTGATCCCACCTCCCCTTCCAGGACCTGATCTGCCCACCCCTGCCCACTCTGTTTCTCCCTACCTTTTGCATCTTCACAATAACCCTGTAAGGTAGCCGCCTGAGCAGGGCCAGCCTTAGAAGCTGCAGAGCAAGACAGTGACAAGAAGCTGTGCAGGATTATATCAAGAACTCAGTTTTGATAAGGCAGTACCATTATTGGATTGGATCCAGGCCCCCTCTTGCACAGACTTTGAAAGGTTGCCACAATGCCCCAAATGTGGCCTCGCTACCCTATTGATCGTCAGCTATCCTGACCCACAAGCTGAAAAACAGTAGCACAGACAATTCTGAGTTAGACAAAGGGGACTTGGTATAAAGCAGCTTCATGTGTTCTCCATTCCAGTGGTGACTGACAGAAGTTCTGGAGGGGATGAAAGCTCTGGAGGTTCCATGGGAGAAGAGTATTCTTTCCTTTCAAAGTGTATACTGTGGCGCACCTCTCTCCTCAACACTTCCTCTTCCTTTTCCAATCCAGAAAGTGGAAAGAGTAGAGGCAGGCACTTAGTAAGGAGGGGGGAGCATTTGACACACTACCTCAGGTGCCAGGAGATCTTGAATTAGTCCTGGCTGCCAGAGAGTTTGCTCCAGAGATATGGATAGCCAAAGGTTGCTATTTTTCTTTTTATTTATTTCTCCCTCTCAAAACATTGTCAACAGGATTACTGCTTGATTTTTCTAGGTTCTCCTCTCTGAAAGCTTTGATGTTATCTGTTTATTGCAGGTTGTCATTTTTTAAAATTTAAAACCTGCTCCAATCTGCCCTGCTCCTGCCTTCATGGCTGAGGCTGACACTTTTATGGCGCTCTCAAGTGACGAAGGGCGCTGGTGTGGTGCTTATCGAAACCATAAATGGCCTGTTGTAACACTACTACTCAGTCACCCAACCAAGCTGCTTGGGGGAAAGCTGCAGGACAAAGAAAAAAGGATTTTACACAATGTGCCCTTAAGGAATTCACTGCCCCAAGGTGTGGCAAGGGCCACTAAGAGACCTAAGCTACATGATGCATTTATCACATGAGCACCTGCTCCCTGAAACTTGTTTTTAATATAAAAAAAAGAAGGGGTGAGAGGACTGGGTATTATTGAAATAGCAGTGCAGGGGGAAAGGGCTTTAAGACATCACAAGAAGCTACCCAATCAGTGCTGTGCAGAGCCGGCTGCTGCTTCAAACTCACAGAAACATTTTCTCAGAGCCTGACCTTGGAGAGGAATGCGTGGAATGAATATGGCGAAGAAGATGCTTCCAGAGTGGCCTCACTGCACTAAAAATATGCTTTACACACCCACCCACCATCATACCCCTTTATTGCAAAGTAATTATACTGGAATAACTTCCACCCTCAGGTTCCTGAGGATGGCTACTTTAGTGTTCAAAAAATTTTAACAGAGACAATGCCATGAAAAGGCTTTAAATGGGAGGGAGGGGGAAATGAAGGGGTAGTGATGTTTTTCCCCTGCTAATTGGGTAAGAGGCACTTTTTCAAGTGGGTGTTCCTTTTTTTTAGCAGGGGGAGAGTAACTGGCCCACCTCACCCCAGCACTGTCTGTTCTAGTGGCTGTCTGCTGGTATTCATTTGCATCTTTTTAGATTGTGAGCCCTTTGGGACAGGGAGCCATTTACGTTATTTGATTTTTCTCTGTAAACCGCTTTGTGAACTTTTAGTTGAAAAGCGGTATATAAATACTGTTGGTTGGTTGGTTGATGTTGTGGTGGGCAGAGTTCTAGTTCCCCATCCTACCCATGCTCAGTAGAACTACTGCTCCTGAACTGTTTGCAGTTGGACTTGAGCACTTGAGTTGTCATAGGAAACAGGAGAAAGTAAGGGAAAGGATGTGGCCTGCTATATTCTCATCTCATAGAACTACTGTAATGCAAAACCAAAGAGTTTCACTGAATGAGAGAGAAAGAGGGGCAGGTATCCCTCCTTTGGGGAGGAGACTGCTGGTGTTGTGGTTCCACAGGCAAATGGGAGAGGCCCCTGTACCTCCACAGATGTTTCTTCCCCCTCTAGAGCCCAGAGTGGAAAAACAAAATGCTGTTCACTGTGGTATTCCACGAGGGGCCAGTGAGAACCCATGGCTTAGACTTTCTCTTTGCTGTGAATTCTCTGGTGTTGCACAAATGATCGTTTATTTGGGCATCTTCTCCCACACTCAGCACAGTGGTGGGGTCTGTCCCCCAAGTGGGTCCTCTGGTGCTTGGTGAGGTGGGAGGAGTCCACAAACTGTTTCCCACACTGTGGACAGCTGTACGGCTTCTCTCCAGAGTGGATCCTCCGGTGCACAGTCAGATGTCCGCGCTGGCTAAAGCACTTCCCGCACTCGGTGCACCGGTATTGCTTCTCCCCAGTGTGTGTCCGCTCATGCACGGCCAGTGCCGATGGCCACCGAAACCCTTTCCCACACTGGGCACATAAGTACGCACTATCCCTGCTAGCGGCCCCAGGGTGGGCCCGGAGTCCCTCGGCTCCCACAAACCTTTCTTTGTATTCTTCTTGCGGCAAGTGCTTGTTGGTTCCGATAGGCTTTCTCTCATGCGCTGCCACCACAGAGAATCCAGACATAATACCACAGCTACTAGCTATCAGTGAGGAAAGAAAAGTAATAATCAGATAGCATATAAGGGGAAGAATCTAAAGGACATGGCAGAATTTTTACTGTTACAATATTGGTGCAATTAGGAACTGCCCTCCTGGAGAACAGAGCAGCTGTGGTGGAGACTTCAAGCCTCCTTCTACACATGCTACTGTCCCACTGCAGATAACCCCCCTCCCCAAAACTATGGCCGAATTTAATGAAAAACATGCAAGATCATACTACACATTTAACATTACATGCAGCATTTGCTCAGTCTCTGAACGCCTGCAAAACAACTGCAGATTGTTAAAAGTAATCTGCTTTAAGAGTACTGATTATTCTTCTTTAGCTAGAAAACATTTTCAGAATACCTGAATAGGGCCATCATCCCATGGCTGCCAGATCAGAGATAGGAAATCTTGTATGCTAAAAGGATCCCATGTCTCAAAGGGCAGAAATAATAATACTTTGCACTTCCATGGCACTTCTGTGTGTTCAAATGTCACATATATTATGTTGTGGTATTTATTTATTTATACAGGTATTTATATACCGCCTTTCTTTGGTCGTCAGATTTCTCCTCAGACGTTAATCCAAGGCGGTTTACATAGGCAGGCTGTTCTAAACCCCCGTAGGGATTTTTACAATTGAATAGTTCTAGTCTTTCATAGAACTCCTCGTTCCAGCTGGATTCCTTCCCGGTCTGGCCTCTCTGGCCCTTCGCCTCCCACGCTCCACTTGACAGCAACTCCTCTCTGCCACTGAGGGTTAGTTCATCAGTATATCAGCGTGTCATCAGTTCTCAGGTACTTCCGGTTGTTTCAAACTGGCAGCCTCAGAGCTTCAGGCATACAAGGCGGCAGCTCTACCAACTGAGCCAGACCTCCTGCCTGGTAATCCTACAATACCCTTGTAAGGTAGGTCAATATTTTTTATTCCCATGTTGCAGCTGAGGAAGGACATACCAAGAGTGGGTGGACTGCCTAAGGCTACTAGTGAGTTCACAGCACAGGGGAGATTCAAGCAGATTTTCTGATCCATAGCTCAGTCTTGGCCACTAAGGTATTCCTGTCTAAAGCAAGAATTCATATTCCCCAGAGTAATTGAGCACTCTGCTTACCTGCAACTATGGAAGGGCCTTGCCTCTTACATCCTCCAGAACCTCCTTCATCTTCTGAGGAGTTCCATGTAGCCTCCGAATCAGAAGAACCTGCACCGGAAAGAGAGAGCTTAGTGCAAACCAACCCAAAATGTTTGTGGGGGGGGAAATATATAGGTCCCCCAATGTCTGCAGGCAATGCATTCTGCCGGCCCTCCCCCTGTGGATACAGGAAACCATGGATATGGGGGAACTGTACCTCTGCAGCCCCCCACGCCTCTCCATGCACCCATTACCTTTGTTTTTGTTGTTTACAGTCCCACAAAGGATCATGTATCTTATAGCATCTTTAACCAGATGCTGTAAGCAGAAAGCTCACACCAAGACAAGCAAGCAGGCAGCCTGCAGCTAAAGGGGATGACTTCGCGAACATTAACAGGAAGCAGGACTTGACCACAGAAAAAACATTAGAGGAGAAACTGCAGGCGCCTGATCTCCTCTAATCTCAGAAGCTAAGCAGGGTCAGGCCCGGTTAGTACTTGGATGGGAGACCGCCTGGGAATACTGGGTGCTGTAGGCTTATACCATAGTATTTCGAGACTGAAGGTTGCCAACTATTTGAACACAGTGAAAAGGCCAACATCTTTGATCACAGGGAAAGCCACTAAATGCCAGAAGACAGGGAGAAGCCGAAGACAATCTTAAAAGCACCTGCGCTGTATACCTCCAACGCAGTTAACACTTACCCAGTGAGCTGGCATCCTCACCGCCTAGCTGCTTGTTCTCCGTGCAGAACAGGCTCTGTCCAGTATCTGAAGCAGCCAACTCTACCTGAGGGGAATTCACCACAACGTCCTCGAATGGCCCTGGGACCTAAAACAGCAGGGCAGATCCCATTCAGGGAAGAGGAACAAGGCTTGTTAACAGAATATTGAAAATCCTGGTGTGGAGTCCCTGGTGTAGAACAGCTCTGGGAGCAAAGAACCTCTTTGCTTGGTTGGTTGGAGGCCGAGTTGAATACACTTTTAAATAGATGTGATGGGGGGGGGGGTTACAGATTTTGTTTTTGGACAAAAGTGAAATGCAGAAAGCATGTGTTTTTTATTCCAAGGGCTCATTTTTATAAATTATAATCACTTTAAAAGTGTACTAGGTACGTGATATAGGTGGTATAGTGTCAGTAGATGCAACCATAATCATTACCCATACACGCCCTCCCCCTGCAGTCCAGCTCAACCAGCCTATATTGACCATTAGTTGAGGTGTTAGAAAACAATTTTATTTTTTTCAGAGAATTTGGGATTTGTTTTTCACAAAAATGAGAAGGGCAGAAAGCAGAGCTGTGCATTTTTATTCCGTTATCACTGGGGGAAAAAAAAATCACACCTCTACTTATAAAGTGTATAAATTACGTATTTGTGCTTATATTATAACAACTGCTTTAGGAACCATATTTTGTTTCCTGGGGAAAGCAGTATATGAATTTGCAGATAAATACATAAAGCATAGCATGATTTTGATGCCAATGTTTCTAATGCGGCCCAGTGCAGCCAAGAGGTGTTTTTGTAAAGCTAGAAGTTTTGGGGCTCCCCCTTCTCTAACACACAAAGGGTCCAATCCTATCCAGCTTTCCAGCACTGATGCAGCCACAATGCAGTCCTAAGATAAGGAACAACCATGTTCCCTTACATTGAGGTGACCTGCATGACAGCCCCGCAAATGCAAGATGCAGCGCACACCCCATTGGCACAGATGCATCAGTGCTGGAAAGCTGGATAGAATTGGACCCTAAGGTGGATAAATAAAGACAGTATGATCTTCCAGCCAGATAGTATTTGCCATGCAAAAGCTCATGTCACATTGTGTGCTCTGAGAGTGCCATCTAGGCTGCAGTACCAGTCAGTGCGCACATCCAGTCAGTTGACACCAAGAGCCAATCTCAGCCCAGCATGCCCTATAAAGCCTTTCTAAGCTCAGCACTAGCTCCTCAGACTGAGCAGTCTGTCTCTGGTATGAAAAGGTTGCCCAGATTGCTGCTTCCTTGGCTTTGAGCCAGCTCTGCCTCCGAGCCTTGTTTGCTGCTCTAGAACATGACCCTGCTTGTTCTCGACAATGTATCTGCTTTTGGCCCATTTGGATAGTCAGCTCCCTCTGGCTGGGTCCCAGAGCACAACTGCTTGGAGCCTGGCACTTGCTAAGACTTAGCAGCTCAGCAGAAGGTGTTTGGCTCACAGGGGTCTGTTTACTCCCAGCCTCAGCTTTTTGCTGAGAGATTAAAGCAAAAAAAAAAAAAAAAAAAAAAAGCTCTTTGGACCACCAGGGATTAACAGGGAGATGAGAGGTCCTCTCACCTGGAGTACCTGCCTTTCAGCTTCCTGCAGCCTTGCCAGATAATTCTCAGCAAGGGCCACTGCCTTGGTGCAGTTTTCAGGGGCTTGTTCCCACACTCTGCTCTGGATCTCCTCTGGCAAGATGGTCAAGAACTGTTCTAGGATCAGCAGCTCCAGGATCTGCTCCTTAGTTCGGCTCTCTGGCTTCAGCCAACGATGGCAAAGCTCCTGGAGTCTCCTGCAAGCATCCCGTAGACCCTTTGCTTCTTGGTAGCGGAACTGCCGAAAGTGCTGCCTCCGCTTTTCTGTTGCCATGGGTTCCCTTTTCAAGATGGCAGCCTTCACTTTCCCATAGTCTTGTCTGTCACAAGTATCCAAACTGAGGTAGGCCTCTCGAGCATCCCCGCTCAGGGCTGGCAAAAGCCGGGATACCAACTCTTCCTTTGTCCACTGGCAGGCGTAAGCCACATGTTCAAAGGAACCCAGAAGAGTCAACATGTCATCCAATGGGTCAAGTTCAGTTGGCCAAGCTTTTTCCCACCCAAAGTGAAAGGTCTGCTCTGTCCCATGGCCATGAATTTCCCAGCGACAGGGGAATCCAGCACCTGGTTCCTCTTTTACCAGTGCCTTCCAACTTGACAACTCCCCATGAAGGACACAGGATTTTTCAGGGGTCTCTCCCAGTTTGAGGCAAGCTGGTACTTGCTCTTCCATTTTGACTCCTTGCTGACCCCGAGGCACTTGGAAGAGGGGTCCCAGGCCTGCCTCTACCCCGTCCTCCATGGCCATCTTCTCTCTCATGGCACAGAATTCACTCTCTCCAGTTCTGCCCTGTCAGTCCCTGAGTCTCTCCCACGCGCATGCACTCTCTTTCTTTCTAGCAAAGAGAGGGGAAATTTATTAGCCCCCTAGTTCAGTCATGTAATTCAGTGGGTATATGAGACATGTTGAGGAAGCCATGTAAGAACAGGCTGCAACAGTTATTCCACTAACTGATTAGTCCATTAAAAATATCTTGATCAATTAAAAATGTGCCCTCAATTAATTAGGCAGCAGTTCTTTTTAAAGTATTGTTTTCAAGAACTACAAAAACCACGAGTGACAGAAGCATTCCTTTGCCTGTCTCAGGTGTCAAAAAATGAAAGAACAAATGCTTCTTTCTTTCCAACACATTGTTTTATTTATATACAAATATATGCAGATTTCAACATTTAGAATACCTGCAATTAACCAACAGTGAAATCCTATGCATATCAACTGGAATCTAAGCCCTTTGATGTTCAGTGGGATTGTCTCCCAGATAAGCATGTACACAGGATTGCAGCTTGAATAAATTATAAAGGGCTCTAGAGCAGTGATTCCCAAATTGTAGTCAGGACCCACTGGTGAGTCATGACCTGATTTTTGCCAAAGGGTGATGGAAAGATCAGATAATTAATTGCCTCAAGCCCCGAGGCTATTCGAAAATCAGATACTGTAGCTGCTAATAACCCTGCAAAGATCTCAGTTCCTGCAGTTTGCAAGCATGTGTAAATATAGGGAAATAAATGTTTGAGGGCCTTTTTCTGGTTATTATTTATAAATATAGATATTATTTCTTTTTAGATCACCTTTTTTAAAAGCCTGGTTAACCTAGGTGGGACAGGACTGAGTGTTTAAAAAAGTGAGCCCCACTGCTAAAGAGTTTGGGAACCACTGCAAGAAAGGGTAGTATAGGAACCAGGAACATCTGGCTTGTGACAGTCAATTCTAAAAAGGGAATTATCAGTATAAATTAAGGATGAACAAACTGAAGTGATTCAGGTTCCCAGTGGGTCCAACCCTCTCTCTGAGCATGCACAGACTGCACACTTGTTTCAAACCTGTTTAATTGCAGGGCTCCCAGCTACTGAAGCTTGGGGATGAAAGTTCTGCAGCAGCTAGTGGTTTCTAATAATAAAAAGAATTCTCACAAAACTAGAATTCCCAGAGTTAGGGGAGCCCATGACATTTAAGCTGACTTCAAACCGCTTGAAAAGCCTCCTTTTCTTTCTTCCTGAAACTGCTGAGTTTTCGAGAGGAGGTACCTTCCGGATCAACAATCGCCTCTTGATGTGAATTGGGATAACAGTCCCTTCTGTCCATAGCAAAGATTGTAAGGGGGAGGGTGGGTGTCACTTAGCTGATCAGAAGGTCTGAAGTGCTGCCTTCACTTAAGCATAACACACACAAACTCTTGGGGGGGGGGGTGGTTTTGAAAAAAATACGATCCTGACTCCAATGCCCAACCAAGAGCAGCCATTTTCAAGCATTGTGCCATGGCACACAGATGTGCCATGAATGGTCTGCAGGTGTGCCACGGGAGTTTGGAGGAGGGTCATTTATTAGTAGGACCATTGGGAGATGTGAGCCCCACCAAAAACAAAGTATGCCTTGTCCATTGTCAAAAAGCTGATGGTATGTCTTCACAATTGTAGGACTTTTTCATCTCACAGCACAAGGTTGAAAATCACTGACCTAGAGTCTCAAAAAGCTAAGGGATAAGGGAAAACTAACCGTACTGTTTGTTAAAAAGTAGATATATGCCTCACAAATCAATCATAATAGAGAGAGCTGATAGATACCTCCTGATCCTGATGGATTTGGGTGTCTTTCTCCTCTTGCTATAGATTTCCTCCCATAATGCTGCCCTTTCCCAGCTTCCAGATGCCTCTTTAACTCACCCCCAGGACTGCATCCACCACAAGCTTTGGACTGTCCTGTTGCAGTACTTACATAAATAAATACACACATACACACACACACACTCCAAACCAGCACCTCCAAAGAGGCGGAGCAGGAAGAAGCTTTAGCAACTCTCCTAACTCCCTCTCTCATCCCCTTGCTCTATCATATTAACCCTTGGAGCAGCTCATGCATTGAAAAGAGACAGAAAAAAGAAAAAGAATTCCACTTGGCATAGGTTTCAATGGCAGTGTAGATCTAATGCCTGCAAGGGCTCCTCTGACTTTCCATACAATTAAAAGAATCAAAAAGCTTTTACTGCTCTCCTTGCTCAAGTCACTGTCCCTTCCCAGGAACAGCACTTACTACCAGTCTTGCTGGAGTGACTTATTTAGAAACTTGCTCTTGGTGGTGGTTCCCACTTGCAGTGGTTCCCAAACATTTTAGCATCAGGGCCCACTTTGAAAACATTTTATCTGGCACTGGTTCCCAGCCTACGGTCCGCAAGACCCTGAGAAGTGGTCCATGTGGTCTCAGGGGGAGAAAAAAAAATCACTTTTGATCACTTTCAGTGTCTCACAGATTGAGCACTACCCCCATGGACCAGCAGAAAGGGTGAAGAATGGACTGAAATATCCTCCTTTTCCCTGTGAGTGGCTCCTGCAGGCAGTGCATAGGCTTCTCGTAATTAAGAAATCATATGCAATACATTATATGTAATATAGTATTAAATGTAATAATAAGTAATATAGTGTTTAAATTAATCACATGAAATCAATACAGGCATGCACTGCTTAACAACCTTGCGCTGAACGACGGACCACGGTGAACCACACCAAAGAGGCTCTTAATGAGGCAGTCAGGTCTCCCATAGCCTGCAGAAGAGTGTCTGTTTACATAACAGAGGGGCACTTAATGCAAATAAGAGACAATCTATCTCCAGTGGCCTGTGCAGCCAGCTACTGCCTGGCAGGGAGTGTCTGTTTATACAACAAAGGCAACAGATTAGACTAATGTTCACTTAATGACCGAACTGCATAACAACTGGATCCGAGAATGTATCCCCATCCTTAAGTGGCACACACCTGTATATGCTTTTAACAATGATAATAAATGGGACTTACTCCTGGGTAAAGGTGGGTAGGATTACAACCTTGGATTGTCAAAAATTTTCCTGCTTGATGATGTCATTTCCGATCATGACTTCACTTCTGGTGGGTCCTGACAGATTCTCATTCTAAATAATGGGTCCCAGAGCTAAAAGTTTGAGAACCACTGTTCTAGAGCATTGCATTATCAATGGCCCATTCATAAGTCCCTGAAAAAAACTGAAAAGTTGACTGCAAAATTTGTCTCTAATCACATATTCTGTGATCATATGGTTTGGCCCTGAGTCTTTACTTGATTTCTCCCACCTGTTTGTATTTGCACAACCATGAGGGCTAGAAACTTGCTGTTTCCATTTTTCAGCAAAGAATGACAAACTTACAGAATTCTTGCAAAATGAACAGACTCTGCAAATGGTCATGGAATTACATTAATTTCCCATGGAGGATAGCTTGTACAGCTGCTGAAGCCCGGTGGGTAAGAAAAAGTGTGTCAACTGTTGTGAGCAACTCAGGGCACAACTCAGGACCTAACCAGGTCTACTCAGAAGCAAGTCCTATTTTGTTGGGCTCACTCTTAGGAAAGTGTGGTTAGGATTGCAGCCTCAGTTCCTTTTGTGGGTCCATTCCCATGATGGTGTGTGTGTGTGTAATTCAGAATATGTTAAACACCTTAAACCTATTTAGAAATACTTGGTCTAATTTTCATAATGCTGTGCATGACATGGAATTTGGTGATTCTGGCCCACCATTCTGATAGTTTTGCCTCACAGCAGACTATCCAAGGCTCCTCCTAACTTGTTTTTTTATTCTGTGAAAATCAGCTGATTGCCTTGGGAAGATTCCCTTTTCACTCTCTCACTAGGATTCCTACCTGCTATTAGATGCTGAATTTCAGAATGCGCTAATTAAAGGTCCTGCTGGGAGGCTAATTGCCTCCTCGTTAGACTGTCATCTCAGGCCAATTGTGGATTCATTTCATGGAGCCATTGTCTTTTGTAAATTCCCCCAGGTAGTTCATTTTCAGTCCAGCAAGGCTGTGTTCTCTGGAGGCTGCGGGGCCAGCCCAACCATGAAGAGCACTCAAGGAGGCAAATTTGGAGAAAAAAGGAGGTGTGGCAGCAGCAGTGTAACTATTGGGGATGGTGGCTTAGTAACAATTGCAGGCACCACAATGAGCCATGTAACTGGCCCCTCACCCTCCCTGTCGCTGCCCAGAATGGTGGCGCACTGCGGTGCCTGCAATACTTACCATGCTGCCCCTGGTAGCTACACGACTGTGTAACAGTTTGGGGACACATTTTGGCCCAAGGAGGCTATTCTCAAGCCTGAACTTCACTGATGCAGGCCCCTTCCTGCAGCAGTATTGGAGGAAAAACACCTTCAAGATGGCCCTCTAGGCCAGTCATTTTCAACCACTGTGCCATTGCACACTGGTGTGCTGCGAGTGGTCCACAGGTGCGCCACAGGAATTTGGGGGAAGGTCATTTATTAATAGGGCCAATGGGAGATGTGAGCCCCCACTGGCAGCATGGTGTGCCTTGTCAATTGCCAAAAACCTGGTAGTGTGCCTTGACCATTTTATTGCCTTGTCAGTGTGCCATGGAAAATCGCTATACGAAATGCACAAGCATTCAGTTGCTCTTGCTTTTCCAAGGTTGTCCTTTCAGACAACCACTATGGAAATCCTTTACACAGTTCACATCCTTAGTGCTGCTGTGAGTAGGAGCAGCTGGACCACATGGGGGGGGGCCTGACCAAACTGGAGGGCAGAGGGGGAGACAACTGGGCAGTGTGTGCATGGTATCCTTTCTAATTGTCAGAGATGGTCTCACCAAGTTGGCTTTTAATAGAAGCAGCAATAAGAGCTGTTGTGTTGTTTTTAATTGTTGTTGCTATTTTTTATTTGTCTTTGATCATATATACTAAGATGGTGTGCTGCCTATCAGATAGCAGGCAAAATCGGCCAACCCAAAATAATGTCTTTGTTTCTTTTGGCATATTTGGGAGTTTCCCTAGATATACAGAACAACATAAATTTAAGACAAAGTGCATACATTTTGGGTCAAGCCCCCCCAAAAGCAGCTGGAATATGTTCAGCGGCCCCCAGGAATCACAGAATGTTGACAATATAATTAGCAGATCAGGCAATTTGGGGAAAATGAATATAGAAAAAAATAATGAAATTTACCAGGTGGAGAGTCCATTTCTAGATTATTTCCCAAAGGTTAGAGGTGATGTCTCTCTTCCAAAATTAGTCTGGTTTTTCTGTTCACGGTTGTGTGAATGCATGCCTTCTTGTTAATGTTGCAGGTTGAAAATATAAAACTTCTATTTTGAATTGTTTGTTTCAAAAATGTAATTGTAATTAATGAATTTGTAGCACCGACTCTGCTGGATGTAGTGTATTTTTAGTATCATTTTTATAATCTACCATCTTTAGTTGGGGGGGCTGGAAAAGTTTTTTGGAAGGGTGTTATAAATGTTGTTTTTTTGTATCTCTTGTCATGTAAAATGAATGGTTAGTTAAAATTGTTTTTAAGTTTTCCTTACAATTGTTTAAAAATAACACTAATAAAATTATTTATAGAAAAATTAAATCAACACTAGAATGTTGGTATTGGGGAAAAACACAGAAGAACACAGCTGGGGAGTGGGGGGGAGAGAAGGAATTGGTTTGTGAGATGCATACAGCTCGAGGTAGCTGGGGAGATGAAACAATCTGTGGCAGGTCTCTCTGATCCATATACTAATAGCAAACTCAGGTGGTAAAATGCCAGTTTGTATCAATTAGCTGAGTACCAATCAGTTTGAAACCAGGACACCTACCTGCCAGAGTGGTTTGTACATACAGTAGTTGAGAAATATCCCTGGTATGCAGAAGCAGAAGATTTGCAAATTAAAAGAAAAAGAAAAGGACCCCCCCCCCAACAGCCTGATGTGGACTAAGCATCCTTAGTAGGGGCTCCTGGGACCCACACATAACACTTTTAGGTGTTGGCTAGAAAAAAGCCAGAAAAATAGCAGAATAAGGTTGAGGGGGGAGTCCTTTCAGCTGGCCTACTTCAGCCAGTTGGGTGTTATGTTAGAAGGATGCAACATTTCATTGCAGTTCCCATGCGATGTTGCTGTCGTTGCTATGAATTGCCATCAATATGCATTGTGGTTTACAGAATACCATAGTCTCTGCCACAAAGAGCTTGCAATCTAAATTTCAACATAAGGGACAACTAAGATGGGGACAGAAGATAAAATTGAGAGATGCTGAGATTCATACAAGCTGCACCCTGGACATGATTCTTTACTTTAACTTGAGGCGAGGGTGGGGGAGTCCTTTCCACACAAATTGTTAAAATGTATGGGTTGAAATCAGTTTCATGACCAGCACTTCTGATACAAACTGTAAGAGGCTTTTGAATGCTTGCCTCTTCCTTCTCAATTGCTTCACTTGTTTAGGAACTACGGGCCAAATCCTATCCAACTTTCCAGCACTGGTGCAGCAGTGCCAATGGGGCATGCGTTGCATCTTGTGGGAGGGGGGCAGCCACAGAGGCCTCCTCCAGGTAAGGGGATGTTTGTTCCCTTTTCTCAGGGCTGCATTGCAGCTGTACCAGCACTGGAAAGTTGGATAGGATTGGGCCCTGTGCCAGTTATGTGTGTATACAACTGGTTCAAATGTATTATTATTATTATTAAACTTTATTTATATGCCGCCCTTCTCCCCAAAGGGACCCAGGGCGGCTCACAACATATTAAAAACAGATTAGAAACATAATTTCACCACAAATAAAAACATATTAAAAACACATTATCATATACCCATAAAAACCATAGTCAGATAAAAAGAGCAAAACGTAGCAAATCAGAGGAATCAGGCCTGTAAAAATACTAAAAAAGATACAGAAAAGATGTTTACAAAGGCCATGCACTCAGAAGGCTTCTTTAAACAAAAATGTCTTCAGGCCTCGCCGAAAAGTCTCAAGAGAGGGAGCCATTCTCAAGTCAAGGGGAAGGGAATTCCATAATGTTGGTGCCACTACTGAGAAGGCCCTATTTCTTGCCGCTGCCCCACGTACCTCCTTAGGCGGCAGCACTTGTAAAAAGGACTTCTCTAATGACCTAAGAGGACGAGCTGGATTGTACGGAAGTAGGCGATCTCTGAGATAGCCTGGCCCAGAGCAGTATAGGGCTTTAAAGGTCAAAACCAGCACCTTGAATTGGGCCCGGAAACGAATGGGCAGCCAATGCAGCCCCCGGAGAAGCGGGCTGACAGAGTCAAACCGCCTAGCTCCAGTGACCACACGGGCCGCCGCATTCTGCACTAATTGCAGTTTCCGAACCGTCTTCAGGGGCAGTCCCACATAAAGCGCGTTACAATAATCTAACCTCTATGTCACCGTGGCATGGATCACCGTGGCCAGGTCTGCACGATCCAAGTACGGACGCAGCTGGCGCACCAGCCGAAGCTGAGCGAAGGCCCCCCTAGCCACAGCCGCCACCTGGGAATCCAGGAGCAGCTGCGAATCCAGGTGGACCCCCAAGCTGCAGACCTGCTCCTTCAGAGGGAGTGCAACCCCATTCAGAGCAAGCCGATAGTCCAGTACCTGCATCGAGGATTTCCGAACCAGGAGAGCCTCTGTCTTATCTGGATTTAATTTCAGCTTATTAGCCCCCATCCAGATCCTCACTGTATAGGGTAGATCAATGTTTCTCAAAGTTTGTCCTCCGCCGTTAACATGGCCTACGTATTTGAAGTACCACCGAAAGTAACTGGCAATGACATCATTGCCAGTTAGTTCTGGGTTGGGAGGCCAGATGCAACACAACAAATACCAGTAAGAGTCTCAGGGTGGACAAGGGGGCTATTTTGAGCATGGGAAAGCATGCTTCGGAGCTCTGACCCCCAAGCTGTCTCCTACCTCTGTTTGTTGCATCATGTTCCTGGTCTTGCTGCCAGGTGGCAGGTATCCAGGGGTTCTGTGAGTACCACCAGATGGTACCCAGTGGTACCCTCAAGTACCACTGATGGTACCCATGCCACTGGTGTAGACACAAGTTCAGATGTGGGGTTGCTGGTTTTTTATTTCAAAAATAGTAGCCCCCTGGGAAAGGCAGAAAAGCCAGGGTAGGCACACTTAGTGGATGCAGCCAGGGCAGAAACTTGTAGAACCAGGGATAAAATCTGTAAAAATTTGTTTATTTAGTGGCAAAGCTAGAGCCAATTTTGGAATAGAGGGATCAAAGTACTGTTTAATTAGGCAAAACAGGGGCTGAGCAAGAGTGGGGTGTGGGCAGAGCCTTGCAAAATCTGCAAATCTACTGGCTGTTGTTCCTGACACAATTTTACTTCTTGGCTACAATTGGACAAGAAGGGAATGTTTCTTCGAGGAACCACAGATTCTGCTAGATTTTTTGCACAATACCTGCTTTCAATCTTAAATCGAATTGTTTATATGTTATTTAAAAATATACCTAGCATTATTGAATTTGGTGACAGGCTGTTTGCTTTGAATGTCCAGATCCTGTTTATTTTTATCTTTATGGTTCACATGGCATGTTTAGAGTTATTGTTGCCTCATCTGGGGCCTATTTATTTCTGAATGGTTTGTTCCTTAGAGCTGAGTTTTTGGTATCAGAATGGCAAGGATGAAACTGTATGCTTAGTTTTAAATAGAATAAAATGTGATCTCATAGGAAGAAGAAATTCCATGCCGAATGGAAGCAGAATGATGCCACGTGTTATTATGCTGGTGTTAAATTCTTTGTTATTTGCCTATTTTTATTGCTATTATTATTGATGACTATTTTGAGATTTTATTGTTATAAGCCTGGAAATATGTTACATGGATATAGTTTTTTTCAAAGAAATAAGTGCATATATAGAAGATCCTAGGCAGGCACTTTAAAATGTAGATTTTGTTTTTAAGATTTACATTCTGTTGCCTAGGAATTTGAAACATTGTTACCAACACTATTGTGTGTGTCTATGTGTGTGTGTGTGGGAGGAGGGTCACATTTCCATTGAGCACATTTTGCACTGCTTTGCCTTCTAAATCCATGTTGTTGCTGTTTTTGCAGAAAGAAAGCTTCAGCCATTTGAAGAACCTGCTTATAAAGAATCTGATTGGAGTGCTGGGCTGGGCTGGGCTGGGCTGGGGGGGGCGCAGGAGGAAGGTCATCAGGGAGATGACAAAGGGTTAATACAGTGGAGCCCACGTGGGGAGGGAGGAAGAGGAGGAGGCACCTTCCTGCTCCGCCTCTGGTGGGGGGAGAAGAGCAGTTTGGGGTTGCAACACCCCCAAGCTGCTGCATCTGGTGCAAGGGGGCGGGAGGGCTGGCTCGCCCCGCAAAGGGTGAGTTAATAGGGTCGGGCTTGCCCATTTTGCAAAGCCACGTGCATGCCTGGGAGGAGGTCTAGCAGTTTTATTTGCTGGTGGGGGGGCGCACCTTGATTCCCCCCCCCCCATATTTGAGGTGGGGAATGTCAGAGATCGGAGTTGGGGGGAGGAAGGAAAGGGGAACACACACAGAGGGAGAGAGACATTGGCCATTTCTTTGCCCCTCCTACCCCCAGCCACATCAAAGAGGCAAAATGGCTGAATTCCCTTGTCTTAGTGTCAAATGGGGGGGGGGAGAATGGGAGGGGGCTGGGAAGACATAAGGGCCTCTCTGTTGTGGCTGGGAAGGGGGACAGGGAGCTGATCCTTTGGGGTAGGAGGTGGGCTTAAGGTGAAGGCTGGAGCTGGAAAATGGCTAAAGACCTTGTGGGAGGTGGTGGTGATTTGGAGCTGGAATCCCAGTTCAGGGGGGTGGGATGGGGGGGAGATCTCTGTGCTGGGGGAGGATGGACTGCAAAGAGGGGTTTTTTTTTTTTCCCTGCTGAGAGCAGGGATAAGGAGCTGAGATGAGGAGGGGGGCATCTGTGCTGGGGGAGAACCAGAAGCTGAGTTTAAGACTCAGAAAGACTGAGGGGGAAGGGGGCCAGTCTAATGGCTGGGGGTGGTTGGGGAAAATGTGTGTTTCATGCACGGTTTCTTATGCCTTGCACAGAGGTTGCGGCCCAGCCCGCTGTGGGAAAGCTGATGTTCCTCCTGCATGTGTTAACGGGAAATTAAAAATGACACATGGGTTCAACCCCCAACTCAACCTCTTCCCCCTCCTCCCTATCCTGAGCTAATAATCCATTCATTGGTTAATTAGCGGATCAATCTACTGCTGCGTCCGACCACTAAACACAGAATGGGATTTTTGGTTCCGTTGCTCATAGGTGACTATTTGCAGGTAAACTTGACACTCCATAAGTGATGTGCTGCATTTCTTATGATTAGTAAGTTTGTCAGTTTTTTCCCCCCATATTCCTCCCACCCACCAACCCTCCCTGGTGGTTTTTATGGCAATCTCAACGATGCAACCAATATTCAAAGTTATATGACCCAGTTATGTGTCTCCCTTGGATGCCTGTGGTGTGTTCTTGCAATGAGATTTTGGGATAATTTGGATCTGCTGTAGCTTTCGTAAACATTGATTAAACATTGATGCACCTCAGAGCCATTAATTATATTTCCCTAATTGTTTCCGCTAAATTTTCAGGTCCCTGATAAAACTGTGAATCTGAAGCTGGTAGTCACTTGAAGCGTGATTAGATTGAAAAGTTGACCAGTTCTGATTTTGCAATTTTATGTTCCCTTTATCTGTACATTTGTATGTCTGAAAGAATGTGCACTTTGAAATGTGCTCCTGGTGGTCGTGGTGGGGAGTTATGTTCATTTTTCTTACTCTTCATAACCTTGCTTCCATTCATGTTTTCCTCAAAGTTTGAGATTTTCAAGGGACGAGTATCCCCAATTTTTGGAAATTCAAATATCTTGGTGATTCTTTTTGGTGGTGATGAAAAGGTACAGTGTGAATTTTGGTAGAAATCTATATTTTAAAAAAGTAATTTGATTTAGAAGGCTATACACTGTCTTCCTTAAGCTTCCAGAAAGGGAAAAATGCCCTTTTGTTAATATTAACTGAAGTTGACAGTGTGATGTTTGATGGAGACATTTTTTTTTTTCCAAAATGGGTGGTGGCTGGGGAGGCTGTTGTATTTTTCAAAATAGAAAAATTCCTAATTGTCCACTAAATGCAAGTGTGGAAAATTTCTGTCTGTCTTGACTTTTGTGGAAGAATTTGATATAGCCATTTGCAAATATGAGGCACAAATTGCTTCTGTACAAAAGTTTTAGCTTTCTATTCTGCTTTTCATTGCAACTTACAATTGCCTGGTTCATTATGATTGAACCATGTGTTCAGTCACATGTGGAGCCAATGGTATGGGGGGGCCATTGATATTAGTGCATGTCTTTGGCCCTCCAGGGCAACAGTGACCTCTGCATTTGAAGTGGCTATCTAATGCCAATGGTTGATATCAATCCTGAGGGCATGGGAGCAAGGGAGGTCAGTTTGACCCTGCGATTGGAAGCACCAAAGGAATGAATTTTAATGTTTAAATGGAACTGAAAAGAAATTTTGCACAGAGTTGAAAATCAGCAAAATTAACAAAATCGAATCCAGAATTTTGAAACATGATGGCAATCCAAGGCAATCATTTTAATCTCAGTGCTATGTAGGCTTAATATATAGATTGGGTAAGTGCTTGCTTGATTATTATTAAGATTGTTTTATCAACATGTGTGGAACAGTAAGTCCTCACTTAGTTGTCAATAGGATCTTGGAAACTGCAGCTTTAAGTAAAACAATTTATATCAAAACCACTTTTACCATAGTCTAATTGATATATGTAAATAGAAGCTAAGTTCCTACAGCATATTTCTGATCACAAAACATCACCAAACGTCTAAATAAAGACCCAAAACACTTCTAATATTAACCCATTTCTGCCCAGCCCACATGTGTACACATTTAAATAAATGTGAACTTTCCGGACTAGGGAAAACCCAAACGGATATGGGGAAAATGTACAAACCCCACACTGTGGTGGCTAGTCTAGCATCTCTCTGTCATTTAGACAGAAGACATTTTCAGAAAAAATATGTGGTACAGTCCTGCTTGGACGGTACCATGTCCGTGTCAGATTTATTCATTTAAGCAATTGATGCGTTGCTTTTTTGTCAGCATGTCTGAAGTGATTTGCAGCCGTAAAAAGCCCAACACGCATACAAAGAAACAAAAAATCAAACGTTTAAAATGCTAAAATAAGTTACAAAAAGCAAGCTGCACCAAAAATTGATAAAACAGCAGATAGAAAAGCCAAAAACCATTAAAATAATGAAAGAGCCGAAAATGTGTTTTAAAAAGTCTTGTTAAGTAAGGAAGATTTTACTTGGTGCCTAAATATAATTAAAGAAAGTGCTGCTGTCCCTGTCCCCCCCAAACCCTGCTTGGGGCAAAATTCCACAACTGTTAAGGTTTGCATGGGAGTGGGTTTCATGTTTGAATGCTCCCTCTAATCATGGTCCTGCACACTGAAATTAATGTATCAGAAAGAAGTTTAGGCTGTGTGCTTGCTTAGCATGATAGTTTTTGGAGACATTTTTGACCAGGAGGGGAGGTCACTCAATCATATCCCACCTGTATTTTGAAGTGGTACAGTCCTTGGAATGCTTCTTACACGATTATTCTGAGCATGTAGGGAGGGAGAGAGCCGAAGTAAGGCCTTGATAACAGTAGTTATGTGTTCTCTCTCTTCCTCTCCTGGCATCAAGCTGGGAAAGAGATGATACAGATAACTGCCATACTGGTGCTCACTCTGCCACCCCCAGCCCTCTGTTGAGAAATGGTTGGCTGCTGTGGGGGAGATTTTCCTAGCTGTTTGGTTGTTGTTTTTTTACTCCCCCCCCCATTAGATCCATAAGATCTTGAGTTGAAATGCTTAACTGATAAGTAATCAATTAAAAACCTGTTGATCAATTATAAAAGCACCCCCAGTTAATGAGGCAGCAGATTTTAATGTTTTTAAATTGGTGGCGGTGTTGGTAGTGTGTGTTTAAATGTAACTGGCACCATCTCTTTTAAAAAAAGACATTCCTCCTCTCTTGCATGGGAGGAAATGCCTTATCTAAGATGGTGCTGGCTATGGCCCATTCATCCATGATCTGAGAACAAAGTGTGTGTTTTCTTTTCCTCAAGGCATTTGTTTCTGTTTGCACAGATTTAACCAATTAAAGAAGCAAATGAGTTTTAATCGATTGATTGACGCAGATGCCTTTAATAGGGTGAGAGAGCTACTTTTCTCCCTCGGAGTAAACCACCTCTATAGACGCTTGTGGGAAGGCACACCTGCCCGGAGTACGCAGGGATCTTGATACGCAGTTGCCTCACTGACAGAGCTCTCTCTGTCCCCTGGAATTGGTTGGCTGCCCTTGCTTAACCTTCAGATCAACGTCTGGGGCTAAAGACGCTTTTCCACCATGTTTGCCTGTGAGACTTGGAACCTTGGTGGGCAGACGTCAGTCTATAACTGGGACAAGGCTGTCTACCTCTTGGAAGACAAAATGGAACCCGAACAGGGATCTGGGGAGCTGGATCTCCACTTCAAGGTACTGCTGGAGCAAGAGATGTATCCAGAAATCACAATTGAAGAGGAGGAGGAGGAGGTGGCAGAAGATGAGGCAGAAGTAGTGGTAGGAGGAGATGACGATGAGGAGGAAGAAGAGGAGGAGGAGGTGGTGGTGGGAGAGGAGGAAGAGGAGGAGGAAGAAGAGGAGGAGGAGGAGGAAGGAGGGGAGGACGAGGAAGAAGACGAGGAAGATGATGAGGAAGAGGAAAGTCCACCAGGCCGTGAACGAGCAGTGGTGGGATCAGAAGAAGGAGATGACTCCTTGCTTGTGGTGTGCACTGGCACAGTTGAAGAGCTTCTGGGGTTGGTGCCACCATCCTCTACTGAGCAGGGGGAGCCAGCAGAAGTGCCACAACCCCAGCGCTGGGAAGTCCAGTGGGAGGAGGTGTCACAAGCACCACAACCTCCACCCACTGAAGTGGTTCCACCCTCACCTCGACCACCAGAGGTTCCTTCAGTGCCTGAGGTGGAGCCAATAGATGTAGAATCGGAGGCCCTCCCAACTGCCTTGGAGAAAGTGCCAAACACCACTCTGTCCACATGGGGAATGTCATTCACTGAAGAGGGCCACCGAGAGACCCGCACCAGCACACCCGGTACAGACAGAGGGAGTGGTGCAAAGACACGGGCGTCGATATCAGGAGGGTGTGGCTTCACCTTGGAGACGGCCCGTCGGCGCTTCCGACAGTACTGTTACCAAGAGGCCGAGGGGCCACGGAAAGCTTGTGGTCAGCTTTGGGAGCTTTGCAATCACTGGCTGAAGCCAAAAAATCGCACCAAGGAACAGATTCTGGATGTGCTGATTCTTGAGCAGTTCCTCGCTGTTCTCCCTCCTGGGATTCGGAGCCGAGTGTGGGAATGCAGCCCTGATACGTGTGCGCGGGCGGTGGCCCTGGCTGAAGAGTTCTTGGCAAAGCAACGGGAGGCGGAGAGACCAGAGGAGGAGGAGGTGAGATGATTTCAAACCCCTTCCTGCCCACTTGCCCCCCGCAAATAATCTTGAGTGCCATCGATGGTGTGGGTGTCTTTGTGACACAATCCTGGCTGCCTGCCTTGGTTTGAATGTGATGAGACAAATGCTTAGCAGAGCCCCATGACTGCAACAGTGAGGGGAAGGAAAGGACAGTGGGGTGCTGGTGGGGGGGAGTGCATTTGACCCTTGGGGCAGCCCTTTGCATAGCTGCCTTTTGTGATGGAAGTGTTAACAGTAATGAAAATGTACACACTGTTCTTCAGCAAATGCTCCCAAAGTGTTATAGAAGCAATCTCATAGACGCATTAAGCTCTCAATCAGAATAAAAGTGACACCACAAGGAAATGTAAAGCTTACCTAAAACAAAGTAGTGGCAGAGCATAATTATGTAGTTAGGGCTAGCTCCCCCAAACACTGCAAAATCAAATTGTCCTCCCTTCTTTCAGGACACTGCAAGGGAGGGAGTGAAATGACCCATAGATGGGTGCTCTGAATGGCTTCAGAAAAGTCAGAAGTCTTAAATGTCAAGGAGGTTCACGCAGGAGACAGCATGAGGGTATCGTCACTTAGAATTCGCCCACAGAAGGTTTCGGCTTCAATCTGCCGGTTCCCTAGGCAAGGCTGGAGAGCTGCCTCCAAGAACATTGAGAATACTGATCTAGATGGTATGAGATGCTTAGGACCCAGGCACTTATTTGAATTACTCATGGCTCAATCCTCACCTGGCATATTGGCAGCTGCGCTGGCCTAGGGTGTCACAAATCTGCTGTAAAGCACATTTGTAGTACCCAGCCAGAAGACTGCTGGCAGGAAGGCTTGCACTGTCTCACTTGGCTGTGCATCCAAAAGCACGCTAGATGGAAGAGGTCAGCTACCACAGGGCAGTGCAGGGGAAGGCAGAGGGCAGAGAAGGGGTGTAACAGAACAGGGGGAGGAAGGACTAAGGGAGGCCCAGGAGGGGGGTGGGATTGGTGGCGCCGGCCTATACCAATCCTAGACCCGCTCCCAGTCCCGAAAGCCCAACATGGGGCTTCTCAGACTTGCGCCAGTGTTTTCGCTGGCGCAGATCCGAGTAGCCCCATTGCTCTGGCTGGAGCTCAACGCAGGGTCAGGGAACAAATGTTTCCTTACTCCAAGCAGACCTCCAGCTTGCTCCTTCTCAATGCTGCATACAGCATGGGCTCTGCAGCCCCGCTGTGCCAGTGCTAGTTAGGATCGAGCGGTTAGCTGGCCTAGTAGGAGTAACTATCACCTGTTGCTAGAACATGTGCATCTTTTCCATATTTAGGATCAGGAATTAATTGAGGCAGCCTCAGAATCTGATTTCAGTGCTTGGGCTGTTTGTTAAATAATGTCAGTAGTTAAAGAAACTTGCATGTCTCTGTTGAACAAACATCATGGAGGATCCATGGCTGCAGCAGCCCTGCGGTTCATTCTCCCTCTGCCTGGCAGCATCTCGTAATTCAAAACATCTAACCTGTCATGCTCTGAGCTTCCCTGTCCCTGCAAGTCACAAGAAGCGAAGTGGAACAGAAGTAGGGAAACTCAGATTTCAATGATTATGTGTGTTGTGTATTACTGGACATTCCCAGGTACAGGAGGAAAAACAGCATGCACCGCTGGCATTTTCCGCAGCAGCTGTGCATCTCCATCATATTAGTGGGGTTTCAGTTCAAGGGGTATGCGCTGCTTCAGGAGTGGTTGGGTCATGTTTGTACTAGCAGCTAGCATCTATTCTCCAACCTCCATATCCTGTAGGGCAAAATAGCCAGAATCAAGTAGCAGAGGTTTAGGGGATACCATTAAAAGGCCACAAATGATCCATAATTTTAGCTCATTCTTTTTTACCATTATGGGAGCCACCACATGGATTTTGTGCCTGAGGCGCCCAAATGTCTTGGCTCATCTCTTTGAGTTCTTCCTTTTCATCCTTGTGCGCCTGTGGAGGCCTCAGTGGCAGGCTCTGCACGCACATCGCGTTGCAGTGTTGCACCTCTTACACTGGTGCATTAACTTTCCTGATAGGCAATCACTTTCCAATGGCTCAGGCAGGAATTGGAGGTACTGAAGGCTGAAGCATGCAAAGCAGGTACTGCACCTGAGCTTCATCCATACCCCTGACCTGCTGTGGGTGCTTATTTCTGGTCTCCTTCCCAGCGCTTTCCTGCTGGCCTTCCATAAAGAAGGCTACAGCTGCCTCCAAACCCCAAGGTGGGGGCTTTGCGCCTGCTGCTTGCAGTGGGTTTGTGGAGGGCTGCCACAAAGGCTTCTGGGAGTTGTAGTCCTGCTGCCTGGAAACAAAGGGTTTCTCCCCCCAGCAGCTGGCCATCTGGCATTCTCCATAAGCTCTGGACAAAATGTCCACTCTCTCAGCTTGTAACACTAAAGTGTCCTATGTCAAGACCAGCTTTTGCTGAGATGTCCCTGGAAAAAACTGAATTTGCTATTAGGAACTGGGTAGATTAAAGTGTTTGCACCTCTCATTTTCACAACATGCCAGAAGAACATAAATGGGACTATTGGGGGGGGGGGGTTTCTAATAGAGAATAAAGAAGGGGAGGGAAAAAGGGTCATAAATGGAGTTTTGCTTTCAGCTTCCAGGCTGGAAGATAAATTTTAATTTTAACATGATATCTGTTAGCAGTAGAAAAATTGGCAACATCTCAGTTCTTGCTTGTTCTTTTTTGGGGGAGTGGGTTTGAAGGGGCTGCCTTAGTGGCATCACTAGGGTTTGTATCACCAGGTGCATGAGGCCAGTGTGTCACCCCACGATGGATCTCCTCCCATGCCGTGGGGCCTGGGTGGTAGGCATGGTGATATACCATCACCCTGCCCCCCTGCTGGTTTTTTGGCTATAAGTTTTGATAGAATAGAGATATTTCAATGCAGTTTGTTTCATTGCATTGCGCATGAAATACGCATCTAATGTTATATACCATGATGCTATTATTCAAAAATACAAAAGATTTTGAAAATTTTGGCCAATAGGGGTTTCACCCCCTGTGCATGTGTCCCAATGCAGCTCACATCCCCTAGCAATGCCACTGGGTTGTCTATTTAAGGGCAAATTTATAGTCCCTATGACTACACTGCTAGTTTGAAAGCAGGGGGACATTTTCCTTATGGAAAGAAGGAAGTCAGAAGTGTGAGTTTGCTCAGTTGCCACCCAGAGATTCCACTTGTATCTTTAAATTTGTTGCTGAAAGGAGAGATGAGGCAATTGCTTTTTTTCTTTCCCATTTTTTCCAGTCCTTTCATCCGCTTCCCCCTTCCTCCCCATTCTTACCTGCTGTGTGGCACATTTTGAAGCAAGCTGACTTCAGAACCTGGGGGAAGGGGGCAGCCAGAAGGCCTGGAGGAGAACTGGGAAAGAGGAGATGCAGCTGTGTTTTTGTCTCCTGAGCCAGCAGTGAATGTAAAGATATGGGGGGAAATCTCCAGGTGCTAATCTGGCAAACTTATGAAGGTGGGGCTTCCATGTGTCAGTAAACAAAGAGGAGTCCTGAAAGGTGCACAGGAACCAGTTTCATACAATTCACCTCATTCTGGGTCAGCAGATACATCTCAACAAAACAGATAAGTACTTTACCTTGCATATTTGCCTTGCATAATGTCCAAGAAAAGGACATCTCTGTTTTGACATGAGATTTTTATTCCAGGTGATGCAATAGCAACCTTCAGTTATCCTCCAGCCCCAAGCTGGCATTGTCCTATAACAAGATATTTTAGTATGTCTGCCCTTAAAATTGGTTTTTGTACAATCTGCTAAGCAGATTGGTGTTTTTAAATTACCCCTCAGTAAGAGCTCCTTGACTCAGAATGCATCAATTTGTAATACGATCACGTCCTTTCACCAAGTGAAAGTTATCCTCCTCCCTCCTTCCTTTTCCCCTTACAACAACAGCAGGTTGTAGTGAGGACATCCTTGGGCTGGTTGTTGAGCTTCAAGACTAGGAGAAGGGATTTGAACTCGGGTCTCCCTGTGCCTAGTCTTACATTACAAATGCTCCACTACCCCAGGATTCCTCTGAACATTCTGCACCATTGAGGTCTCCTCTTCCTGTTTTTCCCTCCCTCCTGTCTTCAACTTGTCAGTAGCCAGCCCTGAATTGTTCTCTGCCAAAGATATATTGCCGATATCTAATCCCTTTGCAGTGGTTCTCAAACACTTAGCACCGGGACCCACTTTTTAGAATGAGAATCTGTCAAGACCCACCGGAAGTGATGTCATGACCAGGTGTGACGTCATCAAGCAGGAAAATTTTTAACAATCCTAGGCTGAAATCCTACCCACACTTAAGTCCCATTTACTATCATGGTTAAAAGCGTATACAGAGTAACCTGTTAAAAGTACAGATCTGTAACATTTCCACAAATGCAGTCACATACATTGTTAGCATGAAGTCTAATATGTTAAAAATAAAATATTGGAGTGGGGATGCACCTGAAATTGGCTTGCGGCCGCCTAGTGGGTCTCGACCCACAGTTTGAGAAACACTGCTATAGACATTTTCCTGGGAATAAACCCTATTTAACATAGTGGGACTTACTTCTGAAGAGATATGCTTAGGATTGCACTGTAAGAAAAATTCATTGAGATAACGTAATGGTACATATTCACACAAGTGAATTACAAACTCCAAAAATAAAATAAAATACACCCAGTCCAACTAAAATAAATGAAAACAGTTGTAAATACTGAATGTGGAGCCTTAGATGACATTCTATCCCCTTCTCCCAAAATGCTCTAGTTACAAAAGTATCCACATTGTATTTAGGTTATCTTTTCTATCTAACTTTACACCTAACTTTAAGTTCATCAAATGATCAAAAACATCTTGAATATTTTAATCCTTTTCTGTAAAATATTTGCATCTCCTTCCTGTGTGGTGCCATCTGCAGGTTTCAGCAGGTCAAACTCCATTTCTGTCTCCAAGTTGCTGTATCAGGCTGGTTCAGACATAACAGCCAAACCATGGTTTGTCTATCAAGTCCAAGCCTTCGGTTTACATATTCCTCTGCCCCTGGAGCCACCTCAGTTCTATCCCTGACTGCCTTTTTCATAAAATCATAGAATGTTAATAATAATAATAAACTTAATTTTTATCCCGCCCTTCTCCCCAAAGAGACCCAGGGTGGCTTTAGAGTTAGAGTTGGAAGGGACCTTGGAGGTCATCTAGTCCAACCTCCTGCTCAGTGCAGCCAAACCATCATTTGCCACTATATCTAAATTGGCAAACTGGAGTTTGTTGTCCAAAAAACCAAAATTGGAGACCCAGTTTTGGTTTGGAGTCTGTCATTGTCCATTCAGACACAAATGTAAATTGCTTAAACCAGGAAGGGAATAGGAGTGCGTGAGGGGGAGGAAGGAATGTGAACTCAGGGCTCAGATGGCTCAGGAAAAATCCATTACAGGGTACAAACCGTGATGTGTATGCGCAACCTCCTGATTTTAGAAATGGGTTATGTCAGGATGCCAGATGCAAGGGAGGGCCCCAGGATGAGGTCTCTTGTTATCTGGTGTGCTCCCTGGGGCATTTGGTGGGCCACTCTGAGATACAGGAAGCTGGACTAGTTGGGCCTATGGCCTGATCCAGTGGGGCTGTTCTTATGTTCTTATGCCCCACTTGCACAGCCCAGCCCACTGACATTGAATGGGGAAGAGTTGCAGGACCAAGAATGAATCCTTGCAGAATCTCCCTGGAGACCTGTTCTGAGTTAAACATTAACTCATTGGCCCCTTGGTGGAATGCGGTTCTTGCTTATTGTTTTAGGATTCGGAACTATTTGAAGAGGTGGTGGTGACCTTTCCTGATGAGGAACAGGCTCTGTCGGAGACTGAGCAGGGCGACATCAGTATGGATGCTGAGCAGCGGGAGGATGTGGATATCTGTTTACTGGGTAAGAACCTTTTGTCCTCTTGCTGTAGTTCCTTGAGTGGCTTCTTGTTTGGTGCCCAAAGGCCTTTGAAATTTTTCCCACCAATTATGTATAAATATATACATCTATTCCCATCCTATACTTGGGGGTCTTCCATGATATAGAACAGGGGTGCCCAAACCCCGCCCCTGGGGCCACTTGTGGCCCTCGAGGGCTCCCAATCTGGCCCCCCAAGAGTCCCCAGTCTCCAATGAGCCCTGGCCCGCCAGAGACTTGCTGGAGCCCACGCTGGCCCAACGCAACTGCTCTCAGTGTGACGGCCAACTGTTCGACCTCTTGCATGAGCTGTGGGATGAGGGCTCCCTCTACCGCTTGCTCTTTCACGTCTGTGATGCAGCAGTGGCAGCAAAGGAAAGGCCGGCATAGCTTTGTGCAAGGCCTTTTATAAGCCCTGAGCTATTGCAAGACCTTCATTCATTCATATAAGTTCTATCTCTAATGTATTCATTTATGTGAATGTATTCAAATTTAATTAACTCTTCTTTTTCCCGGCCCCCGACACAGTGTCAGAGAGATGACGTGGTCCTCCTGCCAAAAAGTTTGGACACCCCTGATATAGAACAATGCAAGCATATACAAGAGGCAGCAACAGCACATTCCGGGGTGATCCAGATGATTCTGCAAACCTTGATTTGAAGGCTCAGCATTCAGCTTGCAGCCTCGCCCCTACATCTGCTCTGATTCCCTGCTCCCGTTTCTGGAGAAGTAGGGTGATTCAGTGCATCTATTACCTGCAGAAATCCCAGCTTTGATCCTTGACATTCCTAGGTAGGGTTTGGAAAAGACCTGTCTCCCAAACCCTAGAGAGTCACTAAATAGATGGAGCAATGGTCTGGTTCCATATCAGGCAGCTTCCTCTGAAAATATATATACAGGCATGCCCCCTCCGCCAGTATCTGTGGATCCTGTATCTGTGAATTCACTTATCTGTGGTTTTCACCCCACTCCCATGTCCATTACTTATCTATTTTCCTTTTCTGTGGTACCAAACACTCCTACCTTTTCATTTGCAGCCTTTTATGGAACGCTAGAAGAGGAATGCGAGAAGCAGCCACCTGGAATGCTGGAGGAAGGAGACAGCTAGAATACTAACATGAAGCAGGAAGCTTCCTGCTTCCTGTTAATGTTCTCTCCGATCTCGCCTCAGAGCATCAGACTGAGCCCTCAGTGACCCACTTGTACACTCTCTCCCAGAGCAGTTTTACATTAGTGATTGAAACAACATAACTCAGTTTTATTACTGTGATGAGGATAAAGTTATCCAAATGAGAACATTCCCCCTTTCCTCACAACATATCTCAATTCACAGTGGGGGGCGGCACACGTAGTTAATGTGTCCACAGTGATCAGTCAAATCTGGCTTCTTTCTCCCTCTCTCTCTCTCTCTGCAGGTTCTTCCGACACTGAGGCAACCTGGGATTCTTCAGCAGACGAAGGAGGCTCAGGTGGGTCCAAAAGTCAAGGGCATTTTCTGTGTGGGCACTTAGGGAGACATCACAGGGCCAGCTCTACTCTTGGATCAGATGAGGCAACCTCCCTTAAGCAATGGATTCTGAGACATCATTAAAGAATAGCAAATGGTCAATTATTTAGTTTTAAATAATAATTAAACTAAAATAATTTAATTTTAATAAAAGTCACGTTTAACCACCAAGAGGGAACTCCACTTGGACGTCTGCCTTAGGCTGCAATCCTATCCACACTTTCCTGGGAGTAAGCTCCATTGATTATAATGGGACTTATTTCAGACATGCATAGGATTGAGCTTTTAGGCACCAAAATGTCTTGGACTTTCTCTGAAGAAAGAGAGAAAGATCATTCTGGGTAGCAGTGGAGTTCCTGGCTCAGACACTTGTTTCCCCAAAGCTAAATTTGGAATCCTGCTTGCAAGGGGTACAGCTCCTTTAATAAATTCATTAGGGCTCCACCATTTAACCATTTAACTCCTTGCCACAGGATGTGGTGCTGGCGTCTAGCCTAGACGCCTTTAAAAGGGGATTGGACAAGTTTCTGGAGGAAAAATCCATTACGGGGTACAAGCCATGATGTGTATGCGCAACCTCCTGATTTTAGAAGTAGGCTACCTCAGAATGCCAGATGCAAGGGAGGGCACCAGGATGAGGTCTCTTGTTATCTGGTGTGCTCCCTGGGGCATTTGGTGGGCCGCTGTGAGATACAGGAAGCTGGACTAGATGGGTCTATGGCCTGATCCAGTGGGGCTGTTCTTAAGTTCTTATGTAATTAGATTTATTTTGTCTGCAGTTCTGTTTACACTTTCCTGGTAATAGGCCCCATTCAGCATAATGGGACTTATTTCTGGGTAGGCATGCATAGGATTGAATGGAGCTTGCATAATTGAATAGAATGGGGAATGCCTCTTTTGGGATCATGTCTGCTGTAATATACCTGTGTAAAACCTTTTTTTTTTTTTTTAGTATGCTGTTCATGTAGAACTATCTTTTTTCCATGTATGCAATTCAGTCAATTTAATTAATTTAGACTGCAGTCCTAACCCACTTTCCAGCACTGACATAAGGACAATGCAACTCCGAGGTAAAGGAACAAACATTGCCTTATCTTGAGCAGGCCTCCATTACTGCCCCCCAAATGCAGGATGCAGCACATGCCCCACTGGCACAGCTATGCCAGTACTGGAAAGTTGGTTAGGATTGCACCCATAATTACCAGTAATTGTTTAGAACTCAACACAGTCTCTTGTTTCTTTAATTGGATGATGGCTCTAGAATCCATACCTATGAAACGTGTGACTTCTCTCCTGCCCCACCACCAAAGCAGGTGCCAGGACCCCAATCAGAGCAGACACCCATTTTGGATTTGGAGAAAAGCTCAACGGAGCAATGCAACACTTGAACCAAAAGAGAATCCGCATAAGAGAGAAACGCCACCCCTGCATTGAATGTGGAAAACGATTCCGGTGTCAGTCGGAACTCCTGCTGCACCAGAAGGTTCATGCTCGGCCCAAAACCTATCACTGTGCTGAGTGCGGGAAACAGTTTGGCCGGTCTTCGCACCTCACCAGGCACCAGAAAACCCACATGGGTGAGGAATGCCATCTTTGTACAGAGTGTGGCAAGAGGTTCCGGTGGCCCACAGAGCTTGCTATCCACCAGAGGATCCACATGGGTGAACAGCCGCACTATACTATGGATTCCGAGATGTTGTTCCAGTGGCCGCTGGATATCACCCTGCCTCAGAATGTTTTTGCAGGTGAGAAAACACCTCTGGCTGTTGACTGTGCAAAGCCCCCCACTGTCAAGAAGCCCCATCATTGCCCGGAGTGTGGGAAAGGTTTCCGGTGGCCATCAGAGGTTGCTACACACCAGAGAACCCACAACAAAAACAAACACTACCTCTGCGCGGAGTGTGGCAAAGGATTCCAGTGGCCCTCGGAGCTTGCCGCGCACCAGAGAATCCACACGGGGGAGGACTCGCCTCTCGTTGCAGATTGCGCGAATAATAGCAGCCAGCCCCCTCATCTCACTGCATACTTGGGAGCAAATGCAGCTGAGAAGCGCCATCTTTGCGGAGTGTGCGGCAAGGCGTTCCGGTGGCCGTCAGAACTTGCCACGCATCAGAGGATCCACACGGGAGAGAAACGTTACTTCTGCACAGAATGCGGGAAAGGATTCATCTGGCCCTCGGAGCTTGCTGCACATCAGAGAACACACACTGAGAAGCAATCCTATCAGTGCATGGAGTGTGGGAAAGTATTTCATGACCTCTACGGGCTTACAAGGCACCAGAAAACCCACCTGGGAAACAAGGTCTACCCCTGTGCTGAGTGTGGGAAAACATTTAGCCGGCAATCTCATCTGACTCGGCACCGGATCACCCACACCGGGGAGAGACCGTACCCTTGTATCGAGTGTGGGAAGAGGTTCGGCCGGCAATCTCACCTAACCCGCCACCTGAGAATCCACACCGGAGAGAAACCGTATCAGTGTGGGGAGTGTGGGGTAAGGTTCCGGCGGAGACACAGCATGATTTACCACCAGAGGATCCACTTGAGAGAGTCTACTGTGGGACCAGACATGCAGAACCTTGGCAGCATGGAAAACCTTGCCGACCATCTGCAGAGCCCCATCCATGTCACAATCTGAAACTTGAAATAATTAGAAGGAATGGGGAGTGAGCAAGAGTGGGGATTGATCATCACAAAGTCTGGCAAAGGCCCTCCTCGCCCTGTAGAGCAGGCCCCAGATACTTTGCCCCATTGATGGTTGCACTGTGTGATTTGGGGGTGCTCACCTTGGGATCCTTTGCCTCGTGGAAGGTGACACCAGCACATCACAATTGGGTAGTGCACACGTTGCAAAGGATTCTGGTTCAGGGGTGCATAAACTCCTCTCTGACCACATGTTGCTTCCTTGATGCTCGAAAAAAACGTGGCTGTTCCAAGCAATTGCTTGGATTGCTTGTGCAACCAGGTTAGCCCTACAGACTTACCTAGATTTTGCTCCTGTGTGGCATTTACAGGGAGAGGGAAACACTTCAGAACCCAGAGGGTGTTTCTTCCCTCAGCAATTAGTAACACTGTCTGTTCCCTGGAACATGTGATGATGAGGGGCCCAGAAGTCATGCTTCCCACCTCTCAAGCTAGTTCTGTTCTCTGGTTTTCTACTGTACAGCAGAGTGGGTTGAATCAGCAGATCCCACGCGACAAAAGGACTGCAGGGGGTGACTGGTCAGCACCTGTGCCTCCCATTACGTGGACGGCACAATTGCTGGGCCCTATGCTGGGCACCTTTGCCTTTAAATTGTCGAAGGGAGAATTGGGTCAGATGCCCCTTCTCCCTTCATAGTCCTGCAGCAGTGAGAGAAGCTTTATCTCCTGTGATTTTGTTTTTGTTTTTGTTTTTTTCTGTTCTGGACAAAAGCCTGGTTCTGGGTTAAATCTATTTCTCCAGTAGCTAACTTTCTATTTTCTTCTCTCCTCCATTAAAAAAAATCCAATTAATAAGCCTAATTTTTTTTTTAAAAGCACAAAGCAGGAATATCCTTCTTTGTCATCAGTCTTATTGTCACTCTCCAGAGCACTTTGTGATGGACACTTCTCTTTCCCCTTTCTCCTTATCTTGGAAAATCAAGGGGTGGGATTTCCTTCTTTCCCTCTGCACAGGATTTTCTTCTTCCTTTCTGAGGGGGCTAGGACATTTATAACTGCAGGCTGTTTATTCGGTGACAATTCATAAAGGTTGTGTACTAGAAACTTGCTTGTGACCAAGCAAGAGAGCAGTCCCAGCCCAATCTGAAGTGGGAAAGGGAGTTGACTTAGGTGCAGCCTTACAGATAGCCCCAGGAGGGTTGAAACTGAGGGGCACAATGGCACTTAGCGGCATCCCCTATTCTAAGGCTCCCATTTGTATTCGCTTTCCCCAATCCATGGTGATGGGGAGAGAAAACAGTAATATTTTCCCCCGTGAGTGTCTTTTATCTGCTTTTTTTTCCTTTTCCTGTTGGAGTCACATTTGAGATCTGAACCTCCTAAAGAAGCAAGAATGAACTCAGTTTTTGGACATGACTTCCAATAAACAGCTTTTTACAAACTGTTCCTTGTACGTGTTTTGCTCTCTTGTTGGGGTTGGATCAGTGTCAGGCATTTGCTCCCTGCCAGAACCCAGATTTGCAGTCATGACAAAAGTGGATCAAAAGGTAAGAGGGGTGCAATTTCTAAAATCACAAACCCTTCACAGTGAGTGGCCACGGGACAGAAAGAAAAAAGTCTCTCAGACATGAGAACTCAAAACTGACCCTGTTCTTCCAGGTCTGGGGAACAACAGGGGTTTCCCAGTGCCCTGTGTTTTTGGGGGGGAAGATAGAACCCTGATTGTCTCCCATGCCAGGTTTTTGGTTGATGGAGAATCCCATATAAGTTTTTCTGGGAAAGCTGAACTCTCCATCTGGAACTCTGCTGGGGAGCAAGAATTGTCTTGCTCCCTTTTGGAAAAGGAGTTGTCAGCCACTGGTTGGCCTGTCAGATCCATCATACAAAACACTCAGCATCATTATTCACATTCCTTAGTAGAATGAGTGGTGGCAGCAACAAGAACACACACATTTTTCATTGCAAAGCGGAGCTGATAAAATGTTCAAACAGCCAGGGGTTAGGGCATTCTAGAAATGCCTGTTGTGCCACCGAGGACCTGCCAAGAAAAAAATGTCAAAGGGGGGGGCGTGAAAGGAGGCAGGCCAGAGGATGATTTACATTGTTATTCTGACCCTCCAAAAAAGCCCAAGGCAGTTTACATCTTTCCTTTTATGCTCAAAACAATCATGTGAGGTAGGACAAGCTGAGAGGGAAAGTAGCTAGCCTGCCATCACCCTGTAAACATGATTGAGCAGTGCTCTTACGTAGGTGCCGTGGAGAACTATATGTGCAATTACAGAGTTTAACCTTGAGTTTAAACTGAATGGGCCAACCTGGCGTCAGTTCTAAGAGGTAATGTAGTTGTGCTATAGTGATGGTTGTTGTACCCAGATGCTGCATGTTCAACAGATAGGATATATCAATATTCACCTTCTATCCTAATGCAGGGTTGGGAAGGGGGAGGTCTCCAAAAGTTGCCAGGGACCTCATACTGGTCAAATATTCAAGTCACTGCAGGACTGAGCAGGGTTGTTTCACTGGGTGGAGGGGGTGCCTGTTCCTACACAAATAAAGGGTGCAGTTCTAATGGTAATGACCCGCTTTATTCAGACAACTGTGCCCAAATCATTCTGACCTAATTGGAACAGAAAACCTGCTGCAAAGGGATTCACACAGAGGGGAGCAAACTACAGTTACTAAAATTCTGAAAATTTTTCTCTGCTCAATGATTTGCAGAGCTACTCTAAAAACAAATGCTGATGAAATAAGGATGGTATGTTTTTTAAAAAAGGAACAGAGCAAACAATTCTCAATTAGCGTACAAGAAGGTGTCCACCCCTGCTTAGGACAGATGTAAAAGCCTACTAAAACAGCCAGGTCTTCCCTTGCTTGTGAAAAGGCAAGGGGTGGGCAAGGGGTTCTCCCTTAGCAGAGATTTTGTCAGCACAACCACCGAGGCCCTTGATCTCTTGACAGAAGGGGATTTGAAGCAGAACCTTTCTCAGCCTATCTCAGTGGGAAATAACTAAAAGGTCTGCAATCAGGATTGGCCTGGAGGACTGTATCTCAATGGTTGAGTTTCTGCCTATAGAAGATTCTAGATTCAGTCCTTGGCATTGCCCAGTACGACTGGGAAAGACCACTCAAGATGTGGAAATGGTCGCGGCCCAACATGCCCCCGAGGACGTGTTGAGGCCAGGTGGCCTATGGGAAGGCAAGTAAAAAAGTGTTTCCTGGGTGTCTGGTGACCCACCCATCCCACCATAGCACAAAGCATGTGCTCTGGCCATAGCTATGGGCTGGCAGGGGATAGGGGGCTGCCAGATTTCTTCAATTTGATGTCAACTCAAAATCTTACGTCACTTATTTGCAGGTATGGATGCTTGCTTAACCTAGGCTGCACTCCTATCCACACTTACCTGGGACTAAGCTCCATTGACTATAATGGAACTTACTTCTGAATTGACATGCTGATGGGCTCTTAAGTGTCTCAAAATATACTTTTACTATGCAAAAGTTTGTGAAGAACGAGACCACTAGGGGGAGCCCCTGGCTTAAAATCTTGTGTAATGTGACTGTTTTGCAAGTCCAGAAAAAGAAATTTTAATGTGCTTTATATTTGAACATTTCTAATCTGCTTTTCCTTCCAGAGGCAGAACAACTGTCCAAACTATCATAAAAACACAGTAGAGTTGGAGATCAAGTGACATAAAACTTGCTATGAAACATACCACACATAAATAGCTGGAAACCCAAACTGTATATAAGGAGCCTTCAACCTCTAAATACCTCAGCCTCAAAATACCAGGCTAAGGAAGCTGTTTCAGCTTTATATATTCTGTGCTAAACAGCTGTGGTTTTTGGCTCTGGCCTGCATCCTGTGTAAGGTTGCCAACTCTGACTGAAGCTATTCCCAGGGGGGTCTGTCGCCCCGCAACCCGATGTAATGTTGGGGGCTCTGTTAAAATCTCCAGGATTGCTTTCAGTTCAACACCTGGAGCTTGGTGCTGGATCCTGGAGACTCCTCCAGACCAATCCTGGTGGTTTGGCAACCCTCAAGGCCAGCACTAGACCTTCAGGCACCTGAGGTAGTGTGCCAAATACTGATCCCGCTAACCTGGTAATGCGTCCACCCTGTTTCGCCCATCCACTGGATTGGAAAAGGAAGGGGGGGGCAGATCAGGAGAGGTGTGGAGTAGAGTGGCAAGCTAGAGCGTCTGTTGAGTCACTATTGTGTACCTATCTTGCTCCAGTTGGTGGACCTTGAAGTTCTAGGAGAAACCCAAACATGCATAAAGTCTGCCTACCCCAGGTAGAAAATACATTTTGGTAGACATGACTTTTTTTTTAACCCTGTATGCGAAATGAAACCTGTTAAAATTCCCCCTTCTATATACGTACTATTGTTAAGGAGTCTGGTCTGCAGTTTGGGTTAAAAGTGGGTTCTGGATCTGAAAAGATTGAAAACTTCAGTTGCAATAATGTAAGGAGAAATTGGGATCTTCAAATGATTAAAAAAAGGAGTATCTGGTTTGTGTGATATTTTCCTTGCCGACGCTGGCCCCATGGGTTTCAAGGCATGCGACTTTAAAAGTAGGTTTATCAGCATGAGGAATCATCTGAACCAGCTAAATATTGATTGAAAGGAAGCCTGAGAGGTTAGGAGCAGAGGTTGGGCCCTAGCTCAAGGTCACAATCATCAGAGGGCCCAGCTAGTCAGGCTGAGTCCCTGAAACCCACCCACCCCCATATGAATGGCTGACACAAGGCCCACCCCCATATGAATGGCTGACACAAGGGAACCTGGCACCCACTATACCAATACGGGTATCCCTCAGAGCCTATCCTATCATCATAGGGTCCCTTATCATAGGGAATGCTTCCATTGACCTATGTGGAGGAGCAGCTGCTAGTTGCTTCCACTGGCAAGCTGGGGTGGGGGCCATTACTAGGGGCCAAGGCCTCCAACACCCTGACCCCCCACACTGGGTAGCACAAAGTACAGAGGTCTGAATTTTAAGGCAGGTGTATGGGAAATTCTCCCCCCAAAGGGGTTTTTGGCTGTCTCTTGAGAAGCAATCCTGATTAATGGGCTAATAATTAACAGGCTAACACTCTCCCTGACATCTTGCATGGTTTTGCATGTCTGGAGGAATGCCAGGAATCCCCCTCTACAAGTAGCTGTACTTTGCCTTACCCCTTCCATTCCAAGGCAAAAACTTCATTGACTCACTCTCCCTTCCAGTCTTTGAAAAATGCCATGTTGGCACCCAGAATCCTGCTGCCTCTTGAGAAGGTCTGCATTGCATTAGAGTCTATGTTTGTGGGAGCAGACTATACCTTTGCCTGGGACCTTTGTTTCTCCAGCTCCACCACCCATAGCTTGCAAAAACTCCCCTGCTCCCTTCAATAAATGTGTCCCTTTTCTCAGCTTCAACGTTGCCCATGTGCACATATTCTTCCCCATATCCCCTGGCACCATCTCCCCTTCCATTCCTCTGTTGTCTCTCCTGTATCTGTTTTGGATTGTGAGCCCCTCAGAATATTCTCTTCTATATGGTAAAGGGCCATGCGCATTTATGGCACTGCACAATGG